>NC_062553.1:53634341-54234341 GCF_016906955.1 Phacochoerus africanus | reverse complement strand
GTATTTACATTTTTATACATACCGTTATACAAGGTTTTTAAATTGTTTTTATATACTAGTTGCTATTTATACTAATATGTAGAAAAATAATTTAATTTTTTTCCTGGGCCTACAGTCCTTAAAAACATCCTGATTTCTCTTATTAATTTTATATTATCTTCAAATATATTTCTTAGGGATTTTTGTGTCATAATTATATTTTTTTTTTTACAAAAAGAGGAGAGTTTCTTGAGAGATAGGTATTTTTAGATTATAAATTTCCTTTTGAGTCATTTTTGGATTGTAGTGTTTTTCCCTTATTTTATATATTTTATCTCATTATTGAATTCATTTGAATATGTTGTTTTATAAAAAGTTTGTTATTATTATTTTTTTGACTTTCAGGTGATCCAAGATGTGGCTACTACTGCTTGCTGCCCTTCTCCAATGGTTAGAGTAAGGGAGAAAATACAGGAACCCTGGCCCAAGAAAGGCATAGTGAAGGTGATTAGAACTTTCAGGAGTAAAGTTCTGGACTAGACCTCTTACTAAGTCACAGAGACCAGTAGAGGTGCTAGTGGAAAGGGAAATAAAAATAAAATAAATAGGATAGTGAAAGAAGAAGATGAGAGTAGCAGTTGCAGTTCTAAGATCAGCTGCAGTGACAAGGGACATAGTTAATTCCTCTATCTCTTCTGAGTTTCCCTCAGGATCAGGACCCTAGAGGTGCCACAATCACCTTGTACATAAGAAATGGATTCAAGTGGCGTAAGTAGTGGACTATGGTGATGTATTACTCTGCTTCAATTTAGAAAAGAATAATTTATTGCCCCTGTTGCTGAGGGTGCTGTTGGCCGACAACCTCTTCAGGTTTTGTGTAAGCTTCCTCATCAAAGACCTCATGTCATTTCCCAGCACTATCTCTCATGGCTGATCAATAATTAAGTTGAGGCATCAGTAGGCTCAAGTAGGAAACACAGCCTTGTTTTAGAAGGAAAGATGTTAAACAATAAAAAAACTGTAGAATCTGGGAACATATATGGAAATGGATCTTTTGGCTATTGGCGTGGAGGAGGGAAAATATAAGGACTCACATGGGAAAGTTTATTATCATGGGAATATTATCCCATGAGTATGTGTAGTGCAAAGTATAAAATGGCCAAAGCTTACCAACCAACTACTGTATGCTAAACATATAGGAAATTATGCCATACCTTTAAGGTAGTGTCTTCCACATGGCACTATAGCTCAGCCTCCAGCAGGACATACCAATTATCCACTCAGTTAATGATTCTGGGTCTTAGGTGGTATCATCATACCAGTGACTACTATGGTGGCAAGTGATTTGCTTTACTTTATTTACTATAAAATGTGTGTCCTTGTTATAGATGATGGTAAGGGTAGTGGCATGACAATGGATTGTGGATTCTGCTTCATGAATAATAAAGCAGATAGAAGAACTACAGTTAGAGGGAACAAGTATATACCCAGCATATACTATGACAAGACACTGCCCACCCCCCGGAGGTTGAGGAGGTTTTTGTTTGTTTTGTTTCTGTTTTTTCCATTTGTTTATTTGTTGGCTTTTTCCAATGTTAGGTGGAATTTCCCAAGCCAGTGATCAAATCCACATAGCAGTGACCCAAGCTACAACAATGACAATGCCAGATCCTTCAAACACATTGTGCCACAAAAGAACTCCCAGGTTGAGGAGTTTTAATGACCTAAGGTGACACAGGGTTTTTGGCTGGTTTCCCTATTGAATTGTACCCTATGAGGGAGTTAGTGCCTTAACTAATAAAATTTTGGGCACTTGTCCATGACATGTGTCAGACTAGGATTGGTAACAGATAGATCTAGTTGCATGTTGAGTCTATACAGAGCATTCTTCTCTGCCACAGTGCACAGTAAGCACAAAATTGGATAAAAAGGATGGCTGATATCACATTCTGATTTAAAGCACATTTCTTTTCTACAAACTTTTGCAATAATTGATTTTTTCAACAGGCAATAAGCTGAACTTGATTCCATAACAACAGTTCTGTTTCCCACCACGCGGCAATACCACTACTCTCATATACAAATTCTATTTCTCTATTTTTCTATTTTTTAGCTTTCCATCTAGTTCAATGGGTGTATCTAACACTAGAGTGTCTAAAGTACTGCAGTATTTCAGATACCATTGTACCATTGCTTTATAAATAAAAATCACCCCTAAACTTAGTGGTTTAAAATATCAACATTTATTATATTAATTCAGATTGTTCCAGTGGGTATGGAATTTGATCTGTTCATTTGAGTGCTTCAAGATCAGCAGCTGTGATGATGAATTTGCAGTTAGAAACTGGCTAAGGTCTGAGTCCCCATCATAGAGTAGCAGAAAAGAGTCCAACTAGTATCCATGAAGATGTGGGTTTGAACCCTGGCCTCAATTATTGGGTAGGGAGACAGGTGTTGTCATGAGCTGTGGTGTAGGTCTCAGACATGGCTCAAATCCTGCATTGCTATGGCTGTAATATAGGTCATCTGTAGCTCCAATTTACCCATGGCCTGAGAACTTCCTTATGCCAGAGGTGCACCCCTAAAAAATTTTTTAAAAATGAAAGAAAGAAAGAAAGAAAGAAAGAAAGAAAGAAAGAAAGAAAGAAAGAAAGAAAGAAAGACATTTACTGAGCCTGAAGTCATCTGAAAAAAATCTTTATTCATATACCAGATGTATAGATAGGATGGAAAGCTTTGAACACTGAAGACTGAAAGAGCTATTGCATTTTAATATCTGATAAGGGTGAGGAAATAATAGAACAGCACTAGTATTTGAATGTTTGCTTAGAGGAAAGGACATGAGAGGACAGAGTGAGAAGGCAGCCATCTACAAGCAGGGAAGAAAGGACACACTAAAATCTAACACTGCTGTCACCTTGATCTTGGATGTCCAGCCTCCAAAACTGTGACAAAAGAAATGGCTGTTGTTTAAGCTCCACATTCTGTAATATTTTGTTGTAGAAACCTGAGGCAAATAATCTGACAATGACAATGATGATCATTATGGTGATGATAAAATATAATCTGAGTTGGTGAATATAGGTATGAACAGAATCACCAGGATTAGATTCAGAATAATCATGGTTCTTCATCAAATCATCTAAGGTGGATAATTTCTACATCCATAGATTTTTGAATAAATAGCACATCAGGTATTTTTGAATAAGAAATATGAATATCATCAAAAATATATGGCACAGATTTTCAACCTAACATTCCTCTAAGGAATCTGAGACCATTCACAAAAGTAACTATGCACTGGGCAAATAGAAATATGCAAATCATATAGGAGATTACTTGAAGTAGGTTCTAAGCTAACACTCACTCATGGATGGCAGAATACCAGCATCTTCTCTTGGTTGTTTACCTGAGACAAAAAAAGACTGCTAGTTATTTTTGCACAAAGATGAGTATTTTTGGCATCAGCAAAAATTTCAATTTTAGGCCTGAAACCATTACAAATCATATGAAATTCCCCTCAAGGAAAGAAAAAGAGGATGCTTTAATAGAGGAGAAAAAATCATTTGGAGAGTTAAATTAATGAGTGAAGAGCCCATGGTTCATCATTAGCTGAAAAACCTACAAGTAAAGGAGTCTTAATGCCTTCATGTTTGGCTCTGCTATGTTGTGGACCATAAAGCTTTTTCCTTCTGGTTTCCCAATTCCATTTAATTGAGTTTATGTTTATTAATTTTTATAAGGTGTTAGAATATGGATTCAACACTCTCATAGTGGACCAATGCTGCATATCTAGTAGACTATGTGTATTCTAAAGAGCACAAGAATTTCCATCTTGGGTCCCAGATGCTTGAGTAAAGTTATTATTATAAAGGACTGTGAGAAAATAAATGGCTGTTGTTTAAGCTCCCTATTCTGTAGTAGTGTTTGGAACATATCTCCTTTTCCCAAATAGTAAGCAAAGCAAAAACCAGTGCTATATTCTTGTGCTACCAAAGAGATTTAACATATGCAGAGAGTAATCCTTGTTGTATCATCACAAAATTTACCTTTATGTTTTAGGAATAAAATAGTCTAAATCCATGTGGAAAATGGAAGCTTAAATAAAACCCTGTATCATTAATCTTTACATTGTGTGATTTTTCTTTATATGAGAAAAAGCTGGAAGACAGAGTCAAAGTGTGTGTTTGAATATGATCCCTTACCATCTTCATTTCCCTAGACAGGTCTCACTTGGAAAATGATGAGGCTTATTAAAGTAATTACATAGATCAGTTGGGCCAACAAAAAAATCAATGTCTTCTGTTTTAATTAGTATTTAACAAGTGGGAATGTCAGCTATTCCATGCAGGGGAAGGGTAAAAGAGGTTGGAATTTTTGAAAACTGAATATTTATTTTTATTCTGCCAGCATCAGAATGCCCTATTTTAGAAATGGTCCTTTCCTTCTGTGGGTCTCAATTTATTTTGATACAAAATAAAGAGAATACATTAGATACTCTCCCATAACCCACTCAATTCTCAAGGCCTAAGATTTTATTATTACTTCTTTTAGATCCAATTCTAACCTCCATGTAGTTGAATTCTCAGAAAACTCATTGATAATATAACATGAAATCCAGGATAGTTATTCTCCCTCTGGCAAAACATGGCCAAGACTTTGCAGAGATTTCTGATTTTTGAGATCTCTTTAATTTGGAGGCTAAGAGCTTGGAAGTTAAACAGCAGAATCAGCCTTTTAGTTCCACAACTTACTGGTTATATCATACTATACAAGTGAAATAAATGATTCTAAGCATCAGCTTTTTTCTCTATATACTGGAAATATTGTATTCATGTCTTAAATTTAACATGAGATTAAATATGAAAAGGGATTGCAAATAATATGCACTCAGTGCATGAAACTTTCTTTAAATAGCAAATTCAGGGCAGATTAGAAATGGACACTATGAGTAATGGGTTATTAACTGACCTAACAAAGAAAGAAAGTATCTATCTTATTCTAAATTCTCCTGAAAGAGGAGATGGGGAATTCTCAGAGGGAAAAAGTCAACATCTTTGAAATTCCCAAGTGTTTTTTGAATCCATTTGTAATGCCTTATGTTTGTTGCTGAAACTAGGCCTCTATCCACCACTGCAGAATAGAAATGTGGAGACAGAGTTTGTGGTGAAGGATAAAGAGATAGCTTTATTGCTTTACCTGGCAAAGGGGCCAGAGCAGGCTAATGCCTTAAAGACTGTTTCACCTTGGCAGGATTTAGGAGGTGGTTTTATAGTTTGGGGAGTGGAAAATAGGGCCTCAGATAAGGGTCAGGGTAGAGGCAAGCTTTCATTGTCTTTCAAAGCTGGTGGCCCCCAGGATTGGTTCTGGTTGTTCTCCTTCTTTCTGGAATGAATAATCCTTCATCAAGTAGTTTTTCTATTTGTTGGGGTTTTAGTTCTGCAGAAAGGCTCAAAGATATTGTTACATATATTCATTAAGGAGGAACCAGGACACTGCACCAAGGCTGCACTATTGTCTCTTGACTGCTCCTTCCTGGTCTATGCATTCCCTCCCTTCCCTGATTAGCAACTGCCCTTTGGAAATCAGGAAAGGTCATGGAGCCTGAGATTTATTCCTGAAAAGAAAAGAAAAGAAAAGAAGTGGAGGACACAGAAAGGCTTGTGTGCCTATGAGCCCCACAGGTCACCAGCTCAGGTCAGGATGAAAACTAGTCTTTGGATAGCCCTTGTTGATAAATGGATGTTAAAGATGCCTTCAGCTAACATTTTTGGTAAGTTTTTACTTGGGAGGTACTGTGGGGCCATGATCAAGTTCAAGATGATGTCAGAGAGTCTTGAATTATATCTTCGAGTCTGTTCCTCACTAAATATATGTCCTGGGGTACAAGGCTTAACTTCTCACATCTTGATTTTGCTATTTTCCAATCACATATAACACTTTAAAAAATTAAATAATTTCTATAAAATTCTTTGCACAATGCCTAGCATATATGAAGCAGTTGATAGTATTTTATGAGATCATAAAAATCTGATCTTCAAGAAAAACTTTATTACTTACCAAATAATAACATCTCTGAAGAGGAAAGTAGGCTTACTTTCTCTAATCCTTAACAATGTCATAACTTATAACATTGCAGACTCCCCAAAAGTGGAAAGAGTGATGAAAATGTGCTATTGGAACATTTGACTTCAAAGCAAATTTTAAAGGACATTTTTACAATTGCATTAAATATAAGCAAACCCCCCTCCCCAAATAAAATGGAAAACACGTGATGAAATAACACACAGGTTAGGCATATCTAGATTTTTTAATAAGCATTGCAGCAAATCTCTAAAAACATTTTCCAATATCAAAAGGAAAGACTTTTTAAAAAAGTGAAATCATGACTCTTATACAAATGTCAAATGGACACATGACAAAGATTTTATTTAGCTCATTGATTAATGAAGGAACTAGTGACATACTATAATCAGACTAAAGGAGAATCCAGTACACTACCCTTACGTTATTCAGCCAGGGATGTGTAATGATATTACAGATAAATGTGACATTGTCTTTTTCAGTTATGATAATGGTTATCACATTTTTACCGGACAATTTTGCATTTCTATGGACAAGAACTATTTGCATTTTTATCAGTTTTCTACAACTTAAAGATTTATAAAGTAGCTAAAAGCCAGAAAAAGGTGCATACTCCATGGAATCACATGTCAACAAAAATAAATGTATCAATCTATGAAAAAATTGGAAAATATCATTTGAGCCAAATTTGAGGATTATTTCCTGAGAAGAGAATCTTATAAAACCTAGAACTGTTCTGCAGAACAAATGAAGGCACAGTTGTATAAAATTTTGAGACAGGAGTTTGTACATTAAATGATGTATTATGGGCAGCTTATACAATCCAGATCTAAGTGGCATCATAGTTGGTCATGTGACCCCTTACAATAACAGGAAAGCAGGCTATCTTTAAAGGAGTTGTCTTGTTGATTCTGGGAGAATGTTGCTCTTCATGTGGAGCAGTACTCCTTCTAATGGGGAAGTTTGATCCATACATAATGCAAACACACAATGTAAAGTGAGGGGACAGAGGACGCCAAAGGGCAGAGAAACTTTAAACTTTTCTTGTTTTCCCATGAAATATGATTTTTTTCACACATATTACTCCAAAATGTGTGCTACAGGTAATACAGAGATTTCCATTTAAGACATCCAATAATATTTATGATACATTTCTGTCTTTCATAATACATTTTCCTGAAAAAAGTTGAATTTGTTCAGCAGCTGTACATCATGTACAGGTGCTTTATAATTAAAATAAATTTACAAAAGGGAAAATATTTTCTCATTTGTTTTATTTTATTATCTCTACAAAGGAAAATATACCAAGTTCTTCATAAATTGGAAACCTTACAAGAAAGGGCATATTGAAAATGAGAGATTAAAAAGAATTGTGTATGTTTGCATATGGAAGTATGACTAAAGTGGAGGGAAACCAATAAGGGATAATACAGCACTCCCTGGTAATAGGAGGAAGCCATTACCACAACAGGTCTGGGAAGGCAGGGGAGAGGGGGATCTCAGGAAATCAGAAGGCTCTTCAAAGAGTGCAGCCTCAGTTAAAGGCACCCAGTCATAGACAAACCACAACAGGGAACTAGGATAATAAACACCATGGCATTCCTTTTTTTATCATTTCCCCTCTACTATTCAGCTAGTACTTTTTTCCAGAAGGTAAGAGAGCTGGTTGAAGGAGATCAGCAGAGAGAGCTGCACAGTGTCTTCTTTGGAGAGAGTGAGATATCTCAAGAGGTGAAATGGTATGTCTAATTATCATTCCAACCATCTATTCAGTTTTTTTTCATGTAAGAGAGAAAATGCATTTTGTGGAGACAGCAGGAAAAAAGAAAACACAGAGGATCTGTAATATCTTCTTTGGAGAAATGTCTATTCAAGTCTTTTGACCATTTTTCAATTGGGTTGTTGGCTTTTTTGCAGTTGAGTAGTATATGCTGTTTGCATATTTTAGAGTTTAAGCCCTTGTCATTTGCATTATTTGAAATTATTTTCTCCCATTGTCTAAGTTGTCTTTTTGTTTATTTTTGGTTTTCTTTGCTGTGTAAAACTTGTCAGTTTGATTAGCTCCCATTGGTTTACTTTTGCTTGTATTTCTGTTGCTTTGGGAGACTGACCTGAGCAACATGAGTGAAACTAGAGACTCATACTAAGTGAAGCTAAGTCAGAAAGAGAAAGACAAATACTATATGATATCAAATATATAGCACAAATGAACCTTTCCACAGAAAAGAAAATCATGGACTTGGAGAACAGACACATGGTTGCCAAGGGGGAGGTGGAGGGAGTGGGATGGATGGGGAACTTGGGGTTAATAGATGCAGACTATTGCCTTTGGAATGGATAAGCAATGAGATTCCACTGTGTAGCACTGGGAACTGTGTCTAGTCACTTATGAAGGAGCATGATAATGTAAGAAAAAATTGTATACATGCGTGCATAACTGGGTCAACATGCTGTATAGTAGAAAATTGACAGAGCACTGTAAACCATTATAAACATATATATACAATGATGTTTCTATTATAATAATAATTTTAAAATAATATAATAAATAATAATTAATAACAGTATTTTTATTGTACATATGTTTATAATGGTTTACATTTATATAAAAAACACAGGGGAAATAAGAGCCTTCCAACTGATTTATTCACTTAATTTTATGAAAGCCAAGGGGATGGCTATAAGTAATTTAAGACATAGACAGGCCTATTATTCCTAGGTTTATTTAAGTGATTTGAAATTGAAGAGGAGGATGAATTCTTCTCTGTATTAGCAGTGCATGTAAACAGGGCCAATAGTTGTATTTTTAAAATATTTATGGAAGAGTTTTTAACATTTCTTATTGGCTGAGAAGCATCCAGGTTTATTACATGGTGAGCTCCTGTGCCTGGTTGTCCTCCACAAAGGCCTAGTGACCAAATGTCAAAAGATGGTAAAGAAGGATTTGAGCCTCTTTGTAAGAAGCAAAACTAGATAGCTTCAAATTTTTCTTTTTATAAAATATAAAAGTAGCATGTTTCTTCCCCTCCTGCATGTTTTGGAAGAAAATTGATTCTATGATTTAAGTGTTTTCATCTTATCTAAAACCTCCAAATATATACATCATATCAGCTTGCTATTGAAAATATTTTCTTTACAGGTTAATTCCCCACTTCTGATTTCATCGTAGGCATTGAAATCAAAGAAAGGATGAATGTGACTGAATTCATTCTAATAGGGCTTAGGATCCTCAGATGCATAAAACTCTATTTTCAGAGTTACTTTTTACTTATATCATCACTCTCATGTGCAACCTGCTCACTGCTACTGTACCTAGATTTTGGACTCCCTGATGCATTTCTTCCTGGACTTCTTTCTTTGCTAGATGCCTGCTATTCCTCTTCCACAATCCCTAAAATGCTAGCTGACTTGCTTTCTGATTCAAAATCTGTCTCCTTCAGTGGATGCATGACACAGAACTTTATTGAATATTACTTGGGAGCTTCAGGGATTGTCCTTCTTGTGGTCATTAACCTGTGACAACTACATCACCATCTTTAACCTCTTTACTATGTGACCATTATGAAACATCTCATATGCTGCCTTCTGGTGGATGTGTATTGGCAGTGGGTTTTCTGCACAAATTCTAGTCACTCTCTGCTTTCCATTCTGTGATCCCAACACTATGAACCACATCATGTGTGAATTTTTCACCCTGATACAATTTGCTTACACTGACCCTTTCCTTGTTGGCCTGTTGGTTGCTGCAATGGTGTGGTAATCCCTGTGATCCCTGTGATATGTAATGTTTTTAGTATTCTATGTGGTCATCCTGTGCTCCTTGAGGATTCTCAGCTCTGTCCACATATAGTTCCCTCAACACAAGTTTTTCCTGTATTTTGTGCCTGTATTTTTATGTATTCAAAACCAACAGCTACTTTTCCAGTGGACAAAGCCAGAGCAGTATTCTATACTATTGTTACTCCCATGTTAAACCCAGTTCTCTACACTTGAAGGAATACAAGTTCAAAAAATGTCACTAGAAGGTTATGAAATTTCAGATAATAATGATGCAATATATAAATTTTATCTCTCTCATGATCTTTACATTTCATATTTACTACTATAAGCTTCTTTCAATACCTCTCACCTGACAATAACAACATCTCTGCAATTTGGGTTTTATTATGATTATTCCTATTCTACATTTGAAGAATATTGATGCTCAAATAATCCGACTAATATCAAAAACAGAGCTAGTGTTCAGATCTTCATATTTCTAAAAAAAAATTTGATTCTCTTTCGGTCATTTCAGTCATGTCAGAGAAATTACAGCATTTCATCAGGACCTCTCCTGTTTGTAGTAATTGAAAAAAAAATTCTTTCTAATTACATAGTTATATACTGTGCCTACATATAAAATCAATTCATGGCCTACTGGTATTTAGGATGGTGTGGAATATGAAATAGGAAGAAGGTACTTTTCAGTACTCACTTGGCACATAGCTGATACATCTATTCAAATGGTACTGGGTGACTTATTTTGTTAGGAAGAGTTGTCAGTTATCATAAAAATTAACTGTACTGTCTTTAACATGATGTGCTTATTTTGAAGTGTTCAAAAATGGTCATGACACTATAAAATTAAATTTTATTGTCCTAATTTTACAGAAAAAATGGGAGATAAGTAATTTTAAATAATTAGACCATAGGAACTTTTAGTCATCTTTGAGGTCAAATACACTTCTTCTACATCCTGTGAACTTTACAATATGTAGAATGTTTTGGTACTAATATTTGATGACAGCTTGGTAAATAAAAATATCTCTGATTATATGTTATTACTAGCAATTAAAGGCAGGTGCTTTTCCAAAACACACAGTAAAATATATCCATAAAAATTACACTATTAGAAATTTGGCTGTAAACTTTGTTCCTTGACTCTGGAATCCTCTTTATTTCATTAGTAGATTATATATATATATATATATATATATATATAATAAAGTATCATTCCACAGCTTATCAAAGAAATGATTTCTTAACTAAAAATTACCTAACTTTGTTGTGAATTAATTTGTCTCTTTTCAAATACAAAGTGTTCTATCAAGATACAAATTTGTGTGAATGTCGTAGGTGTACTTGGAGTTTCCTCTTTTAACAGAAAGATAAGGCTCCCTCTTTATGGCTACCATATATTCTATTGAAGAAATCAATGGATTCAGTGATAACAATTAGCAAGCATATTAAGGTTCTGAAAACATGATGGAAAGTAGGAACACTATCTTCTGGATCAGGAGATGAGTTTTGTTTCACACTATGTCATCATTTCCTTCTTTAACTTTTAACAACTTGCTCTATTTCTACAGGTGTTTTATTTAGAAACATTGGAAAATGTTTCCACAATCTGTGATTCTACCCAAGCCAAAATGTTTATTCCAAACAATATACTTATATTTGCTGCTACCACAATTCAAAGTAAAATTGCAAGGCACGTGAGACTACATTCCACCTCTCATTCTTGCTAAACAACTTAGGGGATGTCTTTATGGGATGAAAAGCTTTGGGGATGGGCTAATAAAATGTGAACTCTACTCTTGAGTGTCCTGATATTTGGTGAACATGGTCCTCTATCTACTGAAATGCATGAAGCTGCTCATAAGGAAAATATGGAAAGTACATGGATTTTGTGAATTTAGTGCCTGAAATTATCAATGGTCAAGACACATCTCAACCAGCTTCTGATCAACTCTGATACATTCCATATACAATTCTCCTTCTTTCCTTCCAGGTACACTTCATTTTGAGAATCTGTGTTGCTGTCTTTCCAGTAACTCCTCTTTCAAAAAATAATATTCATGGACAGCCTTTACAGATTGAGACCTAACTTTATTCCCTTTCCATTCCAGACTCCTCTAGGGCTTAGGGAGATAGACTAGACAGGTGTAAGAGTTCTAGCCTTGATCTCTACCCAGCACAGTAGCTCTTAAATAGAAGCTGGATGACCACTTCCTGAACCATTGTAAATGGATTCACATACTTCATGAGATTGGGAATAATGACTTTGTCATTACATTATAATGTTCTGATTTGACTTTTGTTTTCATTTCAGAGCTTAAACACAAGTGCAAGATATTTTTGACATGACACATAATTCCTTGGATACTTTCAAATCCTCATTCATATTGTCTTTTGTATATACTTTTACAAAAATTATTTCAGCACTATAATACTGAGATGTCCATTCAAACTAAGTTTACTCATGTGGTTTCAGTATTCTCAAACTGTTTTTCTTCATGTTGTTCACAGTGATCATATTCTCTGCAGCCTGTCCAGAATTATGAACAGGTTTTTTTTTTTCCTCTTATTAATGCAAGAAGGAAAAGAAACATGATTAGTACAGGAATATTTATGAGTTGAATTAAATTTACTTACAGAATATTTCCAATTAATGGAGTTTATTTCTTTTAAGTAGATAATTGTAATTGGATTTAACAGTTGATAGCAGATATATGTGTCATGTGATTTAGTTGTAAAATTAAAGATGAAAATCCTGGCACAAAATTTAGTTGTAAAACAATATTTTAAAAGCAAAAATCCTGCCCTGGCTCCTTTTATCTCTTTGGCAAATGATGTTCGTATTCCCTGTCTTATATTAATTTGTTATAATTATGAATATTATTGCCCAAATTTCTCTTTCATTGGGATATTTTACAATTAAAGTTAAATTACTAAAATATATGAATTTTACAATAACTAAGAATAATCAAATAATAGAATTATTTTCATCATTATCATGTTATTTTAAGACAAGAATTGGCACAACAAAAACTACTTTAAAGTGGCACTTTAAACTTTACCTGATTTAAGGTGCCAATATTTTAATAATGTTCATAATTATCACTTAATTTATATCTGAGAACAATAATCAAAAATTATGATGGAGGGAGTTCCCATTGTGGTGCAGTGGAAATAAATCTGACTAACATCCATGAGGATGAGGTTCAATCCCTGGCCCTGCTCAATGGGTTAAGGATCAGGCATTGCCACGACCTGCGGTTTGTGTCACAGACACAGCTTGTATGCCCCATTGCTGTGGCTTTGACTGTGGTATAAGCTACTAGCTATAGCTCTAATTCAAGCCCTAATCTGGGAATTTCCATATGCTATGGGTGTGGCCCTAAAAAGAATAAATAAATAAACAAAAATTATGATGTATTAGTGGTAGATAAATTAAACAAATTTTTATAATAACATTTAAAAATCAGGTATTTACACTCCTAAATGCTTAATTTGCCTGATACTTAATATGCAGACTTAATAACAAGCTTATATGTTATCAAATACCTAAATTCACAACTGGTCTACTTTTTAATTTTAATTTTTATTTATTTTTATAACATTTTTATTACTCAATTACATTTATAATTGTACAATGATCATCACAACAAAATTTTATAGCATTCCATCACAAACCCCCAGTACATCTCCCCACCCCAACCTGTCTCCTTTGCAAACCATAAGTTTTTCGAAGTCTGTGAATCTGTATCTGTTTTTCAAAGAAGTTCACTGTGTCCTTTTTTTTATATTCCACATGTAAATAATAGAATTTGATGTTGGTGTCTCACTGTCTGACTCACTTCACTTAGCATGATAATTTATATGTCCACCCATGTTGCTGCAAATGCCATTATTTCTTTCCTTTTAATGGCTCAGTAATATTCCATTGTGTATACATAACACATCATCTCTATCCACTCCTCTGTGAATGGACATCTAGGTTGTTTCCATGTCTTGGCTATTGTATATAGTGCTGCAACGAACATTGGAATACATGTATCTTTTTGAGTCATGGTTTTATCTGGATAGATGGCCAGGTGTAGGATCCCTGGATCAAATGGTAATTTTATTTTTATTTTTCTGAGGAATCTCCATACTGTTTTCCACAGTGGTCGCACCAATTTACATTACTACCAACAGAGCAATAGGCTTCCTTTTTCTCCACACCCTCTCCAGCACTTATTGTTTGTAGACTTTTTTTATGAAGGCCATGCTGGACGATGTAAGTTGGTACCTCATAGTGGTTTTGATTTGCATTTCTCTAATGATTAGTATGTTGAACATTTTTTCATGTGTTTTTTGGCCATCTGTATGTCTTTTTTTTTTCTTTTCATCTTGTTTTTCTGTTCATGTAAACTCAAATATGAATTTATAAATTTTCTCCTTTTCTGTTCACTTATCTCATTGAAATAATGGGGCTGTTGGCAAGGTCTGATAATGGTGGTAAAATACCCCTGCGGTCCAACTAGCCACAGCTAGGAAACTTTATAGAATTTGCCTGCAAAAAGGATATGCAGTAGTACTTTTAAGGTGTATCCAGTAATATCATTTATAAATGAACAAAGAAATATTGAATCTGATTTGTTGTCATGTACTTACAAGCACTTTCTTGGTGAACAGATGGCTGCTAGGGGCCCTGAACGTGGAGTTATGTCAGGCAAGTTTATAGGTGAGATTTTTTTCAAGGAAGTTCTAAAATGATAGACTGTCACTTTTAAATGAATCTTACATATAATGAAATCACTGTTCATCCCCACCCACCTCATAGTTAAATCCCTTTTTTGGCACCAAAAAAAAAAATATATATATAGACTCAAGTACAACACTAACAATTTAGAGGTGAAAAATATTTTGGGATATATTTTGTTATTGACATGGATTTAAAATAGAATAATAATAAATTTAGTTATAATTAATTAGGTAGAATAATACTACAATTTTTGTTTGCTTCCAAAATCTTCCCCCTTTAAGAATACATCATAAGACTTTTATGATTTTGCACAATTTTTAAAATGCCTCTCAAAAATTCATTAATAAAGGAGAAATATTATGCTTTAATTATCCATTTCTCTAATATTGAAGCGTCATTATTTTTTCTAAATTTTCATCAGCTCTTAATGATTGTGTTGGCAAATATGTAAATAATGATTTTTCTCCTTTGAAAATTGTTCCTTTAGTGTTTATTCCTAGGTGGTATATTGTGGAGCTGAATAAAAATGAAAAAGTCATTTCTATTTCTTCATGGTTATTTCTAAAGCAATTTTCTCAATTGTGTCTTATGCTTATTTTACTATACTCTATTCTGACCTGTTAGGGGAGCCCACCTCAGAATAAAGGAATGCAATGGAGCTCCTGCAGTTTGTTTCCATATGTGTATTGAATTTTCATTTAAATAATGAAAAAAATAAAGTTCTTTACTCATTTATCTTTGGAGGAAAAGACATCTTTGTAGAATACATTTTATTATATTTATATCTCCCCTTCCCTTGTCTTAGGAAATTAACATCCGCAGAGTTCTTACTTTATTTATAGAGAAATATCCTGTAAACACGAATGATGGAGGAATGATGCTACAGAAAAATGGGAGAATAAGGCATGAGAATGCATGCAGAAGAAATATAAAGGAGTGGGAATGTCACTCATATCATGGATGGATGCCTTGCTGCTGTTTGGTAATGAAATTTCAGGCATTTGGGGAATTTAACAGGCAGATTCTTCAGGACTTTGCATGAACACATTCATATACATAATAAGTGTCCAATAAATATTTGTTGAGTGAGTGAATTTTAGTTGGTATTTAGAGTATGTAATAGATTATACATGCATATATCTGTATGTATATGTATATATAAATATATAGTACATTATCTATCTCTCTATCTTGCCTAGAAGAACATTTCTCTCTGTTCTTTGCATATAATTTTTATTTCTAAAACATCAAAAAGAAAATTTTCTTTGCTTGATAGAATCATTGGTAATGAACACCTATACAAGTGTTTTTGGTGGTTTTTGTTCATTTGTGTGCTTAAATTCTTATGGCTGCACCCTCAGTATGTGGAACTTCTGGGCCAGGGACTGAATCCAAGCAACACACCACAACTGCAGCAAATTTTAACCCTTTAACCTACTGCACTGAGACAGGGATTGAACTTACAATGCCATAGTTGCTGCAGTCAGTTCTTAACATAGTTTGCCACAATAGGAAATTCAGCAAGAGGTTTGTTTATTGCTCATTTTTTGTTTGTTTACCAAGTCTACAGGAGCTATATATTTACCAAATATAAGTATTTTAAATTGAATGTTGAACATAAGTTTGAAGAATAAAAAATACCAATTAGCAAACACACTAATTATCTACAGTAAAATGAGCTAATACACAGTTTCTTCCAGTGGCAATTATGTATTTTGATATTTACCCCATAAAGTGTGTCAGAAACTATCAAAGGGTAGACAGATTAATTTGTGTCCATTTATGCTTCTCATTAACTAGAAAGAAATGATAAACAGAGCAGGAGGACTAAGCTACTTGAATTACCCCCCCCCCCACACACACACTGGGTTTATGGTTTAGGGAAGCAGTCTTACTCTTACCCATGGAGAATGTCAATCCACTATGATTTTACCCATCAACAAATAGGTTTCAGACACTGCAGACATCATGCCAGGCACTAGAGTAAGTGAGAAACACACCTGAATAGTTTTGTGTTCTGGTGGGTACCATTAAGATTGTATCACCAATGTCATATAGATTTCTGGAAACTCTCTTCTTGATAGATATTGTTTGGTTGTGTCTTTCTTGCCGCATTTAGAGCTGAGAGTTCAAATGTCAATTCTCATGGAAGAGGGAATAATTCTTAAGTCTGTGGGGCACATCTCAGTTTATAAAATACACCTGAGGACTGCAATTTATAAGCCCACAGACAGAGGGGAGGTTCAGAAGCATGGGACACTGAGATGACTTGGCAAAATCACCTGGACCTAGAAACAGGAGGATAAACTTGATCTCCTGTAGATAGCACAGTGTTTTCTCATTAAATTACACATCAAATATTGCCCTATAGAAATTTCTCTGGGGACAGGTGCTAGGTGTCTGAATAGATAGAAAACATCATAGAGGAAGTAAGAAAGAATAAGAACAAGTATGGGAGCAAGACTGCAAAGGACACACTCCTCCAATAGTGACAATTTTAGTTCTAAGGAATTGAGACTACAATCCTTTCCTGATTAATATGTGCCATTCTTTATTTCTTTGTAGATATCAGAACCCAGGAAGGTGTTACTTCCTAAATGGATCTGCTCATGACTCCCAACAATGTGACTGAACTTGTTCTCTTGGGACTCACACAGAATCCACACTTGCAGAAAACACCCTTCATTGTCTTTTTGTTCATTTTCCTATTTACCTTGCTGGCCAATATGTTCATTGTCATCACCACCTCCTGCAGCCCAACACTTTCAGCCCCTATGTACTTCTTTCTCACTAACTTTTCCTTCATAGATGTCTCTTTCACCTCTGTCACTACCCCCAAAATTACCATTGACCTAGTGTATCAGAGGACAACCATCTCCTGGGGTGGCTGCATGACTCAACTCTTTTTGGAACACTTCCTGGGAGGATCAGAGATCATCATCCTCATTGCCATGGCTTATGCACTATGTGGCCATGTGAAAACCTCTGCACTACATGACCATCATGTGACATGGGCTCTGCCAGCTCCTGGTGGTGGTGGCCTGGATCAGGGGATATTACATGCCACTGTGCAGATTCTCTTTGTGCTTTACTTGACCTTCTGTGATCCCAGTGTCACTGACCACTTCATGTGTGATTTCTTCTCACTGCTGGAACTTGCATGCAGTGACACCTACTGGCATGGAATGGTGGTATAAGCTTACACTGGGGGTATGTGCTTGCTTATTTTTTCTATGCTACTCATTTCCTACATAGTCATCCTGAGCTCCCTGAAATCCCATGGGCCTGAAGGTAGATACAAAGCCCTCTCTACATGTGGTTCACACTTTAAAGTAGTGGCACTATTTTTTCCCCTTGTATATTCCCTTATGTACGTTCTGTAGACACATACTCTGTGGACAAATTCATGAGTCTCTTCTATGCAAGCCTCACTCCCATGTTAAATCCTATCATTTATGCAGTGAGAATCACAGAGATGAAAAATGCCATGAGGACTTTCTCGAAGAGTAGAGTAACTGAGGCTGTTCATAATGCCTAGAAAATTATGATTTATATATAGGAAGAATTATACTTGAGTAATTGTGTAAGAAAACTAAGAAATTTTGTATATAACTGACAGAAAAAGAGAGGAAAAAGTAGTATGTTTTCATTATTTAATAGTGGTAGGCATTTATTAGGCATTTTGATAAGATCTAATAAACTTTGCCTTTTCATTTTTCATGTCATAGCTTCAGAATAGACAATGTAAAAGCAACAAAACCCTAGTTTTACCATTTGAGAATACATTTTCTCCTAAGTCTTACTGACACTTTTTACTAAATTCTTAATTTGTTTTACTTGCATAAAATTGTCTTTTCCTTAGGCCCTTTGTCACAGCATTTCTTCCATTTTGTGCTGAACATGAGGAAAGCAAATAAGGATAAAAATTCTTAGTTATGCAAGGAAGATACAGTGCATGAAGGAATCACAGTTGATTTTTTTGTTTTATAAATTTACCAAAAGAAAAAAAGAGAGACATCCATAAAAGGAGTAAAGAATAATTCACAATCTAATTCTTTACCTCGCCAAAAAAAAAAAAGTTAGGAATTTTGAAAGTACACTAAATTTGTTCTATTTTCTTAAATGTCCTTATGTCTCCCAGATTTTAATATATTTTAAATGTTTTCATTTTCCAAATTAGGACTTGAGGTGTCATTTGAAACAAGGATACACATCTTTTATCAAATTTGAACAAACAGGCATATAATTAGGTTCCAAAGCTCTTGCTCTTTAGGTCTGATATATATATTTACAATAAATTGATACTTTTTGACTCTCAGGCATATTCACTTTGTTGACTTACCCATGTTTAAATTGGTAGTTCCACTATTAGCATGCTCATTTTACAGAAAAGCAAATTAAAGACAAAAAGACTTTAACTAATTTACTTGCCTCACATCACACAGGCTTAAAACATAAAGTCTGCATATTACACTGGAATGCAGCTTCCTTTCAAAATTTTCAGCTACAAACTTCCAACCCAAGTCTTTTAAACTCAACCTTACTTTCTTTTAATGACTCACAGTTACCTGTGGTATGTTTAAGTCTATATATGAGAACATTTTCTGCAGTCTTAATAATTCACATTGAAGTTTATGGATATATCGTCCATATGCTATAGACTTGTATCATGTGTAGTAAAGTACTTTGGCACTTTAAGTATTTTCTTCTCTTTGAATGTTCATGGTTTTACCACTTCACTTTTACAAAAGAGTGGCACTAGTATGGAGATATAGATATAGATATATATCTCAAACATTTCCTTCAGATTTCATTCCTGTTAATGAAAATATATATTAATATAGGGCTTCATAATATGGACATGGCTAAGTTGAACCTTCAGAAAGTGGAGGATACCTGCAATGCTCTTCTATGTGTGTGGAGAATACCAGGTGGTTCTACATAATTACATCATTCTTTATTAATCCAAGCCTCTCTGACTGTAACACTCCAACTCCTGTTACTTTGCACAAAATTGCTTCCCAAAATTCCACCCAAGTCAGTGGTCAACCTAAGCTATTTCTTCCATAGTTTGACCCCATATTAATTAATGTCAGGGAATGGTGCTGGGAAGAATGTGCTTACTATATTGTGCATGGCTGTCTCAAAGGAGGCAAGAATACACAATAGAGAAAAGAGGGCATCTAACAAGTGGTGGTGGTATTGATCATTTTTTTTTAATTGTTATTTGCCCAATACATTTTTTTTCTACTGTACAGCATAGTGACCCAGTTACACATACTTGTATACATTGTTTTTTCCCCCATTATCATGCTCTGTCATAAGTGACTAGACATAGTCCTCAGTGCTTAACAGCAGGATCTCATTGCTAATCCACTCCAAAGGTAATAGTTTGCATCCATTAACCCCAAGCTTCCAATCCATCCCACTCCCTCCCCCTCCCCCTAGGCAACCACAAGTCTATAAAAGTACATTTTATGGATGTTCTTGAAGCTCTTCATTTTATTAAAGGATTATGTAAAATAAAGATTACCCATAAGAACAAAACTTAAAATGGTGTGTTAAATATTTGAACATAAATTAATTGGCAAGAAATCAGGATATTTCTCTGATATATAACATTTTAAGATAATAACAAGGATTATGACTGATAACATTATATCAGGACATTTCCAATTTTAGGAATGCCATATATATTTGGGAATATATATAATACACACATTTATCTATACACTATCAAGTCCATCTTTATCACTCAAGAATGTTTCTCAAGTAATTTAACATACCAAAGGAGACTAATTAATGTTTTTCCTAAGAGTTCTCTGGGCTCTTCTAAGTATCACAGAATTAGCTGGAAGCAAAAGAACTTTAGTTATATGTTGATATTTGAGAAGTTTGCTAAAAATATCCAAAAGTTTTAAAAACACAAATAGATCATATTTTTTATTAAAGAAAATAATATTTCAGGTTAAGGAATTTGTCTTCTTTCTTTCTTTCTTTTTATTTTTTTAATTTTTTAAATTTTTTTAGTGCCACACCCATGGTATATGGAGGTTCCACGGTTAGGGGTCCAATCAGACTATAGCCACCAGCCTACACCTGAGCCACACACAGCAATGCGGGATCTGAGCCCCATCTGTGACCTACACTACAGCTCATGGAAACACCACATCCTTAACCCATTGAGCAAGGCCAAGGATCGAACCCGCATCCTCATGGATGTTAGTCAGGTTCATTAACTGCTAAGCCATGATGGGAACTCTCTATCCTTTTTAATGTATGTGAAATCTGGGCTTATTGAATTCATTTCCTTTTTTTTTTCTTTTTTGCCTTTTCTTAGCCATTCCCATGGCATATGGAGGTTCCCAGGCTAGGGGTCTAATCAGAGCTCTAGCCACTGGCCTACACCAGAGCCACAGCAACTGGGGATCCAAGCCACGTCTGGGACCCACACCACAGCTCATGGCAATGCAAGATCCTTAACCCACTGAGCAAGGCCTGGGATCAAACCTGCAACCTCATAGTTCCTAGTTGGATTAGTTAACCACTGCGCCATGATGGGAACTCCTGAATTCATTTCTTAATATGCATCTTGGTTCTCTCATCCTTTGTCTCCTCAGGGTGCACCATTAGTGTGGCTACTGTGGTGGGCATTGTTTCCATTCTGAGTTCCCTCAAATCTCATTGTCCATGTATCTATAATGTAATGTTTGATGGCTGCCACATCTTTGGTTTACTGTTATGGTAGGGAATTTTTTTTCCCACTCTTAACACTGTTCAATCAGGGATGTGTGATGAATTTACAAATAAGTGCAAAATTTTCTTTGTCTGTAATTGTCAGGGAAACCAATTGGCATTTCACCAGAATGACACCCTTGTGGTCATAGCCCATGACCACTATGTGGCCATCTGTCAACCTCTACACTATGTGACCATCATGAACCACCACATATGCTGCCTCCTGTTGGGGGTGTATTGGACACTGGATTTTCCTCAATCAATTGCACAGATCCTAGTCACTTTCTGGCTTCCATGCTGTGGTCATGACATGAAAAGTCACTTCATATGTGACATTATCCCCCTGATACAACTTTCCTGTGCTGACCATTTCCTTGTTGGTCTGTTGGTTGCTGCAGTGGTGGGGTAATCCCTGTGATCACTTTTGTAATGTTGATGGTATCCATTGTGGTCATCCTGTGCTTAGTAAGTACTCCCAGATCAGCAGGGTATAAAAAGCCCTGTCTACCTGTTGCTCCCACATCACAATTTTGTCTTGTTCTTTATGATCTGTATTTTTATGTATCTGTGACTAGCAGCTACTTTTCCCATGCAGAAAGACATAGCGGTGTTCAGTACTGTGGTTACTCCCATGTTAATCCATGTCATCTACACAGTAAGGAATACAGAGCTTAAATATGCCATTAGAATACTATTAAGCAGAAATGAACTTTTAGATAATAGATGACCCATATGAAGATTTTATTTCTACCGTGATATTTATGTTTCCATATTTATTACTCTAAATTTCTTCCCTGATCTCTCACCTGACACTAACAGCACCACCACAAGGTAGGTATTATTATGATTATCTACATCCTGTGATATTACTATTAGACAGAAATTTTTCAGCTAGTACTTGATATGATGTGTTTTGCTAAAATATTTTTGATTATATGCCATAAAATTGATAATTTCTTAGAATGATAATTATTATGAGCAATTAAATGCAGGTGCTTTTTAAAAGCACACAGTAAATTATACCTGTAAAATTTTGAGTGAAAAAAGTCAGAAAAAAGGTGTAAAAACTGTATAATTTTTCTGCATTATACCTCAAAAAATATCCAAACTCAAGTATATTTGACATCAGTTTTTATGGGTGTGAGTTTAATTGGCCAGGAGCAGCACTGATCCCTTGACCAGAAAATTGACTTTACTGTGGGGGAGATTCCTCTCTCCACAAAGGGGTGGATTACCACAGGCAGGTCAAGACTGGCTGTGCTGGACACATGTGACCATCTTGTCCTCCAACCCTGACCTTCCTGCACTCCTCTCCTCCTGCTTGATAGCAGTTCCAGGAGGATATTGACGTGGACCCTAAGCCCTTGCTATTGAACTTTATAACCAGGCCAACAATTTCCAAACTAGTCCTCCCCAACTTCCTCGGCTCCCCAGGTCTGAGCATCAATCCAGGGGGTCACTAGGGTACAACCATTGCGGGGACCCCATCCAGATCCCCTTAGATTTGGCTCTGGGCTGGCCTGGACCCCCTGCTCCCCCTCCATCCATCTATCTACTTCTGCTTCATCCTCAACCTCCAATCCATCCTCCACTTCTCCTCCTCCTGCTCCTTTTTTTTCCTCCTTCTCCTCAGCCTCCTTTCACTTTTCCACTTCTTCCTCTTCTCCTGTGTCTTCTTCTCCTCCTCCTGCATCCTCTCCTGGCCCTATCCCTCTTCCCCCTGCACTCCCACCCATCAGCAAGCCAGCTCTGTGAATTCTGACATGGGGCCCCTCGCAGGGACTCAGGCACCAGGAGTGGCAGCCCACAACCCTTGGAGCCATGAGGGGGCTGCATGCAGCTGGCTCATTATCAGGGCTAGGTTTGGCACCACCTTGGCAGAGACAAGGGAGGATGGAGTCATCCAACTGGTTGCCTCTGTTCCCAAGGGTTAGTATGAAGTGAGGGTGTAGGTCTCGCTCACCTTTATGACCTCTCTCTGTTGGAGCTGGGTCCCTGCTGTATAAATGGACCAGGGGTCAGGTCAATGGATCACATCAAGGAGGGAAAGTGAGTGTCAGAGAAGGTCAGAGACCATGACCATCTCCAATTCCTTGGGGACATGAAGCAGAGAGGGTGCTGGATGGAACTCTGGGGTTGCTGCCATTCTACCCACAATAGGGCCAAGGTCAGAGGCCAGGGTTAGCATTGACCCCATAACCAAGAAAGTCATCCTCTTCAGGGACAGGGTTAGAGAAGGTGACATGGGCAGATGTCACCTAGCAGGTGATGGACCCAGTCATATGGGCCCTCACTAACACTTGGTCTCCCAACTTTAACCTTATTCACTCCCCCTCTCCACTCCCAATTAGGGTTTCTAGGAAGGTACTGATGTGGACCTTAAGCCCTTTCAGGTTAACTTCACTCAGGCCAGCAATTAGCCACCCTGGCCTCACCATGCTGCCAGATTTCACTGGGTCCATGCATCAAACCAGGAGCTCACTCAGGTATACCCTTTAAGTGACCCCACCCAGCTCCCAATACAACCTGCTCTGGATTGTCCTGGACCCCTTGCTTCCCCCTCCACCCCCTCATCCATATGTCCTTCATCCTTTTCCATCTTCCTTTTCCATCCATCCATCTCCTTATCAGTCCTCTCCTTCCCCTCCTCTATCAATTCCACGTCCTTCAACTGCTCTTCATCCTCTTCCTGATCCATATTCCTTGCATCCTCCTCCTCACCTCCATTCATGTTTCCTCCACTTTCTCTCACTCCTGTCCCTACTTCTCCTCCTCATTCACCTCTTCCCCATATCCTCCTGCATCCACCTTTTCCCCTGAATCCATGCCTCCTCTTGCTAGACATTCCTTCTTTCCCATCTGCCTCCTCTTCCTGCATATTCCCCCTCCTCCATCTCCTGCAACCTCACCTGTCTCTCCTCCTCCCCCTCTTCCTTTTCTGGCCAAGAGTCTGAGCTCTAACCTTGGGCTCCTCACATGGACTTGGGCACCTCTGTCAGCAGCCTGCAGTCCAAGAAACCCAGAAGGGGAATATTTGGTCCCCTGACCATGACCTTCCTTCACTCCTACTCTCCCCCTCCCTATTAGGGGTTCCAGGACAATACTGATATGGACCCTCATCCCTTGCCAGTGGATTTGAATCTGTCCAGAGATTTCCCACCCAGGCCTCACACAGATCCTTGAGGTTCCCAGGGCCCAAAAATCAAACCTGGGGCTCACTCAGGTACAACATTTGCAGAGAGCAAACCCTGCTCCCAGTGCCACTGGCTCTGGGTTGTCCTCATCCTCGATCTTCCGATCCTCCTCCACACTCTCCCCCATCTCTTCTTCATCCTCTTCTCCTCACCTCTACCATCCACCCATCCCATCCTGCTTAGTTCTCCCCCTCCTCCATCAACTCCTCCCCTGTCTACTCCTCCATTTCCCACTCCACCTCCTTCATCTTTGGTCTTCTTGCTCTCACTCCTGTCTTTTGAACACATCCTAAATAACCTCCTCCCCCCTTGATCCTCCTGCATCCACCTTTACTCCTATGTTCATCTCTCCTCTCACTAGAACTTCCTTCCTCCCTATCCTCCTCCTTCTCCTGCATCATCTCCCCTCCTCATCATCACCCCGTTCCTTTTCTGGGTCAGGAGTCAGAGCTCTCACCTCAGGCTCCTCCCAGGGACTTGGGTAGCTCTGGCAGCAGTCCACACCCCACAGAGCCCTGAGGGGAATGCACATTCAGTGGCTGGCACTAGAGGTCCCTGTCACCTCAGCTTCAGACCTGAGTGGTGCAGGCACCCACCAGTGGTCTCTATGTCCTTGAGGTGTGGGTAGGAGTCATGGATGCAACTCATGCTTACCTTTCTGACTCTTGACATTTTATGTGTGCCTTTCCTCTCAAAATGGTAAGAGGGTAACCAGGTGGGTGTGGGGATCAGGTGAGGCAGAGCAGGAGGCACAGACAAGCAAGTGTCAGAGCAGGTCAGTGACCACAAGAGCCTCCAACTGCCTGGGGACATGAAGAAGAGTGGGTGGCTGGCAACAGTCAGAACTCTGGGGTCACTGCCATTCCACCCACAATGGAGTGCATCCTATTGGCCAGGAGTGGTATTGAAACCTTGACCTGAATTTGTCTTCCCTTTGAGGGAGGGTCCTCTCTCCACACAGGGGAGGGTGACCAGGGGAAGGTAGAGACTGGATGGGATGAGCCTGGGTACCTGGACCCTCGCAACCAGCTGTCCATTAACCCTTATTTCCTTCAATCCTCCTTTCCCCCTGCTTATTAGCAGTGGTAGGAGGATGTGGACTCTAAACTCTTATGGTTGATCTTGAATCAGGCCACTGATTTCCCATCCAGGCCTCGCTCAACATCTTGAGTTTCCCTGAGTCTGAGCATCAAATAAGGGGTTCATTTGGGTTCAACTTTTGCAGGGACCCCAACCAGACATCCAGGGAGCTGGCTTTGGCTGGCCTTGACCTCATGTCTTCCTGGTCCCCCTTTCTATTCTGCTCCTCCTCCTGCTCATCCTTCTTGCCCTGATCCTTCACTGTTCATCTTTCTTCCTTCTCCCATGCACTACATCTTCCTGCCCCCATCGTCCCACCTCAATTTCTTCTCATCTCCATTTTCCTCTCACCTACCCCCCTCCCTGACTCTAGATGTCTAAGCTCTGGCCTTGGCCTCCTTCATAAGCCTGGGAGCCTTGGCTGCAGCTGGCAGCCCTCATCTCCCGGGGCTACATCCCCCTGGCTCACCATCAGTGCTCCAGTGTTCGTGTCAGTTCAGCCACAGTTCATGTTGAAGGGAGTCACCTACCCAGTGGCCTCTGTTCCCAAGGAGCCCATCAGGGATTAGGGTGCAGGTCTCACTCACCTTCCTGAACTCTCACTGTTGGAGCTGTGCCTCACCTCTAGAAACAGTAACAAGGTGGATGACAAAGATGGTGGGTCAGAACAGGACAGATGAGTGAGTGCCAGAGCAGGTCAGAGACCATGATGGCTCCCAACTGCCTTCAGACATGAAGCAGAGTGGGAGCCAGGCAGCATCAGCACTGTGGGGTCACTGTCATTCCACTCACAGGAGGGCGTGTCTCATTGGTCAGTAATAGCCCTGAGCCATTTACCTGGAAGCTCTTGCCTTTGGGAGAGAGTCCTGTCACTAAGC
The DNA here is from genome assembly GCF_016906955.1 of Phacochoerus africanus. Classification (NCBI taxonomy): domain Eukaryota; kingdom Metazoa; phylum Chordata; class Mammalia; order Artiodactyla; family Suidae; genus Phacochoerus; species Phacochoerus africanus. The sequence continues at coordinate 54,207,879 of NC_062553.1, read as the reverse complement.
TGATCTTCTCCAGGAGGCCTTGCCTTGTCCCAGTGTCCATCAGCTCCCTGCCCAGGTGTCCAGTGACCCTTAGAGGGGTGTGTATTACAATCATACACTGCTCCTGCCCAAAGGCCACTGCAGAGCTTTTGCACTTATACCAACACTAGAGATCTTCATCTTTACCTTCAGGGTGCTGTATCTGTCACTTCATAACATGAAAATTATGGATCCATCATGATTTAATTAAAGGTCCTTATTTTTGAGCACTCATGTCTTTCCTTTGGGAAAATACACAGGAGCCCTGGGGGAGCCCATGTCCTGTGCTGTTCCCCCAAGTGGAGGTTGTGTCAATCACCTCTGCCTGTGGTTTTAACTCAGGGTATTGGTGCTGCCCACTAACCCAAGCTGCACTCTCTGAGAGCACCTGACCCTCAGACCTTCCCTCCCATCTGTGCCCTTGAATGCTGCTGAGTTAAGGAATACCTGCTGCCACTGATTTTGCTTTCCATCTACATATCTCTTAGGGGCAAGGTCAATAAACATATTTTATCTCTCCTCACTGTGTATTGTGACCTATATGTCACATCATTTCCTATCTGCTTGTCTTTAAAAAGTTGATTTGTAGAAATTCCTCACTCATTAAGGACATTAGAAGTGCAAATATTTTTTCAGTTTCAAATTTCCTTTGGCTTCAGTTATGGTTCCTTACCCACCCCCATGTCCATACTTGATTTCCATGAGTTTGAATCTGCCCCTTTTTATAAAAAATGCCTAGGATTTTTTCTGACTTAGTAAGGATTTTCCTATGCATGATGTGTAGCCTGGTAGTAAGTTTTATTTGTCTTTGTAGTTGCAGTGGACAGCCCCTCTTTAACTTTTTTTCAGGTTTTCTAGCTATTCTTTTTTAGTTACTCTGCATGTGAAATTTTGAAGCAGGCTATTAGGCCTGGAAACAACTGGCACATTTTCTTTAGGCTCATTCATGTCATCCACTCATGGAGAAGCACGTCCATGGAGGAACCAACCTGGCAGTGGACACTGGCGGTGGTAGGCTTGAGGGATTCCTGCCTGGGCCTGGGGTGGAATCAGCAGGCTGGGTACAGTCATGTTCCTAAGATAGGGGTGGGTTTGGGGGGACCTCTGTAACATCCCTGACACCAAAAACCTTCTAAAGCATAGTAACATTGGAGTTCCTCTTGTGGCTCAGTGGAAACAAACCTGACTTGTATCCATGAGGATGAAGATTTTGTCCCTAGTCCTGCTCGGCAGTTTAAGAATCTGGAATTCCTGCAACTTGTTGTGTAAGATGCAGATACAGCTGTGGCTGTGGCATAGACTGGGGGCTGCAGCTCTGACTCAGCCCCTAGCCTGGGAACTTCCAAATGCCACTCCAGATAATCTAAAAAAATAAAAGGTAAAAAAAAATCACAGAAACATAATTAAGCCCAGTGGCAGGCCCATGAAAGCCCCCTTGTGCTCTCTCCTGGATTATAGTAACATCATCTTGTACAGGTGTCTCCTACAGCTCTACTTCCCACATTGGCATGTGTGTACTATGTGCATGTGACCATGCATGTGTGCTGTGTGTGTGCATCTGGCTCCTCCTCTGGACCCAGCTTACTCACCCTGCTCACAAGCATTTCATTACTGTTACCAACAGCATGGGGTGGAGCAGGTGTGGCTGCTCCCCAGTTCCCCCCACCACCATGGCCACGTGGAAACCAAACAAAGATACCACACCAGCTACAGTCATACCTCAGAAAATAAGGTACTTAGGCATGAACTTTATGCAACATGGCTAGGACTTCATGCCATCAATTATAATCATAACAGAGCTGGGAAATGAGAATCCAGATTAAAAAGCAATAACAATTAAAAAATAAAGTAAAATATTATTAGGACCCCAGAAGTATCCTTTATTTTTCTTTCTACCGTGAACTGTCCCCTTGCATAGACACACACATTCATACACTCATGCAAACACACATACACAATATTCTGACTTCTAATAACATAAATTATTGTCAATTATTTTTTGCTATTTTATATAAAGGAAATTCTATATGTTAGTTTTGGGAGTGTCTGGGTAAGTTTACTTAATATGTTTAATATATTGTAATACATAATTCTAGACTGTACATTCTCTAATATTCTATTGCTTAAAATAGTCCAATTAATCTTTTAAAATCCCATATAGTTACCAATTTGTGTTTCTGTTTAAAAAACTGTGCATATTCCAATATCACAAAGATTTTCCATGATGTTGTCCACCAAAAATGTCTACAGTTTGCATTTCACATTAGGATGCTTAATCTAGATAGAATTGATTCTGTACAAGATATTGTGTAGATGCCCAGTTCTTTTGTGCTCTTCTCAAATTAAATATGCAAATTACCTAATACCATTTATTGAAAAGATATTTTCTTCTCTTTTGGAGAATACCATTTTAGAATTACCAAGTCAGGTAACAGTATGTGTGTGGATGGATCAGTTTCTGGAATTACTTATTTCATTGATTCATCTGTCCTCACAAAAATGTTTTCTTAATTACTAAATCTTTATAATAGGCCATGGTCCTTGGCCATGTAACATGTAAAATTTTCAAATTTATTCTCTTTCTTCAAGGTTATCTTTGCTATTTTTTGTGCTTTGCTTTCTAAATCAATTTTACAATAAGCCTTCAAAGCTTATTGTAGGGAAGGAAGGGAGGGAAGGAAAAAGCAAGGAAGAAAAGGTGGGAGAAAAAAAGAAGAGCAGGAAGAAAGGGCAGGAGGGAGGAAAGGAAAGAGGGAGGATTTATGTGGGATTATATCAAATTTATGGATCAATCTGAAGATTTTAGACTTTGCTACAGTAATAAGTCTTCCACTCCATGGACAAAATTTCATTTATTTACTTATTTACATTTGTCAAATTTTTCAAGAGTTCTCCTGTTGACTTAATGTGTTAAGGATTTGGCATCACTGCTGTGGTGTGAGTTCAATCCCAGGATACATCCACATGCTGGGAACATGGAAAAAAATTGTGTTAAATGTTTATACCTGTGATTGCTGAGGGCTTAGAACTTTTTGTTATACTTATTCCTAATTTAGGTTTCTTTTTTTATGGTTTTGTAATTGTTAAAATCCTTCAATTTTATTTTCTAATTGTTGTGAGTAGGATGCTGAAATAAAATCTATATTTTCTAAATTGTATCCAGTAACTTTGCTAAAATCACTTTCTATTTTTCATACATTATGTGCAGATCTTTCTCTGTATAGTTAATCATAACATTCATGAATACTTTTAAACATCAGTTTGTAATTTCTTTTTTTGTACCTTTATTTCTTTATCACAGTGAAATAATTACTATGTCCAATATACACTGAATATCAGTGGGGAGACTGGGTCTTCTCATAGTCCTGAGATCAATTTCAGTGTTTCAGTGTTGCATTATATATATTATGTAGTTATTTTGTGGTTGTTACTGTTTTTTGAGGTTGAGCAGTCTAATGTTAATATCCAAGAAAGTAAAAAGAAAAAAAATACCTCTGCAACAACTCATTGACAACTGGTAACACACAGAGGTCTTTGCATCAGAGCTTAAAAAAAATGACTGAGGAGTTCCCATCATGGTGCAGCAGAAATGAATCTGACTAGGAACAATGAGGTTGAGGGTTTGATCCCTGGCATTGCTCAGTGGGTTAAGGAACCATAGTTGCCATAAGCTCTGGTGTAGGTTGCAGATGCGGCTCTAATCTGGTGTTGCTGTGGCTGTGGCATAGGCTGGCAGCTACAGCTACAATTAGACCCATAATCTTTGAACCTCCACAGGTGCAGCCCTAAAAAAAGACAAAAGACAAAAATTGATCAATACAATCAGGGACCCCTCTATTAGAAGATGGCAACCTGTACCCATATTATCAACAATCACCCCCAAGAAATGCAAGCAGGCATATACACCCTCTTTCAGGGGAAAGATTCACTATATTTTCATGTATATCAGCTACATTGTCACTGGAGACTTGGATCCAGCCATCCTTCCAAATATAGTAGAGACTGACTGAGACTCCTGAGTAGGCATCTCTGTAGGTGGATGGTAGGTGGCTCGGTAGGTGGCTCAATGGGGCAGATAATAAGCTTGTTCTGCCTCCAGGTCATAAGACTGATCCATGACCCTATAAGCATACACAGAGCCAGAACCTACAAAGAAGTTCACCCCACAAGATCTGGTTTCCTTCACTGTCCACAGAGTAAAGGCCAGGGCCTCTCTTACCCCAACCACAGATCATGGTGCCCATGGACAGACCCAGATATTTATAATGATACACCATGTTGGCAAGCAGCTTGGAGGCAGCTGCTACCAAGATACATTCCTTGTTTCAAAGCTCACAGATTCAACACTGCTGAGACAAGAGCCACTCCCAGTAGCTATAATCCACTGCACCCCCAGCCATGTGTCCAGGAGGTGCAGGTTGATCTCTATCACCTTCTTTCCTGCCTGGGAGGCAATGTAAGCACCTGCTTTGGCCTGGGAGTCTGCTACAACAGTGAATCCATGGAAGAACTTGAAGGCCAGGGTGCTGGTACCATGAAGCATTTTGATCCTCAGCTCCTCTGGGACATTCCTGCTGGCTGTGACCAGGTTAAGCCCATCACTAGGGCTCCCTGTTCCCAGGTGCAGCAGACCTGAATGAACCCCAAGTCCAAAAAAACCCATACAGGTTCATGGCTAGTGGCCTCTCTAACACCCAGGCCAGCACCATGTCTAGAAAAACCTGATGACATATACCCATCACCATAATATCATATAGTGTTTTTTCACTGCCCTCAAAATTCTTGGGGTTCTGCTTATTCACCATCTCCCTATATATAGAAATTTTATATATAATAATTTATATATTTTTTCTTTTCTAGTTTTCCAGACAGCTTATTACAAAGGGGTATTGAATTTGATTATTAACCTATTTTACTTATAGTGCATAATGTTAAATACATTGATAGAATTCTAATTTTGAAATTGACCTGACATTTTTGCTTACATATAGTACCCCTTTATTTGTATCACATATTCTTAAAATAAAATATATATATATATATATATATATATACAACATACAAAGTGTTAGTATCTTATGAGTACAGCTCAGTATCTTTCATATCTGTGTATATTGGTGTAACTTATACAGAGTCTGGTATCTTTCACCTATTGTATCAATTTATTTTTCTTCTCCCTCTCCCTGCTTCCCATTCTCCTCTCTCCCCTCCCCTCCCTTCCCCTTACTTATTTTTGCATTGTTATATAGAATACATTGTGTGAACGCTGAATGTGCCATCATGTACTGACCGATAATATCTGGGCATTTTTTACCTAACATCTATAATGAATACATCTCCAAAGAGAAGCTATTACTTATCCTCCAGTAGACCTAATCACTCAGGAATGGAATTGCTGCATCACAGAGAATACAAAATTAAAATTTAGCACTTGCTACCCTTATTTTTCTAAAGTTTTTATAGCCACATATATTCAGTTCATCAAGCAACTAAAAGTTTTGGTTTCTTCATGTTCATACTAAACTTTGAATTGTTCAAAGAAGTTTTTGAGTGAAATTCAAATGCTAAAAACTATCCTTGTGGTTATATAGTGATACCATATTATATTTACACTTATCTAATTATCAATAATTTTAAAACATGTTTATGTGTATTTTGGATGCTTTGATAAACTTTTTGTGAAGTGTTTCATCAGGTGTCTTGCCTTTCTTTTTCCTTAATCAGTTGACTTCCTGGATTATACTGATTTTAGAAGTTAAGAAACCTACTGTCTTTCTGTTTCATTTTTACAAATTAATGATACCACTCCTTTTGTAGGGCACATGTGTTTCAAATATATTCTCTCAGGATTTCCTTTTCACTCTCCTATGATGTATTTTGATAAAAGCAATTTTTAATTTTGGAAAGAGTGATATTATCTATCTTTTGGTGTTATAATTTTTTACACTGTTACAGAAATGTTTGCTTGTCCCAAAAGATAAAGATATTACTTTCCTTTTATTCAAGGGACTTTGTGATTTTCAGTGTCACATTTAAACTTATGACATATCTTAATTTTTACATATGATGCAAGTAAACGACTATGGTCCATGTTGTACATAGGAAACTTAATTGAACAAGGTCAATTTACTGAACAACTCTTCTTTCCTTGTTATATTGCAGTGGAGATTTTGTTTGAAACCAAGTAAAATTATACCAATGAATCTATTTATTTAATTTATTTTCCTTTATTCTATTGGTCTTTCTGTCCATATGTGCCTTGATGACACAATTGATAAAATGGTCTAGCCTTATTTAAGGAATTAATATCTGCTATTGAAGTCCCCTGGAATCCTTCTTCTACTTACATATTGTCCTGGACATTCTAGGTCATTTGCATTTCCACATACATTTTAATACTAATTGAATAGTAAAATATGGAATTCTGATTGTTATTGCATTAAATCTATGGGGTGATTCAGGCACAAATGACCTCATCACATTTATTTCTTCCAGACAATGGTATCCTGCTGCATGTATGTCTTCTTTACTAACTCAGTAATATTTCCATAGATCCTAACAATGAAGTCCCCCAAGTTGTTCCCTGAGAATTTTATGTGCTTTTTCCTAGGTAATGAATCATTTAAAATTGCGTTTTACCTGTTTTATGCTAGTATTATAGCAAAATAATTAAGTCCTTATATGCTGACCTTATATCTACAAATCATGCAAAATTTATTTTGCTCATGTGAGAAATTCTTAGAAATTCTTTTGGATTTTTAGTTAGTACAGTTAAGACAACTGAAAACAGTTACACTTTTTTTTTTTTTTGTTAAGGCCACACCTTCAGAATATTGAAGTGTCCCAGGCTAGGGGTCAAATCAGAGCTATGTCAGAGGACCTATATCACAGCCACAGCAACATGGGATTCAAGCTGGATCCTTAAACCACTGAGTGAGGCCAGACATCAAACCCACACCTGCCTGCACACAGGATGTTCTTAACACACTGAGCCACAATGGAAACTCTGAAAACATTTACACTTTTATTTCTGTTTCCCTAAGCTTATAAATGTTCACATATCATAATTTAACAGAAATCTAAGGTGCTACCAACACAGAGGAGAAAGAGTTAAAGTGGCATTTGGCAGATATTTTTGATGTATTATTGATTGCTGTATAAATGACCAGTACAATGAAGAGTAATTGCCATCTTCTCTGTGTTAGTATAACAGTATGATGGGCACTAGTATTTAAATGTTGTGTAACACAGAACACATTTATTAAAATACACAAGCATTTATTAAAATCTTTTTTAAAAAAGATTATTTAATGATAGATGCAGTTAAAAAGGCTTCCCTTCAATTGTAGCATACTTGGCAGTGAGAACAATGACCTGGACTTTCGTCTCTTGCACTGAAACTTGAGGCAAATCAAGGTTGATCCCAGAGAGATCATCATTACAAGAACATCTATAAATTGAAAACAAGAAAACAAGTCTCTATGTTGCATGCTTTTGAAAAAAAAGACTGCTTTCTAAATGGCTTATCACATATAATCAACAGTGTTCTATAATGAAATGCATCATATACAATTCTACATTTAATTTTAAGTAGAGTGTCTGTGAAGATTTTTCCATATCCTATGCAGAGCAACTTTTAATTCTTTGTTCCTCAAGCTTTAGATCATAGGATTCAGCATGGGGATTAACAAAGTGTAAAATACAGAGGCCATTTTATCAGTATCAAAGGGGTGACTGGACTTGGTCTGCATGAATATAAAGGATAGAGTTGCATTTAATACAACTACCACCGTCAGGTGTGATCTGCAGGTGGAAAAAGCCTTGTGTCTTCCCTGTGCACTGTTCATCCTGAGGCTGGCCTTAAGGATCAGTATGTAGGACACAAGGACTATCAGAAGAGATGAAACCAAATTAAACACTGAACAGGTCAGTGTGAACAGTTGCATTTCCCATTTGCTTGAGCACAGCAAAGTTAACAAGGGGAGACTGTCACAGTAGAAATGACTAATGATGTTATAGCCACAGAAGGATGAAATAATTATCTTTATGGTAGTTATCAGAGAAACAAAGGCACTGTAAATATAGGGGACTGCTACCAGCACTCAACATACTCTTTGTGAGGTAACTACTGTGTAGAGCAGAGGATGACAGATGGCCATGTAGTGGTCATAGGCCATTGCCATGAATGAATGAAAAGTTCACTAATGATGAACAAGATGGAAAAAGTGAGTTGTGTAGCACACCAATCATAGGAGATTTTATTTCAATCAGCTGCAAAGTTTACAAACATTTTGGGTCACACAGTCATTGAATAACCAAGATCAATGAAAGCCAGGTGTCTGAGAAAGAAGTACATGGCTGTCTGTAGATGTGAGTCCACCTTGGTGAGAATGATCATGCCCAAGTTGCCCACCACTGATATGGCATAGATGATGAGGAACAGCCCAAAGAAGGGAGCCTGCAGCTCATGAAGGTCTGTGATTCCCATGAAGATGAATTCACTCAGCACAGTTTGATTCTATTTGTCCTTCCAAGTCATTAAGGACTATAACTGTGGGAAGAACCACTGGAAAATATCTGGGTTTCTGGAGACCGCATCTGTTAAAGCTTTAGTATGCAGAACTATTATGTGTAAGATAATTCCAATCATTGTTGATAGAGCAACTTAAAACAAGACTCATGGAGTTCCTATTGTGGCTCAGCTGTAAAACCAAATAGTATATATGAGGACATGGGTTTGACCCCTCGCCTTGCTTAGTAGGTTAAGGACCTGGTATTGCCATGAGTTATAGTATAGGCCAGCAGCTGCAGCTCCAATTTGACCTCTAGCCTGGGAACTTCCATATGCTTAAGGTGTGGCCCTAAAAAGTCATATAAAAACATAAATAAACAAACAAGCAAACAAGACTCACCTCAATTACAGAACCTGGAGCCAAATTTAGAAACCATTGCAGCCTAGGATATATAGTAGCCATTTTATCTTTTCTGTCATGTTCTGATTCCTATTACAAGGTCAATACAGCCTCTCTATTTTTTTGTCAACAATATATCATTAGAAATATATGGCCAGAATGGAAATCCTGATATTTTTCAAAATATTTCTTTTTTTTTAATTTAAAAGAGATACTTGGGAGTTTTCTGGTGGCCTAACAGTTTAAGGATCACTGCTATGTTTCAGGGGGGTCACTGTTGTGGTGCAGTTTGGATACCTGACCACAGGAATTTCCACATGCCATGCCATGGCCAAAAAACAAAAAATTAAAAAAAAATGGGTTTGATCAAATGGGTTTGATCCAAGTTAAAAAATAAGTAAATAAATAAATTAACATGCAAACATGTAATTATTTAAACTGCATCAAATTTTAGAAGGAATTAAAGAAGTAATAGCCCTCTGCTTCTTGCCCTTACAACTTCAGTCTCTGTCACTAAAGAAAACTGTTGTTAAGCTCATTTAATAGGCTTGTCTTCATTATAACTCCACATATCCAAATGGTATTTTTATTCCACTCTTTTTTTGATTTTTTAAATTGTCCTCTCATTCAACTACATTTTTATGAATTTAAATGTTATTTAATGATTTTATAATGATATAAAATAATTTAGCTAGCTAGCAATAGTCCTTAACATGCCCACTTTATTGCACATAAATGTATTTCACTTTCTCTAGAAGAATGTATATGAGTTCCAGCACTGTGTGCTGATTTTTGAAGTTTCTCATATTTTTCCTGTGGTGCATATCAAGTAAGACTTGCATCTATAATCTATTCAATCTGAAAAAGAACAACAGGCAGGCATTCCCACATTCACTGTGACCCTAACTCAGTATCTCTGAAATGATTAATTTAACACTGCAGTCACATTTTCCTAGCACATTTTAAGTAACATGAAAACTTATTAAAACATGTTTGCTAATGTACCACTTAAAATCATCCAGTAAGCTATCATGAATATACTTATCTAACACACAGAAACATCACTCGAAATATAGAATTCTATTTCAAATACCTCAGGAGCAGGCAAAGTATATAATTATATGAAATATAAAAATGAAAAGGAAAGGAATAATAGGAAATAAAAGGAACTAGATAATGCATGGTTCATTTGAATTATCTGAATTTTGCTTGATTAAAAATACATGGACAGGATAACTAATTATTTGATCCAGATAAAGTCAACTGGACATGACATTCAGAGAAATGAAGCATATTTACTATATTTTGATTCAAAAGCTATACTTACGCTTTTTTTTTCATCTTCCATCAGGTCTATGCCCCATGTTTTGAATGAACATATTTTAAATTAAGGATAACATAGTCTCTGCTTCTACTTTTCTATCTCCTTTTTCCTTCTATTTTTTTTTAAAGTCAGGTGCTTCAAAACTTTTATGAAAAGTAATTATTCATATTTATATATTTATATATGCATATAATATATATAGTACAAATTCTCTCAGAGTTTGGATAATGACAGTCACACTGTAGCTCATTCTAAGAAGCCAGAAAAAAACTAATTTAAAAAAATGATAAAAAGCAGGTTAATGTCTACTATTTCAATTATAAAGGTGTAAATACACTAAGCATTAACATATTATTTACATCAGTTTTCAAACATATAAAAATGCTGTGCATTATGTTCAATCTGTGTTGATCCCAAGTATGACTATGGTTTAGTTTTAGAAAACTTACAAATATATCTCATAACCTTATCAGATGGAATTTTTGAAAAATGAGTATTTGAAGAGATGAAGAAATAATACTGTTTTGGATGGATAAAAATCAATGATATTAAGAATAAAATGGAAAGTCTATGATGATAGAATATTGTATAAAAACTAAACTGAAAAATGAGAAAAATTAAAACATTATTGAAAAACCTGACAGAAGTTCTATGTAAGTTGGTAGAAATACTATGTTGTCTATTTTGTATTATTTTGCCTTTGCCATCAACTTACTACAGACAGCACTGTAGTGGACACATCTATTTCTCCTCTTTTGTCATTCTGGATCACCTCTGACTTGACCTACAGCCATGCTGGCATCTGGTAACTTCCCATTTCAGGGGCTTGACTTCTTTTCCTGAGGTCAAAGATGCTGAGACTTTCCTCAGACCACTCTCAAGGTGGTTTGGAAATGCATGAGATCTAATGTGTTAAGAATGTAGAAAAAAGAATGTATACATGTATGTGTAACTGGGTCACCATGATGTACAGTAGAAAATTGACAGAACACTGTAAACCAGATATATTTTTTGGGGGGAGAAAAAAGCATTACACACACACACACACACACACACACACACACACACACACACACACATAGATAAAAGAAAAGAAAATGCACAAAAAAGAACACTACTCAACAAAGAAAACATAGAATTCAATGGATAAGTACCCCAGCTCTTTAGCCTTCATTTGGGCAATTCCTACCAGACATTTAAAGGAAAACTTCAAAACATCTTAAGTTGATTGAAACTTCATTGCATACAGAAGATGTGGTACATGTATACAATGGGGTGCCACTCAGCCATAAAAAAGTATGAAATAATGCCATTTGCATCACAATCAATGGAACTAGAGATGATCATACAGTATGAAGTTAGAAAGTGAAAGACCAATGTCATAATGATATCACTTCCATGTGGAATCTAAAATAAAGGACACAAATGAACTCATTTGCAGAACAGAAAAACACAGACTTTGAAAAACAAATTTATGTTTGCTAAAGGAGAATGCTGGGGGCAGGAATGGACTGGGGTTTTCAGACTGGCCTATGCACACTACGGTATGTGGAATGACTGGCCAATGGGGACCTGCTATAAAGTACAGAGAAGTCCACCCAACATTCTGTGATAATTTATATGGGAAAAAGTATCTGAAAGAGAATGGATATGTGTGCATGTGTAACTGAATCACTTTGTTGTACAGCAGAAATTATCGCAACATTGTAAATTAACTATACTTCAATAAAACTTAAAAATATGAAAAAATGCAGCAGCAATTTACTCTTTTTTGCACAATTTATTAACTTTCCTTCCTTCTCATTATCACACTCCCCACTCCCTCACTTTTTGCTTCCTAGAATATTTTATCTATATTATGTATATGTAATACATAAACATATATATTCTAGAATCACCTACCTAATACACATATACCAAGTAAATGTTACATTGTTCTTGACTCAGTCTTCTGTTGGGAGAATTTATACTCTGACAATCCAGTCTCATATGATAAGAGATAATGGTAAGGTTATGTTCCTGAATCACTGCAAGCCCTACCAGAAGCTATTATTATCTGAGGCATAGACACAGTATAAACAGTTCTGGCCTGATGATTAGCATCTTTACTTAGCCAAGATCTTAGGTGGAGCTTTAAATAAATGCTTACTTCGCCTTCAGAGTGCTTATGGCCTAGAGTCCTGGTATTTAAATTATAACATATAGAGACAATGTTGTTTACTCCTTTCACAGAACACATTAATTGTGGTAAAAACATATTCTTTCTCCAGAAATCTGTTATGAAAATGTAACTCACATTCATGGTATAGTTGTTGAGTCTGGCAACAGTGACTAAAACTCATATCTGTAATTTTAAATTGAAGAAGGGTCGATAATTTTCACTGGAGATATTCTAGTAATTATCCTAATCAGTGCCATCTACTCACCTAAACAAGGAATGCCTTCTTATTTCCCCATGTGATTACTAGTCTGACTGCAGTCAGAGAAATTTATGAGTGTCTTTCCCCATGGAGACAGTGCCCTAGGAACTTGAACACAATTTCATGGTTATTCTGAAAACACCTGAAATAGGAAATGATGTCACTGATCTTTGTTAATTAATTATTCAGGGTATCTTTGATTTCCCTACTGAGGAAAATTCTTTTAAATGTGATTCATCCGGTTTCTTTTGTTATTAGTTTGACTGTACTCCCTTGAATATTTGGATTTAAGTTTATTATTTTTTGGTAGATGCCTCAATCACACACATATTACTTCAACATTCAGTGTTTTCCATGATGGCTTATTCACAAGTTTTATGTATGAAGATGAAGATAAACCACTTTAACTATGCCCTATAGTTTTTTGAAAGATTCAGAAAGAATATAAACTCTGAATATGTATCTAATTTTATTTTTTAACTTGAGACTAAATTGAGTTAATTATACTTTGATTCCATACCACATAATCACTCCCAGTCCTCATTTCCCATACTTACTTCATTTTCACTTCCCCACATAGGAACCTATTCTACTAAAGATGGTAAATGTTATTAAAAAGGAATATAGTCATGTGATATAAATATAGTGTAAGTTTTAATGAGTGCTCATGTTGTTTTATTATTCACAACTTGAACTTTTGTTACCCAAAGGTTCTCATTCAACTGTTTTGGAAGCACATCCATTTTACTACTTACACACCAATATGTTGCTATCTTCTGTTTCATAAAATCACTAAGCTGAGTCTCCCCCACTTAAGATTTGTTTTTCCCCCATAGTAATAGGCATTCAGTGAGTTACCACTTCTATTTCTCCATATGTCCCTGCAATTAATAGCTTTGTATGTGTTATCACCAAGGATAGATAAATGAAAATGGGCCCCTGATGAGAAAAATAAGCAAAATTATTTTATTTAAATAAATATGGATATATTTCCAGATTTCTTTTATCAATATACATTCCATTGCCGGTACACAAGAACTTCATACTCAGCACATACAACTTATGAATATGTACTCTTTTTACATATAAAGGATTGCAATAAATAAATGAATCAGATTTAACTCTATAGAGCTAACATAATTTTGCTTAATCAATTATTTTAAAAAATAATCCAGATACTGGTCTTAATTTGGAATAGAATAATGTACTAAGCACAATCCACGTCAACAAAAAAAAGTTAAGATTAGGGAGTTCCCATCATGGCTCAGTGGTTAACGAATCTGACTAGGAACCATGAGGTTGTGAGTTCAATCCCTGGCCTTGCTCAGTGGGTTAAGGATCTGGCATTGCCATGAGCTGTGGTGTAGGTTGCAGATGCAGCTCAGATCCTGCATTGCTGTGGCTGTGGTGTAGGCCAGTGGTTACAGCTCCAATTCGACCCCTAGCCTGGGAACCTCCATATGCCATGGGAGGGGCCCGAGAAATGGCAAAAAGACAAAAAAAAGTTAAAATTAAAATGGAGACAGATAATGTCATAATTTTAATATAGGTTTTTAAATTTTCTATTAAATAGTTGATTTAGTGTTGTGTCAACTTCTGCTATATGGCATATTGACCCAGTCATACATACATATACATTTTTTCATACTATCTTCCATCATGTTCTATCCCAAGAGATTGGATATAGTTCCCTGTGCAATACAGTAGGATCTCATCACTTATCCACTCTAAAAGTCATAGTTTGCATCTACCAATAGTCAAATTTCTATAGCAGTGAGAATATTGACAATATTGGATAATTCCGATGAGATAAATACTGAAGTGACACCAATATGTAGCTGAAGCAGGCTGGATGATCACCAAATCTGTTTTCACTCCTTCCACCAGCCTCTCTTTCAGTACATCCCACTTTTTTTGAATTATTTCTTTGAATGGGCCTTTTCATTTCCATGGAGGTGACTTTTGGAAATACCCTTTGGTAAGCAAAGATGGCAGGTGTGACCTATGACAACATAAACAAATGTAGATGAGGCTTGAGGACTTCCAAGCTGGGGGCATTAGCTGCTCAAACCAAATTTGGCTAGAAATAGACCTTTTACAAAATATTGTTCTTTTTAAAAAATTATTAAACTATAGCTGATCCACAATGGTCCATCACTTTTTGCTATAGAACAAAGCGACCTAGTCATACATATTTATACATAATTTTCCTCCTACTATATTCCATCAAGTTCTATCATAAGTGATTGGGTATAATTCCCTGTGATGTACAGTAGGACCTCAGTGATTATTGATTCCAAATGTAATAAATAGTTTGCCTCTACCAACCCCAAACTCACTGTTCATCATCCCACTCCCTCCTCCCTCCCCTGTGGCAACCACAAGTATGTTCTCCATGTCCATGATCTGTTCCCAGAGTATTTTTCTTTTTTTTGAGCATTAGTAATCTGACCAAGGGATAAGAAAATTTCCACTGGAAACCTTAAAACTGTTAAATTTTGCTTTTGGATTAAAAATTCTGATTTATTACAATTTCTTTTTTCTTTTTGTTTACTGATGTAGTAGGGGCTTTTTCATTTGTTTGTTTAAACCAGATTGTTTTAGGATGTATGAAAAATATTGAGAATTTTTATTACAATCCTTCAAAATAAAAATTTCTGGGGAAAAAGCAGGGTCTATCAGTAAGGTTTGGGTTTTAAATTTATAGAATGACATTATTCTGAATTGCAGAAAATTGAATGATGTTTATTATTACACAAGCCCAAAATTGTTCACAGTGTGCCATCCAAGATCAATACATTTAGGGTGTTTTCTGCCTAGGAAATCCATTCCACCCATATCCGGGTCAAGCTTCTTATTGCTTCTGCTGCAGGTACAGAATGAGAGGCTCCCGTGGTTGCTGGATTTGTGGTTTCAAGATTTGTGGTTTCAAATCTTTCCTAACATTCATTATTTGGACACAAAGACTGTGGACACACCTGAGCACTCAGATAGGCATGACCTGAAAGTACAGGTGGCTTAATGCCCCAGAGGATGAGCTTTGAAAAATAGGACATGAGAGGTGGCAGATAAATTCTTTTTTCTAACTTACCTCACTGAAAATTGATGATTAGATTATGTTCCTGTGTGAGTGATTGATGGAGTCAATTAATCATTTCTGGTAAAGGGGTAACAAGTGATAAGAGAGTACATGTCTAGGTGTGTAACATGATTGGAACTTTGAACTACATACTTCTTGTTTATCTTTCCTTCAAAGGAGGTTTTGAGTGTGGTTTGTTTAGAACAGATTTTGTATCTAAGTAATGCAGAAAGGATATACAGTGTGTAAGCTTTTGTGAGACTATCTTATTGATTACTAATGGCAGGTGCAAGATTTTAGGTTGTCCATTTTCTCAAAATATGCCAACACAGATATTGATGCTTTAGACAGAATGACACCCCCCCCCCACCGGTCTGCCAAAGATGCCTAGTTCTGAATCTCTGGAATCTGTGACTATGTTGCCATGGAAGATAAAATAAGGTATTTGCTGATGTTATTGAGTTAAGGACCTTGAGATGGAGAGGGTACCCTGGATTATCTGGTGGGTCCAAAGTAATCACAAAGGAAAAAAGACACAAGAGAGGAGGGATCAAGGAGGAATATGTTATTAGTGAAAGCAGAGATCAGATTGATGCCCATGCTGGATGGAAGATGACATCAGGCTTGGGCTGTGGGCAGCTTCTAGGAGAGGCAAGAAAATAGTGGTTTTCCATACACATCTTGAAATGTATCCAATCTCCAGATACATTGATTTTAGCCCAGCAAGACTCATTTTGAACTTTTGCCCTCCAAAATTGTGGGATAAGAACTTCCTGAATCAAACCACTTATTTAATGGTATTTTGTTACAGAAACACTAGGAAAAGAATACAAGGAACAAGATAATTATTTTTTTGGGAAAAGTATATATGTAAACCAAATTAAAAGGTGGGAAACACTACAGCATTCATTCTTAATTTAATTCATTTTAAAATATATGGAGGATATGGATGAACCTAGAGATATCATACTGAGTGAAGTAACTCAAAGACAGATATCATATATCACTTCTCTGTGGAATCTGATTTTAAAATGATATGAAGGAACTTATAAAACAAAAACAAATTCACAGATTTCAAAACCAATCTTATGGTCATCAGAAGTGAAACCACTCATGAAGGGAAGACTTGGGAGGGTGGGAATAATATATCCACATTACTTTATAAAGCACATGATTAATGAGAATCTACTGGATAGCACAGGAAAATCTATTCAACAGTTTGTCATAACCTGTATGGGGGGAAAGGAATGGATATATTTATCTGCATGTATGATTTATTTTGCTATAAACCTGAAAATAATATCCAGTCCAGATGGTTCCAACAACTTATTTTCCTAATGACTTAGGCCATTTCCAAACCACAAATCCCAAGGCTACACATATGAAACTTTTCAAATTAAAGCATATTTGATAGTGGTTCTCTGAGTGCTTGGAAGAAAGTTATATGTGGTATTTTGCTGAGCCTAAATTTCTGTAAATATTGATATTGAACAGTAACCAATTTTATGTATGAGGTTCAGGAACTGGAGCTACATGTGCCCATTTTCAATTTTTGTCTCTGATGTTTGCATGACAATTGATGGAATAGCATCAGGTACTTCATTGATGACATCCTCACTTATTTCCTATTGACCAATTATATCTGTCATTTGACCACATTTAGAATCTGCTTAACTCAGTTTCATTTTTTTTAGAATATATACATGTACGTATGTTTGTGTACCTATATATGTGTGTGTGTGTGCATACATATGTGTGTATATATACATGTTTTCTAGTCCATATTCTACAAATCTGCACATACCCTCCATTTGCCTCAGAATTTCAGTACAGTTTTTTTCCTCATTTAACCATCCAGCTCCTGTTCATAGTATAATATGGTAACTATTTGTTAGAGTATGTTGAAAGTCATTACTAGGAAAAACAAGCCATTTTCTTCAATAAATAGCCCCTCTCCCCTACATTCACACTTAGTAAACTATGCTCTTTTATCTGTGCCCTGAGAGGTCAGCCCTTTCTTTTACAGAGTGTCTAGTGTAAGATAATTTTTTTAAATTATAAATAGTTCAAAAATTTTGAGTATCAATAACCTTGCCTCTATATCATTCCTTGGGCTTCATACTTGAGCAAATGATATTGAATGCTCTTGAGAAACTGTGAAAGCCTATGTAAAATTAGGTTTGCTTATTATATTAATTTACTGCCTATTTTATCTTGAAAATTAAAACATTAAGGAGTTACCACTGTGGCTCAGTGGGTTAAGAATCTGACTGCAATGGCTCAGGTTGCTGCAGAGGCACAGGTTCAAACCCCACTTAGTGCAGTGGGTTAAAGGAACTGGTGTTGCTGCAGATATGGCTTGGATTTAATCCCTGGCCTGGGAAAGTCTATATTTTGAGAGTGTGAGGTGCAGCCATTAAAAGAAAAAAAAACTGCAAAAAACTGGGAGTTCCCATCATGGCACAGAGGAAATGAATCTGACTAGGAACTATGAGATTGTGAGTTCAATCCCTGGCCTCACTCAGTGGGTTAAGGATCTGGTGTTGCTGTGAACTATGATGTAGGTTTCAGACATGGCTTGGATCTGGTATTGCTGTGGCTTTGGCATAGGCTGGCAGCTGTACCTCTGATTAGACCCCTAGCCTTGGAAACCTCCATATGCTGTGGGTACAGCCCTAAAAATACAAAAGACAAAAAAATAAAATTAACAATGTTCATACAAAAGCATTTACAAGAATGCCACATATATAAATGCAGCCTTGTAAGATTCAATTTCAAAAAGTATTGAATCAATTTTGGAAAAATGAGAAAGGTTACACAAATGTTATATCTGTTTTTGGTGTTGGTGGTATTATTTTATTCTGAAAAGAAACCTTTCAGGATTTCCCATCATGGCTCACTGGTAATGAACCCAACTAGTATCCATGAGAATGTAGTTTTGATACCTGGCCTAAATCAGTGGATTAAGGATCCATCATTGTCATAAACTGTGGTGTAGGTTGCAGACACTCCTGGGATCTGGTATTGCAGTGGCTGTGGCATGGGTGGGCAGCTGTAGCTCTGATTCATCCCCTAGCTTGGGAACCTCCATATGCTGCGGGTGTGGCCCTAGAAAGCAAAAAAGTAAAATAAAATAAAATATAATTCAATAATCTTTCTCATACATATTTTTAATAAAAGGAAAATATTGAGAGTTATTTGAGCATATATAACAATTGTTTAAAGTTATTGGAATATTTAAACAAAAGTATACTAATTTGTAAAAAAATTTCTAACAGGAAACAATACACTTAAAAATTTGACTCCAGAAGTGGTAATATGAAAAATGATTTTAAATTCTTATAATATTTACACCAAATATTTAGGATAATGTTTATTTATTTTGTTTTCTTACTATGACTTGTTTTCTTTCAATTTTTATGTAATACATGTGAATTAAAGGGGAAAAAAATCTTTGAGAATATGGATAGTCTTGCTTTTTTCAAAATATGCATAACATAATTAAAAACACACAAAGAAATTCAGAAAATACATTTAGTATGTATTTTAAAGCACTCAAAAACAGAACAGGAGAAGAGAAAAAATTAGGATAGTTTGGTAAAAATACAAGTTTTGGGCTAATTAAAAGGGTAAGTTTTTTAATGGTTTTCTTTTGAGCAGAAGAGAGAGACATTGATTTTACTTTTCACTGTTTAATCTCATATCATATTTCCATCAACCCTAGAGACTGGCAAAATAACGATCATCTCCATTTTCAGATATGAAAAAGGAGGGTGGCTGCTTAAGCCCTCTTTGTGTTTCATGATTAGTGTGGGGGGAAAGAAAAATAACTCACTAACTAGCCCTTGATTCCTGAACCTCAATTCCTAGTTTATAGCAATGAAGTTTTTTCAGAGAGGCAGGAATTTCCCCATTAATTGGAGATGAAGACAATTTTGGAAAGGCAATCTATTAATCTTTCCATGTCAAGTGTTTAGAAGAGTATCTTTCTTACAATATGTACTAAGTAAATTATTTTAAACTCCTAGAAGAATTAATAGTATTTTTATTCAATCTTACTCTTAAGAAACCCTGTGTATGATCCCATCACACTGATGACTACAGGATGTTATTCTTTGCAAAATATTCTGCAATATTATGAAGTGTTTTTCCATTGCCTCATTGACTTGTTTGCTGATGTCATTGCATTTCCTGGTTCTTACTCTTTCTGGTACTAATATTTCTCTGATGCATTGGCTCTTGCTCTGACATTACCAAACTGGCCCGTATCTTCAGTCATTTTAGTTTCTTTTCCTTAAACTGAAACTTGGCTCACCCTTGAAAACCTACTTTACTCCTACTTACTGCTCTGCTGACTTTCTGTTTGAAATGATCTCTATATTTTAAATGTGGCAGGTGAAGTAAGTCATCACCCTTGCTGGGAACATTGTTACAGATTTATTGCTATATCTTGCATTTGAGTACTCTCCTCTCCTGCTTTGAGGCTTAGATCCATATTCACTGTCCTCACATATACATCCAGGTCACTGAGGACTCTGGTATTAAGATCATTCTGCTTCTCTTCCATGAAGTTGTCATCCATGCCCATGAACACCACATATTCAGATGCTTGATCTCAGTTTCAGTGACCCCCATGACCATTTGAGCTTTCTACTTCCATGGCTCTACCTTGAAAATTGTTTTATATAGCAATTGGTCAAATGTTAAATATCCAAACTTAAAACATTCTTGGAGTTCCCATCATGGCCCAGTGGAAAGGAATCTGACTAGGAACCATGAGGTTGCAGGTTTGATCACTGGCCTCCCTCAGCAGGTTGAGGATCCAGCATTGCTGTGAGCTGTGGTGTAGGTCACAGACATGGCTTGGATATACCATTGCTGTAGCTCTGGGGTAGGCCAGCGGCAACAGCTCCAATTAGACCCCTAGCCTGGTAACCTCCATATGCCATGGGTGCAGCCCTAAAAAGACAAAAACAAACAAACATTCTCTTTCAATGACACTTTCTATGCTTTTCCTTTCACCTCAGTCGTGACACCACAATTCTTTATGTATCCACTCATATCACAATTCTTCTAACCCTGCTAATTATCGTTTACCTATTTGTCACCTCCTAGATTCAATTCTTACCCTATACAATTTAAACTCTGCAATTTTTTGCTAAATCTATCCTTTGCAGGATCCAAAACGTCCTCACACTCTTTCCTTACATATATGCCAAAATCTGGATATTTTGAAATGTTCTTCTCTTTGCTATCATTCCTGAGCAGAATAGCCAAGAACACTATTTAGGCAAAAGTGACTTATTATAAACTTATCACATTCAAAATCAAGTAGTCTCTCACTTGATCTACTTTTCTCCAAGTCAGTGTTTTTGTCTCCCAATGTTTATATGGCTATTTCAAACCCTTGTTTCCTTCCTATCCCCGACACCACTCCCCTCCCTCTCAATAGTTGCTAGCAATTCCAGCATCAGAGGGATGCCTAAGTAATAAAATGAAACTCTTTCTGAACTTCTTGTTACCAGTTGCACAAAACTACTCTTTCCACATCTATTCTTTCCATTTTTTTTGGGAGGGGTGAGGTGGGTAGAGGTGTGCTTTCTAGTATCTACATTTATAATTTGGTTCCCAAACTTTTGTATCCCATCTTCTTCCACTACAAACTTATTCAATCTTTCCCATTACTTTAAAAATAACATATATGCAAAAATTATCACTAGTGACCTGTGACTTCTCTTCTTTAACTCTATCCATTAATTCCCATTCTTCTCGGCATCCCTTCTGTACTAAGTTTCCCAGAATGTCATTTACTTTGTCTTTAGCATTTATAGGTATTCTAAAATGTCTTCTCAGGGTAATTATAACACCATTTCTCATTCCAAGTTCACTATACATCTCCTTCCTCCCAAAGGGAATGAAGACATCTTTTATGGCATCTCTGTAATACCAGACACCACTGACATCAGCTTTCATTATGAAAACCATTGTTTGTGTGTGGGGGTATTTTTGTTTTGTTTTGTATTGTTTGTTTTTTTTCCAAGTCACCAGAATCTCAGGGTTTCCCATCTTTCTGTCCACTCTTTACTCTCCTTGGTGGCTCTGCTTCCTGTGTTTATACTTTTAAAAAAGTTACTTTACAATTCTTTCCTAAACCAGCTCACATCATTTTTGCACACTCTGGTAGGGGTTCACATCTACTGCAAAGGGGACCATTGTCATTTTCATGATGGTGATGTGAAACTCTTAATTTCTAGGCCAAATTTCTCCTCTGAATTCCAGGTGTATATTTAAGAGGATCCCAGACAACTTCATTTAGATATTCCCAAGGTACCTAAGTTTAATATGTTCAAAAGAGAATTCAGTGATTCAAAAGGTATCCTATCCTGGAGTTCCTATCCTGGCTCAATGGAAATTAATCTGATTAGCATCCATGAGAACACAGGTTTGATCTCTGGCCTCACTTGGTGGGTTAAGAATCCAGCATTGCCATGAGTTGTGGTGAAGGTCACAGATGCTGCTCAGACCTTGCATCACTGTGGCTGTGACATAGGCCAGCAGCTACAGCTCCAATTCAACCCCTGGCCTGGGAAGCTCCATATGCTGTGGGTGTGGGCCTGAAAAAAAAAATCTATCCTATCTTATTCATATGCCTTAGAGCACATATTTTCTAACTCATTGAATGACATCATCTTCCAAATAGTTATCCAAGTAAGAAACCCAGAAAACATATTTCATATATCCCTCTAACTCCCACTAATATACACTAAATTTGTTCAACACTATTAATGATTTAAGCATTTTCCCCTCAAAATCTGTCTATTTCTAGTTTAAGTCTCTATTGCAACTTTCTGGATTATGGGTCTTCTCATATTTATCTTATCCACCAGTCATACCACCCTTTTTGTGCACATAGAAATTGAGTGTATTTTCTATCATGCAAAACTTAGCTTGTTGTTTGCCATTGACCATAGGATGGAGTCCAAACTTCTTAATGTGGCTATCTCAACCTTTGATTAAAAAGCAACAACCAAAAAGGAAAAAAAATGACAAAAAACATCTTCTTTGCAGACTAGTCTCTCTGCTTGTGATATATTTTACATAATCTCCATGCTCCAGCCATTACATCTACTATCAGTTTCTCAGATGTGACCATGGCTTTTGTACATAATTTAAGCAGAGTAATCCTTTTATCTTTACACATCTAGGTGACTACTATCTGTTTATCATACAGATCTCAGGTAATATCTTGCTTTCTCCTAGAGGCATTTCATCATCTCTCAAGTGTTACATCCAACAATTAACTCACCTGTAAATTTGTAACTAACTCTAAATTTCAAATTCTTGCTGAACAAAGACAGTGATTTTCCACACACACACACACACACACACACACACACACCCTACATACCTAGTAGGACTTAATTAGTACAAGGGCCAAATATACTAGTGGAATAATGGAACAAATAAATGCACGGTTTATGTTACTCCAAGCCCTTTTTGCTACCTCAGTTACCTTGATTTAACCCCACTATTGCTGACTTTAAATGACCCATGGCAAAATAAAAAAGGAGTCCAATATATCTTGAGGCTAACTCTGTGAATACCAAAAAAAGTTTCACTTCAGTGTAGTGAGTATACTTTTTATTATTTGTTGGCCCCTTTAGATACTGTTCCCTTGTACTATGTAATTTTAAGCAATTCCTGAACAAAAGAAAGTAATGATGTGCCACAAGCATGAATAATTATGTTACAGCTAATCTTTTGAGACCCAATTTGCTTAACAGGCAAGGACAATTAAAATTTCAGATCATTATGCTGAACCTAAGTATAATAAAGCACTGATAACAAACAATATGGGCTATTTAAATACATGGGAAAATAACTCAGAATACATTTAACTATTTTTACTTACTTCATATACTTTAGTAGGGGCTTTATTAAATTTTTAATGTTAATGAGAGGTCCCAGTATGTATTAAAAAAGTGAATTAATTTTTGCTCTTGGACTTTACAAAACTACCAAGTAATGATTTAGATTTCACCAAAAATCTAACCACATATCTGAAACTCAATACTCTATTGAGTTTTAAGGAAGTAGAGAACTTATATTCAGGAAAAAAAAAACTACCACATGGATATTTATAGTGACTTTATTCATAATTGTTAAAGCTTGGAAGCAATCAAGGTGTCCTTTGGTTGATGAATGAATAAACCATGGTGCATCAGACAATGAAATATTATTCAGAGCTAAGAAGAAATGAGGTATCAAGATATGAAAAGACACAGAGGAGGTTTAAATGCATTTTCCTAAGTAAAAGAAGCTATTCTGAAAAGGCTGTCAGTACTATGATATTCTGGAAAAGGCAAAACAATGGAGCCAAAAAGATCAGTGTTTTCCAGGGCTGAGAGTGGTGGTGGGGAGAGGGAAAGACAGAGAAGAGAGGAATTTTAGTGCAATGAAAATACTCTGTATAATATTAAAGTGATGGATACAAGTTATTACACTTTATTTAATTTTAATTTTTTGCTTTTTAGGGCCACACATATGGCATATGGACATTCCCAGGCTGGTTTGAATTGGAGCTGCAGCTGCCCACCTATGCCACAGCCAAGCAATGTAGGATCCAAACTGTATCTGTGACCTACCTGGCAGCTCACAGTAATGCCTGATCCTTAACCCACTAAGCCAGGCCAGGATCAAACCTACAACCTCATGTTGTATATTATATTTGGCTTCGTAACCTACTGAGCCACAACAAGAATTCTCAAGTCGTTACACATTTACCCAAATCCACTGTATACACAACAATAAGCATGAGCCTTAAGGTAAATTATGGACTTTGAGTGATTATGTTGCATCAACGCAGACCTAGTCTAACAAATGTTCCACTCTGATTGACAACTAGGAGGCTATGGATGTGTGTCAATAGAGGGTATAAGACCAATCTCAGTACCTGCCTCTTAGTTTTGTTGTAAACCAAAACTACTCTAAAGAGTTGTCTTTTAAACAAAGTTCAACCATAGTAATAGGGATGTTGTTAAGTGAAGAGTAGGTCATTTTTCAGGAAGTTTTAAACCCAAACCATGCACCTTGTTATTTTTTCCTCCAGTTCAATCATGAAAGAAAATCTTAGCTGATATTTGCACTATTGCATAGTTCATGTCTCAAGATAGTCTGAAATTCTCAATATTATAGTGAAATAAGATGAAGTTATGATTTTAAGGTGCTCGATTTGTCATTGCTCTTGTTGAAGCATCTGATGAAAATGGATGATTTTCATCTCTTTATTCTCCAACATTTGTTGTTTGTTGCCTCGTTAATCATGGCCACTCAAATGGGTGTGAGGTGATTCCTCATTGTAATTTTGATTTGCATTTCTCTAATAATTAATGATGGTGAGCATTTTTTCATGTTCCTGGAATGCGATGGAAGATAATGTGAGAAAAATTATGTAGATATATGTATGACTGTGTCACTTTGCTCTACACGCAAGAATTGACAGAACACTGTAAATCAATCAAAATAAAAATTTTAAAAATAACTGAAAATTGAAAAATAAATGCTTTTGGTACATATCCAGGTATACCATGAGCTTTTTAGGGTTATACCTGGCTCTGATATATCATTGTCATTTTCCTGAAGGATGCATTTTTCTTTCAACATGATCTTATTATTTTTAATTGTTCCATGTAATTGCCTATAATCTTTTTCTTCAAATGTTCTGGAGTTATTAAAAATTTAAATTAACACCTTCAAAAAAAAGGACCTCATTTTTTTACACCCTTGTGATTCCTGTGTTAAACCCTCTGATTTACAGCTTATGGAACAATGATGTGAAAGAGGCCCTGGAAAAACTGGAACTCAAAAGGTGGTTTGTGTGTTTATACTACACTTACAGGTACACACTGTATTTAATTTCTTTGTAAAATTATTTTGTATGATACAAGATAAATGATAATGTCTCAAATACTTTAATTGATAAAATGAGTATTTATTGTAAAGCCCAATCTTAAGAAATGTCACAATTCCTCAAATATGTCATACTTCATTATGTGTCTAGAATTTGTATATGTGACTCCTTCTTTGTAGAGGCAAACTTTCTTATGCTGCCAATTTGTTTTGTTTCATTATTTCATTCAATTAATAATTTGATATATTTAAATTTATTGTGTGTTTACTAAATGAACTTGGAACATTTAAGTGCTTTGTATTAAGCACTTAATAAAAAATACATTAAATATTTTCCATACCAATATATCTTATCTATTCATCATGGCATGGAGGTTAATTAGTACCAAATAACTGCTTCTAATCTCAATGTCATCATGAAGTAAAAACAATGGGTATTAAATCTAAGGAATGATTCCAAATCTAGTGCACAAGAAAATCTTCATTGAGTGGAGATTTCATTCTCAAATATAAAAAGATGCATATTGGGATAGGAAAATATAGCAGGTAGAGAATATGACAGTTAGAGCGGTCTGGAGGTGGAAAAGCCTCCATTATGGAGGTGGACATTTTAGAAGTAATGGAATTTTGAGGGAGGAAAAAATTAATTCTAACTCCTAAATTCTGTTGGCTAACCTAAATTAAGTTGGTATGTGATAGATTAACAAAGGAAAAAAACAATTTTAAATGTACCTAGTAATAATCCCTATAATATGAGAGATTCCAAAGATCAGTAAAATGAGGTATATGTGTTATCTTTCACAAGGGTAGGGTTAAATTAAAAGTGGAGGAAGGAAATTCACAGGAAGACAATATAAACAACTGTTTCATTGCCTGTACATAAACAATGTAGAATAGACAGAAATTGTATTTAATGCTTTTAATTTCCTCCCTATCTATACACCTAGTTCATGTTATTCTGTACATATCTATGGTAATATTTCCCTTCCTGAAAGAGATCCTTTATCTAAACAGTATTAGGCAGTTAAAGAGAAGATAAAAAAAGAAAAAAAAAGATTTTCCAAGCTGCCCACTTCTTAACAATATTTAACTCAAAATAATCTTCATACCAAGGATGCATATTTTGGTATGGAAAATTTTTCTCCCCTACAAAATCATGGTTGCAAAAACATGAATGGACCTTGATGGTATTATACTTCATGAAATAAGTCAGACAAAGACAAATACCATATTTTTCCCTTTGTATGAGGAATCTAAAATAGGTGAACTCAATGAAACAATAAAATTGTGGTTATGGGTCTGGAGGAGTGGGGAAAATCAGGTGGTGTTGTTGAACAAATGGTACAAATTTTCTATTTTAATGTAAATAGATTCTGGGGACCTAATTCACAATGTGCTGACTATAGATGACAATACTGTGTTATACACTTGAAATTTGCTATGAAAGTGTATATTAAATATTCTCAGCACAACAGTAATGAAAAGGAAATTATTAACCTTATAGTGGCAACCCTTTC
Organism: Phacochoerus africanus; assembly: GCF_016906955.1. Lineage (NCBI taxonomy): Eukaryota > Metazoa > Chordata > Mammalia > Artiodactyla > Suidae > Phacochoerus > Phacochoerus africanus. The sequence goes on along the minus strand of NC_062553.1, from coordinate 54,180,700 downwards.
ACAAATTATACATGTACCAAAATATGCATTGTATACCTTAAGAAAACCCAATGTTTTCAGTTGCATCTCAATAATATTTGGGGAAAAAAAGAAGAAAAACTGTCCCAATGTTTAGGTTATAAAGAGCAATGGAATGTGCCCTGGCAAAATATATCATTGCATTTTAATTACAACTATCAACTCCTTTATTGACCTTCCAGGAAAAATTATTTCCCTTCTTACTCCTTCTGGATCCTATTTAAAACATTCCATTTTTGTAATTCATGATAAACTCCTTTAATCATTGTTTTAATAACTCCTCATTTATTAAATTCTTGACTCTAATATGAGATTGTGAGCATTCTTTGCTCAGTGATTGGACATTCCACTCATGTTATCCAAAGGTCAGCATATTTCTGGAACACAACATTGGAAAATGAACAATTGAATAATAAATTTAAAATACCAGATAACATTTCTGAATATCTATTAGAACACAATTATATTAGAACACATAATAAAAGAATTATGTATGTATAAGGTGTGTACTTGAATATATATATATACACACTTATGCATATACACACTTATATTATAAATATTATATAATTTATATATATATATATTTTATATATTTTAAAAAGTACATAAAAGGTTTCTGGATAATAAGGTAATTTTTAAAAATTTGCTTAATGGAGTTCCCTTTGTGTTGTAGAGGAAAAGAATCCAACTAGAATCCATGAGGATGTGGGTTTGATCCCTAGCCGTGCTTGTCCATCAAGATCTGGCCTTACCATGAGCTGTGGTGTAAGTTGCAGATGCAGCTGGAATCCCACCAATGCTTTGGCTGTAGTGTAGGCCTGCAGCTGTTGCTCCAATTCAACACCTAGCCTGAGAATTTCCATATGCTATGGGTGTGGTCCTAAAAAGCAATAATAATAACAATAATAACTTGAATAATAATTGCACACTTGGTAAAGAGCATTCATCTGTGTATTTTCTTAACATCTATATTTCATCAGTCTCTGTAGTAGTTTCTAATGATTAAAGCACTCAATCAACTTGTTGAGGTACATTGATATGCCCATATATTTGAACAATCAAATAAGACTCAGGATGTTTTTAATTATCCATTACAGTTTTAGACACTAAAAGCCACCAAATTAATTAACCACTATTTTTAAATGCCCTTCTGTGAAAATATTTCAAAAAGGAAATAAGCAAAAGAAGCTCTTTGGCTTTTCAAGGGAGCATGTGTAGGACAGTGTAAGATATCACTAGGTAACATACTGGGAAAAAATAAAAACTATGAATAATATATATTTTTATAATAGGTTTTAAAGCTTTTCCCCATACCATATTCTCTCAATTAACTTATACTCTTTTGAAACTCACTTATGAGCAGTAGCATGGAAGAAAATTGTTTGGAATATATAAATCCAAGAAAAGCAGAGTATCAGTGTTTAAAACTACAGGGTGTTAATTAATATATAATATGTAAGTGTTAAATAATGTACATTTTAGGGGTTTTGGCCTATAAACTCATTGTCATAACCACTTATGATTGCCTAGGTTTTATCCTAGATCATATATAAAAAATGACATCCAAAACTGAATAAAACCATATATACCATAATTTCCTGAGAACATATATAAAAAAAGTTGTGTCCCCAAAACAATAAAATTGTATGCACCAGATTCCTGGTTGTGGTGCAGCAGAAATGAATCTGACTATGAACCATGAGGTTGTGGATTCAATCCCTGGCCTCACTCAGTGAGTTAAGGATCTGCCTGGCATTGCCATGACCTGTGGTATAGGTTGCAGATGCACCTTGGATTCTGCATTGCTGTAGCTGTGGTGTAGCCATGCAGCTGTAGTTCTGATTCAACCCCTAGCCTGGGAAACTACATTTGCCATAGATATGGCCCTAAAAAGCAAAAAAAAAATTATGTATCATATCTTCCTGATAGCAACCCTAGATTAGATAAATTACTTCATGGTAAACATGTATACTGGAAAACTACATCTTGATGAAGATGAATAAAATACTTTAACATGCAAAAACATGGAGAAATCTCCCAAATATAATGCTGAGCACAGTAAGCAGGAAAAAAAGGGAAAAAAAACTGTATGATTTTACTCCTATACACATCACAAATTACAAACTAACCTATCTTGTTGGACATCAGATTGATATAGGGCTATGAGATGATTTCTTTTTAAATTTTTTGTTTATAGTTATTTCTCCAATACAATTTTTCTCCTACTGTACAGCATGGTGACCCAGTTATGCATACATGCACACATTCTATTTTTGCACATTATCATTCTCCATCATAAGTGACTACACAAACTTCCAAGTGCTACACAGCAGGATTTCATTGATAATCCATTCCAAATGCAATAGTTTGCATCCACTAACCCCAAGCTCCCCAGCCACTGCACTCCCTCCCCTCCATCTTGACAACAAGTCAATTCTCCAACTCCATGATTTTCTTTTCTGTGGAAAGGTTCATTTGTGCCTTATATTAGATTCCAGATATATGTGATATCATATGGTATTTGTCTTTCTCTTTCTGACTTACTTCACTCAGGATGAGAGTCTCTAGTTCCATCCATGTTGATGTAAATATCATTAGTTTGTTTTTTTTATGGCTGAGTGGTATTCCATTGTGTATATATACCACCTCTTCCTAATCCAATCATCTGTCAATGGACATTTTCATTGTTTCCATGTCTTGGCTATTGTGAATAGAGCTGCAATGAACATGTAGATGCATGTGTCTTTTTCAGGGAAAGTTTTGTCTGGATATATGCCCATGAGTGGGATTGCTTGGTCACATGGTAGTTCTATGTATAGATTACTAAGGTATCTCCAAACTGATCTCCAGAGTTCAGCTGTACCAGCTTACTTTCCCACCAAGAATGCAGGAGGGTTCCCTTTTCTCCACACCCCCTCCAGCACTTGTTATTTGTGGACTTACTAATGATGACCATTCTGACTGTTGTGAGCTGGTGTTTCTTGATAGTTTTGATTTGCATTTCTCTAATAATAAGTTATGTTGAGCATTTTTTTTCATGTGCTTATTGGCCATCTGTATATCTTACTTGAAAAAAAGTGTCCATTCAGGTGTTTTGCCCATTTATCAATTGGGTTGTTGGCTATTTCACTGTTGTGTTGTATAAGTTGCTTGTATATTTTAGAGATTAAAACCTTGTCCATTGCATCATTTGAAAGTACTTTCTCCCATTCTGTATGTTGTGTTTTTATTTTCTTTTTGGTTTCCTTTGCTGTGCAAAAGCTTTTCAGTTTGATTAGGTCCCATTGGTTTCTTTTTGCTCTTATTTCTGTTGCTTTGGGAGACTGACCTGAGAAAATATTTGTAAGGTTGATGTCAAGGAATGCTTTGCCTCTGTTGTCTTCCAGGAGTTTGATGGTGTCTTGTCTTATATTTAAGTCTTTGAGCCATTTCAAGTTTATTTTCGTGCATGGTATGAGTGTGTGTTCTAGTTTCATTGATTTGCATGCAGCTGTCCAGGTTTCCCAGAAATTCCAGCTGAAAAGACTGTGTCTTTCCCATTTTATGTTCTTTCCCCCTTTGTTGAAGATTAATTGACTGTACATGTCTATGTTTATTTCTGGGTTCTCTATTCTATTCCATTGGTCTGTATGTCTGTTTTGGTACCAGTACCACACTGTTTTGATGACTGTGGCTTTGTAATATTGCCTGAAGTCTTGGAGAGTTATGCCTCCTGCTTGGTGTTTGTTTCTCAGTATTGCTTTGGCAATTCTGTGTCTTTTGTGGTTCCATAATTTTTTGGATGGTTTGTTCTAGTTCTGTGAAAACTTTCATGGGTAATTTGTTAGGGATTGCATTGAATCTGTAGATCACTTTGGGAAGTATGGCCATTTTTACAATATTAATGTTTCCAACCCAGGAGCATGGAATATCTTTCCATTTCTTTACATCTTCTTTAATTTCCTTGATTAATGTGTTATAGTTCTCAGCATATAAATCCTTTACCTCCTTGGTCAGGTGTAATCCCAGGTAGTTGATATTTTGGGGTGCAATTTTAAAATTTATTGTATTTTTTCATTCCTTTTCTAATGTTTCATTGTTATTATAGAGAAATGCAACTGATTTCTGAATGTTAATCTTATATCCTGCTGCTTTCCTGAATTTGTTGATCAGTTCAAGTAGTTTTTGTGTTGAGTCCTCAGGGTTTTCTATATATAGTATCACATCATCTCTATACACTCAAAATATATGGGATGCTGCAAAAGCAGTGTTCATAGGGAAATTTATGGCAATACAGGCCTTCCTCAAAAAAGAAGACAAATCTCAAATCAACAACTTATACCAACACCAAAATGAATTAGAAAAAGAAGAACAAAGAAAACCTAAAGTCAGCAGAAGAAGAGAAATCATAAAGATCAAAGAGGAAATCAATAAAATAGAGATTAAAAAAAATAGAAAAATCAGGAGTTCCCGTGGTGGTGCAGTGGTTAACGAATCCGACTAGGAACCATGAGGTTGCGGGTTCGGTCCCTGCCCTTGCTCAGTGGGTTAACGATCCGGCGTTGCCGTGAGCTGTGGTGTAGGTTGCAGATGCGGCTCGGATCCCGTGTTGCTGTGGCTCTGGCGTAGGCCGGCGGCTACAGCTCCGATTCGACCCCTAGCCTGGGAACTTCCATATACCGCAGGAGCGGCCCAAGAAATAGCAACAGCAGCAACAACAACAACTACAACAACAAAAAAGACAAAAAGACAAAAAAAAAAGAAAAATCAATAAAACCAAGAGCTGGCTCTTTGAAAAGGTAAAAAAAAAAAAAAAAAAAAAAGAAAAAAAAATGGCAAACTTCCTGCTAGACTCACCAAGAAGAAGAGAGACAAGACCCAAATAAACAAAGTAACAAATGAAAAAGGAGAAGTCACAGCAGATTCTACAGAATACAAAAAATCATAAGAAAATATGATGAACAATTAATTATATGGCAAAAAAATTGATAAGCTAGTAAAAATAGACAACTTTTCTGGGGACTTGCAGGCTGTAAAAATTGAACCAAGAAGAAACAGATCATATGAGATGATTTCCTTTTTTTTTTTTGGATTTTCTAGGGCTGCTCCCATGGTATATGGAGGTACCCAGGCTAGGGGTGTAATCAGATCTGTAGCCACCAGCCTACACCACAGCCACAGCAATGTGGGATCTGAGCCGTGTCTGTTACCTACACCACAGCTCATGGCAATGCCAGATCCTTAACCCACTGAATAAGACCAGGGATCTAACCTGCAACCTCATGGTTCCTAGTCAGATTCGTTAACCACTGAGCCATGGCAAGAACTCCATGAGATGATTTCCTATATGTTAGTCACATTCATCTTTTGCCCTGGTTCTAATGGAGGGAAACATTTCAGAATTCTGTAATCTTATTTGCAGTGTACTTTTTCAAATGAAAATATTCCATATGTGTATTACACTCTAAATAGATTTTCAAAATCAAAGTTTATCCTCTTTCAAATTGTAAGCAACCGTGATATTTTAATTTTTGATCCAGCAACTCCTTGTACAGAGTGTTCACAATGTGTTTGGAAAACTCTCATGTTATTATAAGGGTTTACTCTTTCTGGAACAACCATGTCTTTATCCACCCATAGGCCCTTCTAATCTTTCCTCCAGAAGCATAGAAACATCATGTATTTTGGAAACAATATCGTGAAATAAAGCCTGTGTCATAATACTCAATATTTCACTGATAGAAAACTATCCTCTGAAAAATAAATGTGATCTTTGGAGTAAAAAGTTGCTTATGCACTGTGCTTTTAGTGTCACCAGGGGTAACCAGAAACATTTTGATATAGATGAATTCTTTTTTTTTTTTTTGGCTGCATTTGCAGCTTATAAAAGTTCCTGGGCCAGGAATCAAACCAAATCTGTGCCATAGCAAAGACAACGCCAGATTAATCTAGGGAACCACCAGGGAATTCTTTTAACTTGGTTGAATTTGATGTATAAAATTCTCCTAATAGATTTCTCCAATTGTTAAAGAGTTTCATTCTTAATGAGAATAGAAATTCTTCAGCAGCTAAATTGGGTTATTTAACTTATAATAATATTCTAGCCTCAGAAACTCAGGTTTAAACCATTAAGAAGGAGTAGATTGAAGTGGGGCTGCCTGGTCTAGTGAACATCCTAATTGCAAAAATTAGGTCTTGGTTAAACAAAATGTAACCAGAGGAAAAAAGCTGAGAGAATAACTAATTTGATGAGAATCAGAAGAAGTAAAAAGAAAACTTCACATCCTCTAAGTGTGTGGCAGAGAAGTAAGCAGTGGTTAATTAATGACTTGATTAACACACATGCATTTGTTTCTTGAATTTAAAGAGTGGGCAATTATTAGAAAGTAGTTATATGGTTTGACCTTTGCCTCAACAATGTCCCCCACAACAATACATTTAGTGTTTTAGCATTGGGCTCACCATGCAAAGAATGACACTGAAGTATAAAATCCATCAAAATTAGTCACTATGAATCATTCTTCCCAAATTTTAAAATGTACAGTTTCACTGGTTTTTGCCTGGTAAATGATCTAACTTTTTTTTTCCCACTGTACAGCAAGGGGATCAAGTTATCCTTACATGTATACATTACAATTACATTTTTTCCCCACCATTTGTTCTGTTGCAACATGAGTATCTAGACAAAGTTCTCAATGCTATTCAGCAGGATCTCCTTGTAAATCTATTCTAAGTTGTGTCTGATAAACCAAGCTCCCGATCCCTCCCACTCCCTCCCCCTCCAAGCAAGGGAGGATAATAGCAACTAATGAGTATAAGAAACAGACAGTAAAACAAACAAAGAAATCTTGTGGCCCTGTTAACACCTAAGTGAGATTTCTAAATAAATAGGAAAGTACCTGAAGTTCTCAAAAGCATAAACTAGTATATCTTTGACATATCTTTGTCAAAAGTATTTAGAATAAAGTAGATAATATGTTAAATATGTAATATTGTATAGTAATAAAAAGATAATATATGAAAACTCCTAGAATTTGGCAATGACTCTAAAATGGTCTCTTGACCCTCAAGTCCATTTGAAAGAATTTCCATAAACACCAGATATGGTGAATTTTATAAGCAGCCATTCATTTTAGAGTTCTCTATGATATAAATAGTTAAATATGCATTTCTATATTTAATTTCCACCTTTCCACTAAAATAATATTTAAAAAGCAAGATGTATAATGTGTATAAACCAGAATATGAATGAAATAAATGGGTATACATAAATGTAAAGCAACACAATGCCTCTGTTCAGAATATTTTATATGTAAACATATTTATTAGAATCTCATTTTGTTTAGAAATCAGGTAGTAGGTACAAGGAAACATGGTTATTTCTACACAATGTGATTTGAGTTGAATTTTTCTATTTTATGTGGAATTGCTAATTGTCACAAAAATTTTAATGGATGTGTGTGTGTTGTGCATTTGTGTGTTTGCATTGTCTACTATGGATTTAAAACAATGCACCTTTTGGTGGGATTGGTAAAGAGTAAAGAGTAAATATTGGTTGAGTGGAAACCATAAACTATTTTAACCAGGTAGAAGGATTGGTCATTGAAGAGAGTAGGAACAATAACATAATGGAAATAGTCTATATTTCTACCTCAATAAACCTATTACATGAAATAATCAGCAATAAATCATATATTTATATTTTTCACTTATTGCTGAGAACTAAACATTGAAAAAACCCAGGGGCTAGACATAGACATAGACATATATTCTAAATTATTCCAGAGACAACACTGACTGGGCAGATACATAGAGCCACAGCCAAGAAAAGCCACAAGTTGAGTCACACGTACTAAAGTTTCTGGGTAGGATTTTCTTTAATTTTTTATTATAGTTTATATAAAATGTTTTGTCAGTTTCTACTGTACAACAACATGACCCAATTATATATATACATACTTTCCTTTTATCCATTATCCTCCATCATGTTCCATCATGAGTGACTGGATATAGTTCCCTGTGCTATACAGCAGGATAAAATTACTTATCCACACCAAATGCAATAGTTTGCATCTACCAACCCCCAACACCCAGTCCATCCCATTCCCTCCACTTCCCCCTTGGCAACCACAAGTCTGTTCTTCATGTCCATGAAATTTTCTTTTCTGTAGAATGGTTTATTTGTGCCATATACTAGATTCCAGATATGTGATATCATATGGTATTTATCATTCTCCTTCTGACTTACTTCACTTAGTATGAGAGTCTCTAGTTCCATCCATGTTGATAAAAATAGCATTTTGGTTTTTTATTGCTGATTAGTATTCCATTGTGTATATATACCACAACTTCTGAACCCATTCATCTGTCAATGGACATTTAGGTTTCTTCCTACATGGAATTTTTTATTTGTATATTTTCCATATTTATTTTCTTCATTTCTCTAAAATAAAAAGTATCATCTCTAGTAAACAAATTTTCATGATATATTGTGGGGAAAATATTTATTAATTACATATTTTTACCACATATTGAATTATGGGAGACTTTAGAGATGTAAGTGCTAAGTGCTATTGAACAAAAATGATGTGCCCTCTTCTATAGATTCAAAAAGAAGCAATGCAGTATTGGCTATTTTCTATTCAGGTAAACTTTTCTTCAGTTAAAAACAGATATATGTTGGGAGTTCCTGATTTGGTACTGTAAGAATCTGAATGCAGCTGCTCGGTAGCACGAATGCCATCCCTGGCCTAGTGCACTGGGTTAAAGGATCAAGCATTGCTGTAGCTGCTGTGTAGGTCATAGGTGCACCTCAGATTCAATTCCTGGTCCCAGAACTTCCATATGCCATGGGTACAGTCATTTAAAAAAAAAGATACATGTTATTTTTTATAATAAAGGTATGAACTCAAAATAAGGGTTTTTTAGTGTTACTATACTTAGTGAATGTTTACCAATTTTAAAAGTAATCACTATCTGTTATAGTCATAAGTGACATTTGATGTTAATCCAAGGAAAAATGTGATATATATATATATATATATATATATATATATATATATATATGTATTTCCTGAAGTGTACATTTGTGTGTACAATATAGGGATGACTATAAACATTACCATAGCCAATTATTAAGCAGAATTAAAGGAATACTAATAGTCACATACATAAACCACATACCAAGAACTACCACCCTGTCTCTTCCACCTCAATTCATTGTGTGTCCATGTATATGGAAAAACACATTCATGCAAATGTGTATAGAATATTTGCCCATATACACATACATTCATGTTGTTACTGGCAAACAAAGAACATGGCTTACTGACATTATTTTTCTTCCAATGCCAAATGATAAAATTGCCAAACTGTATACAAATCAGTTTTATACGAGTAAATTTTTTTCCAGCCCTTCCTCAAGCTGTTAGTTTACTACTTTAATATAATGAATCTAAACTGCTTTTGTTGAAGTTCTCTGGTGGTGCAGCAGGTTAAGGATCTGGCATTGTCACTGCCATGGTACAGGCTCAATCTCTGGCCTGGAAATTTCTGTATGCCATGGGTGCTGCCAAAAAAAAAAAAAAGATTTTTAAGGGAACTTAAATATATCATCAATTCTTATTTTTTATAAATATTTTGTTTTTGGCTTGCTAAACAGAAAGGAAATTATAAGATGAATCACATTAAGTCTTTAATACTTGTGAGTCAGCCACCATTCTAAGAGTGAAGAGATAGCTCAGGTATAAAATAAGATTTTCCCAATTTTCCATCTATACAGTTTGTTAGTGGAATTCAGGAATTTCCTCAAACCACACCTATATTCACTATGAATGCAATTTGAGTTGTGTTGATATTGATTTTGATATTGATTTGATATTTGCCTTTCATGCATTGTTTTTGACATTGTTCATAGACTTTTAGGACTGGAAATATTCCTAAATGATGTGGGGAAGATGAACATTTCATAACGGAAGAAATAAAATGAATAAAATGGAAGAAAAGGAAGAAAATATAAATTACTAAGTGGGGAGACTTCCTGTTTCATTGGATTCCTGCTTTGACTAGATACAGATATAGTTAACTGTGCAGCTTAAAATAAAAAATAATTTGTGGTTTTCTTCTCGTCAGATCAAAGTGTTGACAATAGTGAAGAAATAAAGCTGTTTTGCTAAAGCTACTGCTGTATTCTCCTGGGGGTCATAGAGAACAGAAAATATAATTAATTGCAGTTCCCATCATGGCTCAGCAGTTAACGAACCCGACCAGCATCCATGAGGACATGGATTCAAATACTGGCCTTGCTCAGGGGGTTAAGGATTTGGCATTGCCATTGAAATGGAGTTTTAACTAAAAAACAACCCCTCCTTGGATAAGAAGGCAGCTGAAAGCCTTTCCAGCTATGCTCAACACTATACCACCCTTCTTGTAATAATGTAACAACTGCATGCCCTATATCCAACATTACTTATCAGTTCCACTTCTGTAACCTTGCTTGCTCACTTTCTTAGGGAGGAACACTGTCTGCTTGGGGATGGGGCGGGGGGGAGGTCCGGGATACTTACATGTGAAAAGCAAGACCTTGTAGTGTATAAAAGTTACTGAGAACAAAGACCTGGTGCTCAGACTCTGGAGGTGACTCCTCTGAGCCTATACCTGTGATGAATAAACCTTGCTTTTCCATATCTCTGAGTGCCATTTGTCTCCTTCCACTGCCATGGTTTTTGCAGTTTCTGCAACGTTTTTGGTGCTTTGGCCAGGAAACTGGCAACCAAGCTGGTTTCTTGTGCCACCGTTGTTGGGGAACCAGGGGAGGCCACGGTCTGCTGGCCCAGTGACAGGTGGATAGCATGCACTGGCTATTTTGCAGGATCCAGACCCTCCCTCGGGCAGTCCTGACCTTGGCTCACACCACTTCCCGAATGGACTCAGAAGGAGAGTGGAAACAGGTGCTAGGACAGGACGTCGGACTGGTGAGTGCCCCGGGGACATCTGCCCGAGTCAGGACCCATCATATGGTGGAAGGAGAGACTGATCACCTCTCAGTGACCAAAGAGGTCACTCAGGTCAGGGTTTGCTCCCTTGGGATTGGGAGGCTTGTCAATTCTGGTGTGTGTGTGTGTGAGTGACTGGAGAGAACAAGAGTCCATGCTCCACCATCTTTGGACTATGGAGCCAGAGTGAGTCCTAACCTGCAGTTCCACAGTGATATTCATACGGCTTATGGTGGCCCTCTTTGGAGGGATCCTGATGTTGGGTTTTATACAGTCCCACCTATGCTAAGAGGTGCCTGAAATATCTCCTCTGGGGGAGTGGCCAGGTGGACAAAGTGATTGCTACCTGAGGCCTTGTCCTCACTGTTTGTCTTGCATCACCATCACAGGGTGGGACTTCACACAATGGGTAAATCGGCTTCCAAGCCCACTGTCTTAGAGTGTATGCTTAAGAATTTTAAGAAAGGACCTTCTAGAGATTATGGTGTTAAACTGAGTCCTGGAAAACTGTGTACCCTCTGTACCCTAGAGTGGCCCTCCTTTGGTGTTGGCTGGCCTCCAGAGGGGACCTTAGATGTGTTCATGGTTGCAGCAGTATATGTTATAACAGGAGCCCCCGGACACCCAGACCAATTTCCATATATTGATCAATGGTTGGAAATTGCCTATTTGAGGCCCCCATGGGTTTGGTTCTGCACCACAGACCAGGGACAGTGTAGAGTGCTAATAGCCCAGTCCAAGAAGAAAACATTTTCTCAAAAAAAGTGCCACCTATTATTCAAGGGGAACCTGAGGACTCACCCCCTATGCCACCACCTTATGTGCTGCTGGCCCCACCTCTGGGAGCCAAAGGTCCCCAGATGCCAGATAGCCCACCGCCTTCTGTTCCTCTTCCTCCTTCTACTTCTGAAGTTCCTGAGGCAATGTCACCCCAGCCACCAGATTCTCCAGAACCAATGATTAGGCATCTCCAGTCAGCTCAGGGAGAAGCCACTCCAGCATTGCAAATGACCTTACAAGGAGACACAGGGACCATGGCAAGTTTCCCTCGATGGGACCATACAAGAGGGGGGATGAGTTTTTTATTACCAGCCCTTTTCCACTGCTGATCTCCTCAACTGGAAACACCATACTCCCTCATATTCTGAAAAGCTTCAGGTGCTGATTGATCTCCTAGAATTCATTTTCCAGACACACTGTCCTACCTGGATAGACTGCTGGCAACTCCTTTCTACTCTGTTTGACACTGAAGAGCACTGGCAAATTGTAACAGAAGCCCAAAAATGGCTTCAGGCCAATGTGGGGGGTCAAGCAGACTTGGCAAACTGGGTAAGGGAAGTCTTCCCAGAAGAAAACCCCCACTGGGACTATGACACTGAAGAAGGGAAATGTAACATAGAGAGGTACCGGCAGGCCTTCCTACAGGGGGCAAAAGCTGGGGTTAAAAGGCCTACCAATATAGCTAAGATCAGTGAGATACTACAAGTGCTGAATGAAAGCCCAGCCAAATTCTATGAGAGACTATGTGAGGCTTTCCAAATCTACACCCCTTTTGATCCCGAGGCCCCTGAGAACCAACAGATGATAAATGCTGCCTTTGTGGGACAAGCCCAATCAGATATCCATAAAAAGCTACAGAAATTAGAAGGATTTGCAGGAGAGAATGCCACTAAACTGTAGGAAATAGCCAACAAGGTTTTTATTAACCGAGACCAGGTGGCCCGCTGTGATGCAGAAAAGAGAATGAAACAAAAAGTGACTCTTCTGGCAGCCACCCTGTCAAAATCCATGCCCCCAGTGGGACCACCCCATAGGGGACAAGACCCAAGGCCAGGGAAAAGGAGTCCCCTGGAACATGACCAATGTGCTTACTGCAAAGAAAAGGGACATTGGAAAAATGAATGCCCCAACTGTCCTGAGAAAAAGACCAAGGCCCCACCTAGCCAGTACTGATCTGAGCCATTCAGCACCAACCTGATCGACCTAGCTGAGTCTGATTGGGGGGACCAGGCTCTCTCCATCTGGGCCACTGAGAGCCTATGGTCAGAATTCAAGTAGGGGGCCACCCCATAGACTTTATGGTTGACACAGGTGCTGAACTTTCTGTAGTTACACAACCTGTAGCTCCCCTCTCAGGGAAAGAAACCACCATTTTTGGGGCCACAGGTAACCAAACCCACAGGCCCTTCTGAGGTCCTCGATGATGTCGGTTAGGAGGCCATGAAGTAATATATGAATTTCTTTACCTAACTGACTGCCCAGTCCCCCTGATGGGAAAAGACCTGCTGGCTAAAATGGGGACACAAATTTTCTTTTCTACTGATGGATTGGCCCAACTCAAATTGACAGAACTGCCCTCTCCTTTAATCATGGCTCTTGCTATAAAAAGAGAAGAGGAATGGCGCTTGTACTCTTCCCCTTCAGAAATGGGGACAATCCCCCCAGAACTAGAGACTAAATAACCATTGGTTTGGGCTGAAGTAAATCCACCAGGACTGGCAAAATGCCATGCTCCTGTCTTGATTGATCTAAAACCCGGAGCTCAACTGGTAAAGCTACAACAATACTCAATTCCCAGAGAAGCTCTACTGGGAATCCAGGTTCACCTGGATAGGCTGCTTCAGCATGGACTGTTAATAAAATGTCAGTCCCCTTGGAACACCACTTTACTGCCTATAAAGAAACTGGGAACACAGGACTACTGCCCAGTTCAGGACTTGAGAGCCATAAATGAAACAACAGTCACATTACACCCATCTGTCCCTAACCCTTACACCCTGCTAGGGCTGATCCCCTCCACTGCTGAGTGGTTTACTTGCCTGGACTTAAAAACACCTTTCTCTGCCTCCAGGTGGTGCCTGCCAGTCAGCCCTTGTTTGCTTTTGAATGGGAGAATCCACATACAGGGACCAAGGAACAGCTCACCTGGACTAGACTCCCACAAGGATTCAAAAATTCTCCCACTCACTTTAGCGGCACCCTAGCCACTGACCTGGATGAATTTCCTGGACCAAAACTGGGCTGTGTTTTACTATGATATGTTGATGACCTCTTACTAGCTGGTACCATGGATGCTCAGTGCCTAGAGGGAACAAGAGCTCTCCTTTCCCTACTGATGGAGGTAGGGTATCGGGTATCAAAGAAAAAGGCACAAATCTGTAAAAAAGAAGTCAAGTGTCTGGGCTTTAACATTATGCAGGGCCAACGAATGCTGGGGACTGAAAGAAAGCAGGCAGTTTGTGCCATTCCTGTCCCTACCACCTGCCAGAAGGTTCGTGAGTTTCTAGGGGCAGCGGGATTCTGCCAGATATGGATCTCCAGGTTTTCAGACTTGGCCAGGCCTCTGTATGAGGCTCTAAAAGGGGAAGAAAAGACTCCCCTTGAATGGGGACCAAGCCAGGAGGCAGCATTTCAGACAATCAAAACCAAACTCACTGAGGCTCCAGCCTTGAGACTTCTTGATGTAACCAGAGAATTTAACCTTTTTGTTCATGAGAAAAATGCGATGGCTTTGGGAGTCTTAACTCAAGAATTTGGGCCTTGGCAGAGGCCAGTGGCATATCTGTCTAAACAAACTGACTCAGTTGAGGCCGGATGGCCTCCCTTCCTCTGAGCGCTGGCAGCTACCACCTTGTTGGTGAGAGAGGCTGACAAGTTGACTCTGGGACAAAACCTCAATGTTAAAGTCCCGCACTCAGTTGTAACCCTAATGGATACCAGGGACCACCATTGGCTCACACATGCATGAATGACTCCGTATCAAGGGTTACTAAGTGAAAATCCATAGGTAAAACTGGAGGTTGTACGAACTCAACCCAGCCACTTTTCTGCCAGATGAAGCGGGGCCCTCAGACCATAACTGCTTGGAGGTACTAGATGAGGTGTTTTCCAGCAGGCCTGACTTGACTGATAAACCACTCCAAAATCCTGACCTGGTTTTATATACTGATGGCAGCAGCTTTATGGAGGATGGAAAAAGGATGGCAGGATATGCTGTGGTATCTGACTTAAAAGTGATAGAAGCAGAGGTGCTTCCTCAAGGCTGGTCAGCACAGAGAGCAGAATTATGGGCCTTAATCAGAGCACTGGAACTCAGCCAAGACCAGCGAGTTAATATCTATACTGACTCATGGTATGCCTTTGCAACTTTGCATGTTCATGGAGCCTTATATAAAGAAAGAGGACTCCTCACTGCTGAAGGAAAAGGGATTAAAAACCAGGCTGAAATCTTAAAGCTCCTAGAGGCAGTATGGGAACCTAAAGAAGTTGCAGTTATCCATGTAAAGGCCACCAAAAGGGAGACAACCCAGTGACAAAAGGAAACCATAGTGCTGATGCAGCTGCCAAACAGGCAGCCTGGGGACAACGGCCAGACAAACCTAAGGTCTTGCTGGCCCCAGAAGTGCCAGCTGTCCCCAGATATTCTCCAGAGGAAGAAAAATGGATAAAGGAGGAAGGGGAAACTAAAACTAAAATGGGATGATGGGTCACATGGGACCAACGAGTTTATGGTCCAGAACAGCTGGCCTACAAACTAGTCCACCAACAACAGGAGCTAACCCACATGGGAAAAACTGCCTTAGAGACCCTACTGGGCCAGTACTATCTCATTGCTCATCTTCTTGTACTCTGCTCCTCTGTCTCCCAAAGATGCATAACCTGTTTGCAGAATAATGCTGGCCAGGGGCCAAACAGACCAGCTTGGGCACACTGTGGACTGTCCCCATTTGAGGATATGGAAGTGGACTTCACTGAGGTCACCCCTAGTAAGGAGTACAAATATTTACTAGTTTTTATCTGTACTTTTTCAGGATGGGTAGAGGCCTTCCCTACCCAAACTGAAAAGGCAAGTGAAGTAACCAAGGCAGTCCTGAGAGACATTATTCCCAGATATGGAATGCCTCTGACCATTGGGTCAGATAATGGACCGGCATTTGTGGCCAAAACAGTACAACAGGTGGCAAAAGCTTTAAAGATCCAATGGAAACTACACTTTGCTTATCGCCCTCAAAATTCAGGGAAAGTAGAACACATGAACTGGACCCTTAAACAGACATTGGCAAAGTTATGTCAGGAAACTGGTTGCCCTGGGTAGACATGTTGCTGGTGGCCCTCCTAAAATTGAGATGCTCACTCTGAGCAGGAATAGGATTCTCACCATTTGACATCTTACATGGTAGGCCACCTCCACTAATCAGTTTAAAAGGAAACACCAGGGAGTTGGGAGACTTAGAATTATGAAAACAATTACAAGGATTGGGGCTCACTATTTCTCAGATACATAAATGGGTCACAGACAGAATACCTGTGTCCTTAGGTATAACAGTACACCCCCACAAGCCAGGGGACCAAGTGTGGATAAAGGACTGGAAAAAGGAGACTTTGAGGCCGGTATGGAAGGGCCCCTATACTGTGATTCTAACCACCCCCACTGCTCTTAAAGTAACAGGAATAGATGCTTGGATCCATCATCCCAGAGTTAAACCAGCTGGCCCAGCTGATGACCATGGAGAGTGGGAGACTGCCCTCGATCTAGAGAGACCTCTTCACCTGACAATACAGAGGAGGAGACAATGATCTCAAAGCCCTGCCCTGACCACACCAGAAGCTGGTCAGTCAATTCATGGCTGAAGCTTGAGGAATCAGCTGCATGGTAAAATAAACTGCCTCACCTACTTTCCACAAGAGACTTTCTTACTGTTATATACTGTTATCTTATATCCAACATGAATGTTTGCTGCCTGTTGCTGTTAATCTGGTTCCCTTTGGTTCTGCCAGGATCCATTTCCTCATGTGACCCATACATTCAAGTGATACGATCAGATCAAGGGGTTACATGGACTTTGCTTTACTCCACTCATTTCTCCTGTTCCAGAGAAATTCATGGAAGTTGTACTCACAACAGGACCACTTATTCTATCTGACAACAGGGGGACCAATATACCTGCTTTGATCCACGATACTCACCAACTGAGGAATGGTTAGAGGTCTGGCGCTCTCATAAATCAGGACAGCTAATTAATCAGACGCAAATTACCAAGCCCAAGTTGCCAGTCTCAATACTTTTTGATGCCTTTGAAGCTATAAATGGGTCATGGACTTCTACTAGACCATGTGGAAGCCCGTCATGGGAAAGAGAATATAGGCTCCAGCATAAATATATGTGCTGGGGGACCACCTGGAGCAGTTGCTAGGAATGTGCTTACTGGAGCTGCATGACCTGGGCAACCTGGAATAAGGGAGACAAAACAGCTGTCCTTCAAAAGGGTACAGCCCCTCCAGACTGTCAGACAAAAGCTTGTAACCCAGTTAACTTCACTATTTTCAATTCTAGTGAGCCCAAATGGAAGGAAGGTTTCAAAATAAGCATTCACATTGACAGAAGAGGCCTTGACCATGGAGATGTGCTACATTTCCAGAGAATCATGTTTGCACTCCAAGCTACCTCTCACAGGGTCTTTCATTCCTTTTATGAAGAGACACAAAACACCCCACCTCCCATTCCAGCCACAACTAAGAACTTGTTTTTAGCCCTGGCAGAAACTATTGCACAAACTCTCAAGGTCTCCTCTTGTTATGTATGCAGGGGGAAGAACACAGGAGACCACTGGCCTTGGCAAGTCAGAGAACTGGACCCATTAGAGCCTCATAATGAGACTACATACCCCCAACTCACCAATGGGGTATGGCTCCTCAGAACTGCTATCATAGGGAGAAATTGTCTTGCAAAGCAGGGAGGATGGTTTAATGTTTCAGTTGGAAACCTAACATGTTTAGGCCTAAGGTATTATAATCTGACTGCCCAAAAGACTCGGTGGTGGTCATCCTCAAAACTCTCAGAGCCCAAGCCTAATCCCCTGTCCAACTTTTCCCACCTCTGACAAGCATGGGAAGATATCAGTGCTAATATCCAATGGCAGGCACCAAAGGGATTATATTGGATTTGTGGAAAAATGGCCTATTCCATACTCCCCCCCAACTGGGCTGGGGCATGTGTACTGGGAAAAATCAGACCTTCCTTCTTCCTGCTCCCACTATCACTAGGGGAACAACTGAGAGTTCCTATATATAGGGCACAGGGTGCCTAGAGAGACCAGAGGGCTCTCCAAATTGGAGACTGGAAAGATGATGAATGGCCCCCAGAAAGAATAATTCAATATTATGGGCCTGCCACCTGGGCAGAGGATGGCTCTTGGGGATATCACACCCCTATCTATATGCTGAACCGCATCATCAGACTACAGGCAGTTTTGGAACTTATAACAAATGACACTGCAAGGGCCTTGACTATATTGGCCCAACAACAAACTAAAATGTGTAGTGCAATCTACCAAAATCACTTGGCCTTGGATTATTTACTTGCTTCTGAAGGAGGGGCTTGTGGAAAATTTAACTTAAGTAATTGCTGTCTACAAATAGATGACACTGGAAAGGTGGTGGAAGAAATTGCTGACCACATGACTAAACTTGCCCATGTGCCTGTACAAACTTGGAAAGGATGGGATACAGACATTCTCTTTGGTAAATGGTTCTCTTGGTTGGGAGGAATTAAGACAATGTTTGGAATAATCATGGTTATACTCGCAGGGTGCCTACTTGTTCCCTGCCTTGTACCTCTCCTGATAAATATTATAAAAGGTTTTATAAAAACCATGGTTGAAAGAAAAACAGCCTCCCACCTGCTACTTATTAGAGGCTACCAAAGGGTTATGACTGATGATGATCTCTAAAGGGTGCAAATGCACCCTGAACATCAAGAGGGGGAATGAAATAGAGTTTTAACTAAAGAACAACCCCCTTGGCTAAGAAGGCAGCTGAAAGCCTTTCCAGCTATGCTCATCACTATATCACCCTTCTTGTAATAATGTAACAACTGTGTGCCCTATGTCCAAGCCAGCAGCCCTGCTAATCATGTACCCAACATTGCTTATCAGTTCCACTTCTGTAACCTTGCTTGCTCAGTTTCTTAGGGAGGAACACTGTCTGCTTGGGGATGGGGGGAGGTCTGGGATGCTTACATGTGAAAATCAAGACCTTGTAGTGTATAAAAGTTACTGAGAACAAAGACCTAGTGCTCAGACTCTGGAGGTGACTCCTCTGAGCCTATACCTGTGCTGAATAAACCTTGTTTTTCCATATCTCTGAGTGCTGTTTGTCTCCTTCGATTGCCACAGTTTTTGCGGTTTTTGCAACAATTGTGTGAAGACATTAATGTTTAATTATGTTTTGCTAGTGTTCTTTATATTAATTTCTCTTTTTGGCTGCATGTTGGACATAGTTCATAACCAAAAATAAATGAAAGATGAAACCACAAAATCAGTGGTAAGATATGGGTGCATATTGGTTAAAAATTAAGAGTATTAAAAGAAAAAACTTAAAAAGGAAGATTGGCATTTTCATCAAAACCCTGTGAATGAGGATTCCATTAGACAACTGCTATTACCTAAAGATACTGTATGGAGAGGAGAGGAATGTGCAGGTCTGAGGAGCACTGAGGCCGCCGCTGCTGCTGCTTTTGGTGGAGTCATCAAGGGTGGCACCCTTGGGGCCAGGATGGCGAGATCTGGCGGCCAGTAGGGGCACCAAGAGCAGCTTGTCTCCACAAAGGCAGCCTGGCGGCATTCCTCCCTACTCCCAGCGCGCCCTGAGCTTACCGCAGCACCTGGCCCTGGCAAAGGAGCAGGAGTGGAGCTGCCAGGGAGGGGATTGGGGCCAGGCAAGAAGGTGACTGGAGGAGGAGAAAGTGCAGAAAGGTGTCACATAAAGTAGGCTCTCCTCTGCTTCGGAGGCATTATTGTTGCTAAGTTTGACGCGAACCTGAAAATGAGGAGGAGCATCGTCGTGGCCCTTCACCCGGCTGCAGAACTCAGACCCCTGGGGGTCGGTGGAGGAATTGGCTCCAGGCTTGCCTTTGGGGTGGGGAGCAGAGGAAGAGGAGACGTTGCGGGGGGCGGGGGCGGCTGCTGCCCAGAGGGCAGTGGCTGCTCACGAATCTGCTGTGCCTGGAGCGGTGGCTCAGGAGGAGGCTCCAGGGCTTTCCCTGGCATCAGTGGCAGAGAGGGTGGGCTTGGCAGCAATGTGCCTGTGCCTGGGCAGGGAGCAATGGCGCTGTTCACTATGGGGCTGCCTCTGGAGCTTAGCTACCATGGCTGTGTACTTCGTGGACTTGGGCAAGGACATCTGGCTCACCACCATGGACTACTATTTGCGCAGCCAGCACTGGTGCTTCAAACTCAAGCTCTTCTTAGTGGTGCTTGCCTCACTCTCGGTGCAAGTGTTCAGTTTCCACTGGTTTGTGCAGGATTTCAGCACATATGTCAGGACCACAGCCACCACCACCTCCAGCTTCCCTCAGCCTGGAGTATATTACAAGGAAGGCAGCAGCGTGTCTGCAGCCCCGGAAGTTGAGGCTCATCCTTCCTCAGTGCAAAGGCAAGCATCCAATGTGAGCAAGAGCATCATCGATGCCACCAACAAAGGTGACAACTGCTGCTGGGCCACTTGAGCCACAGAGAAACACAGGTCTGTGTCCTGCTTCTTCTGCATCTGGCTCCTGCAGTCACTCATCCACATCTTGCAACTCAGGCAGATATGGAGAGTGTTGATCCCCTGGCTCTGGTGGAGTCATATGAGAAGATAAGCCGATTGTGCAGGAAAGGGAGGAAACAATTGGCAAAGCAAGTTCTAGAAAAGAGTGGAGGGTATCAGCACTAAGGGGATTCTTGTGAAAAAGAATGAGGAGCTCTTTTTGCGTGAAACTTTACATTCCTGTGCTAAGGATTGTGCTGAATCTTTGCACAGTAGAGAGAGAAAGTTAAATGGTGCATGTGTACATTTTTCGTGTTGGGACAAGATTCTAGAGACTCAAATTCCATTCCCACACAGTTGTCTGAATTTAAACTGTTCTGTCTTTGTAAAGAGGGTAGTAATATTAAACCTCTGTGTCCCAGGAGGGTCCAATGTGTCAAAGAGAAAGGACTAGTAGGAGGGTAAAGTAATAAGTGCTATTTAAGGAGTTCCTGTTGTGGCTCAGAGGCAACAACCCTGATTAATATCCATGATGATGCAGGATTGATCCCTGGCCTTGCTCAATGGGTTAAGGATCTGGTGTTGCCAGCAACTGTGGTGTAGGTCGCAGACATGGCTCAGATTATGCATTGCTGTGGCTGTGGTGTAGACCAGCAGCTGTAGTTCCGATTCAATCCCTAGCCTGGGAACTTACATATGTCACAGGTGCAGCCCTCAAAAGGAAAAAAAAAAAATTAAAAATAGAAGACAAAAGTGCTATTTAAGTACCTTTGAGCCTTAACTGAAATAGGGTTTTACTGAAACAGGTTACTCAAAAGAAAAAATACTTGATATCAATGCTTTATTCAAAATCAGGATCCCAATAATCTTTTATTATCTTCTTTGAGAAATTACTGGACTGAAATATAAAATTCCTCATTTGAAAAATGGAAACAATAATGGTTGCTACCTAAAAGATTTGTGTGAGCATTTCATGAGCTAATACATTTAAAGTGTGCCTGACATAGAGTACCCAGGAATGGTTAGCTATTATTTCTGTCATTTTCATCAATAAAAAATAATATTAAAACCCTTAAAAAGTAAAGATGCTATTCAGAGCAATAACCTGAGACTCCTCACAATTTTCTTTGCTATATAATTTGAATAAAGGGGAAAAATCAAAAAATTTTACCTGCTATGGTTGACAAGTTTCTGGAAAAATTTTTTGTAAATTATTAAGCCCTGAAAATCCAAATTGCCAACATTGAAGCATCATTTGGTAATTCTCTCTTTCATAAAGTGATACTCATATAAGTTCTGTGGATAAAATTACCTGTCATTTACTGATTTTATGGAGCAATAATAATGCTTTCTGGTCTTGTCTTTTATTTTCTATGTGGTATTTCATTTAAATGCACTGAAAAAAAAAACAAAAGCTAATGATTGGGCACACCCTTCTAAGTCTTACTACAAAAGACAAAATAATACTCAGTGACAAAAAGTGATTTGTTTTGTAAAATGCTCACAAATTGGTCAGGGAATTCACATATATTACATATCTGTGATTAAAATGTCTACCTTATCAGACAATTTCTCTTGAATGACTCTCTTTACTGGCCTTTTAACGGCAGTTCTGAAGGCTATAGATCAAAGGGTTTAATGTGGGACTCACAAAGATTTCAAAAACAGCTACAATTTTTCCTTGTTCTACAGATGCCTAAGAAGGAGTCCTCAGATACATACAGAACAGCAGTCCATAATATATAGTGACAGACTTCAGGTGGCACCCATAGCTAGAGAAAGTCTCAGGCCTCACTTCAGAAGAGCTGTTACTCACAATGGATGTGAAAATGAAAATGTAGGTAAGGATGATGGTGTGAGAACAGGTGAGGTTGAAACCAGCCACCACAAACATGGCAGTCTCTTTGACATAAGTATCTGAACAGGCCAGGACTAAGAGAGGTGGATCAGCACAGTAAAAGTTGATTTCATTGGGTCTACAGTAGGAGAGGTGGTGCATCAGAATGGTCTGTGCTAGACCATTTGCAAAGCCATAAATATTAGGAGTAGTGACAAGAGAGAGGCAGCCACATTGGGACATTTTGATTCCACAGAACAAGGGTTTGCAGATGGCCATTTATCAGTCATAAGCCATCCCTTTGAGCATATAGTAATCTATGATCACCAGGGCAATGAAAAGGTGGAATTGGATAATGCAGTCAAGGAAGGAAATGGCTTTTTTTTTTTTTTTTTTAGGAAATGGCTTTTCTATTGGATAAGAGATAAACCAGAATCTGAGGAGCAACAGTGGTGGTGTAACAGATCTACAAAGGAGAGGTGGCTAATGAACAATTTGTTGGAGTATGAAGTTTTGAGTCACTTTGTATTAACAAAATCATAATGATATTGGCATTTACTGTGATTAGGTAGATGACTAAAAATACCACAAAAAGGATGGGCTACAACTCTGCTACATCTGTTGGTGCCAGAAGAATAAACTCAGTCACCGCTGTGTAGTTGTCCTTTAACATTGTTTGCTTAGCTGCAAATTAGGTCTAAAATAAAGGAAATAAACATGCATTTGTCTTTTGTCATTTTTTTCCATTACCCACCCCATGTCATCTGATGCATACTCCTCTCAAACCTGTAAATACACATGGCATAAAGAAATAGCATGCAAATGATGTTTTCAACATCTTAATTAATATAGAGCTTCTTTATTTAAAATCAATCATATTTTAAATACTTTAATGAAAATCTTTTCATATTTGAAAAGCCTTTATCTTTTCTGAAAGTATCATTATCATAAATCATTCACTTGCAGTCCCCTTTAAACATTGCTTCTCTTTGAAATCATGACCCTTTGTTTTTCAATATACCTTTTGATGTGGTACCTAAAGCATCAGTCATTGAAGCTCAGATATTTTTACAGCTGAATGGAGTAAAAGAAAGTGGGACTGATATATGCACAGATCCTTACAGAACCAGAGTCTATCTGCCCCTCTAAACTCAAGATCATTTATTTTCCATCTGGTCTCTCACTCTGCAATGCATGGCCATTCCCCACACTTGTCTATCCCAAGTGGCCCTCATATCACCAAATATTTCTCAACTTTTAAGACTAAGCTCAGGATACACTTTCTTTTGTGTATTATATCAAATTATTAGGGGTAAAATTGATTAATGGGGTACTAGAGTAAATCAGCATTTTTTTTGTGTAAAAACAGATAAGCCAATATTACATAATAAATATGTGCATTTGTGTCAGTATAGACATTCACATATATTGTTGATATTAAATATTAAACAGTGGAGTAGTTAGGGGAAAATAATGTTTAAAAGGCTCCCTTGTTGGGGAGGAGATAATTAAGAAAAAAACTGACAAACATATATGCACATTATAATGATTTTGTTGTAACTCTACCTCATTTTAACTGTTGAAAAAAAGTAAGGAGAAAACTCTGTAACATGAAGTAAATTTAAGACATGTAAAAGTTCATATTGATAGTGATAATAGCATGACCCATACAACTGAGTCAGTATATAAGAAATCATAAAGTACATCTCCCAACATTTGTGCAGGATAAAAATGACCATGAAGACCATCATGGAAAAATCTACATTTTCCTTCCATAACACATAACCAGCTATGTCATTGTTATACTGGTACTTAAGAGCTACTGTGCCATGGATTACTTTGTAAGTTACTTTTAAATAAACCATTTCTGCTTTCTTGCCTCTTTGCATTATCTCACTCTGCACTTGAGGACTTTGGATATTAACCAGAGTGACAAAATGCAAGACAAGTCAATTAAATCAATGAAATCATAATCATTCTGTGGTTTTATAAGTTCATAAGATTACCACAATTGTAATAATAAGTAAGCATTATTTTGGTTCTGGGATTATTTTATTAATCTGTCTATTAAATCATTAATCAAGAGCCAAAATAATATCTTCATTCATTTTTAATGTAGGTGAATGAGGCAGTGCAGGCAATGAACATCATTTAACTTAGTACTTTATGATAATAACCTTCCTTGACAAAAACCAAGCACAATTCCTCCATGATGGAGCAAGGAAAACTCAGAAGTTTTAGCAAGTGGACAATAGTGGCTCAAGGGACAAACAGGCCTGGCACTCTTTACAGTCACCCTCACCCTGAGGCTCTGTTAGGTGGCCTTAGGTTTACTTCTTTTTCCATTATGATTCTACTCCATTGTATGTTTATAAATATTTGTATTCTGAGAAGAATAGCATAATTTAAATAAAGATATTTGATAATTCATCAGAATATGTTGGCCTTGTGTGAGAGGAGGGCTGTGGCTGCATGGCACAAGCCCTGACCTCAGCCTCTCCTAGAGGTACTACCTCCACTTCTCCTACATTGCCCAGTATGGATCTGCCCATACTGGGCAGTATGGATCCTGGGCTCAGTGGGACCCAGCAACATCAAGTCCTTCCTGACCAAACTCTGACTCTCCTGAAGAACTGAAACAGGGACAATGTTACCTTCTGGAGCCAGATGAATGGCTGGGATCACTGGCCCAGGACAGGGAGGCTGCTGAGTGGCTGGGGTTGGGCAGTCCAGAGCCCCACCTCACAGGCCAGATGTGGGGGACACATGAGGTGCTGGTGTGGGAAGAAGAGCCCTCACAGGCCCTCTGGATGTGGCTCCTGCCTCCACGACCCATTATTTTCCTGGGTTGGGTGGGCAGGACCACTCCCTTCATGGTCTTGTGCTTACTAACTGTGGGACAACTGCAGACATGTTTGTCCATAAACTAGCACTCAGCTTTACTAGTAAACACTGTGCCCAAGTGGCCTCAGAGCTCCAGTGGTGTGGTGGGCAGCTATTTGGGGTAAATCGAGACTTGGTTGGGAATGGGAGGGCATTTCTCTAGTTTGAAAGTTGAGGGAGCAAAATAAGAAAGCACAACCTCATAAGGTTCAGGCAGGTCTCAAGACCATGTCCAGATCCCAGACCTGGTTTCTAAAGAGTGACTCGATGTGTCTTGCTCTGTGCACCTCTTTATTCATGCCTGTTTCCAGTTGCCTGGCAGTAGGCAGGCTGTTTACATGGTCTGACCCCACAGGCCAGACAACTCCAGTGTGCAGAGGTTGGACTTAGAGATCAGTGTCTGATGTTTGCATCCTGGCTATGACATAGAGTTGGGACAAGTCGGAGCCATAGCTCAGGGCTGGCAGATGGGTGGCCTAGGCTACTCTAGTCATATGTAGGCTCTGGGAACCTCCAAACATGCTTACAAAATGCTGGATTTCTCAGACTGTACTGAGTTCTCCCCTGTCATAATCTTGAGCCTTTAAGAAGGAAGAATAGTCTGGGCTGAAAGGAACCCAGAGCTGTAGGTTGCATTCTCTCATTCCAGTTGTCCATTTAAAGAGACTAGAAACCATGCTGCATTCTCTTGGGGACACTTTGTGTTGTCCTAGCAGAATTTCTGTGTATCATTTTCAATCCCATTGCCTGTTTCTTTAGTGGTGGAACCATCCCCTTGTTCTAGGACGTGAACTTTGCTGACCAAAAGAAATGACCCCATTTTTCTGTCTTTTTCCCTCCTTCCTCCTCTTTTCCCTTTGCCTTAACTCCCAGTTGGGGGTGGTATACCAGAGATCCTTTGGGATAACCCTACTGTGGGGTCATCCTGCCTCTTAATTTGCTTCAGGCCAGGTGAAGTGCAGCCAGTGCCAGCTTGCTCCTGAGACCTCACTGCCTGTGTTCCAGGCAAAGCCTGGAGTAGGAAAGTGGAGATGGTCCAGCCCATGATGACCTCTAATCAACTGTGGCTACACAGACCCCTGGGCAAGGTCTTCCTGGGGACAAGCAGCTATGGAGCAATAGCATTTGATCCTACCTGGTCTGTACATAGGGCAAGTGGGGAGTGGTTTGTATAGGAAAACTGTTGGGGCTGGCACTGAGAAAGGAGACCATCCCCTGCCTGGGGCCAGCAGGGTGCCCACAGGAGCCGTGGGCCTCTTTCACAAAGCCTGCATGGAGCCCTTTGCAGCCTTGCAGCCTGCAGTCCCACTGTCAGAGTCCCCAGACAGGTCTGATGTCTGTGCTCTTGGGCCTTCCCCTTTGTGCTAGAACTTTTCTTACTGTTCTGCCAAGAGAAAAAATACTTCCCATGGCCTAGGAAACAAGGGGAAGGTGGAGGTGTGGTGGCTGATTCTCAAGGCTACATAGAGTGGGGTGTGTGGGGTGGGGACAGGGGCAGTTTTCCAGCCCTGGGAACTGGGGCCAGCCAGCCTGTCACTGCTCCAGAGGGGTGTGTTGGTTTGCCCACCCTTCCAAACTCCTGTCCAGTTAGATGAACCTGGTGTGTAACCACAGCTGAATAGGCAGGGGCTGACCCTCAGAGGGGAACTTGCAGGAGGGCCTGAGTCCCTGCTCCCATGGGAGGGGAGGTCATCATGAGTGTGGCCTAGGGGTGCTGCCACCATACCCACTGGGAATCAGACCCACCTGGCCAGAGTGAGGACCTCTTTCATCCAGGAACTGGGCATCACCAAGACCAGGGTCCAGCCCAGGTGGCCTGAGTGAGTGCCAGTGCTCAGGTATCACTTGAGAGGGGCCAGTGTCTGGGCATAGCCTGCTCCCCACAGTCAGGTGACCAGCTTTATGTAAACCCCCTCGGCACCCCTGGCCACTCCAAGCTGGCCAAGGAGAGTTTCCAGCCCCCAGGACAGGTAGGCACCCCCTACTCCACTGCTGGGAGCCAGGCAAACCCCACCAGATGCCGAACTGATCCTTGGACCTGGCAAGAGCCCGCAGTTTCCACAAAATGCTCAAGGAATGCCTCAGCACCAACTTGGAGGGCCACCACAGGGCCTTGAGGTTTCTGGGGCCCCTGAACTTTATGCCTTGTGCGTGGCTAATGATAGGACCTCTGCCTGCACGAGGAAAGCCTTGTACATGGAGCCTGTCCCTCTTTCTGTAATCCTGCATGAAGGTGAAGGTGGCCTTTTACAGAAGTGAGACCTGAGCCTCAGAGATGACTAGAAACGCAGAAGAAGAACCTGAAATCTGCAGTCCCTCACTGAAGTCCAGCTTTGGCTCATGCCTGCCCTAACCACACCAGGAGGAGACTCCAGTAGTGGCATGGGGTTCTGGTGTGGGTCTGGCTCAAGCTCCACACCACCTGCTTTCTTAGCCTGGCCCTAGCAACACTTGACTAACCAGCACACTGGTGTTCATTGAATTGCATTTTGGATTTTTACATGAGAGCCCTCCTTTCACCTTCTGTGGAGATATACAGATATATATGTGGGCTGATGAATGGATGAGCAGATGGACAATATGGACAGAGATCGATAAAAGACAGGCTCTGTGAAAAACACAACAAAAAAACCAGCCTAATCCTATCTGTGAAATAAGAGTGATTTCCCAGTGAGAACAGATATGATGAACCTAAAGAGTGTAAACAGATTTGACAAAGAGGACCAGCTCACTATGGTTCAATTATTTCTAGCAGAAAGTCAGACTATAAACAACAACAAATGCTTTATTGTTTTTAAAAGCTTAAGCTCATTGGGGACATAAGTATTTGCTACTTCCCAGTGTCATCAGGGAATGCAATCTCCTGAAATGATGAAGCAATGGGATTTATTATCTATTTTAACTTATGTCTAAATATCTTGATATTTCAAGGCAACATGGGGAAATATTAAGTTCTCTTGTTTACGATATGCAAGATAGAATATTGCATGGTATATGGAGTAAGTTTTCTTGTCTGGAAAAACATTGGAGAATCAATTTTTTTTTTTTTTTACTTTGGATTTGTTATTTCCTGATCCCGAGTCCAGTTCTTTATTTTTTAATAGGATAATAACTCATAGCAAATGGAATATTGTGGAAATGCAGATGATGTGAGTCTTCACTGGTGAGTTTTCTTTGTCAGCCTTCCCTACCCAGACCTGCTACATATGGAGGTTCCCAGGCTAGGGGTCTAATCAGAGCTGCAGCTACCAGCTTACACCAGAGCCACAGCAACACTGGATCTGAGCTGCATCTGTGACCTACACTACAGCTCATGACAACACCAGATCCTTAATCCACTGAGTGAGGCCAGGGATCAAACCTACAACCTCATTTTTCCTAGTCGGATTCATTAACCAATGAGCTATGACAGGAACTCCCCTGTTGTCTTTTCTTCTCTTCTTTTTCCACCTGGAGTTTAATGCTTAGAGTCCATCAGTAGAGCTCTTTGGTCTACTTTCCATCTGAGTTTGGCAAATGGAAGAAACCAGAAGCTCAGCAGAGGTGAGAAGAAGGAAAAAGTAGCTCAATTTTTTTTTTCATTTTCTCCCAGTTTCACAATGAAGTGGCTGGTGTGCCTGCAGACTTACAATGAAAACTCCTGCTGAGGTGTGTGTTGAGAAGAAAGTGGCCAGTGACATTTTTCCTCATTCTGTCTCTCATTGGATTCCTAACAGTAGCCTCTGCCTGGCTTGCTTTGGGACTAGGATGGAAATTCCCTTCTGCAGTTAGCCTCCGAGTGCTTCAACTTCTTTGACCAATTTACCAGTGCCTGTATTCTGGCTTTTCATTAAATTCACGTTGGTTAAAACATCTCAGTAGAATTTTGTCTTATGCAATGTTCCTGACTCAGGCCAGAGTGGCACACAGGAGTTACTCAATAAATATCACAGTGGATGTTGTAGCAGTATTAATAATTACTCATTTTTTTAAATGTTGAGCTATGCCTGGATTCACTATTGTTGGAGGTTAAATGAGCCACTAAATCATTCTCTTTTTGGGCTCTTAATTTGTTGAAGACTACACACAGGAGTCAGATATTAATATTACTTACATTATTACAGGTAAAATTGGATTTGAGAATGTGACTCAGACATGCTTTTCTGTCCCTTTACTTTGAATTAAGTCACCCAGGTACAGCAGAACACTGAAATAACTTGTTCACTCCTTCTTTTTCCAAAGCCATGACCCATATCCATGTTCTACTGAGAGGAGACACATATGTGAATCACATACAGAAGAAGAAGATGTTTTGTTTTGACAGCCAGACAGCTACAATGATCTTTTTCATAACCTCAGCAATCTCCATTTTCCCTACTAAGATGAGTGTGTAGGGATAAATCTGAAGTGTCTGAAATATGGAGAGAAATCTGAAGTGTTCTTCAAAATCATTCCCTCTATAGTTTTTGGAAAACCTGTGCCTCAATTATTTTTATCATAGTTGGCACCCCCTTTCATCTCTGTATGCATTCCAGAAAAAGGTCATCCCTGATTTCCTACTCTTATTCCCACTCCTTCCCATAACCAAATATCACCCCTTTGACTTCTTGTATACCTTAAGATTCCGTTTTCCTACACGAGGAAGGAGAAGGAGAAAAAGAAGAGAGCAAAGAGGAAGAGAAGAAAGTTACCCCCTCAATTGAAAGGAATTTCAAAGGAGTTTACAATGAAACTTGAAAAGTATTGGGAGCCCTTTTTTCTTAAAATCTTACAAACTTATGAATTACCTTCTTAAATAGAAATTTCAATTTGAGGGAAGCTACGACCTGCAATTGTTTTCTCAATAAAAGCAAGTAATTGCTCTGACCACTTTTTGTCTCATCCTCTACATTCACACTATTGACCCTTTAGAAGACCCCATTCTTTTTTCCCCAGATACATAGCAATAATAACATATGTTATATTTTAAATATAGGTGCATATATACACACATGTAGTTTTGTATATATAATGAATATAAAATTTGTGAATTTTGTAAATTTCACAAACCTAGGTACCCATTAAATAGCTAGGTCATATGTCTTGCAGTGTTTTCAGAGCTAGAATTACCCACAATATCAAAATTGGTACTATGTGTTTTGCATTTACTAAAAGACACTATGTGCATCTATTGATTAACTCATAAATTAAGATCCCATTTATTAAGTTGTGAGTTTCATAAATACCTCCAAAGAAATTCTAATGATGTCCCTTAGGTGATTTCTTGATAAAGTCTTCAGGGATAAAGCCCCCATGTTAGTTGTTCAGGAATAAATCCTCCTATTTGGGGACCTTCAGGGAGGCTAAGATTAACCCTTCATAGGTTAATTCTGACAGGTCTGAAAATCAGAAACTCATTGGAAATATTGATTTCTAACTATTTATTCTTTGGAACAAAATGGAATTAGTAGTAACTATAAGAAATGCCACATTAAGATAAAAAAGTAAGCAGACCCCAGACTCTTTCTGCCAAAGACAGCTGAGGACTTGTGCTGAGAAGGTCAGGCAAGTCTTGCAACCATACCCGCCTTTAGTTACAAGATCATTTCACAATATAGCTATGATTTAGAGTAGCTTACATGTGGAGTGTTAGATAATTTGGGGGATTTAAAGAGTTTATATATTATATGGAGCTCCTGTTGTGGATCAGTGGGTTAAGAACCATATAAAGTATGAGGATGTGTGTTTGATCCTTGGCCTCAATCAGAGGGTTAAGGATTTGGCATTGCCACAAGCTGTAGTGTAGGTCACAGATGCAGTTTAGATCCAGCATTTCTGTGACTATGGAGTAGGCCCGCAGCTGCAGCTCTGATTTGACCCATAGCCTAAGAACCTCCATATGGCACAGGTGTTGCCTTAAAAAGAAAAAAAAAAGTTCATACATTATAATGTATGGCATCTATGTTGTGACATAGTATGTCCATAAAAAAATAATGTTTGGCCTACTTAGTGTTGAAGGTATTAGTCACAACTCATATCTATCTGGAGATATTATAGTCCTCATGGGTTTTAGCTCTCCTTCAACACTTACCTATTGAAAAATCTCCTCTTTCTTTCATTCCAAATGCTTTTCTTTTTTTCCCTTTCACTCTTACTTAAATTTCTTAAAAACCTGTGCAATTCTTGTTTCATTTCTAAATTATTTTAACTTTAAAGAAAACAGTGAAAAAGTCTTCTTGCATCATATCTCATTTACCAAAGAGATTAATTGCTTAATTATAATTTGTTGAATATATTAATAGTGGTTATTTGGAACATATAATGATCATTAACCAAAAGTCACTTCACATCTCAATTTGTAAATTGGAATAATAATATATGTCCTGCCTCTCTCTCAAGTCATTGTAGACATCAAACTAGATAGTCATAAAACAACTATTCATTAGTGTTTAACATATTTTGTAATTAGTCACTGTTAGCTGTGCAGTGAACCAAACATTCAATACCCCTGCCCTCTTGGCATCCAGATTCTGCTAAAAGTCAGTAGTGTTGCACATGACACTGCTAGGAAGAAAAATATTTAAAAAAAAGGAATTTTATGGGCAGGAAGTTCAAATTTAAATAGTAACATCAACAAAAATTCATGAAAGATGATTTTTTGAACAACAAACTTAAGGAGGACAACAAGCGATAAGGCATTTTTAAGAAGAGTGTTCTAGAAGAGATAAATATCAGAACTACCATATGAAATAGCAATTCCTCTCCTGTGTATATACCTGAAAAAAAAAACAAAAATAATAATTGGAAGAGATACATACACCTCAATGTTCCTATCACCATTATTTATAATTATTAAAGTATGGACACAGTCTAAGTTTCTATCAACAGATGAATGGATAAAGAAGATGTGGTATATATTTGCTATACAATACTACTTAGTCATACAAAGGAACAAAATTTTTGCCATTCCCAGCAATATGGATAGACTTGGAGCGTACAATACTAAGTGAAGTAAGTCATACAGAGAAAGACAAATACTGTAATATATCACTTATGTATAGAACCTAAAGGATACAACAAACTAGTGAATAAAACAAAAAAGAAGCCAATTCACAAACAGAGAAAAAATTAATTGTTACCAGTGGGGAGCTGGAAGAGGACAATATATAGGGATAAGAGAAAAAAGGGTTATTATAGGATTAAATGAAATCATGTCTTTGAAACGACATTTTTAAAGCACTTTAGAATTTAAAGGATCTTTCTCTCAATAAAAAATTAAAATAAATATTATATGAAATTTATATTTAAAGACACCATATAGGATATTTCTTTGGAAATTGTAGGCATGTGGGTGTGTAGAGTGCATGCAGAACAGTGTGGAAAATCATAATTTCAACTTGAAATTTGGACGAATTATATTTTAGGTTTTCTTTTTCTTTCATAATGAAACTATCACCTCTCATATACCCAGAGCTCTTATTAATGTCCTTTCTGATGAACATGGATGTCTTGGGCAGGTCAGACATGAGCAGCATTCTTAAATAGACAAGTTGATTGACAAACACCATTTATGTAGGTAATTTATTTGATGCCTCAAAAAAAAAAAGCAAACAAACCCCAAACCCTAAGAGGTAGGGACTTGCTCCTAAGGTTTCAGCTAAAGAGAGAATCCACTAATGAAGTAGTGATGGACTAACTCACCTTGTGCCACATGGCGAGCAAGTGGCAGGATAGGATTTGAATTCTTGCTTTCACATACCCAGTTGATCTATTTTTCTTTTTATTTAGCTTTTTTTTTTCCCTACTATACAGCGTGGTGACCCAGTTACACATATATGTATACATTCTTTTGTCTCACGCAATCATGCTCTATCATAAGTGACTGGACACGGTCCCTAGTGCTACAAAGCAGAATCTCATTACTAATCCATTCCAAAGGCAATAGTCTGCATCTCTTAACCCCAAGCTCCCAGTCCATCCACCTCCCTCCCCTCCCCCTTGGCACCTATAAGTATATTCTCCAAGTCCATGATTTTCTTTTCTGTGGAAAGGTTCATTTGTGCTGTATAGTAGATTCCAGATATCAGTGTTATTGTATGGTATTTGTTTTTCTCCTCCTGACTTACTTCACTCAGCATGAGTGTCTCTAGTTCCACCCATGTTGCTGAAAATGGCATTATTTTATTCTTTTTTATGGCTGAGTAGTATTCCATTATGTATATATGCCACTTTGTCCTAATCCAATCACCTGTCAAATGGACATTTGGGTTGTTTCCCTGTCTTGGATATTATGAATAGTGCTGCAATGAACATATGGGTGCATGTGTCTTTTTGAAGGAGTTTTGTCTGGATATATGCCCAAGAGTTGGATTGCTGGGTCATATGGTAGTTCTATGTATAGATTTCAAAGGTACCTCTATACTTTACCTCATAGTGGTTATACCAGCTTCCATTCCCACCAACAGTGCAGGAGGGTTCCCTATTCTCCACACCCCATCCAGCATTTGTTATTTGTGGACTTATTAATGATGGACTTTCTGACTGGTGTGAGATGGTATCTCCTGGTAGTTTTGATTTGCATTTCTCTAATAATCAGGGGTGTTGAGCAATTGTTGGCCATCTGTACATCTTCCTTGGAAAAATGTCTATTCAGGTCTTTTGCCCATTTTTCCATTGGGTTGTTGGATTTTTTGCTGTTGAGTTGTATAAGTTGTTTGTATATTTTAGAGATTAATCCCTTGTCTGTTGCATCATTTGAAAGCATTCTCTCCCACTCCATACATTATCTTTTTGTTTTCTTTATGATTTCCTTTGCCATGCATAAGCTTGTCAGTTTGATTAGGTCCCATTTGTTTATTTTTGCTTTTATTTCTGATGCTTTGGGAGAATGGCCAGAGAAAATATTTGTAAGGTTGATGTCAGAGATTGTTTTGCCTATGTTCTCTTCCAGGCATTTCATGGTGTCTTGTCTTATATTTAAGTCTTTCAGCCATTTTGGGTTTACTTTTGTGCTTGGTGTGAGGGCACATTCTAGTTTCATTGATTTTCATGCAGCTGTCCAGGTTTCCCAGCAATATTTTCTGAAATTACTGTCTTTTTCCCATTTTATGTTTTTGCCTTCATTGTCAAAGATTAATTGACCATAGGTGTCTGGGTTTATTTCTGGGTTCTCTATTCTGTTCCATTGGCCTGTATGTCTATTTTGGCAACACTACCACAGTATTTTGATGAATGTGGCTTTGCAATATTGCCTGAAGTCTGGGAGAGTTATGCCTTGCTTGTTTTTTGTTCATGAGAATTGCTTTAGCAATTCTGGGTCTTTTGTGCTTCCATATGAATTTTTGGATGCTTTGTTCTAGTTCTGCAAAAGATGTCATGGGTAACTGGATAGGGATTGCATTGAATCTGTAGATTGTTTTGAGTAGTACAGCCATTTTTACAATATTAATGTTTCCAACCCAGGAGCATGGAATATCTTTCCATTTCTTTACATCTTTAATTTCCTTGATTAATGTTTTATAGTTCTTAGCAAATAAGTCTTTTACCAACTTTGTTGGGTGTATTCCAATGTATTTGATTTTCTGGTGCAATTTTTAAAGGCATTCATTGCAGCACTATTCACAATATCCAAGACAGGGAAACAACCCAAATGTCCATTGACAGATGATTGGATTAGGACAAAGTGGCATATATACATAATGGAATACTACTCAGCCATAAAAAAGAATAAAATAATGCCATTTTCAGCAACATGGGTGGAACTAGAGACACTCATGCTGAGTGAAGTAAGTCAGGAGGAGAAAAACAAATACCATACAATAACACTGATATCTGGAATCTACTATACAGCACAAATGAACCTTTCCACAGAAAAGAAAATCATGGACTTGGAGAATATACTTATAGGTGCCAAGGGGGAGGGGAGGGAGGTGGATGGACTGGGAGCTTGGGGTTAAGAGATGCAGACTATTGCCTTTGGAATGGATTAGTAATGAGATTCTGCTTTGTAGCACTAGGGACCGTGTCCAGTCACTTATGATAGAGCATGATTGCGTGAGACAAAAGAATGTATACATATATGTGTAACTGGGTCACCACGCTGTACAGTAGAATTTTGACAGAACACTCTAAACCATGTATAATGGAAAAAAATAAGAATCATTATACAAATTAAATAAATAATGTCATCCAGACTACAATTAATTTAAAAGTGCTTGTTACTATAACTTGGCTTAAAATCAAATTTATCTCCATGATTAGTTATTGTAGTTACATAATATGTTATTCAATTTTCCAGTATATCAAAATAATTTAATATTGTTATTTACTATTTCATTTAAATTATATTTTTAATCATAAATATATAAAGGCTACTTAAATGTGACAGTTTTGCTGTTATATATTTAATGTTAAATTTTATATTAAAATTATTATCTAAAGCTTATATGAGTATAATTTTTTTGTATGTATTATTACTATTTGAGATGATGTTAATTTTTTTTCTCACTAAAGAGGGCTTAAATATTTATAATATCTTTGAAAAAAATCTTATTTCATCAAATACATTCAACTTACTTTTAAAATAGTCTGCTCTTTCCAAATGTAAAGGGCTTTTTAACTGATAATTGATCTCTTTGACCAGACACTTTACGTTTCCAGTTAAAATCATCATTTAGTACTCTATTTTTTGTTTTATTTAATTTTTCCCATACAGCTCTCACTAATCCACAGAATAGAAATCAAAGCACACTTCATTTCTTGGACATGAAGAGGTTGCTGAGAAATATAACTGGAGAATTGACACATATTAAATTCATTCCTATTGTGAACACTCCTTACAGAGCTTCTCTCCTATTAAAGTGAGATACTGTCATAATTTGCTGAACATGTTTTCCTTATATTCTCCTCCATATTAGATTCCTTAATCAGTGTTCAGGGTTCTGTACATGTAGTAGTTGGAAATGCCCTGATGACAAATATTGTTTTAATTCATAAATCTTACACTTTATTGATTTATTGTTATCTATATGGGCACCAGGGAAATCCAAGAGCTAGTTGTTGGATTATTATACCTAGATTAAAAATTAATTTTGGAATACTAAATATTAAGAGGAAATACTCTTCTTTTCAACCCAGTATCATATTACCTTTCCTCAATTCATTTTCACTATGAATGAAATTTTAGGTGGAAATATTATCAAACTTTATGTAGAATATTAAAGAACTTAAGTTTGCCAAATGAAATATTGTGGAAAATTCCAGGAACATAGTCCGTGTCTTCTGGGCTTCAATTTTGGGAAAAAAAATCCCAAAATT
Source organism: Phacochoerus africanus (assembly GCF_016906955.1). Lineage (NCBI taxonomy): Eukaryota > Metazoa > Chordata > Mammalia > Artiodactyla > Suidae > Phacochoerus > Phacochoerus africanus. Next base: position 54,144,184 of record NC_062553.1, on the reverse strand, counting down.
GATATTATTTAAGAAACTTCTTGGCTTGCTGCTAGTTCTTCATTTCAAAAAATAGGATTTTCTTCCTATTATTTAGTACAAAATATTTCTAAATATTTATGACTAGAAAGAGAAAATAGGTCCAAGAGAGATAACTCTTGATAGTAATATGAAAACAGTATTTGGAGCCATGCAGCATACAGAATGAAAGGCAAGTGAGGAGTGAGTGGTGAGAGAAGCTTCACTTGGGGACCAGATGTGAGAGAATAGAGCAAAGGAGTGAGAGCCCAGCCAGGCCTGAGTCCCTGCAGATGCTCATCCACGAAGTAGCTATGATGGGAAGGTGTCCTAAAACCATGTAATTGGCAGAGGCCCTATCAGTCACAAATAGAGAAGTCTTCTGATGCCATAGATGCTATAAAATATAATACTGAGGAAAAATACTATAGCATAAATGAAAATGTATCATATAATAAGAATAGCATACCAACTTAACAAAGTATGGACTTAAAAAGAAAACACACAGGTATTGGGACAACAGGGAAAACTTTAAGAAACACAAAACACAAAAATGAGAAAAATACACAGAAACAAATAAAATAATTCTACGGGGTAAAAACTTGAAATAAAAGTAAAGTTGTACTGATAAAGATGACAAAACATGAGAGCTCAGATAAAGTGCTATTTGATTTTATTAATAACCTCTATTTAAGAGTTCCCATTGTCATTGTGGTGCAGTGGTTAATGAATCTGAATAGGAGCCATGGGGTTTCAGGTTCTATCCCTGGCCTAGCTCAGTGAGTTAAGGATCCAGTGTTGCTGTGAGCTGTGGTGTAGGTTGCAGATGTGGCTTGGATCTGGCCTTGCCATGGCTGTGGCATAGGCTGGCAGCTGGGAACCTCCATAAAACTTTGATGGTTTGACTATTTGACCCTTAATTGTCCATGATTCTGGGTATTGAGATTTGTTCATAGGACGCATTTGACCAAGGACTGTGGGGAGCCAAGAAGATACAAGGAACCAAGGAAGAGAGCTTGCCTGAATGGTACAAAACTGAGGGCAGGCTCCTAATCAGAAAAAGGGGCCTGCCTGAATGGTGCAAGCTGAAGGTGGGCTTCTGGACAGGCTAGAAGTCTGTCTGTATGGTAAAAAACTGAGGGCAGGCTGAAGCCTGCCTATACAGTGAAGAGCTGAGGCCTGCCTGTATGGTGAAAAATTGAGGACAGGCTGAGGCCTGCCTGTATGGTACAATCCAAGGGCAGGCCTCAGATTACACAGCTCTCATGTTGATGTTGATGGGGAAGAATTGGGCCTTTCCTGGGAAAACAATTTCCATGTTTGTGCCAGAGAACATGGATTGTTTCTCGGGTGACCTAGTCTTTCCTGTTGTTTTATTTGTTATTCAGTTTCCCTCAGTCTTTCCTGATTATTTACATAATATTCTTATTTTCCATTCTTATTTTCCTGTGGTGATTTGTGATTTAACAAAATTACAGTAATAATATAATGAGAATTTCATTCTAAAGCACTTTTCCCTATTTAAAACCAACTTAATTAAAACATAGTGTTTATCTACTAACTAGTTATATAGTCAACTTTAGAGATAGGATTTTAATGAGGTTCATAGAAGTTGGACATATATTATTCTTGATCCAAAAAAATCCATCTGTGAGTTTTGTCCTTGATTTTAGACACTTTTAGCAGTAGCTAGCTAAGTTGATTTGTATTTTCTCACACTGTCTCCCTGACAAGGACACTTTGAAGATAGACACTAGTCTGAAGACGAGATTTTTTGTGTTTGTGACTTCTTCAGCTTGTGGGAATTGGCTGGCAGTGACATGGTTTTTTCTGGATCTCCTCTTTTCCACATGATATGCTGCACCTGTTTGCCCTTGGATGGTACTCACTAAATTTAGTTAGACTAAAGATTTTAGAACATGATGTATTGCTACTGTAACATGTGATCAAAAAACAAAACCCAATGTACTTTTAACAGTGATGTAATCTGTAGTGTAAAACTATATATATAATTAGCAATTTATGCCAATAAAACTTGAGCAGTCCAGCACCCTGATAGAAGGGACAAAGAGGCTGTCTCCGTTCTTTCACTGATGCTGACCATCTCCGATCAGGATGTACACTCCCTGGCCACCAGATCAGGCCTCCAGCAAAGTATAACTGATATGAGGGAGAAAGGAAAACCCCCAGAAAATCAGCTAAGTGATGAGGAGATTCTCAGCCTCCAGGAAAAATACTTTAGAGTGTTGATGCTAAAGATGGTGCAAGACATTGGGAATAAACTGGAGGCAAAGATGGATAACTTACAGGAAACACTGAGCAAAGAGATACAAGATATGAAACTTAAACAAGAAGAGATGCAAAATACAATAACTGAAATAAAAAATTCACTAGAAGCAGCTAACAACAGAATACAGAATTCAGAAAAACGAATAAGCGAGGTGGAGGACAGATTAGTGGAAATTACGGATGCAGAACAGAAAAGAGAAAAAAGATTGAAAACAAATGAAGAGTCTCAGAGAATTCTGGGACAACGTTAAATGCACCAACATCCATATTTTATGGGTGCCAGAAGGAGAAATGAGAGAGAAGGAGACAGAAAAAATATTCCAAGAGATAATAGCCAAAAACTTCCCTAACATGGGGAAGGAATCACTCACTCAAATCCAGGATGCACAATGAGTACCATATAAAATAAAACCAAGGAAGAATACACTGAAACACATATTAATCAAACTGGCCAAAATTAAAGACAAAGAGAAAATCTTGAAAGCAGCTAGGGAAAAGAAACAAATAACATACAAGGGAAACCCAATAAGGTTATTGGCAGATTTTTCAACAGAAACTCTGCTGGCCAGAGGGAGTGGCATGATATACTTAACATGATAAAAGGAAAAATCCTCCAACTAAGATCACTATACCCAGCAAGGCTCTCATTCAGATTTCAAAGAAAAATCAAAACCTTTACAGATAAGCAAAAGCTGAGAGAATTCAGCAACTCTAAACCAGCCTTACAACAAATACTAAAGGAACTTCTCTAGGCAGAAAAGAACAAGAAAAGAAGGAAAGAATAAAGAGCAGCAAAAACAAATCCAAAGCAATTAATAAAATGGCAATAAGAACATACATATCAATAATTACCTTAAATGTGAATGGACTAAATACACCAACAAAAAGACATAGACTGCCTGAACGGATACAAAAACAAGACCCATATATATGCTGTCTTCAAGAGACCCACTTCACTTCTGGGGAAAAAAAATTGAAAGTGAGAGGATAGAAGAAAATATTTCATGCAAATGGGGATGAAAAGAAAGCTGGAGTAGCAATACTCATATCAGAAAAAATAGACTTTAAAATGAAGAATATTTTAAGGGACAAGGAAGGACATTATATAATGATCAAAGGAAAAATCAAATAAGAAAATATAACAATTTCAAATGTCTACGCACCCAACATAGGTTCACCACAATATATAAGGCAACTGCTAACAACCTTAAAAGGTCAAATGGACAATAACACAATAAGAGTGGGGGACTTCAACACACCACTTACAGCAATGGACAGATCAACCAGACAGAAAATCAATAAGGAAACACAGGCTCTGAAGGATGCATTAAACCAGATGGACTTAATAGATATTTATAGGACGTTCCATCCAAAAGCAATAGAATACACATTCTTCTCAACTGCACATGGAACATTCTCTAAGATTGATCACATCCTGGGCTACAAGTCCAACCTCTGTAACTTTAAGAAAATTGAAATCATATTAAGCATCTTTTCCAACCACAACACTATATGACTAGAAATCAACAGGAAAAAAACACAAACACGTGGAGACTAAACAACATGCTACTAAACAACCAATGGATCACTGAAGAAACCAAAGAGGAAATCAAAATATACCTAGCAGCAAATGACAATGGAGATTTGACACTCCAAAACCTATGGGATGCAGCAAAAGCTGTTCTAAGAGGAAAGTTTATAGCAATACAAGCCCACCTCAGGAAACAAGAAAAAGCTCAAAAAAAAAAAATAAAAATAAAAACACGCTAACTTTACATCGAAAGCAGCTCGAGAGAGAAGAACAGACAAAACCTATACTTAGCAGAAGGAAAGAAATCATCAAGATCAGAGCAGAAATCAATGAAATAGAAATGAAGAAAACCATAGAAAAGATCAATGAAATGAAAAGCTGGTTCTTTGACCAGATCAACAAAATTGATAAACTCCTAGCCAGACTTATCAAGAAAAAAAGAGAGGACTCAAATCAATCAAATTAGAAATGAAAAAGGAGAAGTAACAATGGACACCACAGAAATGCAAAGGATCATAAGAGACTACTATATGCAACTATATGCCAATAAAATGGAAAACCTAGAAGAAATGGACAAATTCTTAGATAAGCACAATCTTCCAAGACTAATCCAAGATGAAACAGAAAAGATGAATGGACCCATCACAAGAACTGAAATTGAAACTGTGATTAAAAAACTTCCAACAAACAAAAGTCCAGGACCAGATGGCTTCACAGGTGAATTCTATCAAACATTTAGAGAAGAGCTAACACCTCTCCTTCTGAAACTATTTCAAAAAATTGCAGAGGAATTGACACTTCCAAACTCATTCTATGAGGCCACAATTACCTTGATACGAAAACCAAAAATACCACAACAAAAGAAAACTACAGGCCAATTTCACTGATGAACATTGATGCAAAAATCCTCACCAAAATACTAGCAAACTGCATCCAACAATACATCACAAGGATTGTACATCATGATCAAGTGGGATTTATCCCAGGGATGCAAGGGTTCTTCAATATCCACAAATCCATCATTATGACACACCACATTAACAAACTGAAGAATAAAAACCATATGATCCTCTCAATAGACGCAGAAAAAGCTTTTGACACAATACATCTCCCATTGCTGATAAAAAACCCATCAGAAAGTGGGTATAACAGGAACCTACCTCAGCATGATAAAGGCCATATATGACAAATCCACAGCAAACATCATTCTCAATGGTGAAAAGATGAAGGAATTCCTGCTGAGATCAGGAACAAGACAAAGATGTCCACTCTCGCCACTACTCTTCAACATAGTTCTGGAAGTCCTAGCCACAGCAATCAGAGAAGAAAAAGAAATAAAAGGAACCCAAATTGGAAAGGAAGAAGTAAAACTATCATATTTGCAGATGACATGATACTATACCTAGAAAATCCTAAAGACTCTACCAGAAATCTGTTAGAGCTCATCCACGAATTTGGCAAAGTCACAGGATACAAAATTAATACACAGAAATCAATGGTATTTCTATACACTAACAACAAAGGATCAGAAGGAGAAATTAGAGAAGCAATCCCATTTACCATCACATCCAAAAGAATAAAATACCTATGAGTACCTACCTAAAGAGAAAAAAAAACCTGTACTCTGAAAACTATAAGACCCTGATGAAGGAAATCAAAGATGACACAAATAGATGGAAAGATACACCATGCTCGTGGATTGGAAGAGTTAATATTATCAAAAAGACTATACTACCTAAAGCAATCTACAGATTCAATGCAGTCCCTATCAAATTACCGAGGACATTCTTCACAGAACTCAAACAAAATATTTTAAAGTTTGCTTGGAAGCACAGAAGACCCAGAATAGCCAAACACATCCTGAAAAAGAAAAAATGGAGCTGGAGGAATCAGGCTCCCAGACTTCAGACTATACTACAAAGCAACAATCATCAAAACCATATGGTACTGGCACAAGGACAGACATATAGAGCAGTGGAATAGGATAGAAAGCCCAGAATTCAACCCATGCACCTACAGCCAACTCATCTATGACAAAGGAGGCAAGGATATACAATGGAGAAAGGAAAGCTTGTTCAATAAGTGGTGCTGGGAAAACTGGACAGCCACATGGAAAAGAATGATATTAGAACACTCCCTAATACCATACACAAAAATAAACTCCAAATGGATTAAAGACCTAGATATAAGACCAGACACTATAAAACTCCTAGAGGAAAACATAGGCCAAACACTCTCTGACATAAATGTCAGCAACATCTTCTCAGATCCACCTCTCAGAGTATTGACAATAAAAACAGACATAAACAAATGGGACCTAGTCAAACTTCAAAGTTTCTGTACAGCAAAGGAAACCCTAAGCAACACAAAAAGACAACCCATTGAATGGGAGAAAATCTTTGCAAGTGAGTCAACTGCCAAGGGATTAATCTCCAAAATTTATAAATGACTTCTGCAGCTCCATACCAAAAAAACAAAAAACCCCATCCAAAAATGGGCAGAAGATCTAAACAGACAGTTCTCTGAAGAAGACATACAGGTTGCCAAGAAACATGAAAAGATGTTCAACATCACTCATGATTAGAGAAATGCAAATCAAAATGACGCTGAGGTATCACCTTACACCAGCCAGAATGGCCATCATCAAAAAGTCTACAAACAATAAGTGCTGGAGAGGGTGTGGACAAGAAGGAACCCTAGTACACCGTTAGTGGGATTGTAAATTGGTGCAACCACCATGGAAAGCAGTATAGAGATTCATCAGAAAACTAAAAATAGAATGACCACTTGATCCAGCAATCCCACTCCTGGGCTCTACCCAGAGAAAACCACGACTCGCAAAGACGCATGTACTGTGATGTTCATTTAAGCACTGTCTTCAATAGCCAAGACATGGAAACACCCTAAATATCCATTGACAGAGGAGTGGATCAAGAAGATGAGGTCCATATACACAATGGAATATTGCTCAGTCATTAAAAAGAACGAAATACTGGAATTTTTAGCAACATGGATGGACCTAGAAATTATCATGCTAAGTGAAGTCAGCCTTAAAAAATACCTTATGTAAAAGCATTTACATGAAAGTCTCATTCAAAAATGCAGCCTTATAATACACAATTTCAGATAACATATGTAATGATTTTGGATAATTGAAAAGGCTATACATATGTTACATCTGTTTCTGGTGTTCATGATTTTGGAGTTATTATTTCATTCTGAAGATAAAATTTCAGGAGTTCCTGTCATGGCTTACTGGTAAAAAAAAAAAGAATGAAAGAAAACAACTAGTATCCATGATGATGAGGGTTTGATCCCTGGCCTTACTCAGGGGGCAAATGATCCTGCATTGCCCTGAACTGGGTTGTAGGTTGCAGACATGGCTCAGATCTGTCATTGTTGTGGATATGGTTTACAGAAGCAAAAGCTCTGATTTGACCCCTGGCCTGGGAATTTCCATATGCCACAGGTGCAGCCATCAAAAAAAGACAAAAAAAATTAAGAAATTAAAAGTAAACTTTCATATGAATTTCTTTTAATGAATGTCTAATATATAGTAAGAACTCAGTTTATTGACTTCACAGTGTGAAATCATTCACTTAAGTGACTTTGTCACTGAGGAAAATAAAAGTTGAATTTAACCCACCCTGTAAGACCATGAATTAATTTTAGAGCATCCAGCTGTTTTGTTGCACTGCTTAGCCTAGCTGCCACTAGTTATTTCAGCATTTAAAAGAAACCTTAAAAACTAAAAATAATTTTATTTGTAATGAAGGTTTTATTTATTTTTTAATGGCTACAACTTCAGTATATGGAGTTCCCATGCTAGGGGGTCAAATCTGAGCTGAAGCTTCAGGCCTTTGCTATAGCCACAGCAACTCCAGATCCAAACCACATCTGCAACCTATGTCAATGCCTGCAACAATACCAGAAACTTAAGCCCTGAGCAAGGCCAGGGATCAAACCTGCATCCTCATGGAGACTAGATAAGGTTTTTAACTTGCTGAGCCTCAAAGGAAAGTCCTGAAAGTATTCTTGTAAATACTGTTTTTTTAGTTTTTTAATTTTTATTTTTTAGATAAGGCACTTTATGCCAATTTAGGAAAAAGAGATCCCTATGAAACAATCAGTATCCACGGGCTTGATTTTATCATTGTGCACCTGTTAATGTAATTTGAATCAGAGGAAACAATTGTATCCACATGGTTTCCCTGTGTAGGATACAGTGAATAGGTTTTCTCCTTCCTAGTTTACCTTCAGGGAATTTTTTGTCTAAGGTCTAAAGAAGATGTGGAATATTCTTAAAAAAAGTGGGGATGGAGACTGAGGATTAATGATTTCCCAATAAACGTGGAAGTGTACTTTCTTAAGGCTAAGTTTTCTCTGGTGTTAGTGGCCCTTCCCTGTGAACTAATGAAACCATGGTATTCTAGCTTGCTCAATTTCATGTGTAGTCATGGAAACCAAGGCCAGGAAAGAAGAAATGGTTTGACTAAACCCTGTGATTGGAAAGTTAATCAAGAAACAATTTCTTTTTCTAACTATTTTTGAGTGTTTACATTTATTTTGCCAAGTATCTGACTATAAATAAACCAGGCCAATTCCAGGAGCATATATCTGGGAGGGTGTTTTTTTTTTTTTGGATAGTCCAAGTACAATGTTAAGTGCAAAGGCCATAATATCAGATCTACATTCAATGTGACACTGAAAGAGTTATTTACAAAAAGATAGATGTCTAAATATGAAAACTAAGTGGAAAGACTGAAATTGAACATAATGCACTAAGTGTACTATGGCTGGCTTATTGGATTGTGATTGTGATTTTCTCTTTGTGAATTTTGGAAGTCATGTTTTCCCTGATGAATACAAAATATGTCAGATAATAGGTTGATTGCTACAGTTATTTTTCTAAGATCAGAATATCAGCATAATTTAATGTTCCTATATGATTTAACAATTCAAATAAATTACATTCTAAATTAGAAATAAAGGATTTTCTTTAAATTGTCTTGTTTGTAGTTCAGGACAAACACCTCAGTCAAAATTCTCTGAGGTGTGATTCCCCAAAGTCACTCAGGTAGATGCAAAGTCACTCAGCATGATCCCAAATTTATTTGAAAGTCTGGTTCACTCTATGTTGTCCAAATTTATTGTTTTAATGAGAAAAATATAATTATCTTGAAGTCTTTACTGGAATACACTTCGGAAGATATTTTGATACCCTAGTATTATAAGCTACAATTTTTTAATGAAAGTTGTGTTTTAGAAATAATTTTCAAGAATCTTATTTAAATCAAAGATCTCAGTCAATAAATCTAGAAAGAATATCTGTGTTCTGGTGAGTTGTTAAACTAAGTGTAATACTTTAATTCTGATGTGGGAAAATCTGAAATCAGTAATATTTTTGGTAGAGAAACACATTTGCAAATCCAGTAGCAGTACAATGCTATATACTTAATTCAGTTAAGAATAAAAATATGAGTTACAGAATTCTATTTCTTACATCTTTAAGATTCTTGGAATGCAGTTGTCTTTGAGTGTTCCTTCTGTAACTTACTTGATGGATATTCAAGTAATATTACCTATTCTCTCAATTTTAAAAAAATATTTTAGGACAATGATAAAAATAATTTCATAAAACTGTAGAGAAATATGTCAGACCTTGATTTAAAATTTTGAGTTTAAAACCATGTGGGGGAAACAAGTTTGAGCAGTAAAGGAACTTGGAGTTATGGATTAATTACCAATGCTGTCTGGAAGAGTTTTGCCAGGAAGTTGATGTTAAAAAGTAGTGGTGCTTAATATTTGATGGGAGTAAAGGACAATGTGGTCAATGTGATGAAGATATGAAGTTATAAAAATGTGTTTTATGCAAAAATAATCAAAATAACTGGTATGAGTTAAAAAAAAGGAGTATCATTTAGAGTCTGGGTGATATAGTGACCTTTGAGATTATGGAAACCCAGACAGAAGGGTTAAGATTTCAAGTAATTTGTAAGGAGGTAAGTTTGAAAATGTGTAAGGATTTAAGCACAATTCTACAATAAAATTTAATGAAAGATAGTCCTGAATGGTAGATGTAGGCAGGCTAAATAAATATGACTGCTACCTAAGTGAGTAGATGGTGGGAGCTAGGGATAAATATGGCAGAACATGTTGGAGAATACTTTCATTTATCCTAACTGCCTTTCTCAAAACCTGAACCTGAGAAGAAAAGCAAATCAAAGAAATCCAGATTAAGATAGGGTAGAAAAATGGAGAAAAGAAGGTTTATGCATGGCTGGTTTGAGATGATAGTATAAATATGTATCCAAGAATAAAGCATTAGAAAAGAATCAGTTAAAGACAGCTATTTCCTCTATGCCTCTGCAATATCTTTTCTATGTCATATTTTCTATTTTTGCTGCTTCATATTTCTAAAGTTACAACTGGTGCTGCATTCTAGATTATTTTGCAATCATATTTTTGAATCAAATTATACTTATTTAAAAACAGAATTAGACATATAAGAGAATAAATTAAATCTGAGCTTACATTTGCTAGATGTTCAATTTAATCTTAGATGTTTAAAAAACAGCTATCTAAATTTATGCCTTATATAAAATTGTACAATAAAAACAAATATAAATGCTTACACTGTAGTATTATTTCAATAGATAAGGGAATGTGTTGCAGATTGATTAAACTACTTGTCAGAGATACATATTGATAGTTGTCTGAGGCCAAATTTGAACCTAAGTTGACCATATTACAAAGCCTAAGATCCTAATACACACTTTTTTTTTTAGTAAGGAGAATATGATGACATCTCTCTAGCCCAGCCCCTGTAGATGTGACCCTGTGGCCTGCTGTTAAAACCACTGTAGAGTCCAGAGCAGAAACTCTTATAGCTTATGGTTGAGGCACAGTATCCCACTCATGGAAAACCTGGGTCTGTAATGCTGATGCCTGTCCTATTGGCTCATTTGGGATCACCTTGATTTGTTTTCCTCTGAATAGGGACTAATCTAAGGCCAGGCAAGTCCTCACTGATTCTTTGTTTGAGAATTTTATATATGCAAACCCTTTGAGATGGCCACTAAATTTGTCACAGAGTATAGTAACACAGTTGAATGAACAAGAGCCAAGAAAATGTGCTTCCAGCTCTTTGGATGTTGTGCCATAGTCAACATTGCCAACAAAGACAGATGGAGCATCACCCTCCATCTTCTCCTCAATGGAAATGATAACCAGGCCAGTATTGCCTGGAGGTGGGCTCATAATCATCTGCTTCTCTACCTCCTTCTCTAGCTCATTTAGCTTCTCAGCTTCTCCCCGACTGGAGCTTTGATCACCTCCACCTCAGGGTGCTCCATGGTCCCCTCGGTGACACTCAAACAGTGCTGGCTCCTCTTCCTGGCTTCCAGGGGTTCCTAAGTCAGGCCTCAGGCCAGGAGCTCCCCCTGAGGGCATGGGGTGTGGTTGGCTCCTCTTCAGGGCTCAGGCTCTGATTTGTACTCCAGCAGCAGCATCTCAGGCTCCAGTTCCTCAGACTCCAAGCCATACTCATTGTCCCCTGGGCACCCCCGGACACCCCTCCCCATCCTCCCTGCCCTTCCCACTGGCCCCTCAGCCCCTGATGCTACTGCTTCCACTGCCATTGCTGCAGCTCCGAATGGGTGTAATTTATTTATTATGTAATTAAATCATAAAATCAATATGGGAAAAGATCAACAGTCAAATAAAATACATAAAATCATCACTAGATAATTCATGAAAAAGGAATACATACCACTTTAAACATGTAAGTAGATGCCAAAATTCAATTATATATATTTATTTATTTGTAATTAAAATATACAAATGAAATAATTTGTTTAATCAAAATTTCATGTATCATAAAAGTTCATTAGGCATGTGTTGTTCAGAATGTGGTCAAAAAGGTTTTTTCCAGGCTGAAGGGAATGGTAAGTTTGGTCAAGGTCATGAACTGTATATTGGCAATGCTATGAACATGGGCAATTTCAATACATATACCAAATGACTCAGCAATTCCACTTCTAGGAACTCACCCTTAGAAAATTTCAAAAAGATTTCTTTGCAGAATTATTTCTCCCAGAAAAAGACTGAGGATAACATAAAGAGGACTGGATACACCAATCTTAATATGACTTTGTACAATAGTTAAGCAGGTGAAGAAACAGAATGAGTTATGTCTACACAGACTGGCATGTAAAGATTTTCAGGAGGCTGAGAAGTAGAATGCAAAAAATAGTCATAAAGGCAAACCCATATATGTAAATATATTTATTTTTGCAAAATTATTACTTAAAGAATTTTAGAAACAGACTAGAGTGACTGCCTCTTGAAGAAATAGAAGACTCTGGTTTGGGATGTTAGGAAGCTTATTTTACAATATTGCATTTTGCATAAATTCAATTTTTATTGTATCAATATTATCAAAATGATTTTACTACACAAGGCAATTTATACATTCAATGCAATCCCTATTGACTTACTAAGGACAATTTCCATAGAACTAGAACAAAATATTTTAAAGCTTGTTTGGACACACAAAAGAACGAGAATAGCCAAAGCCGTCTTGAGAAAGAAAAATGGAGCTGAAGGAATCAGGTTCCCAGACTTCAGACTATGCTACAAATCTACAGTTATCAAAACCATATGGTACTCACACAAAGACAGAAATATACATCAGTAGAACAGGATTAAACCCAAGTACCTACAGTCAACTAATCTGTGACAAAGGAGACAAGAATATACAATGGAGAAAAGACAGTCCCTTTAATAAGAGGTGCTGGGAAATCTGGACAGCTAGATTTAAAAGAATGAAATTAGAACACTTCCTAACACTATACACAAAAATAAACTCAAAATGGATTAAAGACCTAAATTTAAGACCAGACACTATAAAACTCTTAGAGGAAAACATAGCCAAACACTCTCCGACATAAGCTACAACAATATCTTCTCAGATCTACCCTCTATAGTAATGAAAATAAAATAAAAAATAAACAAATAGGACCTAATTAAACTTAAATGTTTTTGCAAAGCAAAGAGAACCCTAAACAAAATGAAAAGACAACCCACGCAATAGGAGAAAATATTTGCCAATGAAGCAACTGACAGGGGATTAATCTCCAAAGTTTATAAACACCTCCTGCAGCTCAATACCAATAATAATAATAACAACAATAACAAATAAACAACCCCATCACAAAATGGGAAGATCTAAACAGACAATTCTCCAGAAAGACATATGATTGCCAAAAAAAACCACATGAAAAGATGTTCAACATCACTAAATATTAGAGAAATGCAAATCAAAACCACTATGAGATATCAGCTTACACCAGCCAGAATGACTATCATCAAAACATCTACAAACAATAAATGTTGGAGAGGGAACATTTGGAGAAAAGGAAACCCTAATATACTATTGGTGGGAATGTAAATTTGTGCAACAACTGTGGAAAACAGTATGGAAATTCCTCAGAAATCTAAAAACAGAATTATCATTTGATCCAGCAATCCCACTCCTGGGCATCTACCCAGAGAAAAACATGACTCAAAAAGATACATGTACTACAATGTCCATTGTAGCACTATACACAATAGCCAAGACATGGAAAGAACCTAAATGGTCATCAATAGAGGAGTAGATAAAGAAGATGTTGTGCATATACAAAATGGAATATTAGTCATTAAAAGGAAAGAAATAATGGCATTTGCAGCAATGTGGATGGACATAGAAATTATTAAGCTAAGTGAAGTTAGTGAGACACCAACATCATATGCTATCACTTATATGTGGAATCTTTAAAAAGGACACAATGAACTTCTTTGCAGAACAGATACTAACTCACAAAATTTGAAAAACTTATGGTTTCCAAAGGAGAAATATTTGGGCTGGGGGGATGCACTGGGTGTTTGAAATGCTATAATATTGGGTTGTGATGATTGTTGTACAACAATAAATGTAATATAATTAATTGAGTTAAAATTAACTTACACAATTTTTATAAAATAAATAGTAAAGGATTCATTAAGTGTAACCTGAAATAATTGTCAAAGCCATCTCTGGGGTATGAGTTTTCTGGTGACAATTCCAGAGAATCATCTGAGACCTTCACTTATCTGATAAGCTGGGAATCAGCTTTACTTTGGAAACAGACATATAAAATTATACTGTACATGGTAAAGTGTTTAAAATAATTTATAAATATGACAAATAATAGTCAAATAATTTTATTTTTTATATTTGGGTTTATATGTTGTTTACAGTTATTCTTCTAATCATTCATGTGTGCAACAATCAATAATCAACAGTCAATAAATGTCTTACTATAGATATATTTACTAAAAGTCTGTTGCTTAAAAGATTTGAATTTGAATAACTTATTCTACTACAAGAGTTGAACAATATGAAGCATAGGAAATCACATTATCTTCAGAAACAATATAATGAATCTCACAATATTATGTTGAGTGACTATGTAAATTTGTGACTTAGTTTACTGAATGTGTTATTCACACCTTTATTTTGAAGGCTATAGATCAAGGGGTTCAGCACAGGAATCACCACTGTGTAAGATGCAAAAGCCACTTTAACTGTGGGCCAAGAAGTTTTAGGGTTAGAGATCCAGTAAAGGAAAATGATGTTTCCATGTAAGATGGTGATAGCTGTCAGGTTGAGGCACAGGTAGAAAAGGTTTTCTGGTGTCCACTTGCAGAAGGCATACTCATAACAGTGATAAAAATGAGTGTATATGATGTCAGAATAATCATCAGGCTACATGATTCATTGAATATGTCAATAATAAGACATAGCCTCTGACTGATATAGGGTTTTGAGCAGGAGACAGAAAAATTACAGAGTGGTGACAGGATTATTCATGATGTTAGACTCATGATAAGATAATGTTAAGAAGAAAATATGTTAAGTGTCAGGGAACACACTTTACCCCATACGTAAGACCCAGCCACTAGCAGAACACAAAGCTTCTGACATATGGCAGTGATATAAAGAAAGGGGTTACAGATGGCCACACAACCATTGTAGATCATCACTGCTAACATGAAATTTCTGTTATTCCAAATATGCAAACAAAACAAAATTGCACAATACACCCAGAGAAGGAGATGTTTCTGTCCTCCACAAGCAAGTTCTCCAACCACTTTGGTGGAACTGTGATAGAATAATGGAAATCTACAAAGGACAAATGACTAAGGAAAACACATGATCATGTGGACTTTTGAATTGATCTTGAAGATGATTACCATGACCAGATTCCTCACCAGAGTGACTGCGTAGATAGACAAGAAAAACAGGAAGAGTGGAACCTGGATTTCTGGATATTCTGAAAAACCCAGAAGATTATTTGTGGGTATGATACTCTGATTTCCTTCTCATAACATCATGACCTCTGTTGGGTAAAGAATGAAAAGTTATTCCTAAAAAATAAACATTAATAGAAAAGAGAAACAGAGAAGGAGGAAACTTTATATGTCTCATTGATGTTGACAGAGAACAGTGATTTTCGGAGTTCCCATCGTGTCTCATAGTGGCTAAGAATCTGAGTAGTATCCATGAGGATGCAGGTTCTATCCCTGGCCTCATTTAGTGGATTAAGCAAATGGCATTGCCACAAGATTCAGTGTAGTTTGCAGATGTGGCTTGGATCCTGCATTGTTGTGGCTGTGGCTGTGGCTAGGCTGGCAGCTGCAGTTCCTATTCAACCCATAGCCTGGGAACTTCAATATGCTGCAGGTGAGGTCCTCAAAAGACACAAAAAAAGCAAAGAGAGAGAAAAAGAAGAGTGGTTTTCCAAGTATGGTCCTCAATAGAGCAGCAGCAGGAGCACCTAAGAATTGTTAGAGATGCAAATTCTCCAGTATCATTGCTAAATTCCAAAATCAAAAACTCTAGAATGGAGTCTGCAATTTATGGTTTAACTAGATTTCCAGGTGATATCGATGAATGATAAATTATGAGAATCACTAAAATATGTACTAATTATCCTGTTGTCTAAAATTCAGTCTTTATTACTATTTTTATTACAGAACTGACATATAAATTTAGACAAAAAATAAATTATAGAAAACAAATGCAAAAGAGGTAAAACAGAATCAAAGGGTAGCTTGTTATTGTTCTAAGAATGACACTAACAAAGGTCCCCTAGTTGCTCAGTGGTAATGAACTCAACTAGTATCCATAAGGATGCATGTTCAATCCTTGGCCTCATTCCCTGGGTTAAGGATTTGATGTTGCCATGAGCTGCGGCTTGGATGTAGTGTTACTATGGCACAGGCCATAAGCTGTAGCTCCTATTTGAACCCCCAAGCCTGGGAACTTCCATAGGCCACAGGCACTGTCCTAAAAACGACACACACACAAAAAAAAAAAAAGAAAGAAAAGGAAGAAGAACTACAAAATGATCCAGACAACACATGACATTGCAAATAGTGTCAGATAAATCTTAGTATAAATTTTTATGTTTTTGATTTTTTTCAGACATTATAAATAATTAAATACTCATAGAATGTATGAGTTTGGATAAATCTAAAATTGTATCTAGTCCCATGCCTTCCAGCTAGTGCTTAAAAGTTGATTACAGAAACTTACTTATGAAATGATCATGTAGTTGCCATCAAAACCTCCATTAATGGTACACTGCCTCTTGATGAAATTTTATGGGTCTTTCTTTGAGATTTTATTTAGCATTTTAATTTTTAATTATATTTAATTAATTTAATTGCACTAATTACATATTAATGTGTTTTTAGGTCATCGATTCTGATATATATTTTAATATTAATAAATATATACAATATAAAATATATGTAATCTTTTGAGCAATAGAACAGACATGTATTAATTTACCAACAATGTTTTCATACAAGATATGTCCTAAGATACAATGAACATTACATTTTTTTCAGCCAGTAAGAAATAATACCACTTTATGATGAGACAAATTTAAGGAAGATAAGGAGGTGAAAGCAGTTAGGACATAGAATAAATGACTGCAAGATATAAACATAAAACTGCCACAAAATTATATGGATGATTCTATTCCATCTTACTAGTTTTTTTTTTGGATCAAGTGTTGGTCTCTAGATACAGCTCCATGAATGCTTACTTGACATGCATTATAAACAACCCCAGACATAAAGCATATGCCTTCAGAATATTCTTCTAAATAGCAAATGGGACTGGGCAGATAAATTGCAGATATCCATTATTATTCAGGCTTATTTATTTATTTATTTATTTATCCAGTTGCACCTGCTGATATGTGGAAGTTCCTGGGCCAGGGATCCAACCAGCATTGCAGTTACCGCCTGTGCCACGGCTGCAGTGAAAATGACAGAATTTTAACCCACTGTACCATGGAAGAACTTCCTGTTCAGGATATTTAAATAAATTAGTCCCATTCAACATCTGAAAATATTAGAAAAATCCTGGTATATTAGGGAGAGTAATACTACTGTTCTGATTTATTGGAACAATTGCATTAATAACAATAGATACTCAGAAAATGACTTGGTATTCAACCCTAACACTTTCAAATGATTTTGGCAAAAATATCTGCATTAGGATTAGGTTTCTTCTCAAATTGAAACAAGGCCTACGAGATTTAAAAATCAAATATCCTATAAATTTTTTGCAGCTTCTCCATTACCCACCACTGCAGGTTTCTTTAATACAAAACTTAATTATCAGAAACATTTCATGCTGTCTTAGTGAAAATTAAAATGTCTCTGACCAGGAGTTTCCATTGTAATTCAGTGAGTTAACAACCTGACATAGTGCCCTTGAGGATGTGGGTGAAATCCCTGGTCTTGCTTATGGGGGTTAAGGATCTAGCATTACCACAAGTGCCAGCATAGGTTGCAGATGTGGCTCAGATCTGGTGTTGCTGTGGCTGTGGCATAGTTACAGTTCTGATTTGACTCTAGCCTCATAACTTACATATACTACAGATGTGGCTTTAAAAAGAAAAAAACAGTCTCTGATCATATAAAAGTGCTGTCTATAATTTTTGGAATAAGCTATATGAGCTGGAGCTCCATCTTTCTCATCTAAATTGAAAGAAACCAAAAAAGGCATGAACTGACCTGAACCCAGAAGATCCTTCTCAGTAATCAAGCATTCTTTAAGATATAAACAGGGGAGTTCCTGCCCTGGCTCAGTGGTTAATGAATCTGACTAGGAACCATGAGGTTGGGGGTTTGATCCTTGGCTTTGCTCAGTGGGTTAAGGATCCAGCATTGCCACGAGCTGTGGTGTAGGTTGCAGACTCAGCCTGGATCTGGTGTTGCTGTGGCTGTGGTGTAGGCCAGCAGCTACAATTCTGATTAGATCCCTAGCTGGGAACCTCTATATGCCATGGGTGCAGCCCCAGAAAAGACAAAAAAAAAAGTATCAACAGACTTATGCTTACAACAATAGTGGCATTATATTTCAATGAGAATTCAAGTAAAATGGCATTTTATATGCAGGACAAAGAAAACTAAAAGTGGAGGTCTCTTTCTAAACTTTGATAAATTGTGGGTCTTATATTTGCCTCCATGACAATAAAGTTTATATAAAACTGCAGAGAATTATAATTGGAGTACTACTCAGTGGACCACAAAACCATATACTTATTTGATACACTGACTCTTGTGTCACCATGGTAGATACATTTTCTTCTAAATCATTAAAGACAATTATACCACCACATCTATTTCATTACCTACTTTTAGATTTTGAATTATTGAAATACTATATAAAAGAAGTAAACATTGCCGAGACCAGCTCAGCAGGATGGGGTGAACAAAGGGTGCTGTGAAACTTAAGGAAAAAAGTTAACATAAAGCAAGGCACAGAGACATTTATCTTAAGTAAAGATGGGAACCGGGGGACTCAGGGTCTCAGGGACCAAGCGCAATGCCTTAAGAAACCACACTGCTTTTATTGTGTTTTTTAGGATTATGTAACATGAGAAGAGGGTTGTAGGTGCAGGATATAGGGTTTTTTTAAGTTATTTTAAAAGTCACATAATCAGTTGCTGATTAAGCTTTTACTCTGACCTTTAGGCATTTAACAATCATTAGCATATGAATAAGCTTGGCATCAGCTATCTATACATAGCATCTAGAGAATCACCATTGTGCTTCTGCAGATGGCATGCCTAGGTTTGCACCTCTGTTCTTCTTTGCTAATGCATATCCAGCTAATGACCCCTCATAAACCCCTTGGGGCTATGGGGCTCCTCTTTTATTCTTAAGAGGACATATCATGCTGTGTAAAGGGCATGCCAATCTGCACAGGTCCAGGGTGCCTAGACCAATGCATTAAGTCCTCATTCAGCTGACCCTGTGAATAACTTATGCCTTTAGGTCTTTGTTCTTAAGCTTAAGTCATTCACCATCACTGGGACTGTTTTTCAAGCAGGAAGATGGGGTAAAGTAAAGCAGGACAAGATAGTTTTCAGCAAAGAGGCTAAGAAAATATTGTAGAAACATGTTTCATGACAAAACATGAACTGAAGCATTTTAAATAAGGAAAAAAGAACAATCTAGTAATAATTGTTATGAATGCAACTGAACTTCCAACCCTATATTCAGAAATAGAGTAGAGAAACTTGGCCATCATGACTGGAATCAAAGGATGAAGTTTACCCTCACAAGTCATATAATGTGCTTATAATTTCCCCTTAATATGATGTGAGGACAGAAATTATACTTCTGTGGTATGCTTTCCTCAAATGCATAATCCCAACCTACTATGAGATAAATTATTAGACAAGCCCATATTTGGAAACATCCTATAGGAGACCTCACCATACTCCTTAGAATCCTCAAAGCCAAAAAAAAAAAAAACAAGGAAAGAGTGAAACCCATCACAGACAGAGGTGATTTGGGAGACATGCCAACTTAATGCAATGTGGTCCACTGGACTGGATCCCAGAAAAAAAAAAAGAGCATTAAAGGAAAAAAAAACTGATAGACTCAAAATAAAATTTAGATTTTAGCCATCATAATGCAACATTATTTTTTTTATTTTATTTTACTGTGGTAAAAACACTTAATGTGAGGTCTAATCTAAGGTATTTTTGTTTTTTCTTTTTATGGATTTCCTGGACTGGGGTATTAAATCCCAGCCACAGTCACCACCTACTGTGGCAACAATGGATGCTTTAACTCAGTCTGCAGGGCTGGGAATCAAACTTGTGTCCTGGCACTACAGAGATGCTAATGATCCTATTGCATCATAACAGGAACTCCTTAAGATATATTCAAGTGTACAGTAAAGCATTGTTGACTACAGATGTAATTTTTTACAGCACATCTATAGATCTTATTCATCTTATTTGACTGAAAATTTGTGCCCATTGATTTGTAACTTCCCATTTCCCCCTCCACTAGCCTCTGGCAACTAACATTTCCCTCTTTAATTTTATGAATTTGATTACATTATATATGCCCTATAAATGGAATCATATAGTACCTACCTTTCTCTGGCACTTACCAAAATGCTTTCAGTGTTCATCCATGTAGTCACATATTACTGAATTTCCATTTTTTTAAAGCCAAATTGTATTCCATTGTTTATAAATAATGCATTTTTTAAATCAAAATGTCCACAGATATTTAGATTGTTTCCATATCTTGGCCATTGTTAAGGTCTGCAATGAACATTGCAAGCCCAAGATCTCCTTGAAAACTTGATTAGAATTTTTTTTGATAAATATCCAGAAATAGGATTACTGGATCATGTACAACTCAATTTTTAATTTGTCAGGAACCTCCATACTGTTTTCCACAGTAGGTACACATTTTCTTTAATACTAACAATGTACAGTGAAGTGTGATGAAAACTCTCTGCACTATGTTTGCACCTAATTTTGTAAATCAAAAATGATTAAAAATTTAAAAATTTATTTCTAAAAATCTATCATTTAATAGTCCCATTTTATTGCATCTCTAATAACACAAACAGTCCTTCTTTAAGCCAACACACCATCCCCTCTGAACTGAAATAGTGTAATCATAATAAGCAACCTCTCAGCCTATACTTTCCACCAACTTTAAATCATTTTGCTACCCCCCTTGTCAGATTTTTTGTTTAATATCTGTGGCTGTGAGTGTGTTGGGGCAAGGTTGAAGGCTAGTGGCTGGTGATAGTAATATTTTTGAATTCTTATAACTAAAAAAGAACTAATTTAATGAATCCAAACTTACATACTATTAACTGTTAATACACACATTTCACAAACAAGACACAAAAGTTCTAATTCCCTAGACCACAGAATTGGTATGTGAAGAAGTCTGGCTTCAAACACCATCCTCAGAGTTCCTGTTGTGGCTGTTAGAAAGAAACACATACAGCTGTAAAGAAATATGTCAGACTTTGCATGAAAATTTTAGTTTAAAACTATGGTGGAAGCAAGTTGGAGCAGTAAAGTAACTTTGAGTGCTGGGTTACTCATCAATATTTTCTGGAAGGTTTTCTTGCCAGAAATTTGATATTAAAAGGTATTGATGCAGAAGTTTCTGTTGTGTCTCAGTGGGTTAAGAACTTGACTAGTATCCATGAGGATGCATATTTGATCCCTGGCCTTGATCAGTGAGTTAAGTATTAGGTATTGCTGTGAGCTGCAGTATAGGTCACAGATACAGCTCAAATCTGCTATTGCTGTGGCTGTGGTGCAGGCCAGCAGCTGCAGCTCTGATTCAACCCCTAGCCTGTATATGCCTGGATACAACCTTAAAAAGTGAATACCATCGTCTTCATGAAAGAAAAAATTCAAAATCACAGAAACTTTAGGATGTACTCCAAACATAGCAATTATTATAATGGTATTTTTTTAATGGCTGCATCAATAATGAGGACTTTAAATTATAAAATAAAGTGAGGTATTGCTACTCACCCACCAACTTGAAAATAGGACATATCCCACAACAATATTAAATGTTGGCAAGAATGGGCAATAATTAGAACTCAGCTGTAAGATGTGTAGATTGCAAACTAATACAACTACTTGGGAAATTCTATGATGGTATCTAGTAAAAGAAAAGAAGCTAGTTCCCTTTGATGCAGAACATTCAACATAGGCCTTATCTCACAGAATGATAGCTTATGTGCAATGCAGCACATCCTCATGTTAAGAATGTTCATAGCAACATTTCCATTAAAGACAGAAAGAAAAATATCCAGGAGAGAAATTGCTGGATCATATAGTAGTTCTATTTTTAATTTTGGGAGGAACACCTCCATGATGTTTTCCATACAGGGTGTAATTGGCTGCACCAATTTACATTCCCACAAATGGTATAAAAGTGTTCTCTTTTCTTCACATTCTCTCCAACACTGGTTATTTGTAGACTTTGTAGAAGGAAGGGAGATGGGGCAACTTAGGGATATTGAATTAAAATACACAAAATACTGTGTATGCAATAGATAAGCAACAAGAATATGTTGTATAGCACAGGAATTATAGCTATGATCTTATAATAATTTTGTTTGTTTTCCATTATAGGGCTGTACCCACAGCATTAGGAATTTCCTAGACTAGGGGTCCAATCAGAGCTGCACCTGTCAGTGACAACACAGCCACAGGAATGCCAGATCCCAGCTACATATGCATCCTACAATGCAGCTTGCAGCAATGCCAAAACCTTAACCCATTAAGCCAAGCAAGCAATCAAACCCACATCCTCAAGGACACTGCATCAGGTTCTAAACCCACTGAGCCACAACAAGAACTCCTTTCATAATAATAATATTTGGTGGAGGATAACTTATAAAAACACTGAATGACTATATTGTATACCTAAAACTAATATAATACTGTAAATAACCTGTACTTCACTATAAAAGAGGAACTAGCCAAACTCAATTAGTAGTAGTATGAATAAGAAAATTATGATATATTAATTTTATGGAACATGCTTTAGCAATACACAATGAACTGCTGTTACAGTTAATCACTTACATATTCTTTTTTTTTGTCATTTTGCCCTTTCTAGGGCCGCTCCCACGGCATATGGAGGTTCCCAGGCTAGGGGTCGAATCAGAGATGTAGCTGCTGGCCTACGCCACAGTCATAGCCACGCAGGATCTGAGCCGCATCTGCAATCTACGCCACAGCTCACGGCAACGTCAGATCCTTAACCCACTGAGCAAGGCCAGGGATCAAACCCAAAACCTCATGGTTCCTAGTCGGATTCATTAACCACTGATCCATGATGGGATCTCCAATCACTTACACATTCTTTTAATACAAAGTGCTAAACCAAGTAAGCCAGATATGAGGGCATATTACTCTAAAACTTTATGTGGAATTCAAAAGGATTCAAAAAGATTACTTCGAGACTCTCATAACCTATTCTCAGGGGTTTTAACTGAAAAGAAAAAGTTCTGTATATGACACAGTCATTGAAGCAGTTTGCTTCTGTTGGTGTTAGAGAGGCACCATGACTAGAAAGTGTATATGGAAATGTAAAGTGCTGATAGTGTTTTATCTTTAATTTCTTGGAGAAAGTAGCCTACAGAATCCTTATTCAGAATTTTTTCTGCTTGTTTTTCATATTTCCTGATGTGAAAGAGAGAGAAATAGGAAAGGCAAGGCAGCAGAAAAGAAGGGAAGAAGACACAGAAGGGTAATAATTTACAGGCTTCTGGAAATTAGGATATGGACATCTTTAGAGGAATGTTTTTAAGCCTCTTACATTCTGGGAATGATACATAAACAGAAGTTTCTTTTTTTTTCCCTTATGGACTGAAGATGATTTTTTAAAGCACAGTGAGATTTAATGATCATATATATACACATATATTATCTGATTTTCTAAATAAATTGTAATACCATTACTAGAAGAAAAAACTTAATAAAAGTAAAAATGTATGGTGGTTTTGTTTTTCATTTCTCTAATAATGAGTGATGTTGAACATTTTTTCATGTGTTTTCTGGCCATCTGTATGTCTTCTTTGGAGAACTGTCTGTTTAGATCTTCTGCACATTTTTCGATGGGTTTGTTTGCTTGTTTTTTTTTTGTTAGGTATCTGCAGAAGGTGTTTATAAATTTTGGAAATTAATCCCTTGTCAGTTGATTCACTTGCAAAGATTTTCTCCCATTCAATGGGTTGTCTTTTTGTTTTGTTTAGGGTTTCCTTTGCTGTGCAGAAACTTTGAAGTTTGACTAGATCCCATTTATTTATTTTTGTTTTATTGTCAAAACCACTATGAGGAACCACAATATACCAGCCAGAATGGCCATCATCAAAAAGTCTACAAACAAAAGTGCTGGAGAGGGTGTGGAGAAAAAGGAACCCTAGTACACTGTTGGTGGGATTGTAAATTGGTGCAACCACTGTGGAAAAGGAGGGGGATTCCTCATAAAACTAAAAATAGAACTCCCATTTGATCCAGCAATCCCACTCCTGGGCATCTACCCAGAGAAAACCATGAGTCGCAAAGACACATGTACTGCGATGTTCATTTAAGCACTGTCTTCAATAGCCAAGACATGGAAACAACCTAAATGTCCATCGACAGAGGAGTGGATCAAGATGTGGTCCATATACACAATGGAATATTACTCAGCCATTAAAACGAAGGAAATACTGGCATTTTTACCAACACGGATGGACCTAGAAATTATCATGTTAAGTGAAGTCAGCCATACAATGGGACACCAACATCAAATGCTTTCATGGACATGTGGAATCTGAAAAAAGGACAGACTGAACTTCTTTGCAGAACAGATGCTGACTCACAGACATTGAAAAACTTATGGTCTCCAAAAGAGACAGTTTAGGGGGTGGGGGGATGTGCTTGGGTTATGGGATGGAAATCCTTTGAATGATCATTATACAACTACAGATGTGATAAATTCAAAAATTAAATAAATGATATTTTATAACCAAGGGTTAAAAAAAAGTATATACACACTTGAGAAATAACTACTCTTTCTTGTCAAAATTACATTGTGTGAGAAAACAGTGGTTCAGCATTGATTAACTTTCTGATTGATACTTTCACATCATTATTTCTAAGGCTATAGATAAGGGGGTTTAGCATGGAGATCACCACTGTATAAAACACAGTGGCTATTTTGATGAAGAGAAATGATCTTTTGGAGCTGGGCACATAAGAAGAAAAAATGTCCCGTGTAAGATGGTAATTGTGGTCAGGTGGGAGGCACAGGTGGAGAAGGCTTTTTGGAGCCAACCAGTCAATGGCATCTTGATAATTGTGACAATGATGAAAAGACAGGAGAGAGGATAATCAGGAGGCTACAAGCCTCATTGAATATGGAAATGATAAAACTCAGCATCAGCTTGAAATAAATGTCAGAGCAGGAAGCAGAGATGATGGCAGAATACTGACAGCCAATGTGGTTTATAAAGTTAGAACCACAGAAGGAGAGTTCCAAAAGAGAATACATGAGTGTCAAGGAATATAACTCATCCCATGAGCAAGCTGAGGCTACCAGGAGGTTACAAGGATTAGGAGATGTAGCAACCATGTAGAGCGGGGAGTTACAAATATCCACAAACCAGTCATAAGCCATCATGGCTAACATGAATATATCCATAATCACAAATGTACACCCAAAGGAAAACTCCATCATGCAACCCATGTAAAATATGGTCTTTATGTCCACAACAAAGATCTCTAAGTGTTTGGGTGTAGTTACAGAAGAGTAACAGAAATCAAGAAAGGAGAGATGGCTGAGAAAAAAGTACATGTGTGTGTGGAACTTGGGATTGATTTTGATGATCACAATCATACCCATGTTCTGCATTACAGAGACTGTGCAAATGGCCAAGAAGACCAAGACGAGGGGCACCCATAGTTGTGGTTTTTGGAGAAGCCCAGGAGTATGAGGGTGATTCCAACACTCTCATTTCCATTTTCCATCACTATGGTTTCTGTTGCAGAAAATCACAGTCCCTCTTGAGCAACAAAATATGACGGAGCTAGTGGCCATTTTTTTTCTCCTCAAGCTGGGCTGGGTCCTGGAACAGGTGAGTGGAGTCTGGGGTTCCTCAGGAAGGCAAACAGGGCACAGTTGTAACCTGAAGGCTGCACTCTGTGTCTTTGGGTGTTTGTGGGGGGAGTAAGTTTGGGTCCTGATGGAGGGTCAGAGCAAGGGTGGACCAGAATGATTTGAGCTTAAAGGGTGGCTCAAGGAATGGACCCATTTGAATTTGCTCATCTTAGATATTTCCCACTTCCTCCACATGAATATTTCTTTAAATAGATTCATTTAATTAAAACTATTGGCTACATCTACAAATTCCTGTTTGCTCTGGACATTTTAACTGGCCAAGATGTTTGCCCTTTCACTCTCACTTTTCCTCACTTTTCTGTTTTTCTTGTCACTTTTCCTCTCCAACCATCAGACAAGCCCCAGTTTTACATCATTGTAATATTTCCTCAACTGGTTTACTTTATTAATAGGTCATTTGTTGCATCTTCTAGTGAATATGAATAGCATCTTGTAAAGACCATATTTTTTTAATATGGTTAACCTGGGTTCAAATTTGGCCTCAGACACCTATCAATATGTGTCTCTGACAAGTTATTTAATTGCCTTGCAACTCATTCGCTTATCTACAGAAATAAGATAATAGTATAAGCATTTATTTTTATTGTACAATTTTATATAAGGCATAAATATAGATAGCTGTTTTTTAAACATCTAAGATTAAATTGAAATGTAATAAATGTAATTTCAAATTTAATTTCTTCTCTTCTTATATTTCTAATTCTGCTTTTAAAGAAGTATACTCTGAATTTCAAATATATGAATGCAAAATACCCTAGAATGCAGCACCAGTTAAAACTTTAGAAATATGAAGCAGTGAAAATAAAGTATATAACATTGGAAAAATATTGCAGAGGCATAGAGGAAATAGCTGTCTTTAACTGATTCTTTTCTAATGCTTAATTCTTGGATATGCCTTTCAATTATCATTTCAAGCCAGCCATGAATAAACTTTCTTTTCTCCATTTTTCTACCCTATCTTAATCTGGATTTCTTTGATTTGCTTTTCTTCTCAGGTTCAGGTTTTGAGAAAGGCAGTTAGGATAAATGAAAGTATTCTCCAACATGTTCTGCCATATTTATCCCTAGCTCCCACCATCTACTCACTTAGGTAGCAGTCATATTTATTTAGCCTGCCTACATCTACCATTCAGGACTATCTTTCATTAAATTTTATTGTAGAATTGTGCTTAAATCCTTACACATTTTCAAACTTACCTCCTTACAAATTACTTGAAATCTTAACCCTTCTGTCTGGGTTTCCATAATCTCAAAGGTCACTATATCACCCAGACACTTTAACTGATACTTTTTCATTTAACTTGCACTAGCAGTTTTGATTGTTTTTGCATAAAGCACATTTTTATAACTTCATATCTTCATCACATTGACCACATTGTCCTTTACTCCCATCAGATATTAAGCATCACTATCTTTTAACATCAAATTCCTGGCAAAACTCTTCCAGACAGCATTGGTAATTAATCCATAACTCCAAGTTCCTTTACTACTCAAACTTGTTTCCCCCTACATGGTTTTAAACTCAAAATTTTAAATCAAGGTCTGACATAATTCTCTACACTTTTATGGTTTCTTTTTGATATTTTCCTTAAATATTTTTCAAATTTGAGAACAGGTAATATTACTTGAATATCAATTAAATAAGTTACGGGAGTAATATTCAAAGACAAATGCATTCCAAGAATCTTAAAGATGTAAGAAATAGAATTCTGTAGCTCATATTTTTATTCTTAACTGAATTAAGTATATAGCATTGTACTGCTACTGGATTTGCAAATGTGTTTCTCTACCAAAAATATTGATAATTTCAGTTTTACACATCATAAAGTATTAATAACTCATCAGAACACAGATATTCTTTCTAGATTTATTGACTGAGATCTTTGATTTAAATAAGATTCTTGAAAATTATTTCTAAAACACAACTTTCATTAAAAAATTGTAGCTTATAATACTAGGGTATCAAAATATCTTCCAAAGTGTATTCCAGTAAAGTCTTCAAGATGATTATAATTTTTCATAAATCAATAAATTTGGACAATATAGAGATCCTCTCCAGGGTGAGCCAGACTTTCAAACTAAATTTAGGGATCATGCTGTATATTTGCATCTACCTGAGTGACTTTGGGGAATCACACCTCAGAGAATTTTGACTGAGGTGTTTGTCCTGAACTACAAACAAGACAATTTAAAGAAAATCCTTTATTTCTAATTTAGAATGTAATTTATTTGAATTGTTAAATCATATAGGAACATTAAATTATGCTGATATTCTGATCTTAGAAAAATAACTGTAGCAATCAACCTATTATCTGACATATTTTGTATTCATCAGGGAAAACATGACTTCCAAAATTCACAAAGAGAAAATCACAATCACAATCCAATAAGCACACTTAGTGCATTATGTTCAATTTCAGTCTTTCCACTTAGTTTTCATATTTAGACATCTATCTTTTTGTAAATAACTCTTTCAGTGTCACATTGAATGTAGATCTGATATTACGGTCTTTGCATTTAACATTCTACCTCAGTGTTTACCTCTTTTGTTAAAACTCATATTTAATGTATGCTTTTTAATGTGGAATCAATAGGTTTGCCAAATACTATGGTATGCTAATGTTTTGTTTCATCATAATAAACTGATGCAAATCCAGTGGCTTAAACAATATTCATTTATTTGTTCACAAATAAACAATATGTCTGAAGGCAGGCATGCAAAAATTGGCCCATTTATTCAAGTTATCACAAGGCTGAAATCAAGCTGTCAACCTCAATGATCACAATTATTCAAATTAAAACTGCAAATTAAATATTTTATATCAATTAAGTAGTCAAAATCATAAATTTTGATAATACTGAAAATGGGTGAAGATGTGGCTCACAACTTTAGAACTTTCAACATTGCTTTTAGGGAGTCTAAATTGATACAATCATTTTAAAAAATTAGAACTAAATAAATGTGTAATAGTTCTAGGTATAAAATCCATCTTCATGAGTAAATATGCACAGCCTAATAGTATGCATGCACCTAAATTGGAGCTTTGCAATGTCCATCATAGTAGATTAATGAAAAAATATAAAATATTTATTGTATGAAATATTAAATTGAATCAAAATTAATCACACTATAAATACATCCAACAACAATATGGATTACTGGGAAGCATAAATAACGTTCTCTCCTTTATTTTGCTTAAGCAGCTGAGTAGATGTTGATGTCATTTACTGATATGGAGAAAACTGCTAGGTGGGAATTTTTTTTTGTGATAATGGATGATCAAATAATACATTTTACTAATCTTAGTTTTAGTAATATTCAGCAATCGATATGTCTCCTTAGAAATAAATTTAATGTTTTCTTAGTATTCCATATTATTTGCAACACCTTTTGTTGAATTATCATATATTACATTGATACTCAAAAAATGAGCAATGCAATTAGAGACTATTTAATAGTTTCAGCATCTTCTTAATTAAAATCAGATAATATTTTTCATAATGTAAATGCCATGGTCTTCCTTTGCTTGGAATGAAATAAAGTTTTGAGAAAAACAAAAGGTTGACTTTTATAGAAGTATTTGAGTCAAAAGTGTTAGTTATAAAAACTGTTGGTTATAAAAACCTGAGTGCAAGGAGTCCTCATTGTGGCTCAGCAATAAGGAACTAGTATCCTTGAAGATGTGGGTTTGATAACTGGCCTTGCATAGTGGGTTAAGGATCTGGTGTTGCTGTGGCTGTGGCATAGGCTGGCAGATACTTCTTAGATTCAACCCCTAGCCTGGGAATTTTCATATACCATGAATGCAACCCTAAAAAGACAGAAAAAAAAGTTGAGTGCAAATTTAGTAACAACAGTTACTATCTGTATTTGCAGCAGTGTTAGAAATCACAACACAAATTATGACTGACCTAAATAATAAGTCAGAAGGTACAATTTCTCTATTAACCCAGAGGTAATTGCAAGGCTTCATGACTACTGAAGAACATGGAAAGGGCAATATTTAATTTATTTAAAACATAATAATATATTTACTTAAAATACATACAAACTGTCATAAGAGAAATATATATAACTTATTGGCCATCATTCAAACATAAGCATATTAATTTATTTGGATTACATTGAGTAAGAAAGCAGTCTGATGTTTATTAAATTCCTATATTTTTCACATCTTTGTTCCTAAGGATGTAGATAAGGGGGTACAGCATGGGAATCATGACAGAGAAAAACACAGTGGCCACTTTGACCAGGACCCATGAGTTTTTGGAGCTAGGCACACAGTAGAGAAGAAGGATGATCCCATGGAAGATGGTAGTGGTGGTCAGGTGGAAGGCACAGATGAAGAAGGCTTTTTGGAGTTCCCACGTAATGGCATCTCGATGATTGTGACAATATGTAAACATAGGATGAGAAGATGATGAAGAGGATGCATGCCTCACTGAATATAAAGTGTCTAAACAGGTCCTCTGACTGAAGTAGGTGTCAGAACAGGAGAAGAGATGATGGCAGAATACTCACAGCCAAAGTGATTAATGACATAAGAACCACAGAAGGATAGATGCATAAGAGAATATGTGAGTGTCCAGGAACAAAACCCACCCCATGTGTATGTTTCAGCTACCAGAAGGGTACAAAACTTAGGAGACATAGCAACTGTGTAGAGCAGGGGTTTACAAACAGACACAACAGGTCATAGGTCATCATGAATAACATGAATATTTCTATAATCATAAAAGCATAAACAAAGAAAAACTGTACCCTCCATTCTTTGAAAGAAATACTTCTATCTTCTACAATCAATATTTCCATAAGATTGTGTATAAATACACTGGAATAACAAATATCCAAAATAGACAGATGGTTAAGGAAAAAGTACATGGGCATGTGGAGTTTGGGATTAATCCTTATGATTACAATCATACCCAGGTTCCCCACAAAAGTGACTGTGTAGATGATCAAGAAGATCAAGAAGAGAGGTCCCTGAAGGCATGGGTATTCCATTCATCCAAGTGGATGAACATAGTCATAGAACTCTGATTTCCCTCATTCAGCACCATGGCTCTGGATTAAAAAATAATAAATAGAATTAAAGTTGAACAATGAAGGTGAGAAAGTGGGGTAAGAGGAACCCAGGACAGATCAGCCTAAACTAGTGATGACAGTGTTGTTTGTGTGTACCCATGCGTGTTCTGAAGCTTCAGTTTGGCATCTTACTTGATGACTTAATAATTTTTTTTTGTCTTTTGTCCTTTTTTAGGGCCACACTCATGGCATAAGGAGGTTTCCAGGCTAGGTGTCTAACTGGAGCTGTTGCTGCCAGCCTATGCCAGAGTCACAGCAATGCAAGATCAAAGCCACATCTGTAACCTACACCACAGCTCACTTAACTCACTGAATGAGGCCGGGCATCGAACCCATGACCTCATGTTTCCTAGTTGGGTTCATTTCTGCTGTGCCATGATGGGAACTCCAATAAAATTTGATTATGGGAAATTAGATTTATAGTTCAGAATTGTTTCCTCATCTGGTAAATAAGAAAAAATAATACTTATAAATAGTATTATTTTATATAAATGATACCTAAATGCATATGATACTTTGAGCACTGAATATTCTCATGATAAAATATAATTACATGAGAACAAAGGAAACATAGAGGGAAATCAGAAAAAGAAACATTGAATGGATTATAGCATTCTTATGATAATGTCATAAGAGGCTTTGGGGAAGTTAAATACTTTTAATACATAAAAAAAGAAAATTTCTTTGGGGGTAAAATGTATTATCATCCCTTCATAACTATCTATTGATATATTAAATGTTTACTATTCTAGGCATGTCCCATAGACTCATAGAACATCTACTTAAGAGAATCTGAAAGTTGTCTCATCAAAAATTTGACTAATAACTGTGTTCTCTCATACCAACCATATGGTAATATATAAGGCTCAAAATCAGTTCCCAGTTTTCAAAGTGTCTTTGCAAGGCAAGTCTGAGTTATTTTAAAAAGGGTTTTATATCCTGGAATCATTTTAATTTTAGATTTTCCACGTATTTTCATTCTGGGATTCACAATTTTATCTTTTTCTAATTTATCAATATGTAGTCATTTCCCCTTTTTTCACAAACCCCATCTTGTTCTTTCTGACTCTTTTTTGGTCATCTCATATTTTTGGCCATGCGAAAGGCAATCAGAGAAAAATTCTGAAAGGAGAAATATTCAAAATATGCCACCTTCATTTTTATCAACTATCTCATCATCTGAGCTTAAGATTTCCATATTTTTATTAAGCTATAGTCTAATCTATAAGATTAACTTTGTTGATTTTCACTTAGCCTGGAATGTAGTTGTAGTATAAGTGGTTCTGAAGGCATTTTATACTAAATAAATCAAATTGAAACTTTTCCACTTAGATTTCTGTAGTAACTACATACTAGAACACTACTTTGTTCATAGATGTATTTTAAATCTTTATTGTACAAACACAAGTTATTTGCATTTAATCAATCTTCAAATTTTTATCCCTCTAAAATGTCATTTTTTCCCCACATTGCATCATCACTTCACAAATTACTACATAGCTGTTTCAAGAAAACTTTGCTGCTTAGTCTAAATGTTGTTTCTTTTGCTGATTTTCTTTCTGCTTATATCATCATAATATTTGTACAATGCCTAGCATATAACTATTTATTATGCATTTATGTGTCTGTGTGTATGCATGCATGTTGGCATATTATCATTTTTCTTGAATAATATCACTTCTTTAGGATAAGACTTATACTTAATGTTTCTTCTGTTACCCTCTAAAGTAGCTAACATAATGATTAGAGACATATTTTCAGTTTTAGGACAACGGTCCTGTGAATAATAAAAGTAGAATTTAGCTTATTGAATATAAACCACAAAGTTAATATTTGTATTATTCAGCTTACATACATAGGTTTCTGCCTCCAAAAACTTGCTGGATTCCAATATCCCTCTGATCATAGTGAAAAGATGATCCTAGGTTGAATCAACTTACCAAAAGTCAGATTTTTCCCAATTTATATATATTTATGGCTTCCTTGCTAGTATTAATAAGCTGCATACATGTCCTCTCTCAAAATTGAAATTTTTGTTTAAATGTTTCTTGTCCTTTAATCAGAAAGTTGATGATTCATGCAAAATATAATTAGTAAATGACTAAGAAATGGCATATTTTTGCAACAGTCAAGAAACTGTGACAGGAGCTTGGAGATACCCTTGAGGAATACACAAAACTAGAAGTTATACTCTGTGATGGTGTCATTTATTTTATATCTAACAGACACTGGAGAATTCTGATAGAGTTTATTGTCATGGGCCACAAAAAAAACAAAAACAATTAGAGGGAACTTCCTCTTCTGCAGATGCTGTGTGTGTGAGTGTGTGTATTTGTGTTTGTGTGTGTGTGTGTGTGACTCATAAAATGTTAACTGATGAGACCCACACTTACAATATGATTTTGTTGTTGGGAACACTTTACTGTGAGTCTGCTTTCAAAAAGACCATTACTCAAGTGGTCCAAGGAAGATTTCATACAGATAGGT
Organism: Phacochoerus africanus; assembly: GCF_016906955.1. NCBI lineage: Eukaryota > Metazoa > Chordata > Mammalia > Artiodactyla > Suidae > Phacochoerus > Phacochoerus africanus. The sequence continues at coordinate 54,110,729 of NC_062553.1, read as the reverse complement.
GTGTAGACTGAAGGTTAGCTGATCTGCTTAGCTCAGCTGTGAAGCTCAATGACCTAGTGGGTATCAACAGTGCTACCCCAGTAAAGCTACTAATTTAAAATGATTTATTGTTGCATCCTAATGGAGTTTGTAATTGTTTATTTTTCATCCATAAACAACTGATACTTTAAAAAGATCTGAATATTATGTAATTATCAATTTATTGATATGTTGTACTATCATGAGTAAAACTGGGTAAAAAATATTGCAGCTTAAAATGAATCTAAAATTATTCCATGAGTTCTCTTCTTGTGCAGCAGGTTAAGGATCTGGTGTTGTCACTACATCAGCTTGGGTTACTGCCAGGGCACAGGTTAAGTCCCTGGCTCAGAAATTTTCACATGCCATGGGCCCACCAACATAAATAAATAAATAAATAAATAAAATGTAATATAATCATCCCAATAAAATCTCCAGTAATTAAATAATGTACAATCACATTGATATAAATGGATAAAACCATCATGATATCTTCAAAATTTGTATCATTTTCTTGAACTAGCACACAGAAAATATTTTATATTTGGTTATATCACTAATTCTAACTTAACAATTTCATATTCTTTACTATTTTTTTGGCTGCTCCCAAGAAATGTGTAAGTTCCTGGGCCAGGGAAAGAACCCACACCATAGCAGCAATCCAAGCCACAGCAGTGACAATTCTGGATCCTTAACCTTCTGAGGCACCAAGGAATAATTCTGGTCCTTTTCAAGCAGATGTATTTCTTATTTATTTTGTTTGCCTGAGAGTCTTTAAAAGCCAAATGTTTCTTAAGGAATTAAATATAATTTTAAAATATATTTTTGAGGTTTTATTTTAAACAGCTCTTATTGAACCACTTTTATATTAGGTAAACTTCCATCGTAAACTATAACTCTTCAGATGGCTTCAAAAATCCCATACATTGTATAGCTAGAATTAAAATGAAATTTGAGGAGTTTCCATCATGGCTCAGTGGAAACAAATTTGACTAGTATCCATGAGGAAAAAGATTGAACCCTTGGCCTCACTCAGTGGGTTAAGGATCTGGTGTTGCTGTGAGCTGTGTTGTAGGTTGCAGATATGGCTCAGATCTGGCATTGCTGTGACTGTGGTGTAGGCTAGCATCTATAAATCCAATTCAACCCCTAGCCTCAGTACCTCCATATGCCACAGGTACTGCCCTAAAAATAAAATAAATAAAATAAAATAAAATAAAATAAAATAAAATAAAATAAAATAATAAATAAAATGAAATTTGACCAGAACAAATCACAAGGTCAGGAATACTAACAACAAAAAAATTATATTTCAATATCTGAATCAAAAATCTTAAATAGTCTTTTATGTATATTATTATATGTAATTTAAAGTTGTTTTAGCAAAAGAGAAAACAGATGTTGAACTGCCAATTGCAAGATTAGCACACATTCCTCTATCACTGTTATTGAAAAATTCACTTGGTACTCAAAAAAAGAAATAATGATTATGTCTAGCTTTATATTTTATCAACTTACCATTGATTTAATGATTTAACATTGATTAACTTCTTCACTGATTCTTTCACATCTTTATTCCTGAGGCTGTAGATCAGTAGGTTCAGCATGGGGATTACCACTGCATAAAAGTTAGAGGCCTTGACCATGAGCCATGGGCTTTTGGAGATAGGAACACAGTAGAGCAGAAGAAAATATTTTATATTTGGTTATAAATATAACCATGGAAGATGGTGATTGTGGTCATGAGGGAGGGACAGGTGGAGAAAGTTTTGTGGAATCCCCCCAGTTGAAGGCATCTTCATGGCACTGATAAAATCGAAAACAGGAAGTAAGAATGATAATCAGGCTGCTTATTTCATTGAATGTGGCATGGACTAAAATGATCTGCTGGCTGAGCAGGAAAGAGCAACAATGGTGGCATACTCACAAAGTTTTTTATAAAATTGGTCCCACAAAAGGATATGTCAATAAGGATTTTGTGTATATTAAGGAACAGGCTAATCTCCAAGAGTATGATGCATCCACCATCAAGGATCAAAGCTTCAGGGACATGACAACTGTGTAGGGAAGAGGGTTACCAACTGCAACAAGTAGGCCACAGGTCATCACTAACCCATGAATATTTCTGTCACCACAAATATGTAGGTGAAGAAGAACTGCATGATGCATCCAGTGAAGGAAATTGTTCTATCTCTATAACCAAATTTTATAATAGTTTGGGTGTAACCTCTGTGGAGTAACAGAAATCAACAAAGGACAGGTGGCTAAGGAAGAAGTACACAGGGGTGTTGAGCCTGGGATGGAGCTTAATAATCAGGATCATATTCAGATTCACCAGTACAGTGATTGTGTAGAAGGTGAGGAAGACCAGGAAGAGTGGCAGGTGGAGTCCTAGATATTTTGAGAAGCCCAAGAGAATAAAAGTGACTTTCACACTCTGGTTTTCTTGGTTCCTGTGGACAATGTGTAAAAGTTGATTTGGAGAAATAAGAAGTAAACTTTGGTTATGGCAGGTTAAAATGAAATGTGAAGAGACTTAGTGAATATCTAAAAATAATGTTATTAAAAACACTTGGTTTCTACTTTTTTACATTATTTTCAAAAGTTAGAATTTACTTATATCACAATTTTAGAATGAGTATGAAAAATGTGTAACTGGAAAAAAAAGAAATCAGTTGAGTTATGAAGACCAAAAAAGGAGTTGGCTCTATCTCAAAGGATGAGACTCAGTATCACCAGAGGCAGTTGGCATCATGAAACTGACCAGTCTAACTTTTTCAATAAATACAATTTAATTTAACATGCTGCTCTTGAGGAAACATATGCAATTAGGAATCTACGTGTTCTGGAGTTCCTGTTGTGGCACAACAGAAATGAATCCAACTAGGAACCATGAGGTTGTGGGTTTGATCCCTGGGCTTTCTCAGTGGGTTAAAGATCCAGTGTTGTTGCTATGAGCTGTGGTGTATGTCACAGACATGGCTTGGATCTGATGTTGCTGTAGCTGTGGCATAGGCCCTCAGCAGGAGCTCTGATTTGACCCCTAGCCTGGGAACCTCCATATGATGCAGGTGTGTCCCTAAAAAGCAATAAATAAATAAATAAATAAATAAATAAATAAATAAATAAATACTACAAGTTCTTCCCTAACTTGTATAACTGTGAGAATGTAGAACTCAAAATGCAATTAATGACAAAAAATTTTCTATTTTTATTTTGCTATTGTTGCTATACCTATTTCTGGATTTTCTGTTCCAATTACCTTCTTACACTTAATCACACATTTCTCTCCCCACATTTTAGATATTTCCTGCAGACAAATAACATACTTCATCAGTTATGTTTACTTAATTACTGAAATTGTAAAAAGCTTTCACCCTTTCTTTGGTATATTTATAATATGAGATATTTAGTGAGACTTGTGGTGGAAATAAACTTAATATTATCTCCAAACTATTTTTTTATTATGCTGGAGGTCATTCTACAACATCAATATCAAATGGTCAACTTAGTCCACCTCAAAGCCTCCAAAGATGAGGTAGTGCTCCCTAATGTGTTACAGTATGGTTATTACCTGATTTGAGATTATCTTGCTTTGAGTTGGTTTCAACAGAAATAGATGATTTTTCCAATGCCATATGCACTTAGTTTCTTTATCTCATCTGATGGCTTTTTCTATGTTACTGTGGTAAGGGCCTTCCCAGATAAAAGGCAAGGCAATGTGGCATAACCAGCATCTGTGTGTTCATGTATAACTCAGCAAGACATAGTCAGTATCCATGTGCAACTTTATAATAGACTATCCAACTAGAATTTACATAATGTATGTTATCTTATAAGGGGGACAAAGGGACCAAAATGTAAAAAGAAAATAAAGGGTATATAAGACAGTGACCCATTGCATTCAGGGCTCAGCCTTTGGATAAGACTCTGCTATGCCAGTGCCAACATGAATAAATGCTGCTTCCTGGCAAAAAGGCTTTGTGTCTCATCTCTCTGTATAAGAATCCTGCAACACTTTTTAGGGACTCATCTGTGATTCAGAGACAGTGACTTCACCTCTCTTGTCCCTGGGGTGCAAACCATGAAATGTCAAGACCAGTGACCTCACATGGCATCATTGGACTGATTGATTCACAGGGGACTAGACCTCCTGGTATGTGAGCACAAGGACCCTGGGAGCACAAAGGAACCCAGTGAGGCCCAGGAACCAGCCAAGGGAGTGCCACACATGAGACTGGTAAGCATCCAGGTTCAGTTTGGTAAGTCTGCCCCTAAGAGGCAGAAGGGGAGTCTGATAACCTCCCAGAGTTGCCTGAGTAATCATGGCAGATGAAACCATGACTCTAAAGTGCTGGGTGGTGGGTTGGAGATGTTGTGTGAATATGAGTGAATGAGACAGACAATGGGAGAATTCTGACTCTACCAAGGGCTGAAGCAAGTGTGGAATCCCGATCTGACATTCTGTGGCAATCCTCATACTGATTATGGTGGCTATATTCAGAGAGATCCTGATGTTGGTGTTTGTAGAGTCCCACCAATGCTAAGAGGCACCTGAAATAACTCTGCAAGGAGAGCTAGAGACAGATGAAGCAATTGTTTACTGATTCCTTTTCCCTTCTTGTGTGTGACTCTCATCTTTTGGAGGAAGAAATGGGTGGCCCCCACAAAGTGTTTAGATTCATCATGAAGGAACCAGGCCCCCCTGACCAATTCCCTTGCATCAACTGTTGGCAAGACATAGTCTTCTCTCAGCCACCTTGGCTAAAATCCTGTCTAGAAGAGAATTATAAAATCATGATGGCCCAAATGACAGTTTTTTCAAAATGCCAACCAGAGCCCTAGAAGAACATTCTTCCTGGGGAGTCAGAGGAAGTTCCCCTGCCCAATGCACCACTGTATCCCCCACTAGTGCTGGCAATCCTTGCACCTGCCACAACTAAAACCCCACCAGAGGCCACCCACACCCCAGAAGCCACTAATCCCACAAAACCACCCAAGATGCCCCTAAACATAGCCACTCCAGAGCAACCAGTCATAAGCCCATATACTTTGGCCAGGAGGACTCTTCTGGCAGTCTCCTTTCTCATAGAGACCAAGGTGATTCACAAATGCCACTGAGGAAACTTGGGGTCCCTGCTAATATGATCAGGATGGTCAGGTACAACGGTGCCACTGTACATTCATATATCAGCCTTTTACCACTACTGATCTCCTGAACTGGAAGAACCATACTCCCTCATTCACTGAGAAACCTCAGGCAATGATTGATCTAACACAATCCATCATCCAGACCCATAAGCCCACCTTTACTGATTGCTGCCAGCTAATCTTGACTCTGTTCAGCACTGAAGGGTGCCACCAAATTACTCAAGGCACTTTAAAATGGTGGGAGGAACATGTCCCAGCAGGAATAGTGAATGCACAGGCTTAAATCCAGGATGAGTTCCCTGAGAAAAATCTCTGATGGAACCCTATTGATGCCCAGGGATTTAAAATGCTTGAATGCTACCAAGAGGCTCTTTTAAGTGACATGAAGGATGCAAGGAAAAAGGCTATGGACATGAGCAAAACCTCAGAGGTGCTCTAGGGACCTGAAGAAAGCCAAGCCGATTTTATGAGAGGCTATGCAAAGCATTCTGCCTTTACATGCCCTTTGACTCAGAAGCCTCAAAAAATCAATGGATGGTTAAGGAAGCCTTTGTTGGTCAGGTCCAGGGAGATATCCAATGTAAGCTATAAAAGGTAGAGGGCTTCACTGAAATGAGTGCCAGCCAAAAGTTGGAGTTTGCATCAAAGTCATTTGGCAACGGAGATCCAGAGGCACAACAAGAAGCAGACCCAAAAGTGAAGAAGAAGGCAGATCTGCTTCCTGCTGCTCTGGTGGATCAATCTGGACACTCCTGGAGAGGTGCCCCACTGGGCAGGGGCTGAGGTCAGAGAAGGACACAACAAACAGGATTGCCTCACCCAGAGATGAGATTGTGATGAAATCAATGCACTAACTGCCTCCAGGAAGGGCACTGGAAGAATGAGTGCCCTCAGGGGTCAGAAAATTATTACCCAACTCCTGGACAGAGGGGGAGGGGCTGGGTGATTTTCAAGGATGGTACCAACCAGTGCAGCGACCATATAAGGCCCCTGACGACAGTTGTATTGGTCTGGCTGCCATGGGAAACTATGAGGAAGACTAGAACAGACTGGGATCCATTTTGTTAGGCTCCCATGAACCCATGGTCTGAATGACAGCAGGGCACTGGCCCACTGACTTTATGGTAGACACTGGGGCAGAACATTCTGTGGTGACCCAAACTGGGCTCCCCTCACAAAGACAAGCCACTATTGTGGGAGCCAATGGTGACTGCACCTGTTGTCCTTTCTTACTGCCTTGATAATACAATTTAGGTGGCCATGAAGTCATTCAGGAATTCCTATACTTCCCCAACTGTCCCATGGCTTTGATTGGTTGGGACTTATTGGGAAAGCTGCAGACCCAGGTAACTTTCAACTCCCATGGCCAAGCAGCCCTTACCCAAATGGAAACCAGGAGCAAAAATCATGACTCCCATGGTACCCCAAGGAAAAGAATGGCACCACTGCAGTCTTATAGGGAGGACACAACAGGGACCTGAGCTTCCCTTCAAGCTCCCTGGAGTAAGGGCTGAAGACAACTCCCCCAGACTGGCCTAAAACATACCCTCAATTATAGTAGAACTAAGTCCAGAGGTCAAAATTGCCCACCATAAACAATATTGCATTCCTCTCAAGGCACAAACTGGGATCCAGAAACACTTGGAGAGACTTCTAAAGTATGAAATCCTCTGACTCTGCCAGTTGTCTTGGATCATGCCTCTTCTGCCAGTTCAGAAACCAAGAAGCAGATGCCTACTGGTGAGTTCAGGACCTGGGAGCAGTAAACCAAGCCACCGTTACCCTGCACCTAGTCGTCCCTAAACTCTGCACTCTTCTGAGCCTTATCCCCAATAAAGCTGCCTTCTTCACATGCCTGGATCTCAAAGATGCCTTCTTCTGTATCTGCCTGGCCCCTATGAGTCAACCAATCTTTGCCTTCCAATGGGAAAATCCAGAAAATTGTGACAAGGGCCAGCTGGCATGGACTAGACTGCCTCAAGGATTCAAAAATCCTCCAACTATCTTCTGCACTACATTAGCCTCTGATTTAAAAGCCTTCCCAGCAAGCCAACATGACTATACACAACTTCAATACATGGACAACCTACTACTGGCTGGGCAGACTCAGGAAGAATGTATGGAAAGGACGAGTCTGCTCCTCATCTTCCTATGGGAGGCAGACTTAAGGTTTCAAAGAAAAAAGCCCATATCTGTCAAGAAAAAGTTAAGTACCTTGGCTTTCACCTATCCCAAGGACAATGTCAACTCACCGCAGATAGAAAGCAGGCTGTCTGCTCAGTCCCACTTCCATCCACCTGACAGCAGTTTTGGGAATTTCTCAGGGCTGCAGGTTTCCATAGAATCTGAATACCCAGCTTCTCCATCTTGACAAAACCTCTTTTTGAGGCCACAAAGAGGGGAGAATGGGAATCTATGCTGTGGGAATGAATGCAACAAAAGGCTTTTGAAGAGATCAAGTGAGCCCTCACCAACATGCCTGGCCTGGGACTCCCAGACATCTCCAAGCCCTTCTTCTTGTACATGCATGAGCATACCAACATTTCAGTGCCAATATGCTGGGGTCATGGTGTTGTCCAGTGGCATACCTCTTCAAGCAACTTGACTCCATTGCCCAAGGATGGCCATCTTGTCTATGGGCACTTGCAGCCATGGCTGTCTTAGTGTCAAAGGTTGACAAATCCACTATGTGACAAGAGATAACTATCCTAGTGACACACTTGGTATTGACATTATTGGAGTATAAGGGACAACACTGGCTAACTAACACCTGCTTGGTCAAATATAAGGGAATGTTATGTGAAAACATTCATTCACCTAGAAGTAGTGAGGACCCTAAACCCTGCAACCCTACTACCTGTTGGGCTGGGTCAGCCAGATCATGATTTTATTGAAGTCATGGATGAGGTATTTTCCAGCTGACAAGCCTTAATGGACCAGCCCCTCAAAGACCTGTATACTGAGTATTTCATAGATGGTAGCAGCTTTGTAAAAGAGGGACAACACCTTGCTAGGTGTTCTGTGGTGACCCTGAAGTCTACCATTGAGGCAAAGTCCCTGCCAAAAGGAACTTCTACAAAGAAGGCAGAACTCATCGCATAATCCAAAGCCCTCCAATTGGCAGCAGGGATACATGTCAATATATACACGGATTCTAAATATGCCTTCAGCACCCTCCATGTACATGGGGCCTTATACAAAGGAAAGGGCACAATCAACTCAGGAGGAAAAGACTTAAAGTATGGCAAAGAAATCCTTGAACTCTTAGATGCTGTGTGGGCCCCTAAAAGAGTGGAAGTCATACATTGTCAGGGACATCAAAAAGGACATGCTGTGGTCACTTAGGGAAACCATAAAGCAGACCAAAAAGCAAAACTTGAAGCCTCCAAGGGGATATTGGAACCAGTGTTTCTGACCAACACACTGTTCCCTAGTCCATTGTCAGAATGGGACCCTAACTACTCACAACATGAAAACACTTGGTTTAAAATTAAAAATGGGAACTACCTCCTAGGTAGATGGTAGAAATTTAAAGACAGCCAAGTAGCAACTCCTGAGGCCTAGCCCCAGACTAGGATGTCATACTATACCATGTGGGGAACTACATTGGGAAAGAGGGTACAGACTTAATGACAAATATATGTGTGAAAAGTCCTGGGGCAGATGTGATGACCTGGACTACTCTTATTGCCACCATTGGAGCTGTGTTACATGGGCCCCTTGGAAAGATAAAGACAAAAAAGCACTCCTCCAACATGGTATAGCCAACCCCAAATGTACATTAGGACCCTGCAACCCCATTAATTTGCAGGGTTAATTAATGGGGTTAATTAATTAATGGGCAGGGTTAATTAATTAATGGGCTAGAGCCTAGACCCACAGGATCCTAGGTGGAAAAATGGCCACAAGATCGGTATATGCATCTACAGGCAAGGCATTTATCCAGGAACTATTCTGTGCTTCACGAGGTTCACAGTTCCACTCTGAGCCCCAACTCAGAAAGACTTTCATTCATTTTATGAGGAAATAGAAAGTAGCCCTCCTCCCATCTCCGTCATGACCAGAAACCTGTTTCTGGTCCTGGCAGAGACTATAGCCCAGACTCTAAAGGCTTTTTCTTATTACATATGTAGGGGAAATAACATGGGAATAGCCATGGGAGGCCAGAAAGCTAGGTCCCCATGAACCTTATAATGAGGCAGGATATGCCAATTCTGACACCGGTATTTGGCTTCTGAAAACCTCACTCATATGAAAGAACTGCCTTGCCTTATGGGAACAATGATTCAATACCTCTGTTGGGAGCCTGATATGCCTAGGCCAGAGATCCTATAACGTAACCACCTAGAAATACCAATGGTGGGTATCCCCAAACCACTTTGAACCTAATCCTCACCTCCTGTCCAATTTCTCTCATCTCTGACAGGCCTGGGACAAAGTTGACACTAACATCAAATGTCAGGTCTCAGGTGGATTATACTGGATTTGTGAGAAAACAGCCTATACTGTTCTTCCCCCAAACTGGTCAGGATCTTTTGTGTTGGGGTCAATCCATCCATGTGTCTTCTTGCTCCCACTTGCCAGAGAGGATCATTTGGGAATCCAAGAGTATGCAGACTGGGAGACACAGAGAAAACATCATGCTCTACAAATTGGCAACTGGAAAGGTGATGAATGGCCCCCTGAGCATATATTCCATTATTATGGTACAGCCACTTGGGCAGAGGATGGATCTTATGGATACTGTACTCCCATCTATGTGTTAAACCAGAACTTCTGGTTATAGGCTGTTGTTGAAATTATAACTAATGAAACTGCAAGAGCCCTTAATATACTAACCAAGCAGCAAACCAAAGTGCCATAATTCCATCTATCAATACTGCCTAGGTTTAGATTACTTGCTGGCCTCTAAAGGAGGGGTTGAAGGAGGAATAATGGCTGCTTAAAAATAAATGTGAAGGAAAGATCATAGACAAAGTCACAGATTGAATATGAAAAATCACTCATGTCCCAGTCCAAACCTGAAAAGGCTAGAACCCCAAAAATTTGGGGGATGGTTTTCAACTTTCATGGGATTCAAAACCCTCATAGGTGTTGTGTTTTAATTTGGGGGGCTTGCCTGATCCTTCCCTGTCTAGTTCCCCTATTTATAAGGTCTCTCCAGCATCATTGAGGCCATGGTTGAAAGAAAAATGGCCATACATGTAATGATGTTATGGAAATATAAATCCCTAAACCAAGATGATGCTCTTTGACCTCACAGGGGGGCCCAAGCATCAAAAGGGGGAAATGTGGTAAGTGTCTTCCCAGAACAAAGAAAAGGCAATGTGGCATAACCAGCATGTGTTTGCACATGTATAACTCTGTGGCAGCAAGACATAATCAGTATCCATATGCAACTTTGACCATATCCATATGCAACATAGACCATCCAAGCAGAATTTATGGAATATATGTTATCTTAAGGGGCACACAAAGAGACCAAAGTGTAAAAGAAAAAAAAAATAATGGAAGGTATATAAGACAGTGCCAACCTGCATTTGGGGCTCAGCCTTTGAATGTGAATCTGCCCGGCCAGTGCCGGCATGAATAAATGCTGCTTCCTAGCCAAAAAAAAAAAAAAAAAAAAGCCTCAGTGTCCTGTCTCTCTGTATGAGAATTCTGAAACAATACAACTTGAAATACCTATTATGAACTAGTGTTGTATGATTAAAATGCTAAAAATATTTGCCTTAAAAACACATATGTATTAAAATGAAATTAAAATAAAAACAAAATATATGGTTTTACTCATATATTTATCATAGTTAATGTTTCTTTAGTTTATTTCTAATATGAAATTTCCCCTTTTATGATACTACATGTGAAAGATTTGACATCGTTGGTAGATCAACACATACAGGAATAGATCTCTGCTTTCTTTTACTGAAAGTTTCTGTGCTTTTATTTTAAATCCTTAAAAAATTTTAACACTTTGTTACTATTTAACTGAAGCATAATAAAAAGTGCATATCAGAAACTAAAAATTTGACATAATTTGTGTGAGTATATACCAGTGAAACCATCACCTCAATCAAGATAAGGAACACTTGTGTCATACCTTGAAATGTTCTCATGCTCTTCCCCTTCACTATTCCCCAAACCTCATAAAAAAAAATGAAATTGAAATTGAATTCCATGGTGGCCAGAGAACATACTCTCTTTTTTTTTAAGTATTGAGTTTTGCTTTTTATTTAAATTTAGTACAGCTTCCTATATTTATTAATATTTTCCTTTAAAAGAATGCACAAGCCATTGTGTTGAGGATTGTAGATTAAAAAATTAGGTCATGCATTTTTATCTCCACTTTCAATATCTAAAATTGTGCATGATTTTTGTCTTTGTATGATTATTGAAGGCCTTTCAAATTGTGATCTACAGTACTCAGCAGAGGATTTTATTTCAGAAGAGACTCACTTTGTGAGAGAAATATTCATATATAAAGCAATTAGAAAATCTGCCATGTATGGGCATTCCAAAACAACTACAATGCATATTCCAAATACAAAGAGATTGGTAATTTTTAAAGTCTATGAAAAATATACGATTTAAAGCACTAGTAGAGAATATCTCACAATAGATCCAAAACCACTTTAGCACGTTGTAAATCTGTTGAAATTTTATTCCAACTTTATGTAATTTATATATGAACTGTGGCTTCTTTCCATGTGCTCTTTCATCATCAGGAGTCTAGACTGAAATTTTTGACACAGTGATGGAATATTTGGATTGTTATGGCATGAATGCCGAAGTGCTGGTCATGATTATTGATGTTCCCTTGGCCAAAGATTATCACATGGATAATCAAGAGCAGTCTAGGGAGGATGACAAAAAAAATGGATACAAGAAGAAATGACATATTGGGGCCATTATCGCATATATGTAACATGAGTTTTTAATGACTGTAATTCTATTACATTATGCATAGTATTTCTTAAAATATTTCTCAATAAGAGCATTCATTTTCCTTTTCATTGCTGAGAAAAATTGTACTGCAATAAACATTATATTGCACACATGTGTATTAGTACTTTTTATATCTTTGGATTTATTTATTTTTTTCTATGGGGGAATCACATATTAATGACTCTGTAACATCTAAAAATGTGTCATTTTTGGAGTTCCCATCGTGGTGCAGTGGATAACGAATCCGACTAGGAACCATGAGGCTGTGGGTTCGGTCCCTGCCCTTGCTCAGTGGGTTAAGGATCCAGTGTTGCTGTGAGCTGTGGTGTAGGTTGCAGATGCGGCTCGGATCCCGCCTTGCTGTGGCTCTGGCGTAGGCCAGCGGCTGCAGCTCCGATTCGACCCCTAGCCTGGGAACCTCCATATGCCGAGGGAGCGGCCCAAAGAAATAGCAAAAAGACAAAAAAAAAGTTTCATTTTTAAAATAAGAATATATTAGTGTATAGAAAGACATGAATAAAGTAGAAAAATGACATAATTTCAATTATAGAACATACTGCATATCACATCATCTGGTTTAGTTACACATCTCTATTCATGAGTTTGCAGTGAGGGGGAAACTGATCTTTAAAAGTAAAACACAACTGCCATAACTCTGAGAACATAAGGTCCTACTAGAAGGAAATAATATCATTATCTTATTTAAAAATGGAGAGCATTACTGAAAAGTAGATTTCAATTAGGACTCCTTACAAATTAAATACATAAAATAATAATTTGTGTTATTTCAAATTCTCACAATGCTGATAATTTGTGAAGAAATTTTCTTATTGCCTTTCTCACATCTTTGTTCTGCAGACTGTATACCATAGGATTAAACATTGGGGTCAAAATGGTGTAGAAAAGAGAGAGCAGTTTGTCTATTCCTTCATATTGATTGGATTTAGGTTTTAAATAGGTGACAGCGGCTGATCCATAGAATAAAAGTACAACTATGATATGGGAAGAGCAAGTTGAAAAGGCTTTGGTTTGTCCTGTTTTTGATGGCAACTTCAGAATGGTGGAGATAATTCTAGTATAGAACCCAAGAATTAACATAAAAGGAAGAGTGAGAAATAATACAGCGAGTATAGAGACCATCATCTCATTGTAAAAGATATCTCCACAAGCCAGCTTCAATAATGGGGGGATATCACAGAAGAAGTGATTGATTTGGTTAGAACCACAAAAGGGCAGAGAGAAAATCTGGTATGTATTTCCTATCTGGACTGGAGCTCCACTGATCCAGGAAGCAACCACCAGCTGGACACAGACCTTGGGATTCATAACTAGAGGGTAGTGCAGAGGGTTACAAATGGCCACATAACAGTCATAGGCCATCACAGCCAGAAGGAAACATTCTGTGCCTGCCAGCATAAGGAAGAAACACATTTGTGTAGCACAGGTAAAAACAGAAATTTTTCCTTTCTGGGTCCAAATGTCCATGAGCATCCTGGGAAGAGTGACAGATACATAGCATATTTCTAGGAATGAAAAAATGCTGAGGAAAAAATACATGGGGGTCTGAAGAGTGGCATCTACTTTTGTTATTAGAATAATGATGCCATTCCACAACAGGATAATCAAATAGATGACTAAGAAAACTCCAAACAGAAACCAGTGAAATTGGGGAATATCAGCAAAGCCCAAGAGAACAAATTCAATCATTATAGTAAGATTTATTTCTGTAATTTTCAAATTATTTTCCCTCTGAGGATTTACATTTCTTGACTGCATTTTCTTCTTTTATAATTGGATCAAGACATGAGCTTTTGCTGTAATAAATTCTGAGTTATTTGTCACACTTATGTTCTGTGATTCTGGGAGATTTGATGTGAAACCAGGAGCTATAAACTCATCTGCAGAAAAAAATCAATTCGATAAATAAATTGCTTAAATTATGTTCCATGTTAGATCTTCATTTTAATTATACCAATATGAGTCATATGCCTAGATAGTTTAATTTAAACTATGGTATGAGAAGGGAGTATGCAGATGACATTTCTTTTGGTCAAAACTCAAATTCAAACATTATTTGATCACTACCATGATTTTATTTACTAATCAATCTGGTATATAACATAATATCCATCCTCTAACATCTAATGCAATGTCCCACTATTTACATATCTTTTCTACACTTGACATTATATGCAATGACTCTATAAAGAATACAGCACAAGACTCTGACCCAATATTTTATTCCATAGATGTTTCTGAATTACATTAAAATTAGAAATTACAATTAGAATTGATATTTTCATTTGTGCTGGATATTGGATTCCAGTTATAAGTCCTCAGAAAAGAAAATCATGGACTTGGAGAAAAGACTTGTGGCTGCCTGATGGGAGGGGGAGGGAGTGGGAGGGATGGGGAGCTTGGGCTTATCAGACACAACTTAGAATAGATATACAAGGAGATTCTGCTGAATAGCATTGAGAACTTTGTCTAGATACTCATGTTGCAACAGAAGAAAGGGTGGGGGAAAAATGTAATTGTAATGTATACATGTAAGGATAACTTGATCCCCTTGCTGTACAGTGGGAAAATAAAAAATTATATAAAAAATAAAAATAAAATAAAGAGAAATTTTCCTATAAAAATAAATAAAATTTTAAACCAAAAAAAAAAGAATTGATATTTTCCAATAAGGGGGAAAGTATTATTATAACTATACAAATATAAAAGCCATATTTTTTTTTTTACTTTCAACACCCTGTAAGTTTCCAGCAATGCTCATTTTAATTTTTTGAATTAGATCACATTGCTTATAAAACACATCTTTGGCATTTAAATAATTTTAATACTAATAATATTTGGGAATAGTGTTTTATTTCAGGCCAAAATTAAATGTTCCCAGGGAAAAGTAAAATCAATAAATAAGAAAGTAGTCCAATATTACATCCAGCACCTTCCCTGCTTATGATCCTATTTGATTGGGTGCCATAAATAATATTAGAACATGGGCTAAAAAGTTGAACCAAATATTCTTTAGCAGGAGATTATAATTTGAAATAAATCCTCCACAAAATCCACAAGAAAAGAAGGTTCGCTAATAAGAGGTTATTCCTTCTCATGGAAATATTTTACCTGTACTGGCAATATTTACTTTATTATTAATATGGTGAAATCTTTAACTTGAATGCAGTACATCTTCTTTGAGTATATTCTCTTAATAGGTTATTTCTTAAAAATCATAAATTTAACATCATTATCATTATTAACAACAGACAAATTAGAAATGCATATATTTTAAATGCTTCAAACATTAACTTTTTAATCAAAAAGACAGAAATCCATCTTAAATACTGCTATCATTAATAATGAATACATTTCTGGACCACATATATCCATGATTTTAGTTGTTTAATATTATTTTTTGACTCTTGATCATTAAATAAATAAAATTACCTTGAAGTAAAAAAGAATATCAAAATATTTACCTTTTTCAATTTGGCTGATGTAGCTTTTCTCTTACTGAATAAGTATTTATAATATTTTAAAGTATTAAGTAGTTACTATCTATAAGTTTTTTAAACAAGTAGTGCACTTGCTTTTAAAGAGCAAGAACTCTTTTGGACAAAACAGTCACTACTTCCTCCTGGGAATATCTCTATTCCCTATTTACACATAATTGTTAGTTAAATGTTTTTATTTGCAATTAAATTGATGTGTTTTTGAAAATAATTCTTCCATGATAGACCAGACTTTGCAGCAGGGTCTCCACAGAATATGATTGAATCTACTTTCCAGTTCCCAAACACAGTCAGAAGTACATGGATGCCCTAGAAAAAAATAAATACTCATAATTGTCCAAAATTACCTGCATGAAAATGTTTATATTCTTTATCAATTTATTTCTTGCCTGTGCTAGTTTATTCTCTATAACTCATTTGAATAAACCTTTTCAGCAGATCATGTGTTGTTATCATCTGGTCACACTCTACTTATTTTTGCAGTTTTAGGGGGAACTAGTTTTCTTTGAAGAAGGAAACATTTGTGGTTGTGGGATAAATTTTGTGAAAACAGAGGCAACTCTGTATTATAAATACAAAGATTACTTTATTCAAACTATGGTTTTCTCTCAGATATCATGGGAATCCCTTAAATAGACACACCCAGCTCATTAACAAAATTCTATAAACAAGGATTAAGAGAAACTATTATCTATATTTTTTGGAATGAAAAACCCCTCTGTCTCATCACAACATTTATTAATTTAACACTTTTCAATTGCAACCTTCCTCAAAATATTTAATGGGGAGAAACACTTTAAGCATAAATGTAATTATTTCCAGCCCTATTCTTGCTGGAACTTGGCCTCTGCTCACTGGTGCCAAATAGAAACACAGAGACAGAGTTTTGGATGAAGGAGAAAAATATTTTTATTGCTTTGTCAGGCAAAGGATGGTCACAGCAGACTAATGCCTTAAAACTGTTCCTCCTCCCTTTCAGAGTGGTTGGGAGTTGGTTTTATAGTTTGGGGAGTGAAAAATGTGGCTACAGATAAGGATAATGGTGGATGCAGGCTTGCATTGTTTTCAAAGCTGGCGTTCAGTGGTCTGGTGGCCTTCTTTCCAGAATAAAGAATGTTAGGGGCTATGTGGGGGCTCATTGTTAAAATGGCTCTTTATGCTGACTCATGAGATTGACCACCTTGCTCAATGGACGACCTGTTTTCACTGCTGGTGCCTACTTTCCCAAGACTGTGAGACCCTCCCCACCTCACCATGGGACACTACACACCTCCAGCTTTCTCAGGATTACAAGACCACCCAATAGTGAGACACCTCTGACTTTCTCATGAAAGTCAGAGTCCAGCTGCAGGTGAAAGATAAATTAACTCCTCCCACTTCAGGGAATCCAATTTCCCATCCACAGGTATAAGAAGGCCTTGTGAGAAGGGCAGGGGGCTGGCTCTTCTCAAGGGTCAGTCACCCTCTCCTTTTTCCCTCTAATAAATTTTCTTCTCTTTGCCTGAACACCCGGCTTGTTCTCTTTTTCTCCATGCTTGCCTTACAAAGAATTCTTCCTTAACATCTTCTGTTTTTTTTTTTTTTGGGGGGGGGGATTCTTCTGTAGAAGAAAGAGATATTTTTATCTACATTCCTTGAGGAGTGTCCAGGACAATGCCCCATAGCTGCACTAATGTTGTAATAATCTGCACAGATTTCTCCTTTCTGGTCTCTGCATCCCCTTCCTTCCCTGATTAGCAAGTGTTTGAAACTGCTCTTTGGAACATAGGGAAGGTCATGGAGGCTGAAATTCATTCCCCAAAAAATAAGAAATGGGGGGCACAGAAAGGCTCATGTGTCCAGGAGCCCACAGGATGCTGCTTGGTTTCAGTAACTGGCTGCTTTATATTTTATCAAGTTTTGCTATTGTTCCTGTAACAGTCATTTTCCATGCCTGAGGTTCTTCTCATCTTTCCCATATCAGAATATTTCTTCCAACTTTGCTCTTTTCTGTCTCTCTTTCTCTCACTCTATATTTTAATCAACAGGTTATACTCTCTTTTAATTATTTTACTACACCTGCATTCCATGATGCTAGGTACTTTCTTTTTTCCTTTTTTTTTTTTTTTTTTTTTTTTTAGAATATAGTCAATTTACATTGCTGTGTCCATTTCTGCTGTATAGTGACCCAATCACCAATCATACATATAGGACCTGGGAAGGCTCCATCCCCCCACCCCCACACTGCTTCCCTGACATATGGATGTTCCCAGGAAAAGGATGGAATCTTGGAATCCAAGAAAGAGCTGTGATTTACAACACAGCTGCAGCAATGCAGAATCATTAACCTGATGCTGGAAAGATGTTACTGGAGTCCAGGTTCTTGTTCACACAGTTGTAGAATGAACTTCACAAACACACAAGCAGCAAGCAAGCAAAGTCTTTATTACAAGAAACCAAATAGCTCCCAGGGCTGCTGGGAGAGGGTGGAACTGACAGTGCTAAAGTAGGAGAAAAATGTCCCTATAAAAATGTGGAAAGGAAAAACCGTGGCCATGACGACTAAGGGAAGTCCAGCCAACTGCCCTTAACCACCCCTCCCCCATGCATCTGCTTCTGTAAACTTGCTTCCACAATCTTGCTTCTACATCTGCTACCTTGCCTGGCCTCACTCCAGTTTGCTAACATGGACCCAAAAAAGCTAGCCCATAAAAGCCTTGTGAAACCCTGCTTCAGGGCTCAGACTCTAGAGAACAGTCTCCTCTGAGTCCGATGGCATAATAAACCTGAATTCTCCAGCTCTCCGTGTGGTCACTTGGCTTCTCAAAATGTTCCCAATGAATAGTAACATTAATGAATATTTTCCATTGACTTCAGCAATCAGGATCCATTAACTAGATTCAAGTAATCACTGACCAAAGTATTGTGACTCAAGTGACTTGAAAAGGAAATAAGATATTTTAATTGATATCTTTTTTATGTTCTTTTATCCTGCCTTGGAGTAGCCTTTTCTCAATCTAAGGGAGGAAAGAATGTACAGAGTAGAATTTTGGAAGGAAAATAGAATTAAAATTAAGAGACTATTTATCCTGGGTGGATACAAATCAGCAGCAATACCTAGAGAAAAACCAGTCTAACTTACTGGGCTTTTATTTTGTTTTCTCTTATATGTGTCAATGTCTTAGAGTTGAACTTTGAACGCATAAGAGAAGTAGATTATGTTAGAGAAATACAAGAAAAATCAAATTTAAAAATCTAAGTAGAATCCTATTGAATACCTGAAAGCATACCCAAAAATCACATTCTATGATTTCTTTTTTGTAATATGATCAATCCTCCATAAATAATTAATGGTCCATTGGCAGTTCTAACCTGTGACTTTCAGTTCTTTCTTTACCAAAATTTCCATTTTAGCAAGATCTTGCCTAGCTATGGAGAGTAGAGAGGCTTTATTATGTCAAACTATTTTTTATTATTAACAATTTTTGAACATTGATGGTGTGATAGCATCTCTGTTACTGACTTTATCTCTGCTATATCATTTATTCCATTCTGAATGAAGAAGGTACTGTTATTCACATTTTCCTGAGGAACCAGAGGTACAGAGAGGTTAAGAAACTTGCCCTATTCAGGAAGATAGTATGTGACTTAGGCAACTTCAAATTCTGCAGTGTAATGCCAGAGTCCATATTCTTAATGAAAACACAAAGGGCTTCATAGAATATTCAATAAGAAATAATATTTAATTTTATATTCTGAATATCAATACAACTAATTAATATAAAACTCACAAGAAAAAGTTGATCTCACATCCATTTTATATCTCATTTACTATTGTAAAGATGGATGACTGATTTGTTGCAGTTACAGTCTGTGAATTTCAAGTTCTAGAGATTTATCTCTTAATGAGTCTAATTGGAAGTGTTCCTTTTAAGATGTTTGATTATTGAGTTAAAAAAGAATTGCACTAAAATTAAAAAGGCAATTTCAATAATTACTGCTCATATTTTTTTATGTTCTGTGGAAATCATTATCTGTTGCTATTTTAATAAATATAGGATCTTATCTAAAATAAGTTTCTGGATTGAATTATTCAGGTACAAACTCAGCCGTTCTTATTTTTCCTTGAAGAGTATATTTACTTAAATTAATAGTTACACTTAGGTAGAAAATAGTCCCTTATTTTTGTGGAGACAGCTTCTCTGCATGGCATGCTGCACTTTTAAATTCAGTGAACTGTTTATCAAGTGGCAACTTAATAATAACCATGGCTGTCTCTGGGTTGACTAGTTCTTTGTGGAAGTTCTCTGCGAAATATGGTTTGAGGAGCCCTAGCCTCCTGGCAAATCCTCCTTGCTTGTCTCCGCATCATCTCCACCTTTGGAAAGTAGAGTAATTCCCCTCCTGGGAACGTCTGTATAAAATATTCAGTCTTAAAGTTGGTCTTTATGTATACTATCAATAGATATTAATTTTGAAAGTATTAAAACATCTTTTCTTAACCCTGCAGAATGTAACTTGGAGAATTCATGCACCATGTTGTTTGTTTATGTGTTAAGGCCATCCTTAAATCTCGTAAGAGTCATTTTAATATTTCACTCACTTAAATATTGTGATCCTTAGATTCTTTACTACAGAAAATGGTAATTTTATTTTTGATTTTTCCCTTATATCTAATGATTTTGGCTTTACCTTCTCTACATAATATTGATTATCTCTGTCCTTCTGAATCAAGGTCAGAGTAAGTAATAGCTTATACTTAATATTATTTAAACAGAGTGAAGTAAGTTAGGATTATTGTTTCACTTAATCACACTACTAACACTTTATTGTTGTTTACCAAATATATAACTTATTTTAATAGACCTATGAAAACTCTTTTGTATGTTAGTTTACATTTTAAATTTAAATTAAAAATTAATGTTATATATTAATATCAAACTGTCTTCTGCACATATTTTGCCTAAATTCAAGACTCTGTCTCTTAGTAATAGTGTTTGTTTGTTTGGATCCATGTGATACTTCAATATTGGCCATTTGATTCCTCCAATTTATTTATTTACTCTTTTGACTTCTTTAAAATGAGGCATTCCTAGGTTTTCTAAATCTCTGGTTTATCTTACCAGTCACTAATTAACATTAAGCAAAACAAAGGATAAGGCATACATTTCAAACTTCCTTCATCAATTTTAGTAAGTAAATTACTCAAAAAAATGAAAAAGGCAATATGTGGATTGATAGCTGCATATATGGGGAATGTGGTAACATTAAACAGTGAAGTAAATTAAAATACTTGGGAAATTAGAGAAAGAGGAAACAAGGGAGATAGGCTAGCAAAGAGGCACAAAGAAAGTATGTTCACAAGGGAGGGTTGGAAAATGTGAGACTGTAAATACAGAAGAGAAGGATAAAATCACATTCAGTATAATAACTAGAAGTCTCCTAATGGTTTTGCAGTTTAAATTTTTTATTTAAAAATAAAAAATGTTATGAACATGTTTTACATAAGGGCTTTTAAAAAATAAACAAGAAAATATGATAATTTAAAAAATACTTTTTACAAAGAATTACAGGATAAACATAATCTAAGTTCATTTATGAAGCATACATTCTATTAATTAAAAATTGCCATTATCATTAAGAGCTAATAGGTCCCAAAATTAGAAATTTTTGTGGACTTTGCAAATGAGATTAATCAAATATAAAAGACAAAATTGGAGAAGAGAGAATATTGCTCAAAACATGACATGTTTAAAAACCCAAATATTGGAATAACTGGATTTCTTCCCCCATACAATATTTCTATTCCTAAGTTTTACTAGAAGTTAAAGCATTTAATGTCAGGAGTATAATATCAGTATTTACTCATGAAATATCTTGAAATTACTTGCACAGACAACACAAATGTCTCCTTGAATATTCATCTGGCCAAGATCAACTACATGAACCACAGAGGGCCTAGATAATTGATCTGGAGGAACTTTGGTGACCAGTCATAAGGTCTGATTTGCCATATCCTAGAGAACTTGAGCACCACAGCTTCTATCAAGGCCAAATTCAGTAGAAAGTGCAAGAGAAGGTCCATGGGAAATTTCCTTCCAAAAACCTATAATTGAGGTTGTCATTTTAGCAAGCCCTGAAACCATTTCAATTTCCTTTAGAGTTCTGATTAAACCAGCTCCCATATGACTTTCATCTTAGTGCTAAGGTCTAATGTTACAATTAATTTTAATGGCTTTTTATTGGAACTTGATAGAAGATTTCTTTAAGCAGGAAATCCTAGAGCTTTTTGTGAAGAATATGCTTTATTTATTTTTGGAAGTGCCTGTGTCGTGTGGAAGTGCTCAGCCAGGGATCCAACCCTAGCCACAGCTGTAACTAGAATTACAGCAGTGAAAATGCCAGATCCTTAACCTGATCAGCCACAAGGGAACTTCCCAATGAATATATTTTAGATTTATCCATTTAACATTAATCTACCTGCTTTGGAATTATGAACTGATTAAACTCTGAGTAGCTCAATGTGTGTCCTGGTGATATCATCCAGAACAGAGAAAGTAAGAGAAAAATAGGAATATTTTGAGAAGAAATGAAGAGAATGGCAGAAAAACTGTTGTAATTGGTGCATTCTAATCAGACAGCAGTTTTTAAATAGCACTCTTTTACAAAATTATTCTTTACTTATTCTTTAATGGATATGTTTGTATTTGCTGGAGTTAAAGGAAATAAAAGTTGAGGAATTCAGTGTTGCAATTAAAACTATACTCCTGAAATTTGATTTATGTATTTTCCTAAGAAATAATTAAATTAAATAATATAGAAATCAAATTTATATTTAAATATTTTTTCATTTGTGATATATAACAATCTCTTACAAATCATAAATGATGAAAAATTAATCAGAAAAAATATACATACTGACAATTACAAATATTCTACATGTTAGTTTCATGTGATATTTTTACTTTTTCTGTAAATACATAATCTTTTATTTCTCTAACCAAGATTACTTTGTAAAGCCCTATTTTTGAGACCCCAATGGAAATACAGAATGTTAAGGTAAAAGTTAAATGTTCTTATATAAATTTGGTAATTTTTGCCTAATTAGATACTGGTACTTGAGTAATGATAGAACAAGATTACTTAGAAAATATCTTAATATATTCTAACTATAAACTCAATCTACTATTTGAAAGTTCACTAAATTCATTAATACACAGTTTACAATAAATAAACTAATAAAACAGTAACAGAAAGGAAGGGACAATTCCTTTCTGCCTCGCCTCTCCTGAATGCATAGAAAAGATGGAGAAGATAATGAAGGAATAGGAGGTGAGGAACACCAGCAGAGTCCCGCCTGTATTTATACCAGTAAAAGCTGACAAGTTGACTTCATACAGGTGTATGTCAGAACATGAGAGCTTAAAATTTGGAGGGATGCACAGAAGAAATGATGGATGACATCGAATCTGCAGAATGGCAAACTGCTTATATAATCTGTGTGATCCATGGAGTTCAACAATCCTGCAGTAAGAGGCCCTCCTGTCATTTTTATGCAGACTGTCCTGAACATGATCAGAGTGTATAGTAGAAGGGGGCATATGGACACATAATGGTCATAAGCCGTTAACCCAAAAAGGATGACTTCAGTTGTGCCAAAGTCTATAAATAAGTACATTTGCAGAAAGCAGCCAGCAAAGGAGATGGCTTTCTTTTCTGGTAATAAGTCGACCAGCATCTTTGGCATGATGGTGGATGAATAACACACATCCACAAATAATAGGTTAGCCAAGAAGAAATACATAGGTGTGCAAAGTTGGGAATCCATCCTGATTAAGAGGATCCCCCAACATTCCCCAAGACTGTAAGTGCATACATCACCAGAAAAGGAAAAGGAGAATAATCTATATCTCCACCATGTCTGCTAATCCCAACAAAATGAACTCAGTCAGCAAATATAATTTTTTGGCCATTTATTACTTAGAGTACATTTAAACTTGAATTAGGTGTAAACATTTCCCTCTGCAAAACTTAAAGGAAACAGTAGAAATGTTAATAAGTTTAGTCATACAGGGGAAAAAAAACCACAGGATAATAAGTATAGTAAATAGAGTGACTTAAGCAAGAGCAAAATTAGTGGATTGGAATTTATGAGGAATTTGTATCTGGTTTGTAGGACCCTCAAATCTCTGGTCTAAGTCCACATAGTCCATCTCAATTTCTGAAAATACATCCTATATTTGCTAATATTTCTCATGGTCTAAATTTACTAGAAATAGTAGAAATGTTAATGAGGTTAATGACATCAAAAACTTCTAGGATACTAAAGCATAATAAATAGAGTGACTGAAGTAAGAGTAAAATTAGTGACAAATGAATAAGCATTTGGATTTATTAAGTAATTGTCTGTATTGAAGCTGGGGTGTAGGACTCTCAACACACTAATGGAAGTCTTCATATTTCCGTTCAGTGTCTGCAAATGCAACATATATGTCCTATTCTTTCTCTTCTAGCCCACATCCAAAATGTTGAATTCTCTCTTATTCTCTCTACATGTATGTGTATTTAATTCAGCAATTTTTTCCCTATTCAAGACCACTCTGCATATTCCTTAACTCCAAAATCCATGTATTGCCACCCAAAAATCAAAAGCAGAAAAAAATAGCCAGTTTCAGAAAACAAATACTTTGATATCCATCGTGTTTTTCATAATGTTTTAGCATTTGTAGCAGTGAACCAATTGTTCTCATTACAAAATATACTATCAAATTAATGTCTCAGTAGCAGTAGCAGACACTGTACCTGTCCAAGTGAATGACAGAAACAGATACTCAAAACTTCCTCCCAGGGACTTAATTGTATATCCTTTTATTTTATTTTGTATTAGAATCACTAAGTTGAGGAATAGAAATCAAAGAGAAGATATTTTTCATCTTTTCAGTGAAGAGAAAACACCAAAAAATCTAACTATGTTTTTGTAAAAATTTCAGACACCTTCTGAATAAACACAAATTGCTGCCCTTTTATTTTATTTTCCTTATAGAGGACTGGGAAATCATGATGATTATGTTATAGGTTTTAATTGAAGTGTCAATTTTCTAAAGATAGAAACTCCATTCTCAAAAAGAAATAAGATATAATTACAGGCATTAAATGGAATCAAGCAATAAGTGGGACTTGCATCATGAAGCGGTTCCTGGTCTCAGTGCTAATCTAAAGGTTTTGGCCAAAGTTAAAAAAATGATTTTGATTGGCTATTTGCTTGCATATTTCTTTGTAGTTTTATCTTCCAAAAAGTTAAAGGCCCACTACCAAGTTATTATTCTCCTCTGTGTGTGTGTGTGTGTGTGTGTGTGTGTGTGTGTGTGTATCCCTCCCTTGTCTGTGTTCTTGAGTGAAATAAATGAGAAAGGGATGATAACTACATCTGTTGTTTAAAGCTTATGATATCTTGAGAATATAAGACAATATATAGTAAAACCTAAGGTTTTCTTTTTTTTTATTATTTCAGAACTGTGCTGTTTGAACTGTCTGCGATTTTGATCTTACAAAGAGATTAAACTCCACATTTTCTGTGTCAAATACTGAATGTGCATATGCACAGAGTCTGTATTTGTATTGTGATCTCATAATCCATCATTTCTGTTTTAAATTCTCATTTAGTCTTCTAGATTAGTCTTGGAGAATGACATTATTATTTTACACATTCTGCAGAAGAGAAAAGAAAGTTTTAAAGCTATTAGCTGAATTTACCATAGGCAAATTAAGAATTGTTAGAATAGACTTTGTTAAGCTAAAATTAAGAGACAGTGCAACAGTTCTCCAGCAAAGATGAGTTTCTTAGGGATCAGCAGAGAATTGCAATGTAGGGTCTGCAACCATGGCAAGCCACATGGAAGTTCCCACAAGCCATGGCAAAGAGAACTCTTTCATAGAAAGGAAGCAAACTTTCAGAGGACTACAGTAAGCACAGGATACATGACTTTCATTGGTTGCATCCTTTTCAGCAAAGGAGAGGAGTATTTCTTCATGTTGGACTTTACTATAGTCACAAGAATGAGAGTTTAGTTCCCCATTTTCTCTTCTCTCAACTCTATATAATTGAAGTTTGTGTTTTATTAATATTTTAGACATTGAATATAATTTTGAACCTGAAGAATTAACACCCACATAACTAATTTTCCAGTCAAATTCTATTGTAACTTACTTTATTACATATATATATGCAGACACATATATATTTTTGTAAATGCATACACATGTTTCTATGTATCTTCTAGTAACTTCAATCTTCCAGTCATCAGAATAGATATAGTGTCTCTGTACCTAATGAAAGATTCTGTAACTTCAAGCATGACAGGGCTTAAAAACTTGACTTGTAAAGACCTTGTCATAATGCCATTGAAAACTACCCCTGCTTGATAATTATCATATATATAATATATTTTTTTAACTAAAGTATGTGAGTTAACTAAACAATTTAAGAAAAGGATGAGCTTAAGTGATCTTGCAGGTCATCATCAATCAGTTGCTTTATCTCCATAAGAATCACGCTTTTAATTGTAATTGCAAAATTACTTTCCTGTGCCTCATTGTTCTCACAAATAAAATTGGTCTAATTATATCAAACTTCTGGGATGTCATAAAAATTAAACAAAATAATGTATGCCAAGTCCTATTCAAAAAGATTGGTACACAGACATCTTTAATAGTGTAAACTCCTGTTACTATCTTAGCAAGAGAATAGACTATCAAATTGACTACCCCAAAAATATAATATTGGCATATTCACATATTCACCTATGATCTGAAATTTATTAGAGTTATCATGGACTTTAACTTTCTTCCTCCCTGTGCAAGCACTGAGATTTTTGTAATTTATTTTTAAAATTTTATTGGAATATATTTGACTTACAAAGCTGTGTTAATTTCAAGCCTACATCAAAGTTAATCAGTTATATGTATGTATATATATATATATATATGTATGTATATGTGTGTGTGTGTGTGTATAATTCCATTTCAGATTCTTTTCCAATATAGTTTACCACACAATACTGAGTAAATTTTCCTGTGCTATACAGTAGGTTACCTGTCTATTCTCTATATGGTAGTGTGTATATATCAATCTCAGGCCCGTAACTTATACCTCCCTCACCATGCTTCCCCCTTGGTAAAAAAAAAAAAAAAAAAGATTTGATTTCAAAATCTTTGAGTCTGTTTCTCTTTTGAAAGTTCAATTGTATCATTTCTATTACATTCCACATATTAGTGATTTCATATGATATTTATCTGACATTTCACTTAATATAATGAATTCTTTTTTTGGGGGGGGGGGGCTGCAACCACAGCATACGGAACTTCCCAGGTTAGTGGTTGAATCACAAATTCATCTGCCATCCTATGCCACAGCCACAGCAACATGGGATCCAAACTGCATCTGTCACCTACACCATAGATCATGGCAACACTGGATCCTTAATCCATTGAGCGAGGCTGTGGATTGAGCCTGCATCCTCATGGATAATTGTAGAGTTTGTTTCCAATGAGCTACAACAGGTACTCCCTCACTTAGTATGATAATTTCTAGGCCCGTCCATGTTGCTGCAAATTATGTTATTTCATGCTTTTTGTGACTGAGTGATATTCTATTGTATATATGCACTGCATTTTTATTTTTAAATTATATCTTTTACTTCCTAATGAAATGGATCTTTCCCTATTACCTTTATAATCAGTATTCCAAAGAGGCTGGAGATACAAGTTTTAAGGTTTAACATTGAGCCTAGAATTAATTGATTTGAATAATGAAAGAGAATACTTTGTGTGCTTGATACATTTCAAGGGAAAAGATACAAGGGTCTTTAAGCACTTTCTTGGAGAAAAATCATCCAAACCTAAAAACATCAGTGAAAATGGAACTTGAGTGGACAGATAAATCACTTAGAATTTAAAAAATTAGTTTACAAGAGGATGGACTGTGTAAACATCTCCTCTTATCCCACACAAAGTATTCAAGAAAATCTATTTTACATACAAATTCTTAAAAAAAGTAGCTGCTAGCTATTGGATAAAAAGTAATGACACATGGTAAATTGTAAAATCTGAGTTACAGTTTTCTATATTTTGTAGTTGCTAAAAAGGTCTTAAACAATGAGACTAGATGAATCACTTAACCTTAGTATATATGTTGTTCCTACCCATTACCATGTCCAAAAGCAGAATAGTAGGTCAGAGTGTGCAGCCCAGGTTTAAAGCTTGTTTCTGCCACTTTTAGACCAGTCACTGTTTAAATTTTAGTGGACTATTATTGACCAACAATGTTGTTTTAGTTTCAGGTGTACAGCAAAATGAGTTAGTGATACATATACATATATCCAGTCTTTTTCAGATTATTTTCCCATATAGATTATTACAGGATATTGAGTAGATTTCTCTGTTCTATACAATAGATCCTATTAGTTATCTATTTTATATGTAGTAGTGTGTATGTGTTAATCCTAAACTTCTAATTTATTTCTTCCCCTCATGTTTATATTTCGGTAACCACAAATTTGATTTTAAAATCTTTGAATCTTTTTCTCATTTGTGAATACATTCTTTTGTACTATTTTTAAGTGGATTTCACATATATGCAATATCATATTTTTTCATTTTTTATTAAAGTACAGTTGATTTACAATGTTCTCTCAGTTTCTGCTCTACAGCAAAGCAATCCAGTCACACACACACACACATATATATATATATATAAAATCTTCTATCATGTTCTATCACAAGTGATTGGATATAGTTCCTGGTGATATCATATGTTTTAATGAGTCATTTTACTCACCTGTAAAATAAGGATCATTGATGCTATCTTTCCATGGATTTAAGATGGATTTATATTAATGTAGTAAAACATAAGTGTTCATTACAATCAGTATAAGTATAAGGGACTCATCAAGACCAAATCACAAATATGAGACTGAGAGACAAAGATAAGGATATCCCTGGTCTATTTGTCTTTATCTTTTCATCCCTGACTTACTCAACACTTAATTCTTTCTCCTGACTTATAAGCAAAATTTTAAACCATTCTTGTTTAAAATGCCTCCCCATATATATACATATATATATATATATTTTTTTTTTTTTGCTTTGACAGTGACACTTTACAGTGAAAAGGCAACTATTGGTTAGACAATCTTCTGCTCCTATGCTGTGTCAGGGGATCATTAAGTAATGATGGGATATAGGAGTTCCCATTGTGGGACAGCAGAAATGAATCTCACAAGTAATCATGAGGTTGTGGTTTCAAATTCTGCCCTTACTTAGTGGGTTAAGGATCTGGTGTTGCTGGGTGCTGTGGTATAGGTCACAGACAGGACAAAAATCCTGTGTTGTTGTGGCTGTGGTTTTGGCTGGCATCTGTAGCTCTGATTCTACCCCTAGCCTTGGAACCTGCACATGCTGTGGGAGTGGTTCTAAACAAACAAACAAATGAACAAAAAGAATAATAATGATGGGATATGATCTTATTGTATTGACTTCAGATAAGACAGCTTGTGAATTTTCACTAGATCCATGGTAGTATATATGGTATATATGTAGTATAATGCAGGATGAATCATCACACTATAGAGCTGGAGAGATTCTAATGGATGACTGGCAAATTGCTTAAATTATTTTAGCTTCATTGCTTCTTTTTAATGCTATGAAAATTAAATTTGTTTTAATAAAGTGTGTAGCAAAATTCCTGACATTTTGGAAACATGCAATAATTACTATTCACTCATATCTTAGACCTTATTAAATAAAATGATAATATGAATAAAGCAATTCAATCAAGACT
This sequence comes from Phacochoerus africanus, assembly GCF_016906955.1. Lineage (NCBI taxonomy): Eukaryota > Metazoa > Chordata > Mammalia > Artiodactyla > Suidae > Phacochoerus > Phacochoerus africanus. The sequence goes on along the minus strand of NC_062553.1, from coordinate 54,081,284 downwards.
CCATGCATTGTTGTGTTCAATCACTGAAATATTTTTTAAAAACTAAAAAAAATGTATTTGAATTCTATAAGAAATAATCAAGGTGGAGTCATTTGCAAACTAATGAGTTCGAGTTCTCACCGTGATGAAGTGGGTTAGGAATCTGACTGCAGCGGCTTGGGTCTCTGCAAAGGTATAGGTTCAAACCCCCACCTGGCACAGTGGGATAAAGGATCCAGTATTGCCACACCTTCAGCATAGGTTGCATCTGTGGCCCAGATTAGATTTCAGCTTCAGTGAGGCTTTCTCTAGATTACAGGTCACCTCCTATTTGTTGTACTTTGTCTCCTCTTCATTGTTCTCCCTCTGATTCTTGATCTTTAACACTTACTCTCTATCTCTGCTCCTTTTCTTTGCTGAATTAAATACTTATTGAAGTTGTGAATTTATTTTCACCTTGAGACTGGAAGTTGATTTGAGAATTTGAAATGATAGGGTCCATTGATTAGCAGGACTCCTGAACTCTGAAAAAGTTTTACTCCAGACCACTCCATATACACTGCTTCCTTCCTGGGAGGTGTTCACTTTGGAATACTATATATTCTTTACTCTATCAGTTTCCATTGTGTTAAAGGTAAGAAAATAAAGCAGGGCAGTGGATGTGTGTGTGTGTTCCTACATGTAATATAACATTTTTCACTAAAGAAAACATGTCACAGTCTTATGAATTAAGCATGTACTCAATGTTGAAATAAAATAGAGAAATCTTGCAGGATGATCTCATATAGCTGTTCTCAAGGCCAGTTTTAAATTGAAGCCAACAACTTCCTTCCAAAGTACATATTTTTTCATTATCCCAACCAACCCCCCTCCCCACACACACTGCACATTTAGGTTTAAAAAATAGAGGTATGAAACCTGAGAATGACACCTTTATCCCCAAACTAAACTAAAAATCATATTTTATTTTATTTTTTTATTTTACTTTTTGGGATGTCTTTCTATTCCCCTCTCCACTGACCTTGATTAGATTATCCTTGTATTTAAACTACAATAATTATCCAGATTCTGACTTATTCACGTTGCCTCTACATATTCTGCCCCATAATTTATTCACTGATAATTGCCTCTGGATTCCTATGCCAACTGTTGGCACAAGTCTGTGTTTTGTAAAGAAATTTCATTCTAATATTCCTGGCATTGTTCATACAAATTCATTCTTACAAGACGTCGTTGAAATTTCCCTCTAATTTCAGAGGAAAACAGACCTCTTGACTTTCCAGCATGGACCTGGATCTTTAAGAAGAGACATAGATTTTCCAAAGAAACAGTAATATGCAGAGTGTTAAAAGGCATGTTCAGAGAGAAGTGCCCAGTTATAAGAAGATTTTGGAGCCTAAGTAAGTGCTCAAAACTAGAGAAGATTTGATTTGCATTTTATGTTGAAGGAAATCTCTGCAGGAGTGTCCTTGTACCCTGGCAATAAATGAGTTGGCCATTGCTGGAAAATATATCTTTGGCACCAAGTATTGACTAGAACAATGGTCCTTCTTCTATAAAACAATATAGTCTCCTTATGTAGGTGGTATGTATTGAGGTGAATATTATATTCAGAAACAAATATCTGCTATAAAATTTGGTTGTGATGATTGTACAACAATAAATGTAATCAAGTAATGAATAATGCTATAAAATGTAAAAAAAAAGAAACTATTATCTGGAGTTTGGGGTTGGTAGATGCAAATTATTACATTTAACTTGAAACTAAATATAAACTATTAAATTTACTCAATGCTACAATATAGCACAGAGAACCATATCCAGTGTCTTGGGATAGAACACGATGGAAGATAATATGAGTAAAAATGTGTGTGTGTGTGTGTATATATATATATGGCTGTGTCACCATGCTATACAGCAGAAATTAACACAACACTGTAAATCAAATATACTTTTTTTTTTAAAGGCCACATTTGCAGTATATGCACGTTCCCAGGCTAGGCATCCAATCAGAGCTATAGCTGCTGGCCTACACCACAATAACAGGATCTGAGCCATGTCTGCAACCTATACCACAGCTCATGTGAATGCCACATCCCTGACCCACTGAGTGAGGCCTCATCCTCTTGAATACTAGTCAGATTTGTTTCCACTGTGCCACAAAGGGAACTCCTCAACTATCTTTTAATAAAAAATAGTAAAAAAAATGACAAATCAACATACAAATATAAAGTGTCTCAAACAAGAAAAAAGAAAGAAAGACACTAATATCTGAGGATGCCCAGCCAACATCAATGGTGGCATCCCCAGATTCTGCCCTTTCCAAATTCTGGTAGAAACAGCGGTGTGCATGGGAATCTCTTACATTCATTCTCCTTCCTACAGCACTCATTCAATACTCAATGATGGGAGTTTTTGGAGTTCCTGCCATGGCTCAGTTGTTAATGAACCTGACTAGTATCCATGAGGCTGCAATTTGATCCCTGGCCTTGCTCAACGGGTTAATCATCCAACATTGCCATGAGCTTCGGTATAGTTCGCAGACATGGCTTGGATCCTGAGTTGCAGTGGTTGTGGTATAGACCAGCAGCTACATCTCTTGACTTCACCCCTTGCCTAGGAACTTCCATATGCTGCAGGTTCAGCCCTAAAAATACAAAAAACAAACAAACAAACAAAATACTCAATGATAATGCAGCCACCACCTCTTTTCATCACTATTGACAAATCTACACTGAGAGCTTTAGAGGCTGTTATCTCCCAACAATGCCTAGTTTCTTCATTCTAGAAACTAGTTTCATATGTTATCTTCAAGAATGTTGTTCTACAGGTAAACAACCACAACTTCCTGATCTACCTTGACACATTACACAGGGAAATTTTAGAAAGCCTCCCTCAATTCAAATGCAGCAAGTTATTAGCCTTCTTCCCCTTGATCTGTGGAGCCAGTAGAGGGCAACTGCAAATGAGTTAACATTTTATGTTTCTAAAAATTACATAGTATTTGCAGCTAGGGTGCTCATCTTCAAATGGGACCACCAGTGCCACACTTGCTATGTTTTGCTATTAGTCATTCTTTTAATCTAATAAAGTTAATTCAAAATTTATTATTTTTTCAGACAATATTTTGGGACTGGAGGTATAATTATGAATAATCAATTTTGAAACAGAAAATGTAGCAACATTCTGGAATCTTTAAAAGCAACAATAGTAACAACAATCATTAATGACTACTATCTGTTCATTCAGAATCCAATACCTTGGCTTGAGTTTGGGATTAATTTTCTATATAAAAATAACAACAGTCTTTATATTATGTGATACAGAAATGTGAGATTTCTCATCTAGAATCATTAAGATTCATAACAAAATTGGAAAAGGACTTAAATTAGTGTGTGGAGACTGTTATAAATAAGAAATATGGCAACTATTCTTTAATCTTAAAAATATTAAAAAAGAAGGCTGTTTTGAAACTCAGTTCTGCTCCTGATAACTATGTGACCTCAGACAAGTTTCAACTTCCTCACTGTGAAATGACCATAAAACATAAGATTACTTAAGATTATATAAAAAGATGAAAAAAATTTTTTAAAGTTATGTTTTTGATCAAAGCACAATCCATTTCAGTATAAATTTTCTCAAGGCCATCATAACATATTTATTTCTCAGACAATATACCATAGGGCTAAATGTTGGTGTGACAACTGTGTAAAAAATAGAAAGAAATTTGTCCACCCCACTGAATGACTGGAATTTGGTCTCAAATATGTCATGATGCCTAATCCAAAGAGTAAAGCCACAACCATGAAATGGGAGGAACAGGTAGGGAAGGCTTTGGCTTGCCCCATGGCTGAAAGCAGCTTCAAGGTGGTCCCAATTATTTCCAAATAAGATCAAAGAATCAACATAAAAGGAATAGTGACAATTATAACAGCAACAACCACATAAATCAACATCTTAATCATAAAAGTGTCCACATAGGCAATCTTAAGGACTGGAGGTATGTTACACACACACACACACACACACGCAACTGTTTAGAGCTGCAGAAGGGAGAAAGAAGATCTGGTAAGTAAATCCTAAGTGCACTGGGATTCCACTGACCCAACAGCCAACTGCAAGTCAGATGAACAGCCTACCATTCATTATGTGAGAGTAGAGTAATAGGTTGCAAATAGCAACATACTTGTCCTAAGCCATTTCAGTCAGAAGAAAACCCTCAGTCACTCGCAACACCAGAAGAGTACATTTGAGTAGCACAGGCCAGAAAGGATATGTTTCTATTTTGTCTACAAAGATCCATCAACAATCTGGGTACAGTGACTGATATGTAACATATTTCCAAGGACTAAAAGTTCCACAGGAAAAAATAAATGGGGGTCTGGAGGGAAGGATAAATCTTGGTGGTGATGATAATCAGGCTATTTCCCATCAGAATTATCATATAGATGATTAAAAGCACCCCAAAATGTAATCCTTGGAGGCTGGGAACATTAGAGAAGCCAAACAGGATGAAATCCAGCAATGTAGTCTGGTTCCACTGTGGGGGAATTTTGTTTTCTGGTTCCCATCTATGAACAAAAGGTTTGGAAATCACTTCAATATGATTGGCCCAGCAGAAAATGGGACATAATGAATTATGATTTTAAATGAACTGACACAGAATAGATATTCATCTTTTGTGTTTGTTTTATATTTTGGTTAATGATTTCTAATTGCAATTTAAAAACAAAATATTATGAAACTCTTATTTCTGCATATTAAATATTATGAATATGTGAATAACCCAGCAAAAACAAACAAACAAACAAAAACAAACAAACAAAAAAAAAAACAGTGATGTAGGAGCCAATATGTAAAGCAAACTATTCTCAGAGAAAGAACTGCTCTAGGCAACATGGGACATTCTTTCATGGAAAATGTTTCTCCTTCCTGATCATTTTAGTCTCCGTTTGCTTGTTATTTGTATTTTTTTCTGCCTATCCCCTTTTAGCCTGCAATCATTTATATTTTTCTTTCACATTCAGTGTGATATTTTCCCTGAGATCTGCATCTTAGATAACCAAAAAGCAGGCATGATCAGTAAGATTCTTCTGCTAGGCCAAGTTCAGGCTAGCCTGACCACTCACTGAGAAAGAGACTTACACACTGAACAGCAAAATAAGAAATATTTTCTTGTCTCCATCACAGAAGAATATTCCATTAAACATATCAGAGAAATTTAGAATTAAAATCTCTTGTGAATCTTATGTTCACCTAACATTTAGAAAATGAAATAAAATGAATAAGATTTTGTAGTAATATGTCCTCAACACTACTAGGACCCTCAACCATCTTAACAACATTACTTATTCAAAATTTTTGTCCTGTAATATCAATTAAATATATTTATACATTTTATGGGTTAATTTTTTAAAAGGGAAAATAAAATGTATAAAATAATTTTATCTCAGAAATCATATACCTGATACCGGACAAAATGTAATATCTGTCTGTGTGTTTATTTACCTTTGAATATGAATTTCTGAATATATATATATATATATATATATCTCATATATATTATGGATATGTAATATAATTTCATGCATACATATATTCTAAATAACTATATCTGAATAACTTTCAGAAAGCCTAGAACTGGAGTTACCATTGTGGCTTAGCTGGTTAAGAACCTGACATGATCTCTGTGAGGATGCTGGTTTGACCCCTGGCCTTGCTCAGTGGGTTAAGGATCTCATGTTGCCACAACCCGATGTGGTTTGAATCTGGTGTTGCTCTGGCTGTGGCTGTGGCATAGGCCACAGCTGCAGCTTTGATTTGACCCCTTGCCTGGGAATTTCCATGTGCTGCAGTGCAACAGTAAAAAAATAATAAAAATTTCAAAAATAAAGAAGGCCTAATGCTAATGGCAGTGTATCATTAGCCTAATAACCTCCTTATACTTAAGCACTTCTAGACCAAATATGTTCAGTCTCTTGTCCATGGTGCTGGATCCTAACATCACTTTTTGTGGTTTCCATATAACATTCAGTGATAGTGAGTTGTGACCTTTTCTGGCAGACTACCATGCATTAATAAACTCACATTGCCATGAGTTATTTACTTTACCTTAATTCCCCAAGTCTGCCTTCACTTCCTCCTAAGTACATCCTCCCTTTCTTCTTTCAAAATCCCTAGTTCCTCTTCCTTTTCACAAAACACAATCAACTGAAACAACTTAAAATTTATTTTAGTTTCTTAGTTCTCACTAATCTCACACTCCCCCTTTCTGAGTTCATTAAATTCTCTTTAATTCACTGACTTTAATTTTTCACAGCGCACTCTAAAGGTAAAAGTTCCCTACTGCCTCATTCCTGCTTACAGCTCAGAAATGTCAAGGGAAGGAGCCAACGACCTGTGGAGTTATAGATTCAGATAATGCATTATTCAAACACAGACATAAGTTACTCCACTAAATCTTATCTTGTAATACCTATCTTTGTATTTTCTGGTCTCTTTTATTTTTATTTATCCTCTTTTTTGTAATTTGGTAGTTATTTTAGCACTTTATATCTTCTTATAATTTTTGAGACTTTATATCTATTTCAGTGTATATGTGTTTTATTTTTCTTCATATCATACCTTATGAAAACAAATTGGAGAAGAAGGGAATTGAATTTTCAGTCACTAACATGTTTGGATGTAAACCAACATTTTGTGCATTTGTATTATAGTTTATTAAGGATAAATACTGAGGTGGTGTTAAATACAAAGTGTGTTAAATAGTATGGGCATTAATGATAAATAACATGAACTCAGTTACTGTCATTAAAGAGCTTAGGGATGAATGGTGACTTCAGACAGGTGAGTCAGGTACTACCCTAAAATGTGCAGTCTATGCAGAGAGAATTATAAGGTGTTACTGGAGAACCAGACAATGATTCATGATGTGATATTTAATATAAGACTTCATTAGATCTTAGAGTATCACAGAATTGTTCTGTCATTTTCACTCTTAAAAAAATTGAAGTATAGTTGATTTACAATGTTGTTTTAGTTTCAGGTGTATAGCAAATTGTATCAGTTATACATATATATATATATACATTTTTTCCCCTTATGGGTTATTACAGGCTATTGAGTAGATTCCCTATGTTGAACAATGGGTCCTTTATAATTATCTATTTTATATACAGTAGTATGTATATATTATTCCTATTCCCCTAATTTATACCTCCCCCTCCCACAGTTTCCCTGTGATAAACATGTTTGATTTTGCACTCTATGAGTTGGTTTCTGTTTTCTAAATAAATTTACTTTTAATAAAACATAATAAAACATTTTCCAGGAAAAAAATACTCTTCTATATTTATTCAATTTTATATTCCTAAGACTAATCAGGTGCTTATATGGGTGAGTATCTTATAACTATTTCCTGACAGGTAACTGGTTTAATGTAGATTTTCCACTAATCTCAGTAATCACATTCCATTTAATAGATTCAAGTATCCACTGACCAAATATCTTGACATTGAGTGACATTAAATGAAAATGAGATATATTCTTATAATGCATCCTTATTTAAATTATCAGAACTTGGAGTTCCCATCATGGCTCAGTGGTTAATGAACCTGACTAGGTTCATAAAGACATGGGTTCTATCCCTGGCCTTGCTCAATGGGTTAAGGACCCAGCATTGCCATGAGCTATGGGATAGGTCACAGACAGAGCTTAGATCCAGTGTTGCTGTGGTTGTGGCATAGGCTGGGAGCTGTAGCTCTGATTTGACCCCTAGCCTGGGAACCTCCATATGCCATGGGTGCGGCCCTCAAAAGACAAATAAATAAATGAATATATAAACAAATAAATTATCAGAGCTTAATTGTTCTTGTTTGAAAATATATGCAGTAATAATAAGATGTAACACGTGGAGTTTTTTGAGGAGTAAGTAGCATAATCTATGTTAACCCCTTGATTTAAATAGGTGGTTGTGGTTGTATAAGGAATTCTTATAATCATCGAACTTACTGTAGCTATCATTATTATGTTAAAAGAAATCTTTTGTTTCTATGTTTTGAAAATTTGTTCTCTTTTTCCTGCCTTGAAGTAGACTTTTCTCAATCTAGGAGGGGAAATAATGTACAGGCTAGAGTGTTATCTGAAATAATGAGCTAAAATTAGTAGACTACTTTATACTGTGTGAGTGCAAATTAGCAGTGATATGAAGGGGGGAACACTCTAACTTACTAGGATTTTTATTTTTTTTCTTTCTCTCTTATCTGTGAGTCTTTGACAGTAGTACTTCAAACACATAAGACAAGAAGACTAAGTTATAGAAATGTAAGTGAATTTAAACTAATATCTAATTCAAATACTATTTATATCTGAGCCTCCTCGGATATAACCTTTGATTATTTGCTTTCCTGAAGTTGATCTAATTTCTACATTAACAATTAATGGTAGGTTGGCAGTTCTAACATGGGAACTTCAGTTCATCCTTTGGCAATTTTTTTTTTTTAATTATAGCAGGAATTGGTATAGCTGTGGAGAGTAGAGAAGTCTGGCTATTTGATTTTTTTAAAAATTGTTAACAATGTTTGAACATATTATGTGCTAATACTGCTAATGATTTTGTGTTTTCTCAATTACTGTATTCTGAGAGAAGTAGGTACCATTATTATGTGCATTTTCACAAAGAGCCAGAGGCATGGAATGGTTAATAAAATTCTCCAGTGTCAAGGAACTAGCAAGTGACTTAGGTGATTCAAATTCAGCAAAACAATGCTAGAGCCCATATTCTTAATCAAATTTCAATGTGTTTCACAGAGCATTCAAGGGTCAATTTTTTTTTTTTTTTTTTTAGGGCTACACTCATGGCATATGGAGTTTCCCAGGCTAGAGGCAGAATCAGAGCTGTAGATGCTGGCCTACACCACAGCTACAGCAACATTAGATCCAAGCCATATCTGTGACCTACACCACAGCTTATGGTGACACCAGATCCTTAACACACCAAGCGAGGCCAGGGATTGAACCTGCATCCTCATGGAATCATGGAATGATACTCAGATTCGTTTCTGCTGAACCATGACAGGAACTCTATAAATATTATTTTGAATTTAATATTCTGCATAATAGCAATAGAACTGAGTACTATAAAACCTCCACAACATCAAGCTGAGAGCACACCCATTTAATACTTTCTTTATTATGCTAAAATGATGGTATTACTGACAGTGTGTATATTTCAAGTTCAGAAAATTTATCTCATAAATGAATCTTATTGGAAGAAATTATTTATGTCTTGCGAGTTAAAAAATATTATAATAAAATATGCAGTGTAAAATTACAACTGCTCACCTTTTGATTTTTATGGAGAAATCACCATGTTTTGCTCTTGTACAGAAAATATGGTCTTGTGAAATACAAAGTCCTGGTTTACATAATTCATATAACAAGTTTAGTCATTCTTATTTTTTCCTTGAAGCTCATACTTGGCTTAAATTAATCAGTACATCTTAGGTAGAAAATAACCTTTTATTCAGTGCAAAGACATCTTTTCTCCATGACATGCTGTACTTTTAAACTCAATAAACAATTTATCAAGTGTTTAGAAAATAATCACAGCTGTCTCTTTTTGGATTAGTGCTGCTTTGAAGTTTCTCTGTCTAAGGACTATGGCCTGAGGAGCACTAGCCTCTTGGCCACTCCTCTTTACCTGTCTCCCCATCCCCTCCACCTTTGAAATGTAGAGTAATGCCCCTAATGGGAAAGGCAGTATAAGACATTTGCAGTCTTAAAATTGGTCTGTATCCATGTATGAATTCTTTAGATACTAACTTTGCAATTGCTTATACATGTTTTTAAACTTAACAAATTGGAACTTGGAAATTTTCTGATGTTTGTGCATCATCTAATTTGTTTATGAGTTAAGTTTTTCTGTTTGTTCCACATATACAAGTTACCTTTAGTAAGAGGGACATACATAAGAAAGACATGAATTTGAACAAGAGTTCATAGTAAAATAAGTTTCAAGTTTTCTATTTCAGTTAGGTCAAGATGGGAAGATGACTTGAGTGCTGTAAAACTAATAGGAGAGAGAAGGTAGAATGAATTATTATCATTGCTATGAATATTTGGTAAGCCATGTAACATAATTAATTCATACATTCAGCCTTTATTTATTGATGAATTCAATAAATATATAACCATATCAGATGCTCCTCTATACTCTTCAGGATACACAGAAAACTTTGTACCCTACAAATTGTTCACAGTGTCTGAGAGCCGAACAGACACTGTTATTTCTTAGATGGAGCTGGTATGTCACATTGTATGGAAAGTAACCCATTATTCCTGTACGCAAAGTCAAATATTTCTATTTCCATTCTTTCATATTTAACTTTTTGTTTGACCTACCATATAATATGTTTTTAAAATTCTTCCATAATTTGACCTTCTCTCTCATCATAATTCTTTCATTCTAGGGCATTTGTCTTATTTACTGATGCACATTCAGCTCCAAGTATGGCATTATCTATCTAGAACATTCTGGGGCTTCTGAGAGATTCAATAAGTTATACCTGTACCACTTAATCTTTCCAAATGAATAATCATATGTATTGTAATCTCTTCTATTGGCAGTGAGTAAAATTTATAAAAAGTGGAAGAAAATAAGATCATAATATATTTTAGGGCAGGGCAGAGAATGGTAGTAGGGACAGTTAGAAAGTGTGTAGGAGATGACAGTGTAGGAGTCATCTCATATGTGTAGGAGATGACAGTGGCCAGGTCAGGGTTGAAGTAGTGTATATAGTGAGGGAAGTGGTTATAGGATTTATGTAGTGGTTGTGCCATAAAATTTTCTTCTGCTTTATTTCTCTTTTTATTAAGTATGGTAGATTTATAATTTTATATTACTTTTGAGTGTTCCACATAATAATTTAATAATTTTATAGATTTTACTCCATTCAAAATTTTTATAAAATATTAACTATATTCCCTATGCTATACACTATACAACTGTAATGTGTTTATTTTATAGCTATTAGCTTGTTTCTCTTAATCCCATACCCCCTAACTTGTTGCTTCTCCAACCCCTTTCCACTCTTGTAAAGACTACTTTGTTCTCTGTAACTTTGAGTCTGTTTCTGTTTTGTTGTATTTGTTCAGTTGTTTTACTTTTTAGACTTCAGATGTAAGGAAAAACATAACAGCATTTGTTTTTTCTGAGTCATTTAATTAAGTATAGTAATTTCTGGGGCCATTTATGTTATTCCAAATAGCAAAATTTCATTCTCCTTTGTCCATTCATCTGCTGATGGGCATTTAAGTTATTTTTGTAATGGGGTATTATAAATAATAACTGCTATGAGTATTGGCATGAATACATCTTCCCCCCCCCCCTTTGGATACATACTCAGAAGTAGAATTAATTGATTGTGTGTAAGTTCTATTTTTAATTTTTGAGGAATACCCATACAATTTTCCATAGGGATTTTACCAATTTACATTACTGGCAACTGTGCATGAGGGGTCCATTTCTCAACAGCCTTGCCAACATTTCTTATTTGTTGTCTTTTTTATGAATAGCCATTCTTACAGGTCTGAAGCCATATCTTGTGTTTTTAATGTTCATTTCCCTAGTGATTAGTGATGTTAGCATCTTTTCATGTCCCTGCTGGCTATCTCTATGTCTTCTTTGGAAAAATATCTATTCAGATTCCCTGTCTCTTTTTTTAATTGTTTTTTTTTTTCTTATTTTCTAGATATTGAGTTACATGTTTTCTTCGTATATTTTTGGATAATAACCCCTTATAGGACATACTGTTTGCAAATATTCTGTCCCATTACATAGGTTACATTTTCATTTGTTATTTCCTTCATTGTGAAAAAGTTTTAATGTTTAAGCCCTTTTTATTTAATTTTGTTTTTGTTGCCCTTGCCTAAGAAGTCAGATCCAAAAATATTGCTAAGACGAATGTCAAACAGCATACTGCCTATATTTTTTTCTAGACATTTTATGGTTTCGGGTCTTAAACTTTAAGCCTTTAATACATTTTGTTTGTCTATATTGTGTGAGAAAATATTAATTTCATTATTTTACATGTAGATAGATGTTTTTCTTCAACACTAATTTTGCAAAGTACATTGTACTTTCTCACCTACTTTGTTATAACTTAGTTGATGATATGTGTATGGGTTTATTTCTGAACACTCTATTCTGTTCCATCTATCCATGTGTATTTTTTTTGTACCCCTACCATACTGTTTTTTTTTTATTAAATGTATTTATTTATTTTTCCTCTGTACAGCATGGGGGTCAAGATAAACTTACATGTATACATTTTCACCCTTTGTTCTGTTACAATATAAGTATCTAGACATAGTTCTCAATGCTACTCAGCAGGATCTCCTTGTAAATCCATTCCAAGTTGTATCAGATAACTCCAAGCTCCCAAACCCTCCCACTCCCTCCCTCTCCCCCCGGGTGGCCACGAGTCTGTTCTACAAGTCCATGATTTTCTTTTCTGTGGAAAGGTTCATTTGTGCCTTATATTAGATTCCAGTTATAAGTGATATTATATGGTATTTGTCTTTCTCTTTCTGACATTTTACTTAGTGTGAGAGTCTCTAGTTCCATCCATGTTGCTATAAATGGTATTATGTCATTCTTTTATATGGCTGAGTAGTATTCCATTGTGTATATATATACCACTTCTTCCGAACCCAATCATCTGTCGATGGACATTTGGGATGTTTCCATGTCCTGGCTATTGTGAATAGGGCTGCAATGAACATGCGGATGCATGTGTCTTTTTCAAGGAAACTCTTGTCTGGATAGATGCCCAAGAGTGGGATTGTGGGGTCATATGGAAGTTCTATGTATAGATTTCTAAGGTAACTCCAAACTGTTCTCCATAGTGGCTGTACCAGTTTACATTTCCACCAACAGTGCAGGAGGGTTCCGTTTTCTCCACACCCCCTCCAGCACTTGTCATTTGTGGACTCATTAATGATGGCCATTCTGATTGGTGTGAGGTGGTATCTCATGGTAGTTTTGATTTGCATTTCTCTTATGATCAGTGATGTGGAGCATTTTCTCATGTGTTTGCTGGCCATCTGTATGTCTTCCTTGGAGAACAGTCTATTCAGGTCTTTTGCCCATTTTTCCATTGGGTGATTGGCTTTTTTGCTGTGGAGTTGTATAAGTTGTTTACATATTCTAGAGATTAAGCCCTTGTCGGTTGCATCATTTGAAACTATTTTCTCCCATTCTGAAAGTTGTCTTTTTGTTTTCTTTTTGGTTTCCTTTGCTGTGCAAAAGCTTTTCAGTTTGATCAGGTCCCATGGGTTTATTTTTGCTCTAATTTCTATTGCTTTGGGAGACTGACCTGAGAAAATATTCATGATGTTGATGTCAGAGAGTGTTTTGCCTATGTTCTCTTCTAGGAGTTTGATGGTGTCTTGTCTTATATTTAAATCTTTCAGCCATTTTGAGTTATTTTGAATTAGAATATGATCCAGCATTTCCACTTCTGGGTATATACCAAAAAGAACTGAAAGCAGGGACTTAAAGAGATGTTTGTAAACCCATATTCATAAAATGTTTTTCAGAACAGTCAAAATGGCTAAGGATCCTAAGTGTCCAACAGCATGTGGATAGATAAACAAAACATGGTATCCATACAATGCAATATTATTCAGCATTAAAATAAGTAGTATCAGATGCATGCTACAACAGAAATAATATGTGAGCAATGTTAAATTAAGTAAGCTGTTCTTTTAAATAAATTTTATGTTTTATAACTAGTTTATATTTACAGGTAGGTTGTAAAAAATAGCACAGAGAATTTCCATATATCCCACATTCAGTTTCCCCTGTTATTATATTAGCATGGTGCATTTGCCACAACTAATTAACCATTATTATTACCACTTTTTTCTTTGCTTTTTACAGTCACACCCATGGCATTTGGAAGTTCAAATCAGAGCTATAGCTACCAGCCTATACCACAGCCACAGCAACTGGGATCTAAGCCACATCTGTGACTTATACTGCGGCTCATGGTAATGCCATATCCCTGACCCACTGAGCAAGGCCATGGATGAAACATGCATCCTCATGGATATAAGTTGGATTCATTTCTGCTAGGCCACATGGGAACTCTGATTACACTACTAAAAAAATACTTTAACCAGACTCATTCATTGTTACTGATGCATTTTTCTTCTGCAGAATCTGATCAGGAAATCACATTATATTCAGCTGTTAAATTTTCTTGAGCTCCTCCAGACAGTGACACTTTCTCTGATTTTTTTTTTTTATTGTCTTGGATGACCTTTCTAGTTCTAAGGAGGACTAGTCAGACTTTTTATAAAAACCCCTCCACTGAGGTCTGATATTTTACTCAAGATTAGGCTGTGGGTTAGTATGGGTTATTGGAAGAAATACCACAGAGATCAAGTACCATTTTTATCATATCATATAAGTGGGTATATATTCTCAATATGTATTGTCCTTGTTGATCTTAATCTTGATAACCTGAATGAGGTACCACTTGTCATAATTCTCCTTTGCAAATTTACTTTTTTCCCTCATTCCATAGGAGGAATTTTAAGTGTGTGTTCAGCTCACACTTGAGGAGAGAGTATCTACACAAATCATTTAGAATTCTTTCATCTATTCTCTTCTATTCATTTGTTATTTATTCAATTATTTATGTCATTGTAATTCATGGATGTTTATTTTTTGCTTTGAGTTATATCTCAATTCTCTGTTATGCACTGTGTTGCTGATTTTTTTCCACCTTTGGAATTTGGGGGTCTTTCATTTGGCTCCTGTGACCCTTCAGCATATCCTCATCACTATGTGGGGAGGTTTATTTTAGCACTTCCTTAATTGCTAGCATTCCTAGCTGCTCCAGTTCATCTTTACATTCCCTGATCCAGACCTAAAATCAGTCATTTCTTCAAGAGACTCTAATTCCTTTTATTGGAGTACAGTAATAGAAACCATGTCTGGGGTACTAGAAGACTACACTTTCTTATTCCAGTCAAAAGATATAATTTATGACCCACATAATCATCTTTATTTTTAAGTAAGCCACCTTTTTTCTATGTACTGTGATAAGACAAATTGAAGATTAAAGTATTTTTCACATGTTGCTCATGTCTCTTAACTGGAAGGGAAAGGACACTTTAGGGAATGCCCTTCCCCGGATGCCTATATTTTGCATCAACCATATTTACACACTCCTCCAGGAAGGCAAAAAGATGCACCTCTCATTCATAATCTTGTGTGAGAATGGATTTCAGAAAGTGGGGGATGAATCTGGATCAACTCAGTCTGCCTTCTGGCATGTAGGGGAGAAGCAAGATCTCCTTGTGAGATCAAAGAGATTCTGCTTCTAGATAATGAAAGAGAATTTTAGGATTTTTTTTTCTCATTTGAGTAAAGGGTATCCAAATTGCCTTGGGAAGAAAAGAGAACAACTAAACATCCTAACCTCTGCATCAACTCTTTCAAAACTGGTTAAGATTTGTACTGGAGATTAATTTAGTTTTATATAATACTCAGAGACTGTGAATCTGGCAATGCGAGTATCTAATTCATACAATGCATTTGTGGAAGGATAGAAAGTTCAGGACATTTTTAGGGGTGTTCTACCTTCTAAAGTGAGATGATGGAAATAAAAGCTGTGCAGACTCTTCTAAAAAAAAAAAGCAGGCACTGCTAGGTAAGGGGTATTGGAATGGAGGGTGTGAAAGATAAGAACACAGAAATCATATCTGTCTACAGGAGTTTCAGGATATGCTTAGACATGATTTGTCAGTGATATAGTAGATTTCAGACTTCCCTTTTCCTCCATTCATTTCAGTATAGCACAGTGTGGGACACTATTGGGTTGTATCCACAGGATATTTTCTCACTTCTCCTTCAATAAAAAATAAAAATTGCCTATTTTATTCTGGATGCTGAAATACAGTAGTTTATGGATAAAAACTATTCTTATGATGCTTCATTTTAATGTGTGTTGTTTATATATAATTCTGAATTTTTACATTTCTATATCTACATAGACATATAAATATGTTATGTGAATTATACATATGTGACTATTTTTATATGTATATATATGTATAAATATATGGAAATAAATAAGTAGAGATATTTCTATAACATTCTTTTTTTTTTCTTTTTAGGGCCACATTTATGGCATTTGGAAGTTCTCAGGCTAGTGGTCAAACTGGAGCTCTAGATGCTGGCCTACAGCCACAGCCACATGGGATCTGAGCCATGTCTTCTGCAACCTATATCACTGCTCAAGGCAACACTATATCCTTAACCCACTGAGTGAGGCCAGGGGTTGAACCTGCATCCTCATGATGCTAGTCAGATTCATTTTCAGTGAGCCACAATAGGAACTCCTTTAACATTCTTTTTTTTTGTCTTTTGTCTTTGTTGTTGTTGTTGTTGCTATTTCTTGGGCCGCTCCCGCGGCATATGGAGGTTCCCAGGCTAGGGGTTGAATCGGAGCTGTAGCCACCGGCCTACGCCAGAGCCACAGCAACGTGGGATCCGAGCCGCATCTGCAACCTACACCACAGCTCATGGCAATGCCGGATCGTTAACCCACTGAGCAAGGGCAGGGACCAAACCCGCAACCTCATGGTTCCTAGTCAGATTCATTAACCACTGCGCCACGACGGGAACTCCTCCTTTAACATTCTTAATTGATATAAACTTCAAATGATTTTTCATGTTTGTTGAAGAGCTTTGTCCAGATATTATTTGGAAAACATCCAGAAAGTTGGTGAACATGTAGTTAAAGGCACTGTGATGGGATTATGATGGGATTAAAAAGCAGAGTTCATACTCACCTCTATAGCTTACCCTATTTATTGTCTTGAGTCTTACTGTTCCCACACCCACCAAATATTGCTATCCTTCCTATTTACATCACAGAGCAGTTATTACAGCTCAGGAATATGCCACTGTGAATAACAAACCATCACAGTCTTTAGTTTTACATGATAACACATGATAGTGATGTATTTTCAAATTTGACCAAAGAGCACATTTAAAAAAAAGAAGGGGAGTTGATTATATATTGTTGCCAAGAATGCAGTTTCCCCATATACAGAGTACAAATGCATGTTTTATTGGCATTCTTCTAAATACAATTCATTTATATATGATTTTGGGGGTGTAATATATAATATCCTGCTTTTAATTATTTCTTATCAACCTAGCACACAATGCTTATTTTTCACTTTAGAATATACTTTAGATACCACTGCATATATATCTGCTTCCTTTTCATAAATGCTTTTATCAAAGTGTGATATAAATAAAAGCACATTATTTCTCTCTCTCTCTCTTTTTTTTTTTTTTATTTTATCATCACACCCAAGACATTGGGAAGTTCTCGGGTTAGTCCAACATTGTCTGGTTGTACACTTAATTTGAATGTATTTAATTGTGAATTAAATTAGCATATTTGTATATTCTTAATTATATGTAAAAAGATAGTCTTTGAAAATCCATTACTTTGCCTATTGTTTATTTCACTGCATTTTTTTAAAGATTGACAAGTGAAATCCACTGACTCTTGAAAGTTATGCTTTTGACTGGTATATGAGTCAAATTTATAAATATACTTTATAAATTTGTCTCATAATTTATTATTGACTTTTCTGCTATTTGGGGAACATATGGCACATAAAACAATTTATCTGGTGTTTGGCATACAGCTAGATATGAATAAATAATTATTTTTATTTATATATTTTCTTACTTGAAGTGAGAGTACAGGATATTTCAGATTTATATCACAAAAATTCTACATATTCTAAGTTTCAGGTATGACGTGGAGCTTCCTGTGTTTATTTTCTAAATCCCTGTTTCTAAACTTTAAATCTGAAATGTAAAAGAATGTTTATTTATGGAAAATGTACTCCTTCTATATTTCCTTCATGTTAGATTCAATGAGTCCATGTGTCTTAAGAAAACATATTGAAAGATTTAGAAAAAACAATGACTAGCCTTGTCAATTTAACTTTGGACAACATAGTATATTTGAAAGTTTATAAATGTTAATAATAGAAGCTGAATTTAACATGAACAACTAGAAAATTTTGAGAAATAAAAATAAAGTTAGTCAAGGCAAAAGATTAAAATAAATCTCATGAGTACTTAAGGACAGTTGTTAAAAGGCATCCAAGTATAGCATTTACCAAATCATTCAGTTCCTTTTTTGAATCCTAGTTGAGTGTAGTCTTCAATCAAAGTAGAAATAGTTCTTACTCAGCTTCTTAGATGTTATATTACAGCTGTAACCTTCCCTTTGGGTGATGGACTCAGTCTATGAGTCATCTGAGCAGCTACCACAAGGCACAGACTTTCATAATTCTAGTTGACCCCTTGAGACTGATTCTCCACTGACAGAGGTGTTTATCCCTAATGCAGTGATTTTCCAACCTCTTACGTTAATAATAGGGTGTTCCCGGGGTAAAACCATCACTGGGCCAGATCAACCTGCAGAAATATAGATCACAGTATTAACCATTTAATCATTTGTTTCCTGCACTGTGATCTGTACCTCAATTACAGAATGGCCACAAGTGATATTACCCAACAAAGTCATATACTTCTTAACATGCAGTGCTTTGTTTCCCTCCTGCAGGAAAATGTATTTTGAAAGCTTAAGTATTTTTTGACAGCAATTGCTATTCTTGAGGAGTACAACTAAAGTGTAAAGCAAGATTTTGTTCCTTAAGAATTCCTAACATAGCAAGATTCTCTATTCTGAGATAGTCAAACTTACTTATATTACCTTCTAGAGTCCTAATACATCTTGATTTACTGTTGCCATTTTTAAATTTTTTAATTATATATATATATAATTATATATATATATACCTATATATATATATAACCTGTGGCATATAGAAATTCCCAGGCTAGGGCTTGATTGGGAGCTGCAGCTGGCAGCCTACACCACAGCCACAGTAATGTGTAATCCTAGTCAAATCTGCAACTTCCAATGCAGTTCATGGCAATGCCAGATCTTTATTCCACTAAGCAAGGCCAGGAATCAAACTGCATTCTCATGGATGCTAGTCAGGTTCTTAATCTGTGGAGCCACCATGGGAACACAGGTTGTTGCCATTTTTTATTGTTTATTTCTCCTTCATAAGTATTTGAGTACCTCACCCACTAAGCTCTTGTCTTTCAATTAATCGCCCATTCATGAGTTTAATATTATTTAAATATTTGCTTATACCCTGGATTAAATGGTATTTTTTTCAATATTTCTGCAGTGCTGAGCCTTGGTGTACCATGGATGTATGCCAGGTTGCCAGGTAGGACAGGACTATCAGATGATCTGCCAGGAATTTGTCATTTTCCTGGTGGAACATTACTGCTCAAAATTATGGAGGATGAGTTTCTGCAAGAACTTTGTCATCATTTTTGAACTAGTCAAATTATTTTAATGAGTGGATGTGTAATCAGAGTTGGATTAACAAAAGAGATCTTGCTCATCCAAAAATTTCTTTTAGTACACAGAACAGTGAAGTGTGGTTGAAATGTATGAGTTGGAATACTTTAGCTGCTTACCATATGTGGAATATTAGGTATAAAGCAAGATACTCACCTTCCTCTAGGCTTGTTTTGTGCATATGTTGCCAAGAGCTCTGAAGTATCACCATCCAAATCCCTCAGGAGTGCATGTAAATGTAGGAATCTAATTTTATATGCAGAGACCAGTATCTAGAGAGTATGAGAAACATGGCTCTTAACATTCCAGATGTTCTGAAGTGAAGGGAAGTGGAATGGAGGTCAAGAGAGCCAGTGTAAAATGTTAAGTGCAAGTGTAAATTATGGACTATAGCTGTTCACTGGGGGAAAAAAATCATTCTTTTTTCATACAGGAGATTTTTAAAGGCTTTATTAAAGTGGTAATGGATGAGTTCCCATCATGGCACAGTGGAAACCAATCTGACTAGGAATCATGAGGTTTCAGGTTCCATCCCTGGCCTTGCTCAGTGGGTTAAGGATCTGGTGTTGCTGTGAGCTGTGGTGTAGGCCACAGACATAGCTCAGATCTTCCATTTCTGTGGCTGTGGTGTAGGCCAGCTCCAATTGGACCCCTAGCCTGGGAACCTCTATATGCCATGGGTGTGGCCCTAGAACAAAAATAACAACAACAACAACAAAGTATATATATTGTATATACCACATATATATAGAGTGGTAATGGAAAAAAGAAGACAGGAAAATATAACAAAATGTTCATTTTGTCTAAGGGTCAATTTATCAAAATAACTAAGTAACTGATAAATAAAAATATTTACAGGGTTTACAGCAATTTATATACAATGAGCTATTTTGGAAAGATTTTTTTTCTTTTTTTTTCTCTTTCTCTCCCTCTCTCCCCCCCTTTTTCATTTCACCTAAGATATTTTTCTCTGCCAACAGAAGTCATATAAATGACAATGTTTCAGAGTTCCCGTCGTGGCTCAGTGGTTAACAAATCCGACCGGGAACCATGACGTTGTGGGTTTGATCCCTGGCCTTGCTCAGTGGGTTGGGGATCCGGCGTTGCCGTGTGCTGTGGTGTAGGTTGCAGACACGGCTTGGATCCTGTGTTGCTGTGGCTCTGGTGTAGGCCGGTGGCTACAGCTCCGATTGGACCCCTAGCTTGGGAGCCTCCATATGCCTGCAGGAGCAGCCCTAGAAATGGCAAAAAAGAAAAAAAAATGATAATGTTTCCACAGGGCAGCCAGTAATTAACACTGCACTCTTCCGCTTCCAATTTAGTATGGTTTTCATTAAGGACCAAATGATGATGCTCCCTGGCATATTTAGGTACTAATCCAGGCACTGCACTAAATACAGGATTAGGGATATGAATGTTCCTGGTATAGTAAGGAAATGGAAGTCATCAAGTAGAAACTCCTGCTTCTTCCTCTCCTTAAAATGCTCACTTTGCACATCTCAGAAGAGACATGACCAACCCAAGCTACAAACATAGATACCGTTCCTTGATGCCATAAAACTCTACCTCTCTTGCAGCTCTTCCCTAAATTGTCCCTCACAGTAAAGTGACCCCTCACTGCCTCCACCTCTGGAAGAGTCTACAAATACACACAGGTTCCTCCCCACTGAAAATAACCTTTGCTCAAACTTGCACTTCCTTCAAGCTATAGGCTAACACCAGATTTTTCTATGTTGGCAAAGAGTTCCAAAAAAGCAGTTTCTCAGTGCCACCTTGACTCCCTTAGAACTTGCTTTTCTAAAGACATCATTTCTACCCTCAAGGACTCTTCATGACCTCAGATCCACCCTGGCACTTCTGGTGACAAAGGCTAATGTAACATCAAATGACCTTTTCTTAGTACTCAGCTTCATTGACTTAATATTGCATTAGATACTACTCCCCTTTCTCCCCATTGTGTGTCCTTCCTACTGTCACAAACTGCCTAAAACAAAGAGGCAATCCACAGAGAATGCGTGAAGGGTGGACAACACTACATTTCCCTGATTCTCTTCAATACTCTTCAGTACTCTGCACTGAGTTTTTCACCTTCAATGCTGTCCCTATGGACTCCTACTTCCAACTCTTTTGACAGGAAATCCCTGGCATAATATTTAAATCTGTGACTTAGACATTTAAAAATAATAATTAAAAATGTGAAATATGCAGTTCCCATCCTGGCTCAGTGGAAACAAATCTGACTAGCATCAGATGTAGTTTTGATGCTTGACATTGTTCAGTGGATTAAGGATCCAGTGTTGCTGTAAGCTGTGGTGTAGGTCACAGATGCAGCATGGATCCCATGTTGCTGTGGCTGTGGCATAGTCTGGCACCTACAGCTCTGATTTGACCCCTGGCCTGGGAACTTTCATATGTGTTGGGAGACATGTTTCTATAATCTTTTCTTAGCCTCTCTGCTTCTATTTCCTATGCTGAAAACGCCATTTTGTCGTGCTTTACCTTTACCTTATATTCCTGCTTGAAAAATAGTTGCAGTGCAGGTAAATAACTTAAGCTTAAGAACAAAGACCAAAAGGCATAAGTTATTCATGTGGTCATCTGAATGAGGACATAATGTGTTGGTCTAGGCATGCTGAACCTATGCAGACAGGCATGCCACTTGCACAGCACGGTATGTCCTGTTAAGATAAGAGGAAGATGAGCCTCGTGACCCCCAGGATATGCATAAGCAAGGAGAATGAGGTGCAAACCTGATCATGCAGTGTTGCCATAGATAGGCAAGCTGTCTGTGGAAACACAATAGTGATTCTCTAGATGCTATGCATAGATAGCTGATGCCAGGCTTCCTCAATGCTAATGATTATTAAATGCCTAAAGGTCTGAGTAAAGACTTAACCAGCTACCGAGCTATGTGACTTTTAAAAAAATTTTTAAAAGCCTATGGTATGCACCTACAGCCCTTTCCTCACTTGACATAAATATAAAGAGCACACTAAAACAAGTGCAGCTTCATAAGCCGGGTCTCTTGGTCCCTGAGACCTTGAGTCCTCCCTGTTCCCACATTTGATTAAAATAAATGTCTCTATGTCTTATTTTATGTTAACCTTTTCTTAAGTTTCACAGTGCCTGTTCTTTAGCCCTCACCTGTTGAGCTGGTCTCAGCACATAACCCATGGGTGTGGCCCTAAAAAAAGGGGGGGGGAATATACAGAGTCTTCATATGCTTGAAAACATTTTTGAAATAAAGAGCTCCTCTCAGTCAGGAGAGAAAAAAAAAAAAGACAACTTTCTGATCTTAGCTATTACCTACATCACTCATTTCAAAACCTCCCTATTAGTACCTCAGGATAAGCAGTTACAATTTGAACAATTAAGTTAGACCAAAAGACACAGTTTGGTTTCATCATCTATATAATTTTGTCAAAATTAAGCTTACCTACAGCAATTTCCCACTCATAAAGATTAAATAGACACCTAGGCTTAAATCAGGTCCTTTATGCCACAAATTAGGCCTACTTTGTTTAGGTTTATTGATTCTATGTAAAACCAGCCAAACTTGGTTTGGAAAACAGGTGCTAGTAGACTTGACAATGGAGTTAAAATAATCCATAATGTCACTTTCCCTTCTAACACTCAACGAAATGACTGCTTCAGAGATGACTGAAGAGCTATGTCTAAAGTCATACACTAGGAAAGCATGAGATCTGGGCAATAAAAACAGTATTACTTTGCACATAATTTTTTAAATTTATTTCTTTTTTGGGGGTCACACCCATGGCATATGGAGGTTCCCAGGCTAGGAGTGGAATTAGAGCTACTGCTGGCTTAGGACACAGCCATAGCAACACAGAATCTTAGCCACATCTGTGACCTACACCACACCTCACAGAAGTGCCAGCATAACCCACCAAGTGAGGCCAGGGGTACAAGCTGCATCCTCATGGATACTAGTTAGGATGTTAACCACCATGACAGGAACACATGTACATAATTATTAGACTCCTCTTTGGGCACCTGTCCATAATGTGCATTTAAATGATCTATTAACATGATGAGAAACCCACTAGGCATATTCTAGTAACTAATTAAAAGATACAAATGCATACAAATACAGGTGAGGGATTTTCTCAAGTTTTCTAAAAATCTCACTTCCTTTCAAAGTGACAAAGAATTTGGCTCAATTAAGATATTCATTCTTCAAGGAATGCATACACAAATGCACATTTTATGCAAGTAAAAAGCTCACAATGAATGTGTTAATTGCCATATTTGACATAACTTAAGGTTTCATTTATTGCTTTTAAAAATTATGTAATATTTTAAGCAGTTTTACAGTCATCTTTAAGCTTAAATACCCAGCAAAGAAAGGAGGATAATCATTCTACTTGTGGAACCAGAGTTGTCCTTCTACAGCCCAAAGTCAAACATCAGAATTAACCTACAGACCTGGAGAAACACATTTTCTGAGTAACTGCAGTAACTGGATGTGTTGGAGCACCACAACTCTAAGAGTAACACAGAAAAACATCACCATTACCTACTTTTAACACATGCAGACAGACATCTTCTTAAATTACTGAGACCTACTTTGAATATATGAAGCCTTAAGAATTGGTTTTATAAAAGATATAAAAATAACTGAAGATCATTTGTCCTTTAAAATCTTTATTTTAATAGTAACTATAAATATCCAATCAAAAAAACAACAAACAAACCAACAAACAAAAAACTTCTCTACCAGAAACCAGGGAGTTGCTTAACAAAAGCCAATTAATAAAGCCATAGTTTGGACACATTAAAAAAAAAACCTTGGAGTTCCCGTCGTGGCGCAGTGGTTAACGAATCCGACTGGGAACCATGAGGTTGTGGGTTCAGTCCCTGCCCTTGCTCAGTGGGTTAAGGATCCGGCGTTGCCGTGAGCTGTGGTGTAGGTTGCAGATGCGGCTCGGATCCCGCGTTGCTGTGGCTCTGGCATAGGCCGGTGGCTACAGCTCCGATTCAACCCCTAGCCTGGGAACCTCCATATGCCGCGGGAGTGGCCCAAGAAATAGCAACAACAACAACAACAACAATAACAACAACAACAACAAAAGACAAAAAAAAACCTTAACTGTATAGAAAATACTTATGAGTTTACATTCATAATGGATACAATTGGTCCTTGTTTTCAAAACCCCACCACTCGCATCAGTGGGAACAAAAAAATCTTACAAACACGACAGAAAGTTAACTTCCTAGAGGAAAGCACTTGGAGTAAGAAAAAGCACTGAAAGAGAACCAAAATCTCTCTTTTTAAAAAAAGACTGTGTAAGTTTCTGTTCCAAAAAAAAAAAAAAGACACAAACTGATAGCACAGTTTCAAATATTTAGCCCCAAGATTTACCAACCACATCTATTCCAAGTACTTTCAACCAGTTACAACTCAATCCTCAAGGCAGCACTCCATCAGGGTACAAAACATTAAGAAAACTTGTTGATTCCAGTGCAAAGACCCTATCCCTTAGCAGTTGGCCTCTCTTTACATCACAGCTATGCTGTGAATATCTTACAAATCAGAAGAATTAACTGTGGAGCTAAATCAGTGGAGTCTTTAACAGACTCGCCTATTACCAAAGAAAGCGAGGTGCTCATGTGAAGTTTCTGAGCTACTCAGTACAGCAGAGGTTCTCATGTGTGAAAGCCACAGTGCTGCTTTCCAGCAATGGCTCTGGGGGCCAAATCTGGTGCAGCTTGGGCAGCCTCTGCTGCCTGCTCCTCACTGCAGCTCTAAGGTGAGTAATTACCATTCTAGCCACTCTGCAAATTATCCACTCTGGCCCATCCACCTCTTGCCCCATCCTGTCCAAATCCAAGTGCAACCCTGAACTTTCCAAGTGGGCCAGCACTTCAGCACCCCTCAGTTCAATGGGATACTTTCCTTCCATTCTGTTCCCAGACAGCCAGTGGTGCACCGTCCACAGCTGGGTAGAAGCAAGGTCCCAAGGAGCCAAAAGCCCACCACCTTGAAGCAGCAAGTTCCTCCATCTTGTGGGCTCAGAGATCATGGCTCAGCTGGACATTGGCAGGGAGTATGCAGCTTACCCTTGCCCACCATACTCAAGCCCCAATTTGGCTTCCCTCAAACTTACTGTGAAGTTGGCCTGAAGCAAAGGCAGGGCTCTGGAGGGAAGTCACGCCTCTCCCCAGCATGCCTCTCCTCAGCATGCCTTCAAGCAGGGGCCTGGTTGCCTGGGCTTTGCAGGTCCCCAGTGTTTCTCTGCACTCCTCATTCTAAGGCTGTGTCTTGATGCCCTCTCCAAGGCCACCAGCTAAGCCTCATGATCTCACAAGCCTGGCATGGTGTATATCCCTCTGCTGGCAGCCATGCCTGTGAGGGCAGGCTTTCTTTTCTCCAGAATGGTAACTCACCCTGGGTTTCCCTGGCAGCCAGGCTACCACTCTGGGGGTTTGGGCTAGGACTACCTACCTTAGGTCAGGGATCTCTCTGCAGCTACATCAGCCAACTGGAAGCAAGGAGACTAGCAAGTGACCAGAATGATCTAGCCATGCTGGAAGAGCAGTCTGGGCCTCACTCTAGTGCCTGAGTTTGATTATGGCCAGCACATGAATTGTGCAGGAATTAATGTAGAATATGTTCTCTTCTAAGAGTTTAATAGTGTCTGGGATTACAGACATTTTGAGTTTTGTTTTGTGCATGGTGTGAGGGTGTGTTCCATTTTCACTGATTTACATGCAGCTGTCCTATTTTCCCAGCATTACTTCTTGAAAAGACTGTCTTTTTCCCATTTTATAATCTTGCCTCCTTTGCTGAAGATTAATTGGAGGAGTTTCTTTTGTGTTTATTTCTGGGTTCTGTATTCTGTTCCATTGGTCTGTGTGTCTGTTTTGGTACCAGTACCATACTGTCCTGATTACTGTAGCTTTGTAATATTGCCTGAAGTCTGGGAGAGTAATGCCTCCTGTTTGGTATTTGCTCCTCAGGATTACTTTGGCAATTTTGGGTCTTTTATGGTTCCATACAAATTTTTGGATTGTTTGTTCTAGTTCTGTAAAAAAAATTGGTATTGTTACTTTGATAAGGATTGCATTGAATCTGTATATTGTTTTAGGAAGTATGCCCATTTTTATGATACTAATTCTTCCAACCAAGGAGCATGAGATATATTTCCTTTTCTTTGAATCCTCTTTAATTTCCTTAATGTTTTATAGTTGTAAGCATATAAGTCTTTCACCTCCTTGTTCAGGTTTATTCCTAGGTATTTAATTTTGGGGGTGTGATTTTAAAAGGTGTTGTATTTTTGTATTCCTTTTCTAAGATTTCATTGTTAGTATACAGAAACATGAATGATTTCTGAATGTTAATCTAATATCCTGCTGAATTTGTTGATCAGTTTGAGTAATTTTTGTGTGGAGTCCTTAGGGTTTTCTCTATATAGTATCATGTCATCTGCATACAGTGACAATTTTACCTCTCTTCCAATTTGTATACCATTTATTTCTTTTGTTTGCTGTGGTTAGGACTTCCAATGTTGTGTTGAATAAAAGAGGTAAGAGTAGGAATTCTTGTCTTGTTCCAGATTTTAGTAGGAAGGTTTTCAGCTTTTCTCCATTGAGTTTTATATTTGCTACGGGTTTTTCATAAATGTCTTGTATTATGTTAAGGTATGTTCCCTCTATAAACGGTTTGGTAAGAGTTTTTATCATGAATTGATGTTGGACTTTGTCAGATTCTTTTTCTGCATCTATTGAGAGGATCAAATGGTTTTTGACTTTTCTTTTGTTACTGTGGTGTATGATGTTGATTTATTTGCATATGTTGAACAATCCTTGTGAACCTGGTGTGAATCATACTTAGTCATGGTGTATGATCTTTTCTATATGTTGTTGGATTCAGTTGATTAAAGCTTTGTTGAGGATTTTTGCATCCATACTCATCAAAGATATTGGCCTATAATTTTCTTTTTGGTAGTATCTCTGTCTGGTTTTGTTATTAGAGTGATGGTGGCTTCATAGGATGTCTTTGGGAGAGTTCCTTCTTCTTAAACCTTTTGAAAAATTTTAAGAAGGTTGGGTATTATTTCTTATTTGTATGTTTGGTAGAATTCACCTGTGAAGCCATCTGATCCAGGACTTTTATTTGCAGGGAGTGTTTTAACGACATATTCAATTCTGTTTCTATTAATCAGCCTGTACAGTCTATATATTTATTATTGATTAAGTTTTGGAGGGCTATAAATCTAGAAAGTTGTCCATTTCTTCTAGGTTGTCAAATTTGTTGGCAAATAATTGTTTATAGTATTCTCTTATGATTTTTTAATTTATGCAGTATCCATAGAGATTTCTCCTTTTTCATTTCTTACTTCATTTATTTGGGTTATTCTCTCTCCTCTTCTTGGTGTGTCTGGCAAGAAATTTGTCAATTTTCTGATGTCAAGCAAACCTACAAAATTTCTGGGTGAAATTTGAAGGTGCTGGACTTAGCCTACTATTTTTCTTGAGTGCCACATAGTGGGGAGATAGACTAAGTGCCACATTAACCAAAGGTGCCAGAGGCCAGCTCCAGCAGCCAGGGAGTGTACACTGAAGGAGATGGACAGCGTCGGTGTATGTACACATAAACAGCCACTTTGTCCCTTCTTTCAGGGTGCTAGACTGCTCAAATTTTATTGGCATAAGTGGGTGATTATATAGACAGTTTTTCACTACAGATTACATCACAGTGTTAAAAGTACATTGGTTAACTATTACATGGTATAGTAGCTATACATCATGTTCTAAGATCTTTATCTTAACTAAACTTAGTGAGTACAATTTAAGGGCAATTAGGTACAATACATCATGTGGAAAGGAGGAGACTCAGTACAAATCATCCCATGGCCAGCCAGTCTTTACAATTTGAAGAGGTCACAGACACAAGAATTTGGCATTAACAAAACTTGTTTTTAGACTAGTGCTTATCTTTAAAGCATTATGACAGGGAAACAGTGTAAGAAAATATAAACCAACTTAACTAGCTATCACTTAAAAGCTTTTAAAATCAAGGACAAAACTCACAGGTAGGTTTCATGGATAATATATATCTAACTTCTATTAATCTCATTAAAATCCTAATGCTAAAGTTTACTATATAATTAGTTAGTAGATAAACACTATGTTTTAACTAAGTTGGATTTAAATAGGGGAAAGTCCTTCAGGATGAAATTCTTATTATATTATTGTTGTAATTTTGTTAAATCACAAATCACCACAGGAAAATAAGAATGGTAAATAAGAGTAATAAGCAAATAATCAGGAAAGACTGAGGAAAACTGAATAACAAGTGAATAACAGAAAAGACTAAGTCATCCATGGAACAATCCCCACTCAGCAACACAAAATGGAAATTTTTTTCCTGGAAAATTCAGTCCCCACCAATGTCAGCAGGCGAGACTTACTGTCTTCTGGGGTCTGTTCTCGGAATTGCACCGTACAGGCAGACATCTCCTTGTTTAGGAATCTGCCCTCAGAATTGCACCCTTCAGACAGGCCCCCTTTTCTTGATTAGGAGCTTATCCTCGGAACTGCACCATTCAGGCAGGCCCCTTTTTCTGATTAGGAGCCTGCCCTTGGAATTGCACCATTCAGACAAGCTCCCTTCCTCAGCTCCTTGTATCTTCTCAGCTCCCTGCACAAAGGGTTGTAGAAACTACAGGAATTATCATTAACAAAGTTGCACTTATCTGTGCAGGGGATGGTATTGTGTTGCTTGCCCCCCTACATGTTTAGGAAATCATTCTGATAAATGATCTTTATCTGAACATTTTTCATAGCATTGAATGAGCTTATATGACAAATTCCCAACTTAAAAAAAAAGTATTTACAACTATCTTTAGTACCTAGCTTTTGGGTTGAGTCTTTGAAAAGACTCATTTTCCTCTGAAAAGTCTGAGCAGCAGTGTTATGCTTCAGTTTAGAATTCTGTGTAAGTCAACAATACTCCAATAAAATTTATTAATAAAGCATTCTGTGAATGGTATATTTGGCATCTTTCCCAAATAGATTTCAAAATAATCCTAAATCTGGGAGAAAGCTGCCCCAGGAACTGTCTCTAGGGCACCATGTATTTCTAATTTTATCCCAAATATTTCTTGCTAACTCCTCCTAGAATAGCAAGATTATCCCACTTTGTAATACCTATAATTGCAGATGTTGTTCAACTTAGTTTTAATGGGATAGATTGCTACAGTCATTTTTCTTCCATGGTTTCATTTTCCACCTCAAGCATGTTACCAATACCCTAAGGCTGGTACATTAGCTTCTGCTTTTTGGCTGACATTTCCAATCTCAGAGGGCAGGACAGTTACTCAAAGGATATATAATCCCACAAAGTAGAATTCTGACAGTTCTCCCTAAAAGATGAGGGCATTTTTTGAAACATTTCTCATACTCCATGATAGGTCTTGTGGCCATCCCTCTCCTGCCCCAGGTGGGATCTGGACCTGCTTCTCCTCCTGAGTGACCACTGTTTCCATGTGTCATGTGTACAGTGGGACTGCAGCACTGATGCTTAGGGGGTGAACCTCAGTCAGTGCTGACCCCCTTCTAGGAATGCTCTGCTCACCCACTGCTACAAAGAGTTTCATCTCCTTGTAAGATCAGAATCACAGACAAGTCAACCAACACAATTGTGAAATGATAAAAAAAAAAAAAAGGTTTAGATCAATGTGGTGATGTGGCGCTCTCCTGGGCTTGGGCCTAAGCCACGCCAGATGAGGGACCGCCGCTCATGGTGAGCTGGGCCGCACCTCTCATTCTGTCCGCGGGCCCCTCGCTGCTCCTCCCCCACTTGCGGGTGGTGTGGGGGGAGGCAGGGGTGCAGCCTCCGGCCTGACCTCTGGTCTCCCGCCCTACTGCTTTCTGGTGTCAGTCGGGGCGTCGGGGGCCTGGGTTCTTTGGGACACAGCAGGCATTCTCGCTTTGCCTCCTTGGTGTGTGCCTTGTGAGCGGTCCCTCCCCGAAGTGGGGGAGGCCTCCCTCGCTGCCATGCTTCGCATCCCTGCGGGTGCGTGAGCGTGCCTCCCCTGGTCCTCTGTGGTGCCCCTGGAGTACTCCGGGTTGCCTGTCAGATGCCCGAGGCTGAGTGGTGGTGTCGTTTTCCTCTCCCAGCAGTGAGTCCCCTCGGGTCCCCACTGTGGTGGTGGCATGTCCTGCAAGCAGCTTCCTAAAGCTCAGGGGATGGGGGTCGAGACGGTAAGGCAGGGGAAGCTTGTGTCCCCTCCCCGGGAGGGGCTCAGGTTGGACCCCTTGTCACGGGTCTCCCTCACTGTGTGCCAGTGAGGGCAGCCCTTGGCCCTTGAGCGGCACACCCCATGCATCTCCCTTGACCGGGAAGGCTGCATGTGGTCGTGAGAGCGACCGCGGTGGGCCGGGAGATGTGAAGGGGGGGTCCCCGTCTGGTTTTTAGAACGTGGCACCCCTCCACCCACGTGGAAAAGTCTGAAAGGCAAGCCTGGTGGCAGCACAGACTCTTGCTCTCCCGGCTCTGACCGTGGACGCTCACATGGGCTGTGTGCTTTACCCATACCGCAGACCCCCCCCTTCTGACTTCCCACTCTTTGGGAGTGTGGTCCCACTCCCGTGGGTCCCCGAAGGGGCGAGCGATGGTGTGTGGGGCACGACGCGCCCTCGGTGAGAAAGCCTTCTCTAGCGATCTGAGAGGGGGGCCTTTGGGGTACCTGGACCCCCCAGCCACCGCCCCTCTGAAGTCTGCAGGCAGTAGCTGCTGGGGCTACTTGCCACAGCGTGTGGGCAAGAGCCGCCCTCGCGCGAGGGGTGCGCTGGCCCCCGCGGTGGGGGCCAAGCGCTGCTCTTTTGCCTAATGCGGCCTGTGCCTCCCCCCTCCGAGTTGGTTTGGCGTCCAGCACCGGGCTGTGTGCTGCGTCTCAAGTGGTGCCCCTCCCCTTGGAATGAATCCTGTGTTGCCATGAGCTGTGGGTAGAGGAGAGTGAGAAGGAGAGGGAGGGAGAGGGAGGGAGAGGGAGAAGGAGAGGGAGGGAGAGATCCTCCATTTCATGGAACTGGTTTCCTTGTTTTGAGATGACGTCGCTTTGGTGAAACAGTTGTCAGATGGCCTCTCAAAAGGCGGTGATGTGGATGGGCTCCCCGAACCAGGCCCACAGAAACCAAAGGAACGAAGGGGTTAATCCTTGGAGCCACAGTTCCCTCCTCTGAAACTGAAAGCAAGCTCAAGCCCGGGAGTGCTGGTGTGTTGGAGCCAGAGACATTGTTACAGCTAAAAGCTACTTTGAAATAGTCTCCATTAGGTTACGGCTTGCCTTGGCCCACGCACTTATGACTAATGACTACTGTCGAGTCAGAGTTGTAGTGAACCTGGTGTTTTCTCTACCCTTGAAACACTCCCTAAGGATGCCCCGCCCCCCCCGGCCCCGTGGATGAGCAATCTTCACTCCAGAGAGAAGGTCAAAATGCCACAACCCCAAAGACACTAGAAACATTCCATGGACCACCTGACTCCAGCCTTGATGACGTTGAAATGGTCTATCCTATCTCCTATCCAGGGAGAAGAATGCAAGCACCCTGATGCTTCTAGCCAGCTCCCCCACCCCCATGCCCACCATTAAGCTAAACCTATAGAACCCCTTGCTATCCCCTCTCAAGGGAGGACACAGTTTTGAGGTCCTTAGCCTGCTGTGGCCTCCTTAGCCTGGCAAAGCAATAAAGCTGTTCTTTATGCTTCACCCCCCCCCCAAAAAAAGGTTTAGGTTTTCTTTCATATTGTCATATTTGCTCAAGTTATCATATTAAAAAAAATAGATGTAATTAGCATCCCTTTTCATTTATTTCATTCAAGCACAGAGCTGGATAAGAGATTAAATTTACCTAGACAAGGGAGGGGTACACACACTTCTAATAAAAAAAGAAAATAAAAGGCTACACAAGTAAGACCTGGGGAGAAGTTTTGAGCATTTGTTGCTGTCATTCACTGCCTTGCACAGGTACAATGTCTGCTACTGCCTACTGTGACATTAATTTGATAGTTTATTTTGTAAAGAAAACAGTTGTTTGGTTCACTGTTAAGAACATTACAAAAATATCCTGAAAACAATAGATGTTATAGGACAGATATTATGTTATCAACCAGATTGATTGGGAATGAAAATCATGGAAGTGGTCAAGTTGAAATAAGAGTTTTAACTAAGGAACAACTCCCCCAACCCTTTGGCTAAAAAGGCAGCCACAAGCATTTTCAGCTATGCTCAGCTTATACCACCCTTCTTGTAATAATGTAACAACTATGTACCCTATGCCCAAGCCAGCAGCCCTGCTAATCATGTTCCCAGTACTGCTTATCAGTTTCACTTCTGTAACCTTGCTTGCTCAGTTTCTTAGGGAGGAACACAGTCTGCTCAGGAAGGGGGGAGGTCTGGGATGCTTACATGGGAAAATTGAGAGCTTGTAATGTGTAAAAGTTGCTGAGAACAAAGACCTGGTGCTCAGACTCTGGAGGTGACACTTCTGAGCCTGCACCTGTGCTGAATAAACCTTGCTTTTCCATATCTCTGAATGCCATTTTTCTCCTTCCTCTGCCATGGTTTTTGCAGTTTCTACAACAAAGTAATTGTTGAATTTGAGTTTTGATCAAAAGAAATAAATCATCTGTATACTCCCTTCTCATACCATAATTTAAATTAAAATATCTAGGCATGTGGCTCATATTCGTATAACTAAAATGTAGATATAACATGGAATATAATTAGAGCAATTTATTTATTGAATTGATTTTTTTCTGCAGATGAGTTTATATTTCCTGTTTCACATCAAATCTCCCAGAATCACAGAAAACAAATGTGACAAAGTAACTAAGAAATTATTACAACCAAACCCCATGTATCAATTCAATTATAAAAGAAGAAAATGCAGTCAAGAAGTGTAAATCCATAGAGAGAAAATAATTTGAAACTTATAGAAACAACTCTTACTATAATGATGGAATTTGTTCTCTTGGGCTTTTCTGATATTCCCCAATTTCACTCATTTCTTTTTGGGATTTTCTCAGTCATCTATTTGATTATCCTATTGGGGAATAGTATCATTATTATAATAACAAAAGAATATGCCACTCTTCAGACCCCCATGTATTTTTATCTCAGAATTTTTTCCTTCCTAGAAATATGTTATGTATCTGTCACTCTTCCCAGGATGCTCATGGACATTTGGACCCAGAAAAGAACTATTTCTGTTTTTACCTGTGCTGCACAAATGTGTTTCTCCCTTATGCTGGGAGGCACAGAATATTTCCTTCTGGCTGTGATGGCCTATGACCACTATGTGGCCATTTGTAACCCTCTACACTACCCTCTAGTAATGAACCCCAAGGTCTGTGTCCAACTGGTGGTAGCCTCCTGGCTCAGTGGAGCTCCAGTTGAGAAAGGACAAACATGCCAGATTTTCTCTTTCCCTTTTTGTGGTTCTAACCAATTTGATCACTTCTTATGTGATATCCTGCCAATACTTAATCTGGCTTGTGGAGACGTCTTTGTGAATGAAGTGGTCTATATATTTGCTGTATTACATGTTACTCTTCCTCTTATGCTGATTCTTGGGTTCTATTTCAGAATTATCTCCACCACTTGAAGTTGCCATCAAAAACAGGGCAAACCAAAGCATTTTCCACTTGCTCTTCCCATATCATTGTTGTTCTTTTATTTTATGGATCAGCCAGTGTCACCTATTTAAAACCTAAATCCAATAAGTATGAGGGAATAGACAAACTGCTCTCTCTTTTTTATACAATTTTCACCCAGTGTTTAATCCTATGATATAGTTTGTGGAACAAAGATGTTAGAAAGGCAATGAGAAAATTTCTTCCCAAATTGTCAAGATTGTGAGACATATGAAATAACACAAATTATTCTTTCATATATTTAATTTTTATGTATGCTTAATTGAAATCTACTTTTCAGTAATGTTCTAAAATTTTTAATAAGATAATGATGTAATTTCCTTCTAGTAGATACTTATGTCTTCAGATCTAAGGCAGATGTGTTCATTTATTTAGCAATATTTGACTTTTAAAGATCAGTTTTCACCCTCACTGTAAACTAGTGAATAGAGATGTGTAACTAAACCAGAAGGTATGGAATGCAGTATGTTCTATGATTGAAATTATGCCATTTTCCTGTTTTATTGGTGTCTTTCTATACATTACCCTAACATTATTAAAGAAACAAAACACTCTTAGATGCCACAGAGTCATTACTAAGTGATTTTCCCCACAGGCAAAAAAAAAAAAAAAAAAAAAAAGCCTAAATGTGTAAAGATGTAAGTATAAAAAGTAGTAATACAAATAATTTTTGTGTATTATAATGTTTATAATAGTACTATTTTTGAGCAAAAAAGGAAAATGAAGCTCATATTGAGAAATATTTTAATAAATATTGTGTATAAGTGTAATAGAAATTTATGGAGTAATTAAAAAATCATGTTACATCTATATGACAATGACCCCCAATAAAACATTCCTTTTTATATCCATTTTTTTTGTTATCCTTCCTAGACTGACTCTTGATCTATTTATGTGATTACCTTTGGCCAGGGGAACATTAATACACATGAATCACACTTCACTATTCCAACTTGTCCTCTCCAACAATGGAAATCTTTCTGTCCCTGTGTCAGTTCTAATGGTTTCAATTTGGACTATCCCACCATAATAGCCCTCACTTCACAGTTCAGTGATCCAGTGTGGGGTGTCTGCCAACTTTTAAGTGTATCTATTCCAATTATGCATTTGGAACTGGGAAAACAAGTTCAGGGGGTTCAGGGACCCACCAGACTCACTGTGAGATGGACTTGAGATAAAACTCTATTGATCACTTGCCCTCCATAAAGTTCTACCCAGACTGGAAGGCCATAGTGATATTTTGGGTCTAGATTGGAATCAATGCCAGTTCAGCATCAGTGTTCAGTAGCTCCAGAAAATTGTGACTATTTCCTTTCCCCAGTGCAGAACCCTGGAAAAATCTTTAGGTCCCTTTGGGAAGGGTTGGGGTAAATATTACAAATATAAATTCTGGGTATATTACCAGGTGATTCCTTAAGGGAAACCATTTCATTGAAAGGATTCTGGGTCTGTAAACTGGATCAGGTATAGGAATTAAGCAACTGTGACTATCTGTTTCAATGACTTTAGTTAGACTTTGGTTCACTTGATCTATTTTTTTCTGCTTCTGTGGATCAAGTAAGAATTTAATAGGTTTCCTATCTATTTTACTTCTAAAAAGTCATGATAAACTAGCCAATGTCATAGGTATGTATGAATGAAATTATTCTGACTCTACTGTCCATTTCAGTAACTAGGACCACCTCACTTTTCTTTCTTTCTTTCTTTTTCTTTTTTTTTTTTTTTTTTTGGCTGCACCTGTCACATGTGGAAATTCCCAAGCTAGGGATGGAACTCATGCCACAATGGTAACCAGAACAACAGTGGTGAAAACACTGGATCCTTAACCTGCTGAGCCACAAGGGAACACCAATGACCACCCAACTTTTGATGGTTGAGTGCTGCCAGGTGGCTCCTGCCACTCTGGGATCCAAATCATATCACTGCATTTACAATTCCCAGTTTAGCAACTTCAGACTTTGTAAAATCTGGCCTATAGAGAAGATCAATCATGGATATTTTCAAGAATGCTGGGTCTCCCTTTACAAATCTGTCTTTCCTTGCTGGTGAAAGGTACATCTTTTGCACAATCCCAGTGTGAGTGAATACACCTTAAATGAGAAATCCTCTCTATCATTCCAGTCTCCCTAGGACTTTGAGTCACTTTTCCTACATTAAACCAAGGCAGATTCTCCATTAAAAATTAGCCCACATTTTTGCTCCATGTTTTAGCAGACTAGCCAATCAAACCTGTTAGAATTCTTTTTAACTCTGCCATCTGCAACATGAAAGAAGAATCTTGGCTTAATAGGCCCCTAGCAATCAGTTTGGACTGATCTGATCTTATGATCGTTCTGCCACTCTCCCTCATCCTTAATGGCTGCACATGTTCCCAATATTAGTCTATATAAATGTGGAAAATCAGTTGTTTCAAAGTGCAGTGTACCTCTGCATGGGTCATACTTCCTGCCTCACCTTTATGGACTGTGGGACTCCTATCTAGTCATAGGTCCAGAAGCAAAGAAAAGTGGAGTGTGTGGGTCCTGATGAGAATCAACATTGATTTGCACAATGCCAGCCTCAGAAGAGGACACAACACTTCTCTCAGCCAGTGCAGAGTTATCTGCATTATCTTCAGCATTATCTCCAACAAAGTGATCAGAATGGTAACACTACTTCTATTGGCCATGTAGACTTAGCAAAATTTAGAGGATCAATTTCCCAACTTCATCAGGGACTTCTCACATGTTCTTGTTGCAGTTTTAAGGGTTCCTTTTTTTCCCCCTACAATCAGTGCCCTCATTTAATGGTATAAATACTCTGTGAGGACACTCTGTGAGGATTGGTGATTCTGGGTTGTGTTTTCAGAAAACTCATTTCTGCAGCTCCTGGAAATAAGGGCAGGCAATGAAACTTTAAAGCCATTTATATGGCTCTCAAGTTGGGAATTTGAATCCATTAGTTTATCCTTTACATTCCCTAATTTGCCCAGTGATATTAGAAGCAGCAAATCAACTTAATTATATTCATTAGCCAGATAAAAAATACATGAAAATATCATACACCTAGCCACTCAGATCCTTGCTCCTTAAACTTTATTATGAGAAGCCAATTGTAATAATTGCATATCTCTATTATAAAACCATGCCACAGACTATCAGTGAAGACTATTAGAATATTACTAGAAATAATCTTTAGTGTCTTTAGATAATGCTAATGCTGAATCATCTGAGGTAGCCAACACCAGAGATGCCAGAACACATTTAGATGATTAACCCTTAAAATTCTGACTCTCTAGAGCTATTCTCAGTAGCAAAGTCTGCATTAGGCAGGGTTCTCAAGAAAAGCAGAACGAATGAAAGTGAGCCAAAGAGTCATCAGAACCAGAAAGAAAACCCATGATGATTGAAATTGTCATACTCAAATTTAAATATTATCTTGATAAATGCTAATGCTTAATCTCTGTGTGCAGTGAAGAAATACAGAATGGGTTTAGTGCCCATGCTCTGATTGAAAGAATAAAAGCAAATTGTTTCTGAATGTTAATCTTGTATCCTGCCACTATGCTGAATTTGTCGATCATTTCAAGAAATTATTGAGTGGAGTCCTTAGGGTTTTCTATATATAGTATCATATCATCTGCATGCAGTGACAATTTTACCTTTTCTCTTCCAATTTGTATACCTTTTCAATTTCTTTTGTTTGCCTGATTGTGTTGGCTAGGACTTCCAATACTATGTTGAATCAAAGTGGTGAGAGTGGGAATTCTTGTCTGGTTCTAGATTTTAGTGGGAAGTCTTTCAGCTTTTCTCCAATATTTGTAGTGTGTTTGTCATAAACTGGTTTTGGTTTGTTATGGTATGTGCCCTCTATGCCCATTTGGGTAAGAGTTTTTATCATGAATGAATATTGGATTTTGTAAAATTCTTTTTCTGCATCTATTGAGATGATCTGTGGTTTTTTATTTTTCTTTTGTTAATGTGGTATATGACATTGATCGATTTGTGTATGTTGAAACATCCTTGTGCACCTGGGATGAATCCCACTTGGTCATGGTTTATGAAATTTTTTTATATGTAGTTGGATTTGGTTGGCTAAAATTTTGTTGAAAATTTTTGCTTCTTTATTCATCAAATATATTGGGCTATAATTTTCTCCTTTGGTAGTATCTTTATCTGCTTTTGGTATTAGGGTGATGGTGGCTTCATAGAATGTCTTTGGGAGTGTACCTACTTCAACATTTTGGAAAAGTTTAAGAAATATGGTGTAAGATCTTTTTTGTATGTTTGATACAATTTTCCTGTGAAGCCATCTGTTCCTGGACTTTTATTTTATTTTTTTTTTGTATGGAGTGTTTTTATTACATATTCAATTTCATTTCTAGTGATCAGTCTGTTCAGTTGATCTATTTCTTCTTGATTCAGTTTTGGCAGGCTGTAAGCCTCTAGAAAGTTGTCCATCTCTTCTAGGTTGTCAAATTTGTTGGCATATAATTGCTCATAGAATTCTCTTATGTTTTTTTTGTATTTCTATAGTACATGTTGAAATTTCTCCTTTTTCATTTATTTTGATTATTTGTTTTTTTCAAGATTAACATTAAGTAATCAGTGGCATTTCTATATACTCACAATGAAATATTAAAAAGGAAGGCAAAAATAAAATACCTCTTAAAATTGCACCCACAAAAATCAAATGTCTGGGAAAAAACATGACCAAGGAGGTGAAATACTTATATGTTGAGAACTATAAAACATTAATCAAGGAACTTTGGATGCAAAGAAATGGAAAGACACTCCATGCTCCTGGGTTGGAAGAATTAACATCATAAAAATGGATTAGCAATGAGATCCTGCTGTGTAGCACTGGGAACTATGTCTAGTCATGTATGATGGAACATGATAATGTGAGAAAAAAGAATGTATACATGTATGTATAACTGGGTCACCATGCTGTTCAGTAGAAAAATAAATAAATGGTAAAAAATAATACTAATTAAAATTTAAAAAGAATGGTCATACTACCCAAAGCAATCTACAAATTCAATGTAATGCCTATCATTATCCATGTGTTTTTCACAGAAATGAAATAAACAATTCAAAAATTTATGTGGAACCATAAAA
The DNA here is from genome assembly GCF_016906955.1 of Phacochoerus africanus. Classification (NCBI taxonomy): domain Eukaryota; kingdom Metazoa; phylum Chordata; class Mammalia; order Artiodactyla; family Suidae; genus Phacochoerus; species Phacochoerus africanus. The sequence continues at coordinate 54,042,036 of NC_062553.1, read as the reverse complement.
TACCTGAATTGACAAAGCAATTCAGAGGAACAAAAACCAAGCAGGAGGCATAACTTTCCCAGACTTCAGGCAATATTATAAAGCCACAGTAATCAAGAGAGTGTGGTACTGACCTGAAAACAGACATACAGGCTGATGGAAGAGAATAGAGCATGCAGAAATAAATTCAGACACCTCCAGTCAAGTAATCTTTGACAAAGAAGCCAAGAATATAAAATGAGAAAAAAGAGAGTGGTGCGGGGAAAACTGTACAGCAACTTGTAAATCAATGAATTTGGGACACACCCTCACACCATGCACAAAAATAAACTAAAAGTGGCTTAAAGATTTAAACATAAGACAAGACACCATCAAACTCCCAGAAGAGAACATAGGCAAAACATCCTCTGACAAGAGCCATACAAATGTTTTCTTAGGTTAGTCTCCCAAGGCAAAAAAAAAATAAATAAAAGCAAAAATAAACCAATGGGACATAATCTAAACTGACAAACTTTTGGACAACAAAGGAAACCATAAGAAAATGACTACCTATGGAATGAGAGAATATAGTTTCAGATGAAGCAACTGACAAAGGCTTAATCTCTAAAATATTCAAACAACATATACAACTCTACAGAAAATGATAATAATTAATAATAATAATACTAGAAAATGGGCAAAAGGCATTTCTCCAAAGAAGATATACAGATGGCCAATGAGTACATATAAAAATGGTTAACATCACTACTTATTAGAGAAATTCAAATCAAAAATACTATGCAGTACCATGTCACAGCTGTCAGATTGGCCATCATTAATAAGTCCACAAATAAATGCTGGAGAGGGTGTGGAGCAAAGGGAATCCTCCTTGCACTGTTGGTGGGAATGTAAATTGGTACAACTACAATGGAATACAGCATGGGGGTACCTCAGAAAACTAAATCTAGAACTACCATATGGCCCAGCCATCCCACTCTTGGACATATATCCAGACAAAAAAAAAATTTTTTCCTTGAAAAAATTACATGCACCTGCACTATTCACAATAGCCAAGACATGGAAACAACATAAACATCCATCAAATAGATGAATGGACTAAGAAGATGTGAGATATATATATATATATATATATATATATATATATATATATATATATATAAAATACTACTCAGCTATAAAAAGAACAAAATAATGCCATTTGCAGCAACATGGATAGAGGTAGAGAGTCTCATACTGGGTGAAGTAAGTCAGAAAGAGAAACTCAAATACCATATGATATCACTTATATCTGGAATCTAATATACAGGACAAGGGAAACTTTCCACAGAAAAGAAAACCTTGGTCTTGGAGAAAGACTTGTGATTTCTAAGCGGGAGGGGGAGGGATTGGAATAGACTGGAGTCTGGGGTTAATAGATGCAAACAACTGCATTTGGAGTGGATAAGCAATGAGATTTTTCTGTCTGTCACAGGGAACTCCATCTAGTCACTTTTGATGGAACAATATGGAGGATAATGTAAGGAATATATATATATAATCACTTTGCTGTGCAGTAGAAATTGGCAGAACACTGTATACCAACTATATTGGAAAAAATAAAAATCTTTAAATTAAAAAAGTGTAAAGAGAGAACAAAAACTTTAAAAAATTAAAAAACAAAAGCAAAAGAAATGTATCCTCTCAAACAGCATGGTCATGATACTGGGAATTTGAGCACAGACTTTGTGGTCTCTGAATTCAAGGCTGGGATTCATTGCTGTAAATGTGTAGATATAAGGTAAAAGCAGAGTGATTTATTCTGGAGTCAGAGGCCAATGACTCCATGCAAAGTGGATTGGGAATACATGAGCTGTGATTTTGCTATACATGAGATGGTAATTACTCAGGCTTGTCAAATATAATTGTTAAGTAACTTACAATTGCAGTTGGAGCCTATCCAATTGGAGTTATATAGATATGAAAGATAACGCTATACATTTAATGTGAAGATTACATGTGCATATGCCTCTGTGTGTGTCATATGTATGCATGTGAAAATGTTTGTGTGTATGTGTTTGTATATGAATAAATCCAATAATTGCAAGATAAAGTCTTAAACCCCAATAACTCAGAATGTAACTGTATTTGGAAATACAGTTTTTGAAGAAACAATTAACTGAAAATGATGGCTTTAGAATGGGTCTTGTGCAATATAATTTTGACCTTGTAAGAAGAGTTTTGGGCACTGAAATTTAAAGAACTAGTGTTAACTTGATGACAAAGGGTAAGGGTGTGATCTATAAATGAAGAAAAGAGGCATCAGAAGAGATCAATAGTGCCATTACACTGACTTCAGACATCTAGACTCCAGGTCAGTGGGAAAATAAATTTCTGTTCTTTTTGTTTGTTTTTGTCTTTTAGGACCCCACCTGTAGCACATGGAGGCCCCCAGGCTAGGGGTCCAATAGGAGCTACAGCTGCTGGCCTATGCCTCAGCCACAGCAATGCCAGATCTGAGTCACTTCTGCAACCTACACCACAGCTCATGACAATCCTTAACACACTGTGTGAGGCAGGGATCAAAACTGCATCCTCATGGATACTAGTCAGATTTGGTTTCCCCTGAACCATGATAGGAACTCCTAAATTTCTTTTAACAACCAGTCTATGGTAATTTGTTATGACAGCCCTAGCAAATTAATACTACCTGTATCAGCATATATACATGTGTGTGTGTGTATATTTTTTACATATGTATGTATATGTCTGTATACACATAGTCTTTATATATACATATATATATGTATAAATATATATGTATAGGAGTTCCCACCATTGTGAGGTGGGTTATGGATCCCACTCAGTGGCTCTGGTCATTGCAGAGGTGTGGGTTGGATCCCTGACACAGCACAGTGGGTTAAAGGATCCAATATGGTCACCACTGCTATATAGGTTGCAGGTACTGCTCAGGTTTGATCTCTGGCCCAGGGATTTCCATATGCTACAGATGCAACCAAAAAACAACAACAACAAAAACTGCATAGGAAGTAGGTTGACTATGATATTTATTTTAAAATATATAAGAATGACAGGAATACAGTAATAAACTAAAAGAAAACACTTTAATTATAACTTTTTTTGATATGAAGACAATAAATAGCAGTCTCAGTTTCTTTCAATTTTATGTTTAACATGAAAAATGTATTTTATTAGCAAACCAATTTTTCCCAAACACTCTCATCACTGCCTCTTTTACATCTTGGTTCCTCAAACTATAGATGATGGGATTCAGCATGGGAGTCACAATGGTGTAAAATACAGACACTGTCATGTCATGATCCAAGGCATAGCTGGAACTTGGTCTTAGATACATGAAGAGAACAGTACCAGTTAGATGACAGCCACATGTAGTGAAGATTTTCTTCTCCGTTCAGCAGAAGCCATCCTCAGAATGGCCTACAGAATGAAACCACAAGAGTTTGGGATAATCAATGTAGTAGGTATCTCAATAGAGTGAGAAAAGTAGAAGATGAGAAACAAGTTTGGGGAGAGTAAAAATTTCTATACTTAGTATTATTGTCAGGTGATATATATATAAAGAAAATATATTACAAAATCTAAAGTGAAATTAGATTTATAGTTAGATTATAATTATAAACTATATAATATATATAATTATAAATTATATAGATTATCAATGAGTTTAATGTGTTTTCTAATACAGTGAATAAATAAAAACCAATTGGTTTCCATATTAAAGAGATGAATATAGGTGGATATTAAAAATACAATGTAAGTATGATTAAATATATAAATTACTTGACTGATTCTAATAAAAATGTGTTGGAAGTCTATTTTTTTTAAAATAAGAGCCATAGTGCAAATTGAACTGCATTGATTAAGAAGCAATCTTTATCCAAATACAGTATTCAGAGTGAAATTTTTCAGTGTTTGAATATACAATTTACAAATAAATTCTCCAAATTAAAACCTTAGAAAACTCAATATAAAAAATTGACAAGAAATTTGAGCAGGCACCTTATTAAAAATAAAATTCCAATGATTAAAAAACAACAGAAGATAAATAGGAAAATGAAAATGACATTCATAAGTAAAATCCGTGATTGAGAGAAAAGCAAACAAAACCCAACACCAAGGTCATGATACACCCATTAATGTTACACAAACTTAAAAAACGTGGTCATAGAAAGTATATAAAAGGTGTGGAGTCCCAGAAACCCTTATTCAGTGCTACTCTATGAATATGTACTCAATTAAAAAATAGCCTGCCTTCATCTGGAGAATCTTTTCATAGATTTGTATTCAGTAGAATACCATGTACATATGCAAGAATATTCATCTTAGCATCATTCATATTAGTAAACCCCTAACAAATTAAAATGGAAAAATGATTGTGTTAATTTCACATAAAGGAAAAGAAGTGATTGAAATGGACAAAATGCAGATACATATGAGATAAATGAAACATGAGATTGTACAAAATAAGGCATAAATACACTGTGCATGTCCTTTAGATAAGGGTAGAAGACAATATTTAGGATGCCTACTGATTCAATGACTCTTACTGGGAAGAGAATGAATAGGGTATCTATATCCTACTAACTTGATCAGGGGTTACAGAACATTTGCTTTATGTAGATTTACATCGCTGACAATTTGTAAATTTTTTCTAGAGGGCATAGGATTTTTTTTAGGGCCACACCCCTGGCACATGGAAATTCCCAGGCTAGGGGCTGAGTTGGAGCTACAGCTGTGGCCTACCCCACAGCCACAGCAACAGAGAATCAAAGCCATGTCTGCAACCTACACCACAGCTCAAGGCAAGGCTGGATACTTAACCTACTGAGCAAGGCCAGAGATTGAACCCACATCCTGATGGATGCTAGGCGGGTTAGCTAACCACTGAGCCAGTATGGAAACACCTACCTCAGATAATAATAGTTTCTGGTAGGCCTTTCAGTTACTCTCCTAGGGGCAGCCACTCACCACATCCATGGGAGAGCCCAGTAGAAATTGTTCATCCAGGTGGTCACTCTAAGAAAAATCCCAGGGTAGGAGGGCAGGCTCCCTGAGGTTGTCTATGGATGGTTCTACTCTCCCCACCCTCTGAGGTGGGAGTATTCCCATTCCCTCACTCACCTTAACATTCTCAGGACAGGTCACCCACCAACCAGTGCCCTCCACACAAATGGGGCTCAGGCTTCCAGGCCTCCTCCATTGGGGTGACCTTCCAGAGCCTCCTGGTGACTCCCAGGGCTCATTCAGTCAGTGTTTCAGTACCAGTTATGCCCTGATGAGGCAGGACCACACAGAAACCAAAGCCCCCTTGGAAATGAATTTCTTCCTCCCTTTTCCAGGTTAGCCCATAGGATCACAGTGAGGGTCACAGTTTCAGAGGATGGCTCTGGTGGGGCCACCTCTGGGGAGCCCACCAGGCATCTACCAAGCATGTGAGAGGGCAGACATAGTGAGGGTTGGCAGTGCCTCCCTTTCTTCTGACAATCTCTGGTTGCTCCCTGCTTTTCCCAATGGTATGGCTTTGAGGGCCACCCCTTTATGCCTGACTCCAGTCTTGTTTCAGCCACAGGTGGGCAGATCAGTGCAAACCTATGGTGTACCCTGGGAGGGTCCCTTCACCTCTCCCGTAACACCCACAACATTGTCTCACAGCCAAGTGTGAACAAACGGTATGATTGCCAACCTGGAGGGTTCCTTCTCCCTCCTTTAAGCCAAGCTCCTCCTCAGGATGAATTTCCAGCTGAGTTTGAAGACCTCTGGAAATTTCCCAGGCAGAGTATGTGGACCAGAGAACACAATCACCTAGGTGATGTGTGAGTGGACATTTTTAAATTTTAATAATCATGTATTTATTTTCATGTATTAAATATATTTGTAACTCATTGAAAAAATAAAATAAAAGATTTATAAATTAAAATAGTATTTTTCATCAGGACATTTACAACTACTACTTGTGCAGAACCCTGAATACTGACTAAAGAATCTATTATAGAGGTGAATATAAGGAAAACGTGTTTAGGAAATTGTGATAGGATCTCAATTTAATAGAACAGAGGCTCTATAAGGAGTGTTCACAATGGAGTGAATTGGATGTGTGTCAATTTTGGACGCTCTCCAATTATATTGCTCAGCAACATGTCCATGCCCAAGAAATAAAATGTGCTTTGCATACTATTAGGTGGAGAGGCTAAAGAGGAAGTGTTCTGGCAGAGTGAGAGCTGTCTGGGAAAATTTAAATGAAACAAATAAGAGAGTGCCAAATAATGACTTTAATGGGAAACATAAATTGTCTGGTCAAAGAGATCCCATGGGGTAGAAACAACTATTCATTAAGAAGCTCTTTATTTTTGGAAAGGGCAAACTATTTTAAAAGTAAGTTGAATTTCTTTGATGAAATTAGATTTTTGTTTAAGATAATATAAATATTTAAACCCTTTTCAGTGTGAAAAAAACCCAGCATCCTCTCAAATAAAAATGGTAAATAGGAACCAATTTATACTGATATAAGGTTAGTTAATAATTTTAATATAAAATTTTAATATTTAATAGTATATTAAAGTAGCCTCTACATACTTCAGATTCAATAAAATATAATTTAAATAAAATATTAAATAATAATTTGAAATTATTTAGAAACTTGAATAACTATTATATGTTATGTAAGTATGATAAATAATAATGCAGATAATCTTGATTCTGAGCCAAGGTATGGTAACAAGCATTTTCAAATTAATTGCAGTATTGGTGACATTTTAATAACAGATTTAATATAAAACAATTGAGTTAATACAATTCCAAGTTTTGGGAAGTTCAAGAAACACTTATTCTAAAGAAAAAAAAATAATGCTCTTTAATTTCGAATGTATGATATAATGAAAAAAATGTAGTTCAATGTTAAATTTTAGGTTACAGTGTTTAACTTGTTAATATTAAATATGCAGATGCAACTGAATGAGGTAGAGTTGTTGATATCACCAACAGCAAAATGATGTAGCATATTGTTATATGTCCCATACATCATTTGGACTTTTCCAGGGAATGGATACTTTTGTTAAAAAAAAAGCAATATTTGAACATTGTTTTATTTTCCTTGATTAATAAGTACTTGAGCATTTATAAGAAAGAAGTATAATGTAGATAATTTAGTGTGATCACAGAGAGTAAATATTTGCTTTTTCTACTTGGTTTGCTGTTGAGAATAACATACACAAATCATGTGTTTCATAGCATATGGTGATAATTATAAAAAGTTAGGTGTGTACAGTTAGACATTATAATTTATTTAGTAGTGAAAGTTCCTATGTTCATGTAATAGGAACAAAATTATTTAAAATAAATTTAGCCATTCTTAAAAATGATAATAAATATTGAATTTAAAAAATTCTCTCTTGTATTAATTTTTCCTCCCTTTTAAGAGTGATGGTTTCAGTTAAATACTGTCTACTGTTTTAGTTCATTGTAGCATCAAATACTAAGCACTGTATTAAGTGTACTGCAATTTTCTTAATCTAAATGGGTCCCAAGAAGGAAGAGTCATAGCCCTTACCTCTCAGATAACTTAATGTCCATTAAAGGTGAAAAAAAAAATGAATCAGGAAAATTGCAACACTGAATGGTGATGCATAGTGTAGGTGTTAGATTTCACAGAGTAAAGATAATATTACAACAATCTTGTCAGCACATTCATAGACAACTTGCCCCTTGAATGTTTAATTGGGATTTTCATAATACTTAAAAATTGTTTTAAATCACACTCCATTCCCATAGTAACCACATGAAACAAAGAAAAACTATTTTAGGAGTAGTATTTCATGTTGTACAGACCTCTGATTAAAATTCAGAAGAATTAAACTAATTTTTTCAGTGTAATAACAGTAACTAGCATGTACATAGACATAAATGTCAGAGCTTGTATAAGTCATTTTACATACACTAAATGATATAAAGTCACAAAAAAATCAGAGTGTTGGAATAGCAGCTGGTTCACATTTATCTGAAAGAACTGTTATCCTGGAAGAATGTGTAACTTGCATGAAGCCATACAAAAAGAGGCTGATAATAATTCCATTCAATCCATCCAGGGAGGGCCATGTTCATTACATTACACCTAGCATTAAACTTGGTGGACAGTGTCCAATCCCACCAGGACAGAGAGTTGAAAATAGGCTGGAGCAAGTGGTGAGCCAAGAGATGCCCAGGGGAAATATGGAACAGGGCAACCACATTAAGATCAGTGAGGTCCTACTGTATAGCACAGGGAGTTATATCCAATCTCTTGGGATAGAACATGATCAGAGATATTATGAGAAAAAGAAAATATACCTGTGTGTATGTGTGTGTGTATATATATATTTATATATCTGATATATGACAAGGTCACTATGCTGTATGGCTGAAATTGATACAACATTGTAAATCAACTATAATTTAAAAAGTTAATTAAAAAAAAACTATTGTAAAAGCAAATAAAAAAAAATCTGTTTAAGACCAGGATCAGGCCTGAACAGGACTGAGGAGAGCCTCAGAATATTTGCTGTCTCAGAGCCTCAATCCCTCACCCTAGACCTGACCCCAATGAAAGGGGAGAATGGAAAAAAGTGGTTACTAAGAGATAACCCAATAATTCAATTAAATATTTATTAAATTTTCCTAGATCGAGTGTTATAAACCTGGGGACTACACATAATGTAATATAATCATAGTTATAGTTATATAACCTCACTAATAATCAGTTTAAATTAGGTAGGTCATGATTGTATCAACATTGTCCTATTCAATTCTCACAAATGAGGAAGTAAACTTTAGAAAGTGTATGCAATTGCTTAACATCACATGCATAATCAATCAAGTAAAGAGGATTCAAACTTAAAGAGAAAATTATAAAGCACTGGCTTGCAATCACAAATCCATGTGTAATTAGACAAATTATCCACCTTTTATTAGGCTCAATACACTTATCTCCAAAGAAGCATCAGGTTAGAAATGATCACTTAAGAATTTTTTTTTGAGGATCAGCAAAGATACTGGAGGTTCACACAGCACACAAGGTAAAATGAAAAACCAACATCTCTTATCCTTCTGTCAACACACATATACAGATATTGAACAACCTCCAGGCTGTCTCTATTTTCCCAGCTTTAAAATGTATTGTTTCTGAATCAACGTTCTCAAGATAATGTCTTTGAGTAAAAACCTGTTAGACTTTCCACCTAGTATCCCTCCAAAAGCTGTTTAATTCTCATGTACACAAAAAGCATTCTAACAATCTTTTAACTGAAAAATACTGCAGACAGAAAAACAGGGACATGTATGCTCAAGATAGACTGATGAGGGGAAAATGAAGGATTCAAATAGGTAGTGGAAAATGTGTGAGAAAAGACATTTTATGATCTAGAACTACTGAATTAGAAATGCATAGAGAAGCACAATAAAATTGTCAGGAGGGATAATTCATTAAATATATGATAATAATGCAAAGCTCTGAGTCTTCATAATTGCCAGTGATGTTCCAGTATCTGTGGTGAGTAGGATAATTTTTTTTATAGTATATGGAATGGCTCTAAAGGGAATTCCAGTGGAGATTTTACATGGGATCTAAATTGGGAAACTGGGAAATACATAGATAGTAATATTCTTATGTCAGAAATAATTGCAATTGCAGTGATTTTAGAAGCCATCTGGCCACCCTGAGTCAATCTGAAAAACAAGCAATTTTGAGGAAGGAAGAGTGAAAACAGATCCTACACACACACACACACACACACACACACACACACACACAGAGAGAGAGAGAGAGAGAGAGAGAAATCCACTGGAAGAAAATCTAACTAAATTAACGAGATTTCTGGGAATCCTCACAGACTGGAAAGTAACTGTATCACAGAGACTCACCTACAGAAATGAAGTTCTGAGCCCCACATAAAACCCCCATGCATGGGGATCTGCCACTGGGAGAAAGAGCCCCTGGAGCACCTGTTATTGAAGGCCAGTGGGGCTTGTGTGCAGGAGCTCCACATGACTGGGGAAAACAGAGAACCCATTCTTAAAAGGCACATATGGTCTTTCATGTTCACTGGGTCCCAGCACAAAGAAAAGTGTCCATAGGAGTCTGGGTAAGACCTGACTGCAGTTCTTAGAGGACCTCCTGGGAAAAAAGGGGTGAATGTGTCTTGTTGTGAGGGAAGGACATTGGGACCAAAGCTCTTGGGAATATTTGTCAGCAAGCCTTTCTCTGGAGGTGGCCGTTTTGGGAAAATCTGGCCCCACCCATCAGAGCTGAGAAGCCCCAGGCCAAACAACAATCCAGGTGGGATCACAGCCCCCATCATCAGTAAACAGGCTGCCTAAAGACTCCCCAAGCACACAGACACCTCTAATCTCACCCAGAGACAAAGCCCCACCCACCAGATAGTAATCAGTTCCACCTACCAGTGGGCAGGCATCAGTCCCTCACATCAGGAAGCCGACAGCAAGCCCCATACCGACTTCATCCACAAGGGGGAGCAGACACCAGAAGTAAGAGAGGCTACAACTCTATTATCTATAAAAATGTCACAACAGGAAAAACCTATAAAAATGAAAAGACATAGAACTATAACTCAGATAAGGAAGAAAGAAAAAAACCCATAAAAACAACTAAGTGATCAGGAGAATCTCAGCCTCCAGGAAAAAGACTTTAGACTGTTGATGATGAAAATGATGCAAGACATTGGAAATAAGTTGGAGGCAAAGATGGATAATTCACAGGAAACACTGAGCAAAGAGATGCAAGATATAAAACATAAAAAAGAAGAGATGCAAAATACAATAACTGAAATAAAAAATTCATTTTTAGAAGAAGACGACAACAGCAAAACACAGGAGGCAGAAGAACAAATAAGTGAGGTGGAGGACAGACTAGTGGAAATCATGGATGCAGAACAGAAAAGAGAAAAAAGATTGAAAAGAAATGAAGAGAGTCTCAGAGAACTCTTGGACAATGTTAAATGCACCAACATCTGTATTATAGGGGTGCCAGAAGGAGAAGAGAGAAAGAAAGGGACAGAAAAAAATATTCCAAGAGATAATAGCCAAAAGCTTCCCTGACATGGGAAAGGAACCACTCACTCAAATCCAGGAAGTGCAATGAGTACCATTTAAAATAAACCCAGGTAGGAATACCCCAAGACACATGTGAATCAAACTGACCAAAATTAAAGACAAAGAGAAAATCCTGAAAGCAGCTGGGAAAAGAAATAAATAACATACTAGGAAACCCTGATACAGTTATTGGCAGATTTTGAAGCAGAAACTCTACAGGCTGGAAGGGAGTGGCATGATGTACTTTAGGTGATGAAAGGAAAAAACCTCCAAACCAAGATTACTTTACACAGCAAGGCTGTCATTCAGATTTAAAGGAGAAATCAAAACCTTTACAGAGAAGCAAAACCTAAGAGATTTCAGGAGCACTAAACCAGCTTTATGACAAATACTAAAGGAACTTGTCTAGGCAGAAAGAAAAAGCCACAACCAGAAACAAAAATACCACAAATGACAAGGCTCTCCAGTAGAGGTATATATACAGTAAAGATAAGAAATCATCCACACACAATTCTGCCACCAAAATCAGATATCATGAGAAGAGGAGGGTACAAATGCAGTACACTGGACATGCAATTGAAATTAAGAGACCAACAGCTGAAAACAACCTTGTATATATATAGACTCATGTCAAAACTTCAGAATAACTGCAAACCAAAAATCTACAATTGATACACAAACAAATAAAAAAATTAACTCAAATACAACAATAAAGATAGTCATCAAACCACAAGAGGAGAGAACAAGAGAAGAAGGGAAGAAAATGAGCTACAAAAACAAATCAAAGCATTTTAAAAAAATGGCAATAAGAACATACATACCAATAAGGTTAATAGACTAAATATCCCAACCAAAAGACATAGACTAGCTAAATGGATAAATAAAATAAGACCCATATATATGATGTCTTCAAGAGACACATTTCACTTCTAGGGACACATATAAATTGAAAGTGAGAGGATGGAAGAAAATATTCCATGCAAATGGGGATCAAAAGAAACTGAAGTAGCAATACTCATATCAGACAAAATAGACCTTCAAATGAAGAATATTTTAAGAGACAAAGGAGAACAATAGATAATGATCAAAGGATCAATCCAAGAAGATATAACAATTTGAAATATCTACACACCCAACATAGGTTCACCACAATATGTAAGGCAACTGCTAACAACCTTAAAAGGAGAAATTGACAATAACACAATAAGAGTGGGGGACTTTAACACCCCACTTACAGCAATGGACAGATCACCCAGATAGAAAATCAATAAAGAAACACAGGCCCTGAGTGAAGCATTAGACCAGATGGACTTAGTAGATATTTATAGGAAATTCCATCCAAAAGCAACAGAATACACATTCTTCTCAAATGCACATGGAACATTCTCTAAGATCGATCATATCCTGGGTGACAAATCAAAAATCAGTAACTTTAAGAAAATTGAATTCATATCAAGCATGTTTTCTGACCACAACACAGTATGACTAGAAATCAACAAGAAAAAAACTGCAAAAAACACAAACACATGGAGACAAACAACATGCTACTCAAAAACAAATGATTCAATGAAGAAATCAAGGAGGAAACTAAAAAAATACCTAAAGGCAAATGACAACAAAGATAGGACACTCCAAAACCTATGGGATGCATCAAAAGCCATTCTAAGAGAAAAGTTTATAACAATGCAAGCACACTTCAAAAAACAAGAAAAAGCTCAAATAAATGTCCAAACTTTATATCTAAAGCAGCTAGAGAGAGAAGAACTAAGAAGACATAAAGTTAGTAGAAGGAAAGAAATCATAAAGATCAGAGCAGAAATCAATGAAACAGAAGAAAACCATATAAGAGATTAATGAAATAAAAAGCTGATTCTTTGAAAAGATCAACAAAATTGATAAAACCTTAGCCAGACTTATCAAGAAAAAAGAGAAAGGACTCAAATCAGTCAAATTAGAAGTGAAAAAGGAGGAGTAACAATGGACATCACAGAAATACAAAGGAGCATAAAAGACTGCTATATGCAACTATATGCCAATAAAACAGAAAACCTAGAAGAAATGGACAAATTCTTAGAAAAGTACAATCTTCCAAGACTAAACCAAGAGGAAATAACAAAAAAGAATGGACTAATCACAAGTACTGAAATTTAAACTGTGATTAAACACTTCCAACAAACAAAAGACCAGGACCAGATGGCTTCACAGGCAAATTCTATCAAACATTTAGAGAAGACATAACACCTATACTTCTGAAACTATTCCAGAAAATTGCAGAGGAAGGGACACTTCCATACTCATTCTATGTGGCCACCATCACCCTCATACCAAAACCAGACAAAGATAACACAAAAAAAGAAAGCTACGGGCCAATTTCACCAATGAATATAGATGCAAAAATCCTCAACAAAATACTAGCAAACCGCATCCAACAATATATTAAAAGGATTGTATATCATGATCAAGTAGGATTTATCTCGGGGATGCAAGGGTTCCTCAATATCCACAAATCCATCAGTGTGATACACCACATTAACAAACTGAAGAATAAAAACCATATGATCCTCTCAATAGATGCAGAAAAAGCTTTTGGCATAATCCAACACCCATTTCTGATAAAAACCCTTCAGAAAGTGGGCATAGAGGGAATCTACCTCAACATAATAAAGGTCACATGGGACAAACCCACAGCTAACCTCACTCTCAATGGTGAAAAGCTGAAAAAATTCCCAATGAGATCAGGAACAGGGCAAGGATACCTGCTCTCGCCCCTACTATTAACATAGTTTTGGAAGTCCTAGCCATAGCAATGAGAGAAGTAAAAGAGATAAAACGAATCCAAATTGGAAAGGAAGAAGTAAAACTATCACTATTTGCAGATGACATGATCCTATACCTAGAGAATCCTAAAGACTCTACAAGAAATCTGTCAGAGCTCATCCATGAATTTGGCAAAGTCACAGGATACAAAATTAATACACAGAAATTGATGGCATTTCTATATAATAACAATGAAAGATCAGAAAGCGAAATTAGGGAGGCAATCCCATTTACCATCACATCCAAAAGAATAAAATACCTATGAGTAAACCTACCTAAAGAGACAAAAGACCTGTACTTTGAAAACTATAAGACACCGAAGAAAGAAATCAAAGGTGAAACAAATAGATGGAAAGACATAACATGCTTTTGGATTGGAAGAGTCAATATTATCAAAATGACTAGACTACTCAAAGCAAGCTACAGATTCCTTGTAATCCCCATCCTTTTTTTTTTTTTTGTCTTTCTGCCATTTCTCAGGCTGCTCCCATGGCATATGGAGGTTCCCAGACTAGGGGTCAAATCAGAGTTGTAGCCACCAGCCTATGCCAGAGCCTTAGCAACATAGGATCCTTAACCCACTGAGCAAGGTCAGGGATTGAACCCATAACCTCATGGTTCCTAGTCAGATTCATTAACCACTGAGCCACGACAGGAACTCCTGTAATCCCTATCTAATTACCAAGGACATTTTTCACAGAACTTGAACCAAATATTTTAAAGTTTGTTTGGAAGAACAAAAGACCCAGAATAGCCAAAGACATCCCGAAAAAGAAAAATGGAGCTGGAGGAATCAGACTCCTGGACTTCAGACTATACTACAAAGCAACAATCATCAAAACCATATGGTACTCACACAAATACAGACATATAGATCGGTGGAACAGGATAGAAAGCCCAGATTTAAACCCATGAACCTACAGTCAACCAGTCTATGACCAAGTGGGTAAGAATATACAATGGAGAAAAGACGGCCTGTTCAATAAGTGGTGCTGGGAAAACTGGACAGCCACACATAAAATAATTAAATTAGAACACTCCCTATTTTTATACACAAAAATAAACTCAAAATTGGATTAAAGACCTAGATATAAGACCAGATACTATAAAGCTTTTAGAGGAAAACATAGGCCAAACACTTTCTGACATAAATGACAGCAACATCTTCTCAGATCCACCTCTTAGAGTCATGACAATAAAAACAAAAATAAATAAATGGGACTTAATTAAACTTAAGGTTTCTGCACAGCAAAGGAAACCCTAAACAAAACAAAAAGACAACCCACAGAATGGGAGAAAATCTTTGCAAATGAATTGACTGACAACAAACTAATCTCCAAAATTTATAAATACCACTTGCTGTTCAATACCAAAAAAAAAAAAAAACCAAAAAACAAAAACCACCTCATCAAAAAATGGGCAGAATTTCTAAACAGTCAATTCTCCAAAGAATACATATGGATGGCCAAAAAACACATGAAAAGATGTTCAACATCACTCATTATTAGAGAAATGCAAATCAAAACCACTGTGTGGTACTACCTTACACCAGGCAGAATGGCCATCATCAAAGAGTCTACAAACAATAAGTGCTGGTGAGGATATGGAGAAAAAGGAACCCTATTACACTGTTGGTGGGATTATAAATTGGTGCAACCACTGTGGAAAATGGTATGAAGATTCCTCAGAAAACTAAAAGTAGAACTAACATTTGACCCAACAATCCCACTCCTGGGCAACTATCCAGAGAAAACCATGACTTGCAAAGACATATGTACTCCAATGTTCATTGCAGCACTCTATGCAATAGCCAAGTCATGGAAGTAACCTAAATGTCCATCGACCAAGGAGTGGATCAGGAAGATGTGGTACCTATAAACAATGGATATTACCCAACAATTAAAAGGAAAGAAATAATGACATTCTTAGCAACATGGATGGATCTAGAAATTATCCTGCTAAGTGAAGTCAGCCAATGAGACACTAACATCAAATGCTTTCACTGACACGTGGAATCTGAAAAAAAAATGACAGAATGAACTTCTTCGCAGAACAGATACTGACTCACAGACTTTGAAAAACTTATGGTCTCCAAAAGAGACAGTTTGGGGGGTGGGGTGATGCACTGGGGTTGTGGGTTGCAAATCCTATAAAATTGCATTGTGATGATCATTGTACAACTATAGATGTAATAAATGCTTTGCATAATTTAAAAAATTCTCTAAAGATTGAAACTCTAGTCTCAAAAGGAAATAAGATATTATCACAGGCATTAAGTGGAATCAAGCCTTATGTATGTCTTGCATCATAAAGCAGTTCCTGATCTCTGCATTACATTAAATTTTTTAGCTAAAGTTAAAAAAATAATAATTTCAGTTGGCTATTTACTTGCATCTTTATTTGTAGTTTTTTTTTTCTTCCAAAAAAGTACATAGCCCCTATTAAGTTCTTATTCTTCCCTTTGTGTGCATGTGTGTGTCTGTGTGTGTGTGTGTGCATGCCTCCCTTGTTTGGGTAAATTTAACCTCCAATCCAGCTATGTTCTTGAATGAAATAAATGAGAAAGGTAAGCTAACTACATTTATTGTTTAAAGAAATATGAACAATAAATATTAAACCTTGAACAAATAAGAACATATGTAAGAAAATCTGTTTATTTTATGATTTCAAATTGTGTTGGTTGAATTGTCTATGATTCTACTGACAAGGAGATAAAACTCAAGATTTTCCATGTCAAATACTGAGTGTCCATATGCACAGAATGTCTATATTTGCATTGAGATCTCATAATCCATCATTTCCCATTTGAATTCTCAATTAATTTTCTAAACTAGTATTTAAGATGGACATTATTATTTTACATATTTTGCAGATGAGAAAAGCAAATTTTAAAGCTATTAACTAAACTTCCAATAGACAAACTTTTAGGGGTTCTTAGAATAGACTTTGTTGACCTAAATTTAAGAGATTGTCAAACAATTCTCCAGCAAAGCTGAGTTTATTCAGGATCAGCAGAGAATTGCAAAGTAGGGTCTACAAACATGGAGGTTCCCACAAGCCAAGAGAAGGAGAACATTTTCATAGAAAGGAAGCAAAATTTCAGAGGAATATAATGAGCAGAGAGTCCTTGAATTTCATTGGTTTCATCCTTTGCAGGAAAGGAGAGGAATCCTTCTTCTTCCTGTTGTGTTTTACTAT
Organism: Phacochoerus africanus; assembly: GCF_016906955.1. Classification (NCBI taxonomy): domain Eukaryota; kingdom Metazoa; phylum Chordata; class Mammalia; order Artiodactyla; family Suidae; genus Phacochoerus; species Phacochoerus africanus. The sequence goes on along the minus strand of NC_062553.1, from coordinate 54,024,945 downwards.
AGTCACAAGCATGAGAGTTCCCCCTTTTCTGTTCTCTTAACTGCATTTAACTGAGATTCGTGTTAATTAACTTTTTAGAAAGTGAATGTAATTTTGAGCAGAAAGAATTAATTAATTTTCCTGTCAAGTTCAATTTTATCTTAGTCACTTTGATTATAATGTGTACATATACACATACAGACACATATATTTGTGTGTATGCATAAACATGTTTGTGTGTATTCATCTTCTAGTAAATTCAATATTCCAAACATCAGAATATATATATTCACAAGATATAGATATGTGTGTGTATATATATATATATATATATATATATATATATATAGCCATTTCTTTTCAGATTCTTTTCCCATACAGGTTACCACACAGTACTGAGTAAATTTCCATGTGTTATAAGCAGGTCTTCTGTTACCTGTCTATTCTCTATATAGTAGTGTATATATATCAGTCCCATCCCCCTAATATATCTCCTACACCATGTTTCCCCTTAACCTAAGTTTGGTTTAAAAATCTTCGGGTCTGTTTCTTTTTTGTAAGTTCTATCATATCATTTCTATTACATTCCATATATTAGTGATCTCATACAAAATATGTCTTTCTGACTTACTTCACTCTTTTCTCTCTTTCTTTCTTTCTTTCTTTCTTTCTTTCTTTCTTTCTTTCTTTCTTTCTTTCTTTCTTTCTTTCTCTCTTTCTCTCTTTCTCTCTTTCTCTCTTTATTTTGTTCTTTCTAAGGCTGCACTCAGGGCATATGGAAGTTCCCAGGCTAATGGTCAAATTGGAGCTGCAGCTGCAGGCCTAAGCCACAGCCACAGCAACATAGGATCCAAGCTGCATCTGCAACCTACACCATAGCTCATGGCAATTCCAGATCCTTAACCCACTGAGTGAGACCAGGGATTGAGCCTGCATCCTCATGGATAATAGTTGGTTTTGTTTCCACTGAGCCACAATGAGAACTCATTCACTTAGTATGATAATTTCTAGGTCCAATCATATTGCTGGAAATGGCATTTTTTCCATGCTTTTTATTACTGAGTAATACTGCATTGTATGTATGTACCACATGATTTTATTTTTTAATTTATATCTCTTACTGCTTACTGAAATATCTTTCCCTATTATGTTTATAATCAGTGTCCCAAAGAGGCTGGAAATACAAATTTTAAAGTTTAACATTGAGCATAGGATTAATTGATTTGAATAATAAAAGAGAGAATACTTTGTGGGCTTGATATATTTTAAGGAAAATATATGAGGGACTTTAAGCACTTTCTTGGAAAAAATCAGCGCAAACTTAAAAACAGCAGGGAAAAAAGGAACTTGAGTGGACAGATAAATCACTTGAGGATTTAAAAATTAGTTTACAAGAGGATGTAAATGTCTCCTCTTATCCCATACAAAATATTTAAGAAAATCTGATTTAAATAGAAATGCTAAAAAAAAAATAACCTGATAGCTGATATTGGGTAAAAAAACTAATGATATGTGTAAACTGTCAAATCTGAGTCACACGTATTCTATAAATTGTAGTTGCTAAAAAGGACTTAAACAGTGAGACTAGATGATTCACTTAATCTTAGTATACATGCTGTTCTGGCCCATTACTATGCCCAAAAGCAGTATAGTTGGTCAGATTATGACAGCCCAGGCTTCAGGATTGTTTCTGTCACTATTAGACCAGTCACACTTTAAATTTTATTGGAGTACAGTTGACCAAAAATGTTATGTGAGTTTCAGGTTACAGCAAAGTGAATTGGTGATACATATACATATAGCCATTCATATAGATTCTTACAGAATATTGAGTATGTTTCCCTGTGCTATATAATAGATCCTTTAATTTATCTATTTTATATACAGTAGTATATATATGTTAATCCTAAATTCCTAATTTATCTCTTATCCTCACATCTCCTCTTTGGTAACCATAACTTTGATATCAAAAACTCTGAATTGTTTCTGTTTTGTGAACATGTTCCTTTGTATCATTTTAATTAGATTTCACATATGTGATATCATATTTTTTCATTTTTTTATTAAAGTATAGTTGACTTAAAATGTTCTGTTAATTTCTGCTGTACAGCAAAGTGACCCAGCCATGCATATATATATACACATTTTTTTCTCATATTTTCTTCTATACTGTTCTATCATAAGTTTGGATATAGTTCCCTGTGATATCATATGTTTTCATATGTTTTAATGTCATTATTCTCATCTGTAAAATAAGGGTCTTTGATACTATCTTTCAGTAGATTTATGAGAATTTATATTAGTATAATAAAACATAAGTGTACATTATAATTAGTATAAGTATACAGGACTCATCAAGACCAAATCACAAATATGATGCTGAGGAGGCAAGTGTAAGAATATGTTAGGTCTATTTGTCTTTATCTTTTTATCCCTGATTTAGTCAACACTTAATTCTTTCTCCTGACTTATAAGAAGAATCTTAACCAATTGTTTAAAATGACTCTCCATATTTTTTTTTGCTTTGATAGTCACATTTAACATTACAGTGAAAAAACAAATATTGGTTACACAGCAATTTTCTGTTCCTATGTAGTGTAAAGGTATCAGTTAATGTAGGGAACTCAGATAACAGGGATTGTGAATTTTTACTGGACCCACAGTAGTTAATATGGTCTATAGGTGGTATAATGTAATATGCATAAGCATGCTATAGTGCTAGAGAAATTCTTAGGGGTAACTGGTAAATTGTGTAAAATATTTTAACTGAATTGTTTCTTTTTCAATTTTATTTCTTTAATTATTTACCCAATACAATTTTTTTAATGTACAGCATGGTGATCCAGTTACACATACATGTACACATCCTTTTTGCTCAAATTATAATGCTCCATCTTAAGAGACTACACATAGTTCCCAGTGCTACATAGCAGGATCTCATTGCTAATCCATTCCAAAAAAAGAGTTTGCATCCATTAACCCCAAGCTCCCAATCCATCCCACTCCTTCCCCCTCCCCCTTGACAACCACAAGTCTATTCTCCAAGTCCATGATTTTCTTTTCTGTGGAAAGGTTCATTTGTGCTGTATATTAGATAGCAGATATAAGTGACATCATATGGTATTTGTCTTTCTCTTTCTGACTTATTTCACTCAGTATGAGAATCTCTAATTCCATCCATGTTGCTGCAAATGGTATTATTTCATTCTTTTTTATGGCTGAGTTGTATTCCATCATGTATATATACCACATCTTCCTAATCTAATCATCTGTTAATGGACATTTGGGTTGTTTCCATGTCTCGGCTATTGTGACTAGAGCTGCAATGATCATCCGGGTGCATGTGTCTTTTTCAAGGAAAGTTTTGTCCGGATCTATGCCCAAGAGTGGGATTGCTGGATGGTAGTTCTATGTATAGTTTTCTAAGGTACCCCCATACTATTCTCCACAGTGGTTGTACCAGCTTACATTATCACCAACAGTTCAGGAGCATTCCCTTTTCTCCACAACCCCTCCAGCACTTGTTATTTGTGGACTTATTAATGATGGCCATTCTGACTGGTGTGAGGTGGTATCTCCTGGTAGTTTTGATTTGAATTTCTCTAATAATCAGGGAAGTTGAGCATTTTTTCATGTGCTTGTTGGCCATCTGCACATCTTCCTTGGAAAAATGTTTATTCAGGTCTTTTGCCCATTTTTCAATTGGGTTGTTGACTTATTTGCTTTTGAGTTGTATAAGTTGGTTTTATATTCTAGAGATTAAGCCCTTGTCAGTTGCATCATTTGAAACTATTTTCTCCCATTCTGTAAATTGTATTCTTGTTTACTTGTTGGTTTCCTTTCCTGTGCAAAATCTTGTCAGTTTGATTAGGTCCCATTGGTTTATATGTGTTTTTACTTCTGATGCTTTGGAAGACTGACCTGAGAAAATATTCATAAGGTTGATGTCAGAGAATGTTTGCTTATGTTCTATTCCAGGAGTTTGATGGTGTCTTGTCTTATATTTATGTCTTTCAGCCATTTTGAGTTTATTTGCATGTATGGAGTGATAGTATATTCTAGTTTCATTGATTTGCATGCAGCTGTCTAGGTTTCCCAGCAATACTTGCTGAAAAGACTGACTTTTCCCATTTTATGTTCTTGCTTCCTTTGTCAAAGATTAATTGACCACAGTGACTGGGTTTATCTCTGGGTTCTCTATTCTGTTCCATTGATCTGTCTGTCTGTTTTGGTACCAGTGCCACATTGTCTTGATGACTGTGGCTTTGTAATATTTTTTGAAGTCTGGGAGAGTTATGCCCCCTGCTTGGTTTTTGTTGTTCTGAATTGCTTTGGCAATTCTGGGTCTTTTGTGGTTCCATATAAATTTTTGGATTGTTAGTTCTAGTTCTGTGAAAAATGTCATGGGTAATTTGATAGGGATTGCATTGAATCTGTTGATTGCATTGGGTAGTATGGCCACTTTTACAATATTGATTTTTCCAACCCAGGAGCATGGGATATCTTTCCATTTCTTTACATCTTCTTTAATTTCCTTGATGAATGTTTTATAATTCTTTCCATATAAGTCCTTTACCTCCTTGGTCAGGTTTATTCCCAGGTATTTGATTTTTTGGGGTGCAATTTTATAAGGTAATGTATTTTTGTATTTGTTTTCTAATATTTCATCATTAGTATGTGGAAATGTGACTGATTTCTGAATGTTAATCTTATATCCTGCTACTTTGCTGAATTTGTTGATCAGTTCAAGTAGTTTTTGAGGTTGAGTCCTTAGGGTTTTCTCTACATAGTATCATATCTTCTGCATGCAGTGACAGTTTTACCTCTTCTATTCCTACTTGGATGCCTCTAATTTCTTTTGTTTGTCTGATTGCTATGGTTAGAACTTCCAATACTATGTTGAATAATAGTGGTGAGAGTGGGCATCCTTGTCTTCTTCCAGATTTTAGTGGGAAGGCTTTACGCTCTTCTCCTTTGAGTATAATATTTTCTGTGTATTTGTCATAAAGGCTTTATGTTAAGGAATGTTTCCTCTATACCCACTTTGGTAGGATTGTTTATCATGAATGGATGTTGGATTTGTCAAATGTTTTGTCTGCATCTATTGAGATGATCATGTAGTTTTTGACTTTTCTTTTATTAATGTGGTGTAGGACATTGATTGATATGTGTATGTTGAACCATCCTTGTGAACCTGGGATGAATATCACCTGGTCATGGTATATGATATTTTTTATATGTTGTTGGATTTGGTGGACTAAAATTTTGTTGATAATTTTTGCATCTATATTCATCAAATATATTAGACTATAGTTTTATTTTTGGTGGTATCTTTGTCAGATTTTGGAATTAAGGTGATGGTGGTGTCATAGAATATCTTTGGGAGTGTTCCTTCTTCTTTAACCTTATGAAAAAGGTTAAGGAAGATGGGTATAAATTCCTCTTTGAATGTGTGGTAGAATTCACCTGTGAAGCCATCTGGTCCTGGAGTTTTATTTGTAGGGAGTGTTTTTATGATACATTCAATTTCATTTCTAGTGATCAGTCTGTTCAGTTGATCTATTTCTTCTTGATTCAGTTTTGGCAGGCTATACATCTCTATAAATTTGCCCATTTCTTCTAGGTTGTCAAATTTGTGGGCATATAATTGTTTAGAGTATTCTCATATGGTTTTTTGTATTCCTGTAGTATCAGTTGTGATTTATCATTTTTCATTTCTTATTTTGCTTATTTGGGTTTTTTCTCTCCTCTTCTTGGTGAGTCTAGCCATAGGTTTGTCAATTTTGTTAACCTGTTCAAAGAACCAGCTCTTGGTTTGAATGACATCATCTCTTGTTTTTTGAATCTCTATTTTATTGATTTCCTCTTTGATATTTATGATTTCCTTCCTTCTGCTGACCTTAAGTTTTGTTTGTTCTTTTTGTAATTCATTTAGGCAGTGGTTTAAGTTGTCAATTTGAGATCTTTCTTCTTTTTTGAAGAAGGCCTATATTGCTATGAACTTCCCTCTGAGCACTGCTTTTGTGGTGTTTCATTGATTTTGAGTGGTTGTGTCTTCATTATCATTTGTCTCCGTGTATTTTTTAATTTCCTTCTTGATTTTCTCATTAGCCCATTGGTATTTTAATAGCATGTTGTTTAGCCTTAATGTAATATGTTTTTTTCTCCTTTCTTTTCCTGTGGTTGATTTCTAGTTTCATGTATTGTAGTCAGAGAAGACACTTGGAATAATTTCTCTACTCTTAAATTTGTTGAGGTTAGCTTTCTGCCCCAATATGCGATCAATTCTTGAGAATATTTCATGTGCACTTGAAAAGAATGTGTATTCTGATTTTTTTTTTGATATCATGTCCTGAAAATGTCGATTAAATCAAACTTTTCTATTGTTTCCTTTAGGATCTCTGTTGCTTTATTGATTTTCTGTCTAGAGAACCTGTCCATTTCTGTGAATTTAGGGAAGCCAAGCTGTAGTTTGTCACAGTCCATGGTGGTCTGGCAGGGCCAGTTCTGTTAGGGTGGGGCATGGTTGCTGAGAGTGCACAAAGATGCCAGTGGGCCAGATCCATGAGGGGTGGGCATGGGCACCAGGATTGCACAAGGGTGCTGGCAGGGCTGGATCTACATGGGCGGGCCTAGATCCATGCTGGCTGGGTGCAGGCACCAGGAAGGAGTACTCAGCTCTCTGCAATCCTGTGGACAAGCATGCACACTGGGGCCCAAGGAGTTTTATATGGTGGCCTTCCCCTCCTCTTTTCCCCTTCCCAACAGTGGTGCCTTGCCTCTCTTGTGGGTCCAGATGTTCTCTTGGGTTCCCTCTGCTGTGGCTTTCCACTCCCCAGCCCTTAGCATACCACTCCCCCTGCCAGCAGCACACAACTCTGCAGTCCCTTAGGTATCTCCACACCACCAACCCCAGCCTGCACCCTGGGACTGACCTAAGTCTCAGTGCCCAGCCCCCACTGAATGTCTCAGTCTGTGGTGTCTGGCCAGTGGTTCAGATGGCCTGTGCATCTCTCAGTCTGCTTTTTGGATCTCAGATCTACTGCTGTGCTTTTCTTGGCTTCTCAGAATTCCCTCCAACTTTGCTGATCTTTACATTGATTAGGTGGCTTCCCAGAGTGTAGGTTCCCTTTCTCCTTCACAGCTCCCCCATGGGAGTGCTAGACCCATCCTGATTCACTTTCTCTCTCTCTTTTTTTCTTTGTTCTACCTAGATCTGTCAAGAGTTTCTTGCCCTTTTTGGAGGTTTAAGTTCTTCTGCCAGATTCAGTTGATATTCTGTGCAAATCATTTTACATGTAGATGTGTTTTTTTGATGTGTTTGTGGGAGAGGGTGAGCATGTCCTCTTATTCTGCCACCATATTGCCAGACTCTCCATTGTTTCTTTTTAATGCTATGATTTTTAAATTGTTTTAATAAAGTGCATAGCATAATTCCTGACATTTAGGAAGTATTCAATAATTACTATTTACTTATATTTAAAACATTAAATAAAATGATAATATGTATAAAGCAATCCAGTCAAGAGTCCATGCATTATTATATTCAATCACAGATATATTTGAGAAAAAAAACAAAAAAAAATATTTGAATTCCAGAAGAAATAGTCAAGATGGAGTGATTCATAGACTAAATTTAAAATGTCTCTAGAGTTCCCATTGTGGCTCAGTGGCTAACGAATCTGTTTAGGAACCATGAGGTTGCAGGTTTGATCTCTGGCCTTGCTCAGTGGGTTAAGGATCTGGCATTGCCATGAGCTGTGGTGTAGGTTGCAGATGAAGCTCGGATTCCACATTGCTGTGGCCGTGGTGTAGGCCGGCAGCTATAGCTCCAATTAGACCCCTAGCCTGGGAACCTCCACATGCCAAGGGAGAGGCCCTAGAAATGTCAAAAAGACAAAAAAAAGTGTCTCTTTGGGGTTCCTGCTGTGCTTCAATGGGTTAAGAATCTGACTGCATTGGTTTGGGTCACTGCATAGGTACTGATTCAAACCCCCTCCTGGTTCAGTGGGATAAAGGATCCAGCTTTACCGCAGCTGCAGCATAGTTTGCAGCTGTGGCTCAGATTATATTTCAGCTTCAGTGGTGCTTTTTCTAGATTACAGGTCACCTCCTGTTTGTTGTCCCTTGTCTCCTCTTCATTGCTCTTCTCCCTCTGATTCTGGAACTTTACCAATTATTCTCTGTTTCTGGTCCTTTTCTCTGTTGAATTAAATACTCATGGAAATTGTGACTTTATTTTTACCTCAAGACTGGAAGTGATACACTCAATTGATCAGCTGGACATCCAAATTCTGAAAAAGTTGAAGTCCAGACCACTACATAGACCCTGCTTCCTAATTGGGAGGTGTTTGCTTTGCTTTGGAATATTATGTACTTTTTTTTGTCTTTTTGTCTTTTTATGGCTGCACTCATGGCATATGGAGGTTCCCAGGCTAGGGTTTAAATTGTAGCCACCAGCCTATGCCGGAACCACAACAATGCTGGACCCAAGCTATTTTTGACCTATACCAAGCTCACAGCAACACAGGATTCCCAACCCACTCAGTGAGCCCAGGGATGGAACCCACATCCTCATGGATGCTAGTTGGGTTCATTAACCACTGGGCCATGACAGGAACTCTGGAATATTATGTATTCTTTATCAGTTTCCCTCATGCTAGAGGTAAGATGATAAAGGTAAGGTCAATGGATTTTGTGTTCATACATGTACATATAACCTTTTCCACTGAAGAAAACGTGGCAATCCCATGATATAAGCATGTATCCAATGTGGAAATGAAATACAGAACACTTGCGGGATGATCTTATTTAGTCGTTTTTAAGGCCAGTTTTAAACTGAAGCTGTCAACTTCTTTCCAAAGTACATTTTTTTCATTATCCCAAGCAAACACACACACATATGTACACACACACACTGCACATTTTGGTTTAAAAAATAGAGGTATGAAACATGAGAGTGACACCTTTATCCCCAAATTAAACTAAAATCAGATTTTTTTTTTTTTACATTTTGAGGTGCCTTTCTACTTCCCTCTCCACTGACCTTTATTAGATTCTCACTGTTTAAAACTATACTAATGATCCAAATTCACTGATCATAGCCTCTGGATTCCTTTGCAAACTATTAACACATCTCTGTGTTTTGTAAAGAAATTTCATTCTAATATTCATGGCATTTTTCAAACAAGTTCATTCTTACAAGGCATCATTTAAGTTTCCCCTGGAATTTCAGAGGAAAATAGGCTGCTTCACTTTCCAACATGGACCTGGAACTTTGAGGAAGGAGATAGATTTCCCAAAGAAACCATAATGTGCAGACTGTTAAAAGGCATGTTCATAGAGAAGTGCCCAGTTAAAAGAAGACTTTGGAGCCTAAGTAAGTGGTCAAAACTAGAGAAACAAATTTGGAAAGATTTTGTCTGCCTGTTATGTTAAAGGAAATCTCTATAGGAGTGATCTTGTACCAGGCAATAAATGAGTTGGCCATTGTTGGAAAATATCTCTTTGGCACCAAATATTGACTAGAACAATGGTTCTTTTATAAAACAAGATAGTCTCATCATATGGGTGCTATGTACTGAGAAGCCAGTATTTTCAGTTTGTGGTTGGTAAATGCAAAATTCTACATTTAGAATAGATAAGCAATGAAGTTCTACTGTACAGCACAGAGAACCATAACAAGTTTCTTGGGATAGAACATGATGAAAGATAGTATGAGAAAAAGAATGTATATATGTGTATGAATGGGTCACTATGCTGTACAGCAGAAATAAACATGACACTCTAAATATCCTTAAATAAAAAAATAATAGAAAAATGACTAAACAAAATAAAAAATAAAGTGACTGAAACAAGAAATAAAGAATGACAGACACCAATATCTGAGGATGCCCTGCCAGCATCAATGGTGGCATCCCCAGATTCTACCCTTTCCTAATTCCTGTAGAAACAGGGGTGTGGGTGGGAGTGTCTCACATCCATTCTCCTTCCTGCAGCACTCATTGCTTTCATCCAAAACTCTGTGATAATACAGCTACCACCATTTCTCATCACTGTAGACAAATCTGAGAGCTTTAGAGACTGTCATCTCCTAACATTGTCTAGTTTCTTCACTCTAGAAACCAGCTTTAAATGTTATCTTCATGATTATTGTTTTATAGGTAAATAACCACAACTTTCTGACATACACTGACACATTATACAGGGAGATTTTAGAAAGCCTTCCTAAATTCAAATGTAGCAAGTTATTCTTCTTCCCCTTGTTCTGTGGAACCAGCAGAGGGACACTGCCAATGAGTTAACATTTTATGTTTTAAAAATTATGTACTATTTGCAGCTAGAGTGCTCATCTTCAAGTGGGACCACCAGCCCTATGCTTGCTATATTTTGCTTAGGTCATTCTTTTAATCTAATAAAGTTAATTCAATGTCTATTAGTTTTTCAGACAATATATTTGGACTGGAGATATAAGTGTGAATAATCAATTTTGAAACAGAAAATGTAGGCATCATTCTGAAATCTTAAAAAGCAACAATAGTAACAACAGTCGTTAATGACTTTTATGTGTCCATTCAGAGAATCCAATACCTTGGCTTGGGTTTGGGATTAATTTTCTGTATAAAAATAACAGCAGACTTTATTTTATATGATACAAAAATGTGAGATCCCTCATCTATATTCACTAAGATTCATATTAGTTCCCATCATGGCTCAGTGGTTAACAAATCTGACTAGGAAACATGAGGTTGCAGGTTTGATCCCTGGCCTTGCTCAGTGGGTTAAGGATCCAGCATTGCCATGAGCTGTGGTGTAGGTCACAAATGTGGCTCAGATCCTGCATTGCTGTGGCTCTGGTGTAGGCCAGCAGCTCTGATTGAACCCCTAGTCTGGGAACCTCCATATGCCATGGGAGCAGCCCCAGAAAAGGCAAAAAGAGAAAAAAATTCATAGCAAAATTGGGAAAGGACTGAAAGTAGTGTGTGAAGACTGTTATAAATAAGAAACAATTCAACTACAATTTTAAAAAAGTTAAAAAAGAAGGCTGGATTTGAAACTCACTTCTGCCCCAATAACTATGTGACCTCAGGAAAGTTTCTTAAGCTTCCTCATTTGTGAAATGACAATAAAACATCAGATTATTTAAGATGATATAAAAGATGAAACAAATTTTATAAAGTTATCTTTTTGAGTCATCACATAATCCATTTCAGTAGAAATTTTCTCAAGGCCACCATAATATCTTTGTTTCTCGGACAATATATCATAGGGTTATACACTGGTGTGACAACAGTGTAAAAAAGATAAAGAAACTTGTCCATACCTATCAAATGACTGGAATTTGGTCTCAAATATGTGATGATGCCTGATCCAAAGAATAAAGCCACAACCATGAGATGACAGGAATAGGTAGAAAAGGCTTTGGCTCGCCCCATGTATGAAGGCAGCTTCGAGGTGGTCCCAAGTATTTTCACATAAGATCCAAGAATCAACATAAAAGGAATAGTGACAACTAGAACAGCAACCACATAAATCAACATCTCAATCATAAAAGTGTCCCCACAGAGCTTAAGGACTGGAAGTGTGTCACATAAAAAGTGATTCAACTGGTTACAGCCACAGAAAGGGAGAGAGAAAATCTGATAGATAAACCCTACATGCACTGGGATTCCACTGACCCAACAGCCAGCTGTCAGTTGGATGCACAGCCTACTGTTCATGATGAGAGGGTAGAGTAACAGGTTGCAAATGGCCATTGCAGTCAGAAGGAAACACTCAGTGGCTCACAGCACCAGAAAAAAAGTGCATTTGAGTAGCACAGGCCAGAAATGATGTTTCTATTTTGTCTACAAAGATCTATCAATAATTTGGGTATGGTGACTGATATGTAACATATTTCCAAGGATGAAAACTTCCCCAGGAAAAAAATACATGGAGGTCTGGAGGGAAGGATAAATCTTGCTTATGATGATAATTAGGCTATTTTCCATCAGAATAATCATATAGAAGATCAAAAACACCCCAAAAAGAAATCCCTTGAGGCTGGGAACATTAGAGAAGCCAAGCAAGATGATATCCATCAACATAGTCTGGCTCCTTTGAGGAGGATTTTGCCCTCTGGTTCCTATCTATTAACAAAAGGTTCAGAAATCACTTCAATTAGATTGGCCCAGCAGAAAATGGGACACAATAAATTATGATTTTTAAATGCACTGATACAGGATAGATATCCATCTTTTGTATTTGTTTTATATTTTGGTTAATGATTTCTAAACCACAATTTAAAAACAGAAAATAGTATGAAACTCTCTCATTTCTGCCCATAATGAAGATTATGAATATGTGAATAACCCAGCAAAAAAAAAAAAAACAATGATGGATGAGCCAATATGTAGGGTAACCTATTCTCAGAAAAAGAACTGCTTTAGGCAAAATGGGATATTTTTCTCATGAAAAATGTTTCTCCTTCCTGATCATTTTAGCCTCCATTTGCTTTGTATTTTTTCTGCCTACTTCCTTTTAGCCTGAAATAATTTATATGATTCTTTCACATTCAGTTTGATATTTTCTCTGAGAGCTCCATCTTGGATAACCAAAAAGCAGTGGTGATCAGTAAGATTCAACTGCTAGGCCAGGTTCAGGCTAGCCTGACCACTCACTATCTGGGAAAGAGACTTACACACTGAACAGTAAAATAAGAAATATTTTTTGCCTCAATCATAGAAAAATATTCCATTTAACATATCAGATAAATTTACATGAGAATTTATGAGTCATGTGTTCACTTCACATTTAGAAAATGAAATAAAATGAATAAGATTTTGCAGTAATATGCCCTCAACCCTACTAAGACCTTCAATCACCTTAACAACCCTACTTATTCAAAATTTTGGACCTGAAATATTAATTAAATGTTTATACCCTTTTGCATTAATTTTTTAAAAAGGTAAAATGTGTAAGAAAATTTGATCTCAGAAATCATATACCTGATATCTGAAAAAAAGTAATATCTGTATGTTTTATTTACTTTTAAATATGAATATCTGAATATATATAAAATATATACATGGTGATATGTAATATAACTATATACATAATATATATTCTAAATATCTATATCTGAATAACTATCAGAAAGCCTAGTGCTGGAGTTCCTACTGTGGCTTAGCAGGATAAGGACCCAACATAGTCTCCGTGAGGATGAGGGTTAGAACCCTGGCCTTGTTCACTGGCTTAAGGATCTTACATCACCACAACCTGATGTAGTTTGAATCTGGTATTGTATTGCTCTGGCTGTGGCTGTGGCATAGGCCACAGTTGCAGCTCTGATTTGACCCCTAGCCAAGGAACTTTCATATGCCACAGGAGTAGCAGTAAAAAAGAAAAAAGAAAAAAAAAAGCCTAATGCTAATTGCAATGTAGCGTTAGCCTAATCAGCTCCTTATAATTAAGAATTTGTAGACCAGATAAATTCACTTTTTGAGGTTTCCATCTAATCCTCATTAATGCTGAACTGTGACCTTTTTCAACAGACTTCCATGTATTCCCAAAGTCACATTGCCATGAATTATTTAATTTTTCTTTAATTTCCCAAATCTGTCTTCACTTCCTACACAGTACATCTTCCCTGTCTTCTCTTAAAATCCCTAGTTCCTCTATCTTTTCACAAAACACAATCAACTGAAACAACTTAAAATTTATTTTAATTTCTTAGTTCTCACTACTCTCAAACTCTCCCCTTCTGAGTTCATTAAATCCTCTTTAATTCACTGACTTTAGCTTTTCACAGCACACTCTAAAGGCAAAAGTTCCCTACTGGCTCATCTCTGCTTACAGCTCAGAAATATCAAGAGAAGAAGCCAAGGACCTGGGGAGTTATAGATTCAGATAATACATTATTCAAACTCAGACATAGGTTACTCCACTAAATCTTACCTTGCAATATCTATCTTTGTATTTTCTTGTCTCTTCTCTTTTTATTTATCCTCTTTTTTGTAATTTGGTAGTTATTTTAGCATTTTATATCTTCTTACAATTTTTGAAATTTTATGTCTATTTCAGTGTATATGTGCTTTATTTTTCTTTGTAACTTATACCTTAAGAAAACAAACTGGAGAAGAAGGGAATTGAATTTTCAGTCACTAACATGTTTGAATGTAATTCAATACTTATTTTGCTGTACATATTATTGAGGTTTATTATGGATAAATACTAAGTTTGTGTTAAATACTATGGACACTAGTGATAAATAATATGTATTCAATTATTGTCATTACAGAGCTTATGAAAGAGTAATGACTTTATACTGGTAGGTCAGGTTTTAACGTAAAATGTGCAGAGTATATGCAGAGAGAATTAAAAGGTGTCACTGGAGAACTGGACAATGATTCAAGGATGTGATATTTAATCTGATTTTGTCAGATCTTAGGGTATCACAGAATCATTCTGCTATTTTTTCTCTAAAAACATTTATTGAAGTATATTTGATTTACAATGTTGTATTAGTTTCAGGTGTACAGCAAAATGAATCAATTATACACACACACACACATCCATTTTTTCCCGCATGGATTATTACAGACTATTGAGTAGATTCCTTGTGTTGTACAGTGGGTCCTTCATAGTCACCTATTTTACATGCAATACTGTGTATATATTATTTCCATACTCCTAATTTATATGCAAGGTTTCCTCTATTATAACAATGTTTGATTTTGAAATATATGTGTTTGTTTCTCTTTTAAAAATAAGTTTACTATTAAGAAAACATAATAAAACATTTTCCAGGAAAAAATAACCTTCTATATTTATTCAGTTTTACATCCCTAAGAGTACTCAGGGGCTTATATGGGTGAGTAGCTTATAAGTATTTTCTAACAGGTAACTGCTTGAATGTAGATTTTCTACTAATTTCAGTAATGACATTCCATTTAACTAAATTCAATTATTCACTCACCAAAGATCTTGACATTGAGTGACTGTAAATGAAAATGAGATACATTCTTATAATATGTCCTTATTTAAATTATCAGAGCTTAATTTTTCTTGTCTGAAAATTATGAAATAATAATAAGATGCAACACGGGGAGTTGTTTTGAAGAGTAAGTACCATAATCTATGTTAACTTGATTTAAATAGGTGGGTGTAGTTCTATGAGGCATACTTATAATCATCAATATAATCATCAAACTTACTGTATTTATCATTATTATTTGAACAGATATCTTCTTTTTGTTCTCTCTTTTGAAAATATTCTCTCCTTTTCCTGCCTTGAAGTCAACTTTTCTCATATAGGGAGGAAAGTATGTATGGGATAGAGTTTTGTCAGGAATAATGAGTTAAAATTAGTAGACTACTTTATACTGTGTGAGTGAAAGTCAGCAGTGATACTGGGGGGGTGTGGATGGGGAGGATACTCTAACTTACTGGGATTTTTATTTCTCTCTCTCTCTTATCTGTGCCAGTCTCTGAGAGTTGTACTTTGAACACATAAGACAAGAAGACTGTGTTATAGAAATATAAGTTAAACAAAAGTCTAATTCAAATCCTATTTAATATCTGAGCCTCCTCAGATAACTTTGATTATTTGCCTTCCTGAAGTTGATCTAATTTCTACATTAACAGTGGTAGGTTGGCAGTTCTAACATGGGAACTTCAGTTCATACTTTGGCAATTTTGCTATTTTAGCAGGAATTGTCATAGCTGTGGAGAGTAGAGAAATCTGGCTATTTGATTTTTTTTTTAAATTGTTAGCAGTGTTGAAGTATATTATGTACTAAACCTGATAATTATTTTGTGTTATCTCAATTATAGTATTCTGAGTGAAGTAGGTCATGTTATTATTTACATTTTCACAAAGAGCCAGAGGCATATAGAGGTTAATAAACTTCTCCAATGTCAAGGACCTAGCAAGTGACTTAGGTGATTCAAATTCAGCAAAGCAATGCTATATCCCATATTCTTAATCTAAATTCAATGTGTTTCACAGAACATTCAATGATAAATATTATTATTTTTATTATTAGTTTTTAGAGCTGCACCTGTGGTATATGGAGGTTCCCAGGCTAGGGGTAGAATTGGAGCTATAGATGCTGGCCCATGCCACAGCTACCACAAAGTCAGATCCCAGCCATGTCTGCAACCTACACCAGATCTCAGGGCAACACCAGGTCCTTAGCCCACTGAGTGAGGACAGGGTTCAACCTGTGTCCTTACGGATGATAGTCAGATTTGTTTCCTCTTATCCATGACAGGAACTATGTAAATATTACTTTGAATTTAATATTCCAAATAATAGCAATATAACTGAGTACTATAATGCTCTCCATAACTCCAAGTTGGGATCACACCCATTTAATATTTCATTTACTGTTTTTTAAAATGAACACCATTACTGACAGTGTGTATATTTCAATTTCAGAAAATTGATCTCATAAATGAATCATATTGGAAGAAATTCTCTTTATGTATTTTGGCTTTTGAGTTAAAAATTACTATAATAAAATAAGCAAGGTAAAATTACAACTGCTCAACTTTTGATTTTATGGAGAAATCACCATGTGTTGCTCTTTTATGGAAAATATGGTCTTGTGAAATACAAATGCCTGGTTGGAATAATTTAACAAGTTGAGTTATTCTCATTTTTTCCTTGAAGCTCATACTTGGCTTAAATCAATCAGTACATCTTAGGTAGAAAATACCCTTTTATTCAGTGCAAAGACATCTTTTCTCCATGACATGCTGTACTTTTAAACTCAATAAACAATTTATCGAGTTGTTAACTTAGAAAATAATCACAGCTGTCTCTCATTCAATTAGTGCTACACTGAAGTTTCTCTAAGGAATATGGACTGAGGAGGACTAGCCTACTGGCCACTCCTCTTCATCTGTCTCCCCATCCCCTCCACCTTTGGAAAGTAGAGCTTCCCCTACTGGGAGAGGCTGTATAAGACATTTGCTATCTTAAAGTTGGTCTGTATACATGTATGAATTCTTTATACACTAAATTTGCAAATTTTTATATATATTTTTTAACTTCACAGACTGGAACTTGGAAATTTTCTGGTGTTCAAGCATCATCTAAATTTTCTATGAGTTAAGGCTCTATATTCATGCCATGTACACAGGTTATCTTTACTTACAGGTACATACATAAGAAAGACATGAATTTGAACAAGAGTTCATAGTACAAGTTTCAAATTTCTATTTTAGTTAGGTCAGGATGGGAAAATAAATTGAGGGCTGTAAAACTAATAGAAGAAAGAACGTAGAATGATTTTTTTATTATTGCTATGAATCTGTTAAGCTATGTAATATAATTAATTCATGCATTCAGCCTTTCTCTATTTATTTTGAATCATTCAATAAATATCTAACCATAGCTGATGCTCCTCTGTACTCTTCAAAAGGCACAGAAAACTTTATACCCTACAAAGTGGTCACAGTCTCTGACAGCCAAACACCTGTTCATCTCTTAAACAGAGCTGGTAGGTCACATTGCATGGAAAGTAACCCATTATTCCCGTAAGCAAAGTCAAATATTTCTACTTTCCTTCTCTTTCTTTAACTTCTAGTTTGACCTTCCTTATATTATGTTTTAAAATTTCTTCAGATGGGAAGACAAGATGGAGGAAGAGTAGGGGGACAAGCTTGCCCTCTCCCACAAACACAACAACAACAAAAAAACACATCTACAGGATAAATGACGCACACAGAATAGCAACCAATTGCTGGCAGAAGAACCTAAACTCCAATAATGGCAAGAAGTTCATGACATTACTAGGTTAAAAAAAAGAGGAGAGTGAGAGAAGGTGAATCCGAGATGGATGGGCGCTCCAGAAAGGGAAGTGTGGAGGAGAAAGGGATCCCACACCCTGGAAAGTCACCTACTCGGGGGAAAGATCAAACAAACCAGAGGAATCTCCGGATGCAGAGAAGAGAGTAGCAGTAAGTTGGAGTTCTGAAAAGCAGATTGAGAACCAAACGGACCATCTGAACTATGGGCACAGCCACCAAAAATTGAGATGCCTGGGTGGGGGCTGGGCACCGAGTCCTTGGCTCTGGAGGTTAGCCCCTGGGAAAGGGCTGGGGGGGCAGGGCAGAGCAGAGACTGCTTGGGAGGTCTAGAAACTGGTCTGTCAGGTTTGATGGGGCAGAGACTGCCTGGGAGACTAGAAAACAAAGCTGTTGCAGAGGAAGGGAGCAATACTCTAGGGGCAGGGAAGTGGAAAGCCACATCAGAGGGAACCTGGGAGAAGAGCCTGGTCTGCGCCTGTGCTGGGGAGGGGAGAGAAGAAGGGGTGGGTCCCCATAGAATACTCCCCACGCCACAGCAAGCTTACAGGCCCGCTAACTAGCAGAAAGCTGTGCTTCCGAGTGCATCCCCTCCCCCCAGCCCCGCCACCCCCTACACACTCGCTGGACCTGGGGCTGCCTGCCATTCGGGAGGGCTGGCCTCAACAATTGCCTGAAGCCTACCACCACAGGGGCTGTCCCTGCACAGGCCTGCTTGCCCTTTGGAGGGGCTACACCCCCGCAGAGCAGCACCAAACACCACCAGCCCCTGAGAAAAGGCCTGCAGCCCAGAAAAGCTAGAACAAGCCTAGCCAGGCCGTGAAAAGATCTGCCTAATGCTCAGATGGTCTTTCTGAGTTGGGTTGCCCTGGGGAGGAGCCTCCTGGGTTTGCAGTGGCCTTGCTATCTGCCCAAGTCTTCAGGGGGAGCCAAACTCTCATGGATCAGCTGCATAGGACTGTCAGCTCCAGGCAGGAACCCCTGCAGCCCAGAAAAGCTGCAACAAGACTAGCCGAATGTGAAAAGATCTCAGACATTCTTTCTGAGTTGGGCTGACCTGGGGAGGAGCCTCTTGGGTTTTCAGTGGCCCAGCTTGTCGCCCCAGCTCTCAGGGGGTGCCGAGCTCTAGCATATCAGCTGCATAGGACTGCCAACTCCAGGCAGGACCCCCTGCAGCCCAGAAAAGCTGCAACAAGACTGGCCAGGTCGTGAAAAGATCTGCCTAATTCTCGAATGGTCTTTCTGAGTTGGGCTGCCCTGGAGAGGAGCCTCTTGGGTTGGCAGCAGCCCAGCTAGCTGCCAAAGCCCTCAGGGGGTGCCAAGCTCTTGTGGATGAGCTGCAACAGACTGCCAGCTCTCTGCAGGACCCTTTGCAGCCCAGAAAAGCTGCAACAAGCTTGGCCAGAGTGTGAAAAGATCTGCCTACATTCTCAGGCCGTCCTTCTGAGTTGGGCTGCCCTAGGGAAGAGCCTCTTGGGTTCTCAGTGACCCAGATAGCTGCTCCAGCCCCCAGGGGGTGCCGCACTCCTGAGGAATAGCTGCCCAACACCACCAACCCCTTGCAAGAACCCCACAGCCTGCCTGACCAAGTGAAATCTTCTACCATCGTGGTGTGGACCTCCCAGTCCTGTCTGCCCACAGGAAGTCCTCCTTTGCTTCAGAGAGACCCTGTTAGCCCCATCAACACTCCAGAAAAGCCACACTGCCTCAAAAAAGACTGACCAACAATGCCAGCCCTCAGGAAACATTCCACGGCAGTGACAAGGCAAACACTGCCTGGTCATGTAGAGTACAACTCCATCAAGAAAAAGAAAAGAGCAAGCAAGAGGAAGAAGCTGAGAAACCACCCCCAGTCAAACCAACAGGAGAACTCACCTAAAGCAGTCAACAATGAAACAGATCTCTGCAGTCTGACAGACCTGGATTTCAAGGGAGAAATAGTGAAAATACTGAAGGAACTAAGAGAAGATATGAACAGTAATGCAGATACCCTCAGAAAGGAACTAGAAAATATAAGGAGGAGCCAAGAAAACTAGAACATTCATTTGCAGAGATACAAACAGAACTATGGGCAGTAAAAACCAGAATGAAAAATGCAGAAGAACGAATCAGTGATATGGAAGATAGAATAATGGAAATCACCCATTCAGGTCAGCAGGCAGAAAACCAAATCAAAAAACAGGAAAGCAATATAAGAGACCTATGGGATGATATAAAGCAGGCCAATCTACGCATAATAGGAATTCCAGAAGAAGTAGAAAAAGATAAGGGAATGGAAAATATATTTGAAGAAATTATCACTGGAAACTTCCCAAATCTAAAGGATACTGAGCTCAAGATACAGGAAGCACAGAGGGCCCCAAACAAGTTGAACCCAAATAGACACACACCAAGACACATCATAATAAAAATGGCAAAAGCTAGTGATGAAGAGAGGATCCTAAAGGCGGCAAGAGAAAAGCAGAATGTTACCTACAAGGGAACCCCCAAAAGATTATCAGCTGATTTCTCTACAGAAACACTACAGGCCAGGAGGGAATGGCAAGAGATATTTAAAGTGCTAAAAGGAAAAAAAATATGCAACCTAAAATACTCTATCCAGCAAGAATATCATTTAAAATAGAAGGGGAAATAAAAAATTTTCCAACAAACAAAAACTAAAAGAATACAGCAACACAAAACCCAGGCTAAAAGAAATACTGAAAGGGCTTCTCTAAACCAAAAAGAAAGGAAGGAAAGGGAAGAAAAAAGTAAAAAAAAAAAGAAGAAGAAGAGGAAGAACTGGGACTGAGGAAACTGCAATCAGAGAGCAGTCACTCAAATAAGCCAGCATACAGGGTTTTTTTGTTTTTTGTTTTTTGCTATTTCTTGGGCTGCTCCAGCGGCATATGGAGGTTCCCAAGCTAGGGGTCCAATCGGAGCTGCAGCCACCGGCCTACGCCAGAGCCACAGCAACGCGGGATCCGAGCCGCATCTGCAACCTACACCACAGCTCACGGCAATGCTGGATCGTTAACCCACTGAGCAAGGGCAGGGACCGAACCCGCAACCTCATGGTTCCTAGTCGGATTCGTTAACCACTGCGCCACGACGGGAACTCCTAGCATACAGATTTAATCATGAACTTGCTTCAAACAAAATGAAATTAAATAGAAAAAAAAGAGTCATCAAAATCATAAAATGTGGGCAAGGGATGTTAGGAAATAAATTGACCCTTTTTGTTTTTTTGTTTGTATGTTTCTCTTCTTAATTTTAATATAGTAATGAAGTGGTTGAACCTCCAGGACCCTCAGGCTAAAACACACAATTATAGGAAGGGGTTAGCATACTGAAAAAACAGGGCAACCACAAGGCAAAACCAAATATTGCATTCGCAAAAAAAGAAAAAAAAAATCTCAAGCAGATAATAACAGGAGACCATCCAACCAAAAAAAAAGAAAGGAAGAATGGAGAACCATAGAATCAACTGGAACACGAGGTTCAAAATGGCAATAAATAATCATCTACCAATTATCACCTTAAATGTCAATGAACTGAATGCCCCAATCAAGAGACACAGAGTGGCTGAGTGGATAAAAAGGCAAAAACCTTCAATAAGCTGCCTACAAGAAACTCACCTTAGGACAAAGGATACATATAGATTGAAAGTGAAAGGGTGGGGAAAAATATTTTATGCCAATAGACATGACAGAAAAGCAGGAGTCGCAATGCTCATATCAGACAAAATAGACTTTAAAACAAAAGACATAAAGGAAGACAAAGAAGGACACTACTTAATAATGATTAAGGGATCCATCCAAGGAGAGGATGTTACTATCGTCAACATATGTGGCCCAAATACAGGAGCACCCAGATACATACAACAAATATTAACAGACATAAAGGGAGAAATCAATGGGAATACAATCATAGTAGGAGACCTTAATACCCCCCTCACATCAATGGACAGATCCTCTAGACAGAAAACCAATAAAGCAACAGAGATCCTAAAGGAAACAATAGAAAAGTTAGACTTAACTGATATCTTCAGGACACTACATCCAAAAAAAGGCAGAGTACACGTTCTTCTCAAGTGC
Source organism: Phacochoerus africanus (assembly GCF_016906955.1). NCBI lineage: Eukaryota > Metazoa > Chordata > Mammalia > Artiodactyla > Suidae > Phacochoerus > Phacochoerus africanus. The sequence continues at coordinate 54,003,097 of NC_062553.1, read as the reverse complement.
GCATGGAACATTCTCAAGAATCGACCACATATTGGGACACAAAGCTAACCTCAACAAATTTAGGAGCCTAGAAATTATCTCAAGTATCTTCTCTGACCACAATGCCATGAAATTAGAAATCACCCATGGGAAGAGGAAAGAGGAAAAACCTACTACATGGAGACTAAACAACATGCTACTAAAAAACCAATGGGTCAATGAGGAAATCAAGAAGGAAATTAAAGGCTACCTTGAAACAAATGATAATGAAGACACAACCGCTCAAAATCTATGGGATGCTGCGAAAGCAGTGCTCAGAGGGAAATTCATAGCAATACAGGCCTTTCTCCAAAAAGAAGAAAGATCCCAAATTGACAACTTAACCCTCCACCTAAACGAATTAGAAAAAGAAGAACAAAAAAGACCTAAAGTCAGCAGAAGGAAGGAAACTATAAAGATCAAAGAAGAAATCAATAAAATAGAGACTCAAAAACAATAGAGAAAATTAATAAAACCAAGATCTGGTTCTTTGAAAAGGTAAACAAAATTGACAACGTCCTCTTTTAGACTCACCTAAAAGAGGAGAGAAAGAACCCAAATAACCAAAATTATAAATGAAAAAGGAGCAATCACAACGGATACAGCAGAAATACAAAAAACCATAAGAGAACACTATGAACAAGTATACGGCAACAAGTTTGACAATCTGGAAGAAATGGACAATTTCCTAGAATCTTACAGCCTGCTTGAAAGTGAATCAAGAAGAAACAGACCAACTGAACAGACCGATCACTAGAAATGAAATTGAAGATGTCATAAAAACACTCCCTACAAATAAAAGTCCAGGACCAGATGGCTTCACAGGCGAATTCTATCAAACATATAAAGAGGAATTGGTGCCCATCCTCCTTAAACTCTTTCAAAAGGTTGAAGAAGAAGGAATACTCCCAAAGACATTCTATGATGCCACCATCACCCTCATTCCAAAACCAGACAGAGATACCACCAAAAAAGAAAACTATCGGCCAATATCATTGATGCATATAGATGCAAAAATTCTCAACAAAATCTTACCCAACCGAATCCAACAACATATCAAAAAAATCATACACCATGACCAGGTAGGGTTCATCCCAGGTTCACAAGGATGGTTCAACATTCGCAAATCAATCAGCATCACACACCACATTAACAAAAGAAAAGTCAAAAATCATATGATCATCTCAATAGACGCAGAAAAAAAGCATTTGACGAAGTCCAACATCCATTCATGATCAAGACCCTCGCCAAAGTGGGTATAGAGGGAACATTCCTGAATACAATCAAAGCCATCTATGAGAAACCCACAGCAAGTATAATCCTCAATGGGGAAAAACTGAAAGCCTTCTCACTCCAATCTGGAACAAGACAGGAATGCCCGCTCTCACCACTGCTCTTCAACATAGTTTTGGAAGTCCTAGCCACAGCAATTAGACAAACAAAGGAAATAAACGGCATCCATATAGGAAGAGAAGAGATAAAACCGTCACTGTATGCACATGACATGATACTATACATAGAAAACCCTAAGGACTCAACCCCAAAACTACTGGAACTGATTAATAAATTCAGCAAAGTAGCAGGCTGTAAGATTAACATTCAGAAGTCAGTCGCATTTCTGTATACCAGCAATGAAATATTAGAAAAGGAATACAAAAATATGGTACCTTTTAAAATTGCACCTCGCAAAATCAAATACCTCGGAGTACACCTGACCAAGGAGGTAAAGGACCTATATGCCGAGAACTATAAAACTTTAATCAAAGAAATCAAAGAAGATGTAAAGAAATGGAAAGATAGTCCATGGTCCTGGACTGGAAAAATCAATATTGTAAAAATGGCCATACTACCCAAAGCAATCTACAGATTCAATGCAATCCCTACCAAATTACCCAGGACATTTTTCACAGAACTAGAACAAACAATCCAAACATTTATATGGAACAACAAAAGACCCAGAATCGCCAAAGCAATCCTCAGAAACAAAAACCAAGCAGGAGGCATAACTCTCCCAGACTTCAAGAAATACTACAAAGCCACAGTCATCAAAACAGTGTGGTACTGGCATCAAAACAGACAGACAGACCAATGGAACAGAATAGAGAACCCGGAAATAAACCCTGACACCTTTGCTCAGTTAATCTTTGACAAGGGAGGCAAGAGCATAAAATGGGAAAAAAGAAAGTCTATTCAGCAAGCATTGCTGGGAAACCTGGACAGCTGCATGCAAAGCAATGAGACTAGAACACACCCTCACACCATGCACAAAAATAAACTCAAAATGGCTGAAAGACTTAAGTATACGACAGGACACCATCAAACTCCTAGAAGAGAACATAGGCAAAACACTCTCCGACATCAACATCATGAATAAATATTTCTCAGGTCAGTCTCCCAAAGCAATAGAAATAAGAGCAAAAATAAACCCACAAGACCTAATCAAACTGAAAAGCTTTTGCACAGCAGTGGAAACCCAAAAGTAAACAAAAAGGCAACTTACAGAATGGGAGAAAATAGTTTCAAACGATGCAACGGACAAGGGCTTAATCTCTAGAAAATACAAGCAACTTACACAACCCAACAGCAAAAAAGCCAATCAATCAATGGAAAAATGGGCAAAAGACCTGAATAGACTGTTCTCCAAGGAAGACATACAGATGGCCAGCAAACACATGAGAAAATGCTCCACATCACTGATCATAAGAGAAATGCAAATCAAAACTACCATGAGATACCACCTCACACCAGTCAGAATGGCCATCATTAATAAGTCCACAAGTGACAAGTGCTGGAGGGGATGTGGAGAAAAGGGAACCCTCCTGCACTGTTGGTGGGAATGTAAACTGGTACAGCCACTATGGAGAACAGTTTGGAGATACCTTAGAAATCTATACATAGAACTTCCTTATGACTCCACAATCCCACTCTTGGGCATCTATCCGGACAAAACTCTACTCTAAAAGAGACACGTGCACCCGCATGTTCATCGCAGCCCTATTCACAATAGCCAGGACATGGAAACAACCCAAATGTCCATCAACAGAGGATTGGATTCGGAAGAAGTGGTATATATACACAATGGAATACTACTCAGCCATATAAAAGAATGACATAATGCCATTTGCAGCAACATGGATGGAACTAGAGACTCTCATACTGAGTGAAATGAGCCAGAAAGACAAAGACAAATACCATATGATATCACTTATAACTGGAATCTAATATCCAGCACAAATGAACATCTCCACAGAAAAGGAAATCATGGACTTGGAGAAGAGACTTGTGGCTGCCTGATGGGAGAGGGAGGGAGTGGGAGGGATCGGGAGCTTGGGCTTATCAGACACAACTTAGAATAGATTTACAAGGAGATTCTGCTGAGTAGCATTGAGAACTTTGTCTAGATACTCATGTTGCAACAGAACAAAGGGTGGGGGAAAATATGTAATTGTAGTGTATACATGTAAAGATAACTTGATCCCCTTGCTGTACATTGGGAAAATAAAATAAAATAAAAAAATAAAATTTCTTCATAATTTGACTTTATATCTTGTCATAATTCCTTGACTCTAGGGTACTTGTCTTATTTACTGATGCACATCCATCTCCAAATATGGCACTATTTACCTAGAACACTTCATGGACTCAATAATTTACACATGTACCATTGAATCTTTCCAATGTAATCTTTTCTGTTGTTGGAAGTGAATAAAGTGTCTAAAATGTGGAGGAAATTAAGATTATAATACACCTTAGGGAAGGGCATATAGTAGAATTAGGGACAGTTAGGAATTGTGTAGGAGAAGACAGTGTCCAGATCAGGGTTGATGTAATATATATATATAGTGAGAAGTGGTTACAGGATTTGTGTAGTGGTTGTGCCCTAAAATGTTCCTCTCTTTTCTTTTTTAAATTGAAGTGTGGTAGATCCATACATTTTTGATTACCATAGCTTTGTAGTATAGTCTGAAGCCAGTGATAGTGATAGATCCAGATTTGTCCTTTCTGTTAAAATCCCTTTGACTATTCTGGGTCTTTTGTAGTTCCATATGAATTTTAGGATTATTTCTTCCAGCCTTATGAAAAATGTCACGGGTATTTTGTTACACTGAAATTTTACATTGCTTTGGGTTGTAAGGACTTTTTAAAAATATTCATCCTTCCAATTCATGAACATGGGATATATTTCCATTTCTTTGTATCACCTTCAATTTCCTTCAATGTATTGTAGATTTCAGATTACAGGTCTTTTAACCCCTTGATTAATTTAATCATATTTTATTCTTTCTGATTCAATTGTAAATGGAATTTTTAAAACTTTCTTTCTGAAAATTCATTATTAGTATAGAGAAAAGCTGTAGTTTTCTCTATACTAATCTTATATATGGCAACATTACTGAATCCATGTATTAGTTTTAATGTTTTTGGTGGATTCTTTAGAGTTTTCTACATATAGTATCTTATTATATGCAAATATAGTAGTTTTATGTCATTCTTTCCAGTTTGAATGCACTTTACTTCATTTTCTTGTCTGATTTCTGCAGCAAGGACTTCCAGCACTATGATAATAGAAGTGACAATAATGAGCCTTCTTGTCTTGTTCCTAATCTTAAAGAAAAGATTTTCAACTTTTCATAATTCTGATTTTAGCTCTGGGTTTGTAATAAAAGATCAATATTATGCTGAAGTACTTTTTTTTTTAATTTTTAAGGCCCCTTCTCCAGTAAATGGATGTTCCTGAGCCAAGGGTCAAATAAGATTTGCAGCTGCAGACTGTGCCACAGACAGGGCAACACCAGATCTGAGACACATCCATGACCTGATCTGCAGCTTACAGAAATACCAGATCTTTAACACAGTATGCTAGGTCAGAGATCCATCCTGCATCTTCACAATATGTGGCCCTTATCCCATTGAGCCACAACAGAAGCTCTTGTATGTTGTTTTTATACACATTTGTTGAGCATTTTTATCATGAATGGATGTTCAAATGCCTTTTTAGCAACTAGTTAGATGTTCATGTGATTTTTATCTTTTGTTTTGTTAATGTGGTTAATCATATTTGTTGGTTTGCAGATATTGAACCATTCTTGCATCCCTGGAAGAAATCCCAATTGATCATGATGTGTGATCCTTTTTTATACATTGTTGAATTTGGTTGGCTAATGTTTGGTAGAGGATCTTTGCATCTATGATCATCAGATATATAGTCATATAATTTCCTTTATTTAGATTAAAATTCCACTGGCATATTGTAGATGCATGGAAATATATATATATATATATATATATATATATATATATATATATATGTGGTATATATATATATACCACACACACATAATCTTAATAATCTTGCCTGGTGTCTCTTTGTCATTTTTTCATGCTGCTTTTCATATGGTTTCTAGTTAATATTTTCTTGGTTATTTAAGGCAAACACATAAGTTGTTAATTTTAATTATGTTTTAGTTAATATTAACACATAGACTTCTTTAACGACTTATGTGGTAATTATATCACTTTTAGTATGCAGTGTCCCTTTTAAGTTACCTTATATTTACAGTTTTTTTTCCTTTAGTGACACACTCTTTTAATAATTTCTTTTTTTTGATATTTTATTTTTAAAATTTTTTATTAAGGTATGATTTATTTACAGTGTTTCTTCAATTTTAATAATTTCTTAATTTCTATTGAGATGTGATTTTTCATTGTTACTAATGTCTTTTTATTGAATTATGATCCAGTGTAGAAGTTTGCATTATTTTTTATGTTTCACAGAATGTATTAGTGATTGATCAGAAGATGTGATGTTCTTAGGAGCTCCAAACCTAGTCTGCACAATCCATGTCTACAAGGTTGCTGGTTTGCAATTACCTTTTCTTGTCAATCTGCCAGTTTTCATGACTACCGCATAGTTGTGGCAACTGTGATCCCATTAGTTTAAGTTATGACACCAGAAACACTGTTATTCTTACCAAAAAGATCACTTACTAGGAGTATTAAATATCACACAGGTCCATATGTCTTTGAACCAATAGGCAGAAAGGTAATTCAGTCAGTAATCTGGATCAGTGGAAAAGTTATTATATTTGTATTATTAATATATATTGTTTTTCTATAGGACCATTTGGGGATAAAATTTTTAAAAAATAATTGCTTTGTCTTTTTCATGAAAGGATGTCAAAATTTTATTGTTGAAGATGATAAAAAATCCATAAATTTTAGATTGTGTCTAGACAAGCATTTTGTACTGCTTTCCTGTGAAAGTTAAAGAAGTGTCCTAGAGCTCGTTATAGATCTACTATATCTGACTCAGGCACTGATGGCATTTCTAATCAAAGGTATATGGGATGAAAATTCAAAGCTAGTGATGACATAGGTAAAGGATAAAACAATGTACATTGACTTTTGATTTCATTGAAGAGACAGAAAAGCACCATAATTTTGCTAATTTTACCTTGATCAGTTAAGATATTTACATATAATTTGAATTTTTGAGAGTCATGGTAGAAATTAGTGGAGTGGAATTTGGTGTTTTTGTTTTTTGTTTCATTTCCAGCTTTATTGAGCTATAGTTGACAAAATTTTAATGTAAAGTATGAAATTGTAACATATTTGAAGTGTACAAAGTGGTTATTTGATATATGCATAAATTGTATGATGACAACTGCAACAAATTAAAACATCTATCATATCACATAGCTATATTTTATCCTAGGAAATTTCAAGTCTATAATACAATGTTATTAACTATAACATTATTAACTATATAATACAATGCCATTAACCATGTATACATTAGATTCATGAAAACTTTTCATTTTATCACAGAAAGATGGTATCCTTTAAACAATATTCCTCACTTCCCCTCACTCTAGAAATCAGTGTTTCTGCATCTGTTTCTATTATTTTTATTTATTTTTTTATTCCACATATAAATGGTGCATGCAGAATATGTCTTTCTGCATCTGGCTTACTTCACTTAGCATATTGCCCTCCAGATTCATCCATGTTTTCTTTTATTCCAGGATTTCCTTAATTTTTTAACACTGACTAATATCCCAATGCATATAAAACCATATCACCTTTATCCATTCATCTGTTGACAGACACTCATATCTTGGCTATTGTGAAAAATTCTACAATGAACATGGTATATCTCTCTGAGACTGTGATGTTATTTCTTTGAATGTCTCCTTAGAAAAGGGATTGCTGGATCATGTTGTAGTTCTTATTAATTTTTTTGAGGAACTTCCATACTGTTTTCCATAGTGGCTGCACCAATTTACATTCCTACCAAGAGTGTACCAGGATTCTTTCCTGTAGATCCTTGACAACATTGTTATCTCTTTTCCTTTGGTAGTAGAAATCCTACCAAGTGTGAGGTGATAGCTCATTGTGATTCTGATTTGAAAGTCCCTAATAATTAGTGATTTTGGCTTTTTAAAAACACTTGATGACCATTTCTATGTTATTGGGAAAAGGTCTATTTATGTCCTTTGCCAGCTTTTAATCTATTTTTAAAAAATCATTTTTTTGCTACTGAGTTATATGAGTTTACTATATATTTTGGATATTATCAAATATAGGATACAGGTTTAAAAATGTATTTCCCAATTAAAAGGTAGTCTTTTTATTTTGTTGATAGTTTCCTTTGCTGTGAAGAAGTTTTTTGTTGTTTTCTTTTGTTTTGGGGGATTTTTGTTTGATTGGTTCATGTAATTTCAATAGTTTATTAGTGCTTTTGTTGCTTGTAATTTTGGTTCATATTCAAAAAATCATTGCCAAGACAAATTCTAAGGGGATTTTTGCCTTATATTTTCTTCTAGGTGTTTTATGTTTTCAGACCTTATGTTTAAGTCCTTAATCAATTTGTGTTGATTTTTGTGTGTGGTTTAAGATTGGTGCCCAACTTCATTCATCTGCATGAATACATGAATACATGAATGAATGCATACTTTACTGTTTCAATAACTATAGTTTTGCAATATAGTTTGCTGGTGCCTCTAGATTTGCTCTTTCTGCTTAAAATTCCTTAGCTATAAGGATGTTTTACATTTCTTAATGCCTAAGTCAAATATAATTGACTGCAAATTAACACAGAATTTCTTTTTAAATAGTTCAGTAAATTACAGGTCTCATAATAGCAATATGTAATTTATTTTTTGCTGGTACTGATAAAGGTTTACATCAAAACTGCAACATTGAAACCAGCAGAGAGCGGATTTAGTGATGCTATAAAGATCTCCAAGGTAGGCAATATTGTCACTGACAAAGAAGATGGGGAAAATGGAAGCACAAACTACAGTTTTAATAAGAGAAAGTGAAATGGAGAAAAAGATCACAAGACAATTTTGAGGTATATGCAGGAAACAATCTCTTGGACAGAGTCTGATGTCAGTGACTCAGACTTTAGTATGAAGGTTCTCTACAGTGTGCTAATGTCTTTAAAATCCCATGTGTGTTATTTCTCACATCAAATATACCATGCCATAGAACAGAGCTATGTAAATATTTACATCTTACGAGCCTCCCATGAAGTTGTCTTCCTAACCATTAGGGGAAAATGTAATAAGTATGCACTTTTAAAGGGAAAAACAATGAATAAGTAGGAAAAAATCCATTTAGCAGTTGTGGTCTCATTTTGTGGAAAAAAAATTTATGCAGTGGCCCCTTTAAGATTAGAAATTGCTTCTTCTCTCTTTGCTTCTGCCTCTGTTAATACCATTCTATGAGCCCTAGTTAATTTTCTCTATTGGGCACTACTATCAAGGGATAAATCTATGTCACTACAATCAGCCATAGAAATGTCTTTAGCATTTGATTTTTAAATGTTCTGCTAGCTGCTTTTGACTGACTTTCACCTATGTCCTCGCCTATAACATACGACTTAGACATGATATTTTCTGTCATGTGAAATAAAACCTCAATTTTTATTTCTCATGCTTTTCATGCTGATTTTCTCTTTTGCAGATAAATACGCTTTGTATTTCCATAGCCTTTCCTGGCCTGCTTGTTCTTTTCATCTTTGTTTTATCTTACCAGTGTGTTAATGAATCTCACACACACTCAACACAAACATGGATAATGAATTATATTTTGTAAGTTTGTTTTATAACACAATATTAAATGATCATACAATTTTGGGAGATCAGGATTTGGAACTGAATTCAGAAACTCGAGTTTTTGACATAAATTTTTAGGAGACTGATATCCTATTTGCAAAACTTTGAAATTCCGCTGCCAAGATCCATCACCCCCCTCTTAGGTAACAGATGTAGGCCATAATAATTTTTCTTAAGTGGCTGAAACATCCCAAAGAATAGTCTGAGACTTAAGGATAGAGTGTAGGTATGTGCAATTCACATTAGTATTAAAATCGCAAAGTTTAAAGAGAATATTAAAGATAGTACACACCAGTTTCCTAGCCAAAGCAGTAAATGACATCTATGTTTAGCAACAAATGACCATATTTCTGCTTTCTGATACCACACATTGCATTTAGAAAACATTCTTTATAATTTATATAAAGCTATTTGTTTTAAAAAGCTATGTATTTCAATAAATTTATATATCATCAATAACGTTCTTTGTTTTTTCCTTATCTACAGATTGTATCTTCTTAAATTGATTCAGATACTTTATATTTGACTTTTTCCCATACACCTGACCATTTAAGTTTTGCCTTCTTGAAATAACAGCATTTATGTTTGTCTTTTAAAACATGATTATTAATTAATACAGTATGTTTGATTTTATCTGAGCCCATGAAGGTAAATAAAATTGTTGCTTATCTATTTTTATATTGACTTTATTGTTTTCCATTATAGGTGGTTTACAGTGTCCTGTCAATTTTCTGCTGTACAGCAAGGTGACCTAGTTGCACATACATATATACATCCTTTGTTCTCACATTATCATTGTTGTTTATCTTAGTCTCACAACTACCCTTTACCTAATTGTTGTTTACAAAATGTAAGATTTCCAATTTTTAATAAATCAATGAAATTTATTTTGTACATGTCAGTTTAGAATTAACAAACTAAATAAAAGATTTTTTTTTCTTTTTAGACCTGCACCTGTGGAACCTGATCAGCCTGCTGCAGGGCCTCTAGGGCCAGGTAATCAACTGCACCTGTGGGGTAAGAGCATGACCCATGGTGTGCGGACAACACTGATGACTTTATGAACATCCCCAAGATGAAGGTCCACTATGTGCACCATTGAGGACAAGGGATGGTAAAACTTGATTATATTTAATGGTAAGTCAGAAGGTCTGCTTTGCCACCTCCAAGATGACTCAAACATCACAGCTTCCATCATGTGGCACTTCAGCAGCAAGAGCAAGGGAAGGGGTGTGGGGAAATTCCTTCCAAAAACTTTAAGGGTGTGCTGTCTCCTTAGCAAGCCCTGTCCCACACTCAGTTTCCTCCAGAGTTCTATGAAGCCAGCTATGTCTACCTCCATATTAATGCTTGGTTTTAACATTAAGATGCATTTTAATTGATGTTTACTGTCAATTGATAAAAGATTTCCATAAGCATGGAATCCATGAGCCTATTGCAAAATATGTGTGTCAGATTCATCCATTAAACATTGATATACTTGCTTTGGAATTATGGACTGATTAAACTTTGCAGTGGCGGAATGTGTGTGTCTGTGGTTTTGTGTATATTTGTCAGTCTGAATGAGTGAAAGGAAGAGAAGAAACAAAATTTTGAGAAAGGAAGGGAATTGAAGGGAGCTTTGTAGTTGGTACATTCTAAACAGACAGCAGTTTACTTGATAGTATATGTTTGTACAAACTCACCCTTATTATTTAATGAATATATGTGTGTTCTGAAGGAGGGAGAAGGGATATAAAAGGTGGAGAGTTTACTATTGCAATTACAAATATAGTCCAAAATATAATTTAGGCATCTCCCCAGGAAATATAAATCAATAAATTAAAATGGAAATCTATTGTAAATTTAAAATATTATTGACAGATGATTGTTGTTTACAAAATGTAAGGTTTCCAATTTTTAATAAATCAATGAAATTTATTTTTAATAAATCATTAACAATCATTTATGAATCATGAATTGTGAAAAAGAAGGCCCAGAGGAAAAAACAAACAGACAATTACAAATATTTTATATGGCTACAGCCATGTGATATTATAACTTTTGCCTCTAAATGCTTAATTATTTTCTTCTCTAACCCAGCTTTCATTATGAATAAGCCATATTTTTGAGAACTTAATGGAAATATAGAATGATTAGGTGAAATTTCCATAGTTTTTTATGTTTTATAACATGTTATACCTAATTGGATACAAAACTTTCAGTATTAAAAGAAAATTATTACTTAGAAACTATTCTAATGAAAGGCAGAAAGCTTGTAATAGCATTTTAAAACTAATTAAATACACTATTTAGTTAAGAAAATTAAGCCAACAATCATAGAAATGAAGGGACACTTTTCCTATTAATTACATTACAAAGAGCCTTCTTTACTTCTTTATTCCTGAGGCTGTAGATCAGAGGGTTCAGCATGGGGATCACCATTGTGTAGAACACAGAAACCACTTTGTCCTGATTCAAGGAGTAGCTGGAAGTAGGTCTCAGATGAGTATAGATGGCAGTGGGATAAAACAGAATGATAGCTGCCAGGTGAGTGGCACAGGTTGAGAATCCTCTGTGCCTCCACTTCCCTGAATGCATACAAAAGATGGAGAAGAGAATGTAGGTGCCGGAAGTGAGGATCACCAGCAGTGTCCCAACCATATTCACACCAGCAATAGTGGACCAGCAACAATGATGCTTTCATTCAGGCATGTGTCAGAACATGACAGTTTAAAAATTGGAGGGCTGTCACAGAAATAATGGATGACATTGGACTTGAAGAATGGCAAACTGTTTACATAGTTTGTATTGACCATGGAGCTCAATAGTCCTGCAGTAAGAGCCCCTCCTTCCATTTTTAGGCAGACTGTCCTGGACATGATCAAGGAGTAAAGTAGAGATTTTCATATGACCACATAATGGTCATAGGCCATTAACCCAAAAAGGATGCATTAAAGGCTATAAAGAAATACATCTGCAAGAAGCAGCCAGCAAAGGAGATGGCTTTCTTTTCTGATAATAAGTCTACCAGCATCTTTGGAGTGATGGTGGATGAATAATTAAAGTCCACTTCCGATAGGACAGCCAGGAAGAAATACATGGATGTGTGAAGTTGTGATCCCACCCTGATTAAGAGGATCATTCCAACATTCCCCAAAAGTGTTAGTGTGTAAATAATAATAAAAAATGCATAAATAGGGTAATCTGTAGCTTTGCCTTGTCTGCTAATCCCAACAGGATGAACTCAGTCAGAAAAGCATAATTTTTTATGGCCATTTATTATAATTAGAGTACACTTAACTTTGTATTAGTTGTAAATACTTCCTTACCCAAACTTAATAGGAAATAGTAGAAATGCTGATGAGGTCAGTATACATGGGAAAAAATAAACACTGAGATAATATAGCATAGTAAATAGACTGTTGTAATGGGAAAATTAGTAGACAAATGAATAAGTATTGAGATTTATTAAGCAATTGTCTGTATCTGGTTTAAAGGACTCTCAAATCACTAATCTAAGTCCATATAGTCTATTGCAGCTTGTACTGCAATGCAACATATATATTCTTTCTCTTCTAGCCCACATACAAAATGCAAAGCACAGAATTATCCTTGGTGAAGTCTCTCTCATTCTCTCAACAAGCATGCGGTTTTAACTCAAATTTGTTTTTTTCTCATTAAGACCATTCTGTATATCCTTCAACTCCAAAATCCATGCAATGCCATCCAGAAATCACTCTGTTCTTCCCAAAGCAGCAAACATAGTGACCACTTCAAATAACTATTTTTTTGACACCTACTATATTGTGAAGATTTTCTAGTATTTTAACAGTAGTCTCATTCCAGAGTACACTATCAAATCAATGTCATGTAGTAGCAGACTCTATACCTGTCCACAGCAGTGAATGACAGAACCAGATACTTACAGCTTCCTTCTCAGCATCCTACTTGTCTTTCTATTTTATCACTATCCTTAAAAAGCTCAGGCAAAGCTTAACATAAGAAGAACATTTTCATTTTTAAAATGAAATGACACATGCACCTGCATGTTCATTGCAGCCCTATTCACAATAGCCAAGACATGGAAAGAACCCAAATGTCCATCAACAGATGATTGGATTCAGAAGATGTGGTATATATACACAATGGAATACTACTCAGCTATAAAAAGAATGAATTAATGCCATTTGCAGCAACATGGATAGAACTAGTGACTCTCATACTGAGTGAAGTAAGTCAGAAAGAGAAAGACAAATACCATATGATATCATTAATATCTGGAATCTAGTATACAGCACAAATGAACCTTTCCACAGAAAAGAAAACCACGGACTTGGAGAATAGACTTGTGGTTGCCTAGGGGGAGGAGGAGGGAGTGGGATAAACTGGGAGCTTGGGGTTAACAGATGCAAACTATTGCTTTTGGAATGGATTAGCAATGAGATCCTGATGTGTAGCACTGAGGACTATGTCTAATCAATTATGACTGAGCATCATAATGTGAGAAAAAAATGTATATATGTATATGTAACTGGGTCACTATGCTGTACAGTAGGAAAAAAATTGTACTGGGGAAATAACAATAAAAAATTTAAAAAATAAAATGAAAGAAAAAATAGAGAAACTTTGAATTAATTCTTTATTTAAAAATGAGACACCGGAGTTCCCGTCGTGGCACAGTGGTTAACGAATCTGACTAGGAACCATGAGGTTGTGGGTTCGATCCCTGCCCTTGTTCAGTGGGTTAACCATCCAGCATTGCTGTGAGCTGTGGTTGTTGCAAGACATGTTTCCTTGAAAACTCCATCTTGTCCTTCTTTACTTTACCCCATCTTCTTGTTTTACTTTATCCCATCTTCCTTCTTGAAAAACAGTCACAGTGCTGGTAAATGACTTAAGCTTAAGAGCAAAGACCTAAAGGCATAAGTGACTTAATCTTAAGAACTGTTATGTGCCTAGAGGTCAGAGTAAGAGCTTAACCCTTTACCACCTAAGTGGCTTTTTAAATAGTAAAAGAACTTATATAAAAGTAAACAAACCCTGTATCATCCACCCATAGCCACTCCTCACTTGATCTCACAATAAAAGCAGTGTGGTTTCTTGAGTCCCGGCTCTTGGTCCCTGAGACCTTGAGTCCCCCGGCTCCCACCTTTACCTAAGATAAATGTCTCTGTGTCTTGTTTTATGTTAACTATTTTTCCTTAAGTTCCACAGCACCCGTTCTTCAGCCCCATCCTGCTGAGCTGGCCCCAGCACTTCTTGAGAACTTGACTCATAAAAATCCTATCATCATGCCATTAAATACTACAACCTGATTGATACCTATGAAATACATAATATTTATTTACCTGTATGAAACAATCAACAACTTAATAATATCAATGCTTAAAAATAATCCATAATTGAGGAATCAAAATGTGAATTAAGAGGAATAGGAGGAGAATCAGCACAGTGAGTTATCTTGGAAGCAAGGGAAGAAGAGATTGTTATGAAGAACAGGTCAATATTATTAAACCCTAAAAAAAAAGGAATTCTTAAATTCTACAATTTCAACCTAAACTTCAAGGGAGAGGAAGAGGATCCTGGTCTCTCCTCTTCCTAGGAACACAGCATAACTTCAACCACATGTAGAACAACTCTCTCAGAATGACCTGGAGACTATCAGAATTCCTCCAAGAACTACACAGAGATGGGGGAAAAGAAATGATCTCATGGAGACAAACACACCTGCTGGGTGACCCAGAAGAGAGTGGAGATATCCCAGGCTCTGACATCTTGCTGAAATAACAAGGGGTTCAAGATCCACATTGCTCACCCTGACCTGGTGTTCTGCAACAAGACAGGCCCTGTTGGCTTCTTTTGAAAATGATGGGCCCTACCAGAGGGCTGTGGAAAGCCAAGACTCTGCTCTTGAGGAACATGCACACAAAAGTGCTCACTCCCAGTTCCCAGTTGAATTTTCCAGTCTAAATCAATTCACTACAGATTCACAGAGTGGTATCCAGGCTCTTAATGCAATAAATGAAATTCAGTTAAATAACACCTATACAAATACCACAAGATATGCACAAACTCCTTTTTAATATATACACAAGCCTAGTAATATGATCATAATTTTCTTAAAGCTTTTGACAATTTTACTTCTTACAATAGTTGAAGCAGTGTACCCACATAAGATAATATTGTCATACCAGATAGGTAATACTATGCATAACTAGAAACTTTAAAATGGGGTTTGATTTAATTGTCTTTTACCCAAATCTGGTAAATACATATACACACACAAAACTAATCATAATCTGCTTTCTGGGAAAACTTGAATAATTACAATTTTATTTATTTTTAATGTATGGGAGTGTATAATATTTGAGGCTAATGGAATAGCACTATAGGTAGGCACACTTTTTAAATTACTTAATGAATTTTAATACATTTATAGGTGTACAGCAATCATCACAAACATTGCATCCCAAACCCTCAGTGCATCTCCCTAACCTGTCTCCTTTGGAAACCATAAATTTTTCAAAGTCTGTGAGAGAGTATCTGTTCTGCAAAGAAGTTAATTGTGTTCTTTTTTAGATTCCACATATAAGTGATAGCATTTGATGTTGGTGTCTCATTGACTGACTTCACTTAACATGATAATTTCTAGGTCCATACATATTGGTGCAAATACCATTATTTCTTTCCTTTTAATGGCTGAGTAATTCTCCATTGTGTATATATACATCTTCTTTATCTATCCCTCTGTCCATGGACATTTAGGTTGTTTCCATGTCTTGGCTATTGCATAGAGTGCTACAGTGAACATCGGAGTACATGCATCTTTGCAATCATGGTTTTCTCTGGATAGATGCCCAGGAGTGGGATTGCTGGATCAAATAATCATTCTATTTTTAGTTTTCTGAGGAATGTCCATACCATTTTCCACAGTGGTTACACCAATTTACAATCCCACGAAGAGTGTAATAGGGTTCCTTTTTCTCCACACCCCCTCCAGCACTTATTGTTTGTAGACTTTTTGATGATGGCCATTCTGGCTGGTGTAGGATGGTACCACACAGTGGTTTTGATTTGCATTTCTCTAATAATGAGTGATGTTGAACATCTTTTCATGTGTTTTTTGGCCAACCATATGCCTTTTTTGGAGAACTGCCTGTTTAGATCTTCTCATTTTTTTATGCGGTTGTTTTTTTTTTGTTTGGAGATTAATCCCTTGTCAGTTGTTTCATTTGCAAATATTTTTTCCTATTCTGTGGGTTGTCTTCATTTTGTTTAGGGTTTTCTTTGCTGTGCAGAAACTTTAAGTTTAATTAAGTCCCATTTGTTTATTTTTGTTTTTATTGTCATGACTCTAAGAGGTGGACCTGAGAAGAGTTGGTGTCACTTATGTCAAGAGTGTTTGGCCTATGTTTTCCTCTAAGAGTTTTATAGTGTCTGGTCTTATATCTAGGTCTTTAACCCATTTGGAGTTTATTTTTGTGAATGGTGTTAGGAAGTGACCTAATTTCATTCTTTTCCATGTGGCTGTCCAGTTTTCCCAGCACAACTTATTGAACAGGCTATCTTTTCTCCATCGTATATTCTTGCCTCCTTGGTCATAGATTAGTTAGCTGTAGGTGCATGGGTTTAATTCTGGGCTTTCTATCCTGTTCCACTGATCTCTATGTCTGACTTTGTGCCAGTAGCATATGGTTTTCAGGACTGTTGCTATATAGTATAGTCTGAGTCAGGGAGCCTAATTCTTCCAGCTCCATTTTTTTTTTCAGGATGTGTTTGGGTATTCTGGGTCTTTTGTTCTTCCAAACAAATTTTGAAATATTTTGGTTGAGTTCTGTGAAAAATGTCCTTGGTAATTTGATAGGAATTGCATTGAATCTGTAGATTGCCTGGGGTAGTATAGTTATTTGGATAATATTGACTCTTCCAATCCAAGAGCACGGTATGTCTTTCCATCTGTTTGTGTCATCTTTGATTTCTTTCATCAGCATCTTATAGTTTTCAGAATACATTTCTTTTGTCACTTTAGGTAAGTTTATTCCTAAGTATTTTATTTTTTGATGCAATGGTAAATGGGATTGCTTCCCTAATTTTTCTTTCTGATATTTCATTGTTAGTATATAGAAATGCAGTTGATTTCTGTGTATTAATTTTTTATCCTGCGACTTTGCCAAATTAATTGATGAGCTCCAACAGTTTTCTGGTAGAGTTTTAAGATTCTGTAAGTATCATGTCATCCGCAAATAGTGATAGTTTTACTTCTTCCTTTCCAATTTGGATTCCTTTTATTTCTTTTACTTCTCTGATTGCTGTGGCTAGGACTTCCAAAACTTCGTTAAAGAGTGGTGGCAAGAACAGACATCCTTGTCTTGTTCCTGATCTCAGCAGGAATTCTTTCAGCTTTTCACCCTTGAGAATGAGGTTAGCTGTGGGTTTGTCATATATGGCCTTTATTATATTGAGGTAGGTTCCCTCTATGCCCACTTTCTGAAGGGTTTTTATCAAAAATGGGTGTTGGATTATGTCAAAGGCTTTTTCTGCATCTATTGAGAGGATCATATGGTTTTTATTCTTCAGTTTGTTAATGTGGTGTATCACACTGATTGATTTGCAGATATTAAGGAACTCTTGCATCCCTGGGATAAATCCCACTTGATCATGATGTACATGATGTACATGATGTGGTTTGTTAGTATTTTGTTGAAGATTTTTGCATCTATGTTCATCAGTGAAATTGACATGTAATTTTCTTTTTTTGTGGTATATTTGTCTGGTTTTGGTATCAGGGTGATGGTGTCCTCATAGAATAAGCTTGGGAGTGTTTCTTCTTCTGCAATTTCTGGAATAGTTTCAGAAGGAGAGGTATTAGCTTTTCTCTAAATGTTTGATAGAATTTGCCTGTGAAGCCATCTGGTCCTGGACTTTTGTTTGTTGGAAGTGTTTTAATCACAGTTTAAATTTCAGTACTTGAGATTGGTCCATTCATCTTTTCTATTTCCTCTTGGTTTAGTCTTGGAAGATTGTACTTTTCTAAGAATTTGTCCATTTCTTCTAGGTTTTCTGTTTTATTGGCTTAAATTTGCATATACTAGTCTCTTATGCTCCTTTTTATTTCTGTGGTGTCTGTTGTTACTTCTTTTTCATTTCTAATTTGATTGATTTGAGTCCTTTCTCTTTTTTCTTGATAAGTCTGGCCAAGATTTTATCAATTTTGTTGATATTTTCAAAGAATCATCCTTTCATTTCATTGATCTTTTCTCTGGTTTTCTTCATTTCTATTTCATTGATTTCTGCTCTGATCTTTATGATTTCTTTCCTTCTACTAACTTTAGGTTTTGTCTGTTCTTCCCTCTCTGGATGCTTTAGATGTAAAGTTAGCTAGTTTATTTGAGATTTTTTTGTTTCCTGAGATAGGCTTGTATTGCTATAAACTTTCCTCTTATGATTGTTTTTGCTATGTGCCATAGGTTTCGAAGTATTTTATCTTTGTTGTCATTTGCCTTTAGGTATTTTTTAATTTCCTCTTTGATTTCTTCAGTGATTCATTGGTTGTTTAGTAACATATTGTTTAGTCTCCACATGTTTGTGATTTTGCTGTTTTTTTTCTTGTTGATGTCCAGTCGTATGGCATTGTGGTTTGAAAAGATGCTTGATATGATTTAAATTTTCTTAAAGTTACTAAGGCTTGATTTGTAGCCCAAGATGTGATCAATATAAGAGAATGTTCTGTGTGATGTTGAGAAAAAAGTGTATTCTGTTGCTTTTGGATGGAATGTCCTATAAATATCTATTAAGTCCATCTGGGCTAATGCTTCATTCATGGCCTGTGTTTCCTTATTGATTTTCTGTCTGGATAATCTATCCATTGCTGTAAGTGGGGTGTTTGTTGTCATTGTCCCCCACTATTATTATGTTGTAGTTGATTTCTCCTTTTAAGGTTATTAGCAGTTTCATTATATATTGTGGTGAACCTATGTTGGGTGCATAGGTATTTAAAATTATTATATCTTCTTCTCGGAGTTATCCTTTGATCATTATGTTGTGTCCTTCCTTGTCTCTTTAAATATTCTCCATTTTTAAGTCTATTTTTTCTGTATGAGCATTGCTACTCCAAGCTTTCTTTAGATTCCCATTTGCATGGAATATTTTCTTCCATCCTCTCACTTTCAATTTGTATGTGTCCCTAGAAGTGAAGTGGGTCTCCTGAAGACAGCATATATATGGGTTTTGTTTTTGTATCCATTTAGCTAGTCTATGTCTTTTGGTTGGTGTATTTAGTCCATTCACATTTAAGGTACTTATTGGTATGTATGTTTTCCTTTGCACTTTATTAGTTGCTTTGGATTTGTTTTTGTTGCTCTTTTTTCTTCCCTTCTCTTGTTCTCTCCTCTTATGGTTTGATGGCTATCTTTAGTGTTGTATTAGAGTTGTGTCAATTGTAGATTTTTGGTTTGCAGTTGCCCTGAAGTTTTATATAGGAGTCTATATATGTACATAAGATTGTTTTAAGTTGTTGGTCTCTTAATTTCAAGTTCATCTCCAGTGTCCTGCATTTGTACCCTCCTCTCATGATTTCTGATATTGGTAGCACAATTGTGCAAGGATGATTTCCTACCTTTACTGTATATATGCCTTTACTGCTGAGAGTTGTCATTTATTTTTGTTTCTCATTGTGGCCTTTTCTTTTCTGCCTAGAGAAATTCCTTTAGTGTTTGTTGTAAGGCTGGTTTAATGTTGCTGAATTATTTTTTTTTCTCATCTGTAAAGCTTTTGATTTCTCCTTCAAATCTGAATAGGAGCCTTGATGGGTAAAGAAATCTTGGTTGGATTTTTTTTTCCTTTCATCACTTTAAGTATATCATACCACTCCCTTCTGGCCTGCAGAGTTTCTACTGAAAAATCTGCTGATAACCTTATTGGGGTTCCCTTGTATGTTATTTATTTCTTTTCCTTAGCTGCTTTCAATATTTTCTCTTTGTCTTTAATTTTGGTCAGTTTGATTAGTATGTGTCTTAGGGTGTTCCTCCTTGGGTTTATTTTATGTGTTACTTGTTGTGCTTCCTGGATTTGAGTGAGTGGTTCCTTTCCTGTGTTAGGGAAGTTTTTGGCTATTGTCTCTTTGAATAATTTTTCTGTCCCTTTCTCTCTCTCTTCTCCTTCTGGCACCACTATAATACAGATGTTTGTGTGTTTAACACTGTCCCAGAGTTCTCTGAAACTCTTTACATTTCTTTTCAATCTTTTTTCTCTTTTTGGTTCTGCATCAATGATTTCCATTAGTCTGTCCTCCACCTCGCTTATTCATTCTTCTGCCTCCTGTACTCTGCTGTTGGCTGCTTCTAATGAATTTTTTATTTCAGTTATTGTATTTTGCATCTCTTCTT
Source organism: Phacochoerus africanus (assembly GCF_016906955.1). NCBI lineage: Eukaryota > Metazoa > Chordata > Mammalia > Artiodactyla > Suidae > Phacochoerus > Phacochoerus africanus. Next base: position 53,982,591 of record NC_062553.1, on the reverse strand, counting down.
GCTTAAGTTTTATATCTTGTATTTCTTTGCTCAGTGTTTCCTGTACATTATCAATATTTGCCTCCCACTTATTTCCAATTACTTGCATCATCTTCAGGGTCAATAGTCTAAAGACTTTTTCTTAGAGGCTGTGAATATCCTGATCACTTAGCTGTTTTTCTGTGTTTTTTTTTTCTTTCTTCCTTATCTGAGTTATAGTTCTATGTCTTCTCATTTTTCTAGGTTTTTCCTGTTGTGACATTTTTATAGATAATAGAGTTGTAGCCTCTCTTACTTCTGGTGTCTGCCCCCCTCACAGCTGAAGTTGGTATGGGGGCTTGCTATAGGCTTCCTGATGGGAGGGACAGGTGCCTGCCCACTGGTAGGTGGAGCTGATTCTAATCCCTCTGGTGGGTGGGGCTTTGTCTCTGGGTGAAATTAGAGGTGGCTGTGTGGCTGGGGGTCTTTAGGTAGGCTTTTTACTGATGGGTGGAGCTGTGATCCCACCTGGATTGTTGTTTGCCCTAGGGTTTCTCAGCACTAATGGGTGGTGCCAGATTTTCCCAAAATGGCCATCTCCAGAGAAAGGCATGCTGAAGAATATTCCCAAGAACTTGTCTCCAATTAATTTCCCTCACAATAAGCTGAATTTACCCCCTGTTTTCCCAGGAGATCCGCCAAGAACTGCAATCATGTCTGACCCAGATTCCAATGGAGACTTTGCTTTGCCCTGGGACTCAGTGCACGTGAAAGTCTGTGCGCACCTTTCAAGACTGGGGGTCTCCATTTCCCCCAGTCCTGTGGAGCTCCTATGCACAAGCCCCACTGGCCTTCAATTCCAGATATTCTAGGGCCTCTTTCTCCCAGTGCCAGATCCCCAGGCATGGGGATTTGACATGGGGCCCAGAACTCTAACTCCTGAAGGTGAGTCTCTGATACAGTTGGTTTCCAGTCTGTGCGGCTTCCCACCTGGGAGGTATGGGGTTGCTTATATCAAGTAATTTCCCCTTTAGGTAGGTACATTTCTGAGCAAATGATAAAGGCTGTGAGATTGATGGAAATCTTAAAACTGGTATATAAAATTTTTATTTAACTTTAAATATTTTAAACTTAATAAAATCTTATATTTTTTGTACTCTCTGGATCATTCAACTCTTTCAAATACCCACAATAACTATAAACAGGCAAGATTTTGTGATTATTTTCCTAGAAGTCATTTCAAAGTTTCCCAGAAAACCAGTGGCTTTTTATCCCATCTACACTTTTCTCTACTGGATGGTTGAATCTTTCTCTAGGTTTCTCTGGGCCACCAGCATTTCTCTATGCTTTTGTAAAAAACTGACCCAAATCTAGGCTTAGATATCTGAGTTCCTAACATTTGTCCTTCATTGATAAGGCCACACACTTCAACTTTCTCCATAAAAATAATAGGAGTTCCCTCTTTGGCACAGTTGGTTAAAGGATCTGGTATTTGTGCACCTGAGGCATAGCTTGCAGTTGTGGCTTAGATTCAATCCCTGACCCAGGAACTTCTGTATGGTGTGGGTACTGCCATTAAAAAAAAAAAAAAGATAAAGAAGAACAATAAGTATGTAACAGAGATAGGGCTGTCTTCTAGAATGCAAACTTATTCCCTTTCACACAATGTTTCAAGGTTTCCATAGAATAATGAAGAGGTGAGGAAGATGTATGTCTTTTTTAGAAGACTTCTGGCTCTTGAGCATCCCCAAATCTTGATCCATCACCCAAAAGAAGTAGTGTGGTGTTTTCATTCAACTTCCTTACCGCAGTAACCCAATTTTTTTTTTTTTTGCTATTTTGGGCCTCATACGTGGCATATGGAGTTTCCCAGGCTAGAGGGTGAATCAGAGCTATAGATGCTGGCCTACACTACAGCCACAGAAATGCATGATCTGATCCAGGTCTGCAGCCTTCCCCTCAGCTCATGCAACATCATATCCTTAACCTACTGAGAGAGGCCTGGGATCAAACCTGCAACCTCATGGTTCCTAGTTGGATTCATTTCCACTGCACTACAATGGGAACTCCCACAATAACTTATTATAGTAAATATGACTCCTATGACTTTGTCAGACTTTGGAGAAAATATTGCTTTCTAAATGAGAGTATAATGTTCACAGGTTCAAATATTACTGTCTTGCCACCAATGACTCCTCTTGTGACAATACAGGAAAAATAGAAGACAATATAGGCTACTACACTAATAGAAAAATTTAAATGATCATACATGCTTAAAATTCAGCTAGGAAGATTGCCTTGACAATAATTTAGGTTCTTATCATTTCTTTTTTTTTTATTTGAATCCCAATTTTTTTCTTTTATTTTCCCACTGTACAGCAAGGGGATCAAGTTATCTGTACATGTATACATTACATTTTTCCCCATCCTTTGTTCTGTTGCAACATGAGTATCTAGACATAGTTCTCAATGCTATTCAGCAGGATCTCCTTGTAAATCTATTCTAAGTTGTATCTGATAACCAGAAACTCCCAATCCCTCCCACTCCCTCCATCTCCCATCATGCAGCCACAAGTCTATTTTCCAAGTCAATGATTTTCTTTTCTATGGAGATGTTCATTTGTGCTGGATATTAGATTCCAGTTATAAGTGGTATCTTATCATTTCTTATATAATGTAATAATTCATATTATATAGGCATAAATATTGTAAGGGCTAAATATTGAGATTATGAGAATTATCTTCCACAAAGAGAGGTCCTGTGAAATATACCTTTGTGTAGAGACATCATGGAGTTTGGACTTCCATAAGGTCTTTCCTTCAATGCCATCACTGACTAGTTTTGTGTTAAAACTAATGGATTTATTTTATTCTTTAATTTAATAATATTTCTTAAGAATTTCACATACCTATGAAATCTTCTATTATTTCTGTATGAATATATTTATTTTTCCTTCTGATTATCTTATGAAGTGATATAGAAATTGATTTCATGAAAGGTGCACAAGAAATAAACTCTTATATTCTGATAATTGTAGTCTTTTGACCAGTTATAAATTGGGTACTCATCAAAGGGACATTATAGTATATGAGTTGTGAGGTAAGTCCTATATTATCATGTCACTAACTCAACTATTACCAAGAGAAATTCTATGAAAAGGTAATTTGAAAGATAGTTTTAAAATGAGATATTTTTGTTAATTATTGATTTATCTGATAGAGATTATACATATATTTTTTCAATTCAGTTTTCCACATATATTGATTTACTTAGATAAGATTATCATATGTGTCTGAATTAAACATTTTCAAAGACTTCAACATCAGATAGAATGAAATCCTTAACTATAAAAATCCACTCAACTGTATTTATAAAACATGTTAATAACTGAACGCATTTTCATTTTTTTTTTGTTTTTCTTTTTTTACCTTTATAATAAACTTTTTAAAGACAAATTTTTATTGGCCAAACTAATAGAACAGTGTCTGTTATGTAGTACCCATTATGTCATTATATTTTAAAATTTTGGTTTATAAATCTTTGTCAGCTTTATAAATGACTAATGATTCATCACTTCTTAGATTGTGAACATTTTTATGCATGTCATTTCTCTAAGGATAATCTAAGTATGTAAATATTTTACTCTAATAAATTTATTCAGATTAATAAAGAAAATACATATAATAAAATTATAATTTAAGAATGTAAGAAACACAGGGCCTTTACAGTCATTTCTGTTGCTAAAATGCATGTGTGGTTTTTTTGTTAATATAGAAGCATGAAAAATATGTTGATTCGTTAAATGACTGTAATGTATGTTGATTTCTCTTGAGACTCAATAAGAAACAGCACAATTAGGGGACATTCTGATTCTGAGCCCTATATTTTCCCCAGTGCAAAAGTAGCAATTCACAATTTTCAAATGGATTCATTACAGTAAAGAAAAAATAAACTTAGAAAGGAGTCCTCATTTCTTTACCAGTTATTCATCAATTATTTCTCAGAATAGCATTGCTTACAGTACTTATCTCTTCAATAATAATTGCTCTGCATAGACTTTAAATTTAAGCTAAAAAATGTACCAAAGATTATAGTTAATGAGAATCTTTGGGCATTCAGTTTGTATGATTAGGGTTAGTCTATCTCAAAAGGTGGCAGCATAAACACAGCAAATATGGGTATTAAAAATGTGAAATAAAATTGCTTTCAAAAATATTGGACAATTACGTTAAATGTCATATTTTCTTTCACAAATTAATGGTTAAATGTTTATAATTTTTGCTTGAGTTTTTTTCCAAAAGATTTATCACTCCAAATGTTTTTTTGTTTATTTGTTTTGTTTGGTTTGGTTGGTTTTACTTATCTTGCTTTATGCCAATAACAATACACAGCAAGCTAGATAAATTGCATTTGGAGGCTCAAATATAATTTAAATTAGTACTTATGATTGAATTGATATATCATGATCCAAGCTGATAAACTGATGTTTAGTGATATTCAGTTTAAAATTATATAAAAGAAAACCATGCCCAGTGTTGCCAATTCCAGCTAACAATTTACTGGAGGGTGAAGCTAGCAGACAAAGACACCCAAAATAATAAGTAGCATATACATGTTTAAAATGTATAGGGAATAGACTCATGTTAAGGGGTAAAATGACAAATTATGGGAATAATAAAATGGTTTCTCTGGTTGCTAAATATAGAATCAGTATTTGATCTGAAAATGAATTGCATTGCTCATCCCTGCCTAAAATACTTAGAACACAATTTTTCAAAGAACGACAAAACACTCTCCTTAAGAAAGTAGATCCAGGAGTTCCCATCGTGGTGCAGTGGTTAACGAATCTGACTAGGAACCATGAGGTCATGGGTTTGATCCCTGCCCTTGCTCAGTGGGTTAATGATCTGAAATAGCAAAAAAGACAAAAAAAAAATAGATCCAACAACAAATACTCAAAACTTTTTGGAGAAAATTATAAAACATCATTAAAATATTTTAAATAAAATAAATAGTGACAACATTTTTATGAGAATGACTCAATATTTTAAAGATATAAGTTTTGCAAAATGGGTCTATAAATATAACACAATTCCAAACAAAATTTGAAAAATATTCTAATAGGGAAAATCTGGTTGTACAGTTTTGGTGGACTAAACCTACCAATACACAAAAATTAAGCCACTCCTTTACGGGTATCTGGCAGAGTTCAATGACATCATAGGAAGAAAAGTTTGCCAATAGACTCATGACCAGAATAGAATCCAGAAACAGATACACATAAAAATAGAAATTTAATACATCATAGGGTGGCAGTGAAAATAAATGGAGAACATACATTTTAGAAAATCAGTGGGGAAAACACACTATTTGCATTCAAAAAAGAAAAGATCCCCAACCTAATAAAATGGACAAAAAAAATCCATATGTGTTAAAGATTTAAATATCTATCCCCTCCATTATATTGGCAAAAATATGTTAAATATATAACAAATATTCACAGGGATGTAGAACCTAAGGTAAGAGGTGCTTGTCTTGAGACTATAAATGTGAGACAGAAATTTAGAAAACATTTTTGTTGTATTTTAAAGGTGAACATACATACGTACACTGTATCCAATCAATGACACCTCTAGGGATGTACCAGGACAAAGTCTTGTACGTCCACACAGAGTGACACTCAAAGTAACACTGACTTGGTCATGATAAAAAGAAATGGACATTAAATGAAGACACATGAAAGAAAAATAATACATTAAAATTTTGAAATTAAGAGCACAGAAACACTTATGAACATAGGAGAATGTTACAAATATAGTATCAAAGAAAAGTACAAGCAAAATAGAAGAAAAAGGGAAATTGTATGACATCACACTTATAATATTCAAAAATTAAAAATAGATTTATTAAAAAGATAGTTTTAGAGATATGGATAAATTTTATTTTTAAAATTGAAACTGAGGGAATAATAAAAATACAAAAGTTTTTTTATTATTTTTTAAATGAGGTATACTTGATTTGTAATATTATATGTTTCAAATGTACAATACAGTGTTTCAAAATGTATAGATTATACTCTATCTCAAGTTATAAAATATTGGATATATTCCCAGCTCTGTGCAATATATCCATGTGGCTTATTTAGTTTGTAACTCTTAACACTCTACTTCTATTTTGCTCCTGCCCCCTTCCCTCTTCCCACTGGTAACCACTAATTTGTCTCTATATCTCTGATTCTATTTATGTTTTGTTATATTCATTCATTTTATTTGTTAGATTCCACATATAAGTGATAACATAACAGTAATTATTTTTCTCTGTCTGAGTTATTTCACAAGTATAATACCTTCTACGTCCACCCATGTTGTTGCAAATGGCAAAATTTTGTGGGTGTGTTTTTTTATAGCTGAGTAGTATTCAATTGTGCATATATATCACATCTTCTTTATCCATTTGTCTGTAGATTGGAGTTCCTACTGTGGCATGACTGGATTGGCAGCATTTCTGAAGCACTGGGACACAGGTTTGATCCCTGGCCTGGCATAGTGGGTTAAGGATCTGGTGTCACTGCAGTGCATAGTTGCAGCTTCAGCTCAGATCTGATCCCTAGCCCCAGAACTTCATATGCCATGGGGTGGCCAAAAAAGAAAAAAAAAATGTAGTCATTTGTCTGTTGATGGACACAGGTTGCTTCTATACATTGGCTATAGTAAATAGGGCCAATGTACATACTAGGGTGAATGTATGTTTTTGAATCCCTGTTTTCATTTTATTCAGATACATAAGCAGGAGTGTGATTGCTGGATCATCTTGTAGGTCTACCTTTAGGTTTTTAGAGAAATCTACATGCTGTTTTCCATAGTGGCTGCACAAATTTAAATTTGTACAAACAGTGCACAAGAGTTTCCTGTTTTCCACATCCTCAGCAACTTTTGCTATTTATGGTCTTTTTAAGGATAGCCATTCTGACAGGTATGAGGTGATATTGTGGTTTTCATTAAGGAAAATAGGACAGTGGGGGTGATCACAGAGAACTTATGATTTTGGCAATATTCAAAGTTTTTTGTTTTGTATTTAATCCAGGAGTTAAGTGTATATGTATTCATTTCCATAACTTGCATATTTTACAATAAAATTTAATATTCAATGTAATGTAAAAATAAATAAGTTTAAAATTTTAATTAAAAAGAGGGAAAAAAATCACTCCAGGAAATTTAGCACTTGTGTCAGAGGTGCCCCAGATCACCATCAGGTTCAGAGATTCACTAGAAGGCAGGCCTCAAAAAACTTAGAAAAGCTGTTATGGATATGGTTTATTTCAGCTAAGATATAGATTGAAATTAGCAAAAGAAAAGTTTATATAGAACAGTGTCAAGGAGACACCAGGAAGGAGCTTCCATTGTCCTCTCCTGGTAGAGTCACACAGACAACGTAATTCTCCCAGCAGTGCTGTCTGTCAACTCTTAGGAAGTATTGTCAACCAGAAAATCTTAATCAAATCTTGGGGCCTAAGATTTTATTAGGGGTCAGTTCATTGGCATGAATAATCCACAAAACTGTTCCTAGTTACTTCATCTTGAACTAATCCACTCCAGAGGCAAAATGATTACAGCCTATTCCAAAGTCTCAGGTGTATAAAAAAATAGGCATTCTCCATTAGCAACATTATTAGCATAAATTTCTTGGTGTGCAATTTATCAGACAGGCTATCCCAAGGTTCTAGGGGTTATCTCCCAGGATCTAGTCAAGAGCTAATCTTGAAGACCTTTGGAATATGCAGTGTTTGTGCTGCCCAGGATGATAAGTGTTTGCTACCTAATAACAATATAACATGGTGACCATGATTGATCAATAATTGTAATATGACTCTTTAATTTTCCAAGCACAGAAAATGAATCTTCAAAATGAGTTAATTATTATTTTTTTCTTTATTTTTTAATGGTTGCACCCATAACATATAGAAGTTCCCAGGCCAAGAGTTGAATTCAAGCTGCAGCTTAAACCTGTGGCAATACCAGTTCTTTTAACCCACTCTACGAGGCCAGGGATTGAACTGACACCTCCAGAGTACCCCAAAATGCTGCAATTGGATTCTTAAATGCCCTAGCCATAGTGGGAACTCCTGGGTTAATATTCTTTTAAGAATGTAATCAGCTGAGTTCCTCTATTTATAAGCACTATTCCAGGTCTGAACATCTTACCAGTTACATAGTTACAAGTTACATAGATCAGTAACTTCTATGTAGCTTTTAATGTGTATAGTGCTTTATCCACCTCCCTGCCTGACAAATGGAAAATAAATTTCCCATATAATTTTACTTTTTCTTTGTAGGGCAAACCAAGAACTTTTAGCATTTTTTCTCTAAATGTGTATAGCTCAATCTCTGGGGAAACAAACAAATCTAAAAGTCCATCTCTCACCCTCTCAGGAAGTACACAAATATCCACAATATTGAAGATAGACCATAACATGGCCAACTGGAGATGTCAGCAATCTAGATGTGTAGTTTCCATGGGTCCAGTCACAAGGGGCTTGCTGGGATATACCCTGGAAGTGGAAGCATACTTTTCTAAACCTTGTGTTCCCTACCACATAAAAGATACAAATATATTAATGTTTCTTTCAGTTATAGAGGCTACATCTTGTATACGAGTGAGTGTACTTTGGACCTACTAAGTGAATCCTCTTAAAGGTTGATAACTTTGTGTAGGACGCATACCCAGAGAGGGCTCTTCAGGCTATAATGCAAGCAATTCTAGACTTCAGTCCATTTCATACAGCAGTATCAAAATTGACTCTGGCACATCAAGGTGCTATATGCAGCATCAGAAGGCTTTAGCTATTTTAAGTAGATCACATTATTCCTTCAGCAAATTTACCTTTTTAAATTTGAGAAATAAGCATCATGTTGCTACAAGGATCTAGTTGAGATGAAATATCTGAGCAGGAAACATCGGGTTATCCTATATCCTAAATTCTCTGTTATGAACATAAAGTTATAAGGTCTCTTTAGTGATAAAATTTGGCATTCTATGGATAATGCCATTATTTCCTAGAATGTGCATATATGGAGCCAGGCTTCAGCAAATCCTGAAGGTCCAGGTAATTTTCAGGAGACCCTCTCTTGCTTTTCCAGCAAAATGTGTGCCCAGGGACCTCTCTGTGACATCTCTAGGATGTCTCTATCTTTAAAAAAGAGCTTTAAAAAAAGTCAAAAATACAAAACACTACCCTGACTTATAGTTGGCTCTTCATGCTATTGTGGTTACTGCCAAGAATGGATAACTGCAGTATTATGATCTAAACAGTATTAGAGAATATTGGAGAATGTCATCAATAAGCAGAACTTCCAGAAATAAACACTTTTGTCCACAGTGCCTGGTAGGAGACATCTGCTTTGGTTTGTCTAGAGCAGTGTTAAGAAAGGGAAAGTTCAAGGAAGTTGTGTACAGATGGATTTCCTGGTATGACTCAGTGTTCAATCTATGGCATTCCCCAAAAAATTTTGCCCTTTTCTATGGAACTCCTGGTCCAGAATGGGATTTCTGATTAGCCTAGTGCACATAACCAAGCTTTCATTTCTATGGAGCTAGAAAAGGGAATATAGTTTTAGCCTCAGTCATGGAGCTTGAAAAGGCCCTGTGATATTGCCCAATTCTGTGTAGTCACCATTGGTATCTTAGAGGAAAAGTCCTCTGCATATGAAAGTCTCTAAAGTGACTGGGCCAAGAGTTCCACAGAACTTTCTTTTTACCAGACTGGTAGGGTTTATTACATGGAAAAGAAAAAGAAAGAAAGAAAAGAAAGAAAAATAATATGGGCAATTTCTCTCACTCTGGAAAAAAATCTCTCAGCTGTACTTTTTTCAGTTCCTAATTTTTCATACACATGGCAATTTTGACTGAGGAAAGATGGCCTTTTTTTGAATACAATGGTCTTTCATCTATTAAATGACACTCTTCTCACAGCAACAAAACTCATTTTAGTTTTCTCACCAGAATTGGGATAGAGGCCAATGTTTGCAGTATGACTTGCATCTTATATTTACCCATTCTCCAATCTGTCCATCATAAAAGGCTTAAGACATAGATTCCATGCCATTCTTCATAATTTAAAGAAAGTTAAAACCTAGAATTATACATTAGAAAATTAAAAAATATCACTGTAGATATTGATATAATTACAAAAGAAAGCTAAGCATCATTAAATGAGTACAGTCCACTACAGAAGGGGTTAGGTCTTTATATATGTTATCCCAATTTTGATAAGTATCTGATGTAGGAGTTCCTGTCGTGATACAGTGGTTAACAAATCCAACTAGGAACCATGAGGTTTCGGGTTTGATCCCTGCCCTTGCTCAGTGGGTTAAGGATCCGATGTTGCCGTGATCTGTGGTGTAGGTTGCAGATGTGGCTCAGATCCTGTGTGGCTATGGCTGTGGCGTAGGTTGGCGGCTACATCTCTGATTAGACCCCTAGCCTTGGAACCTCCACATGCTGTGGGAAGCAGTCCTAGAACAAGCAAAAAATAAAATTAAAAAAAAAAGAATCTGGTGTAGTGGGCAATAATTATTCATAATTTAAAAATTTATAACAACATTAAATAATCTATAATAATAAACCTTAAACAATGACATGAAATAATAACAATAACATTAAATAACACCTCACAGTTGGAAAATGGAAAATCTAACACTCAAATCCAGTTTGCCTGAGTGAAAATCACTCACTTTTCATCATTCAAGGCATATTTCCTCCTAGTCAGGGAGAAAATTGAGAAACAAACTAAAATGAGGGTGCCTGGGGTTCTTCTCAATAACATTGAGCTTGCACTTTAGAATACTAAATTCTAAAAGCACATAAGTAAATGCTTTAAAGTGTTTTTAAGTATCTCATAGAGATCATAGAATTTACAGAAGTTTTTTTTATTGCTTGGTAGAATTAAAGGATTTTTGTTATTTAATCTTAGATCTGCCATTGAAGGACAATTGTTATGTTATATTTGGCTACATGATAGTGAATTATGTTATCATTGTTCACTTTTCTCTTACAAAATCATTCACGCCATGCCACTGGAAAGGTCATTTACAACCTGAAATATGCTTGGGGCTGGGAATTATCTTGGGATGATATCACACTTGTCACAGACTAGAATATAGATACTCACCCCTTGTAAGACCTATATGTAAAATCTGGAGAGAAATGGTGTCAGCCTCTTGACAAAATAAATTCTACAATTCAAAAATCCCATATGGTGCTAAGATAAGTGAGAGATTCCCTAAAGCAGCAACAAAATGCCTGGAGTGAATGTAGCAAACACAGTTTTGCCTTAAATAAAATGTATCTGCTGTAACTGTGTGTATATGGGCTAGAGGAATGAATAGAGGTACATTTTCCACAAGTCACTACCTGATTCATTGTGTTCCTTCTTTCCTTGATGGAAAAGCTGACTAAGCCTATTTGGAAAATTTGAAAAACCCAATAGATTGAGTAAGCTAGATTGAGTAAGCTAAATTAAGTAAGCTGAACTTCATCAGTACACCATACCTGTTTCTCTGAGCACATACATGTATTCACATACAGTATGACTATTCTATGCTTATCCCCATAATTATCAACTGAAGGAACTTATGATTTTGAAGTCAGTTATTGAATTCTTAAATAATCACAACATTAACAGTAACAATAGATAATAATGAAACTATTTTTATGTATCTGTCCATAATATAACAAGTCCCATAAACAGCTATAAATTACTCGCTTCAATCCTGGTTTCAGCTTTTAAGTATATTACTATGCTAACTAAATGAACAAAAAAGTTTAGGCAAATTTCAATGACCTAGACAACATTGGATGTCATATCTGAGGTAAAACTATATTTTGCTTAGCTCCATATCCTGTGTATTTAATGATTATCACACAATACCCTTTGAAAAGGAGAGAGAGGACAAATTCTATATTAATACTTCAGTCAGAACAGCAAATGAAAATGCATCTACTGATAGTTTTTAGAATTAGCTTTCTGATAAGAAGTCCTCGAAGATCAGTGTGTTCAGTTTATTTTAGGAGATTATCATGATCTCAGTTCAAAGTAGTATGAGATCAGTTCTTCAAGAGAAGTGACATTATTCTGGGACAATCAGTCTCTCAGACAACAATTGAATAGAGAAAACTTCTAGACAGTTTTTCAAGTTTCATGGGGACTCAAGGAAGCAAAGTCAGACTTTGATCTCATAACATGTTTTCAGATATATACTCACTAAAGTCGCTAGTGGATATGCAACATGTTGTATGATATTATAATATGACATATCCATCCTATGTAAAAAAATAGGATGTGGATAATATAATTGCTGAGGTTCTTTCCAGCACTGAGATTCCATATTCAAATTATATATCATAAGATCCTACAGCAGGAGAAAATATTTGAACAACAGAGGCACAGTTGTATTTTGGTTAAGAAGTGAGAACTGGATTCTGTCAATATATACTTAGACAATTTAGTATTGCAGTATATATTACATTTCTATGCTTCAGTCTTATCATTTGTAAAGACAGAAATGATATCTCATAGAATAATGTAAAAAGTAAACAAAAGTATGCATGTCAAGTGATTTGAAAATGCCCACTCTCAATAATTTTAGCAATTATTACTTTCATCACCATCAGCTCTCTCGTGAATGCAAAAAAATGTCATAGCAAATTATACTAGGTTTCTAGTTCATAGAAAACCCAAATTAAAACTTCAAGAAAAGAACAGTTACATTTTGCTTTTGTTTCCTCATAGTGGTAAGTAGATCTATTTCCTTTATGTTTGGTAAGAGTTGTTATAATTTTTATTTTCACATGTCTGTTCATTGTTTTTTCCAGTGAGGATAAACATTTTGATAAATGTGCCTGATTTTAACAATTTCTATTAATAATCTATAAACAAATGTAAAAGTTTACCAAGCAGTTAATGAAGCTCTTGAATATGCATAGGTTTTTTTTTTAGCCTTAGATGACAGGTCTACATAATAAATAGAGTAGGTCTGATTTTATAAATGAGAGTATGATGACACAAATAAAGATGAAATAATTTGAAGTAGTAGAACAAGGATAAGAGCCCAGATCTCCAGACACTTACTTTTTCCCAATCTTTCCTTGCTGTGGCCTCTTCTGTACCAGTGCCACCAAGTTGAGTAGGATCTTTGGTTGTTGAAGTTTGACAAAAATAACCTAGAGAAATTTATGATTATTTAATTAATTCCTTAGATAAAAGATAAAAGAAGAGAAGGTTTTTTTAATGAGAATCTGAGTATTGTATAAAGTTTAGAAATGGCATTTGTGCAACATAGACAAGTAAAATTTTTTCCCTTTTGTTTCAATAGTTTGGATTCCTTCAATACAGTCTCAGATACCTGCCTTCCAAATTTTTCCAGTCAACCTCTTCCTTTTAAAGATCTAGTTCTCCAAGGAGATTGACTTCTCTTTTCAATGTGTCTAGATGACTGAAGGTCGTGTTCTTGAAGGAGAAGAAATTCTGAGCCTCCTATATATGGCAGAGAAAATAGAGATTATTTATTTGTCTTATTACTAACTACATCATTGCTGACTTAAGCCACTTACAACATTACCTGTCTTTAACTTCCTGCAGAACATTCCATCTCACTATCATTTATTTTTCATTGGCATCTATCATAATTTGTTTTTCCTTGATGATTTCTCCTTCTGGATATGTTTACATCTTTCCTATATAGCTTCAGTTTAGAACTCCATTAATAAGTCCTTCAAAACAATGTTTCTGTGACCTCACACCAGACATTGTTATAGCCATACTCCAGAGATAAGAAAGAGCATAAACCCAGTGAAAGGAAAGCAACAATTATAGGGACATGTAAAAGATTCACTGCTGCCAAATAATTCATTAGCATAGAACACACACAAAAGCACATGATGACTTTTCTTTTTAAGAGATGAAAATCACATACCCATAATGCCAAAGATAAGATGAATTTGGAGAAAACTATCTATTTATTTCAAGCTATTGAGTAAATGATTAAAAGAAATGAAAGGGGGACATCCCATTGTGGCTCAGTGGTAAAGAATCTGACTAGTTTCCATGAGGATTCGGGCTCAATCCTTGGCCTCACTTAGTGGTGTTGCTGTCAACTGTGGTGTAGGTCAAAAACATAGCTCAGACCTGGCATTGCTGTGGCTGTGACATAAGCTGGAAGTTGCAGGTACCACCCTAAAAAATCAGAAAACAACAAACATACAACCACCACCAACAACAAAAATTTTCTCTAATAAAAGCCTCCTTGGAGAAATGGCATATTCTAGAACTGGAAAATACAATATGATCCTGGATGTCTAGTGGTCTCAAAAATTAAGGAAGGGCTCAAAAAAATTATCAATCAATAAACAAACTCACAATGTGGGTAGTGTGTCAAATATAAACAAATAAATAGAAGGGTAGGTTTTTTGGTTTCATAAATTTTATTTAATTAATACACATATTAGGGTTTATTATGTACCAGTTACATAAGTGTTTTATAAATATTTACATGTTTATTCCTCTAACCAACATAGAGTGGGATAAATAAATGTATCAAGGTCACACAGCCAAAAAATAGCAAAGCTAAGACTTGAACCTAGTCATCTTTTGGATAATTGCTGTGCTTTTAACAAAACTATCTCCCAAGGTCACATATATTCTTCTGCAGATTTATCTAGTATAGTCATTGATACTTTCTCGATATAATTTTCTCAACTCTACTTTCCTTTACACAGAGGAATGTGATTTTAGGATTGGAAAAAAATAGAGCTTTGCCTATAAGAATTTTGCCACTTCTCATAGTTCTACCAGTAATTATTAACTCAGCCACATTTATTCCTTTTTTTTTCTTTTTTTAGGGCCTCATCTGTGCCATATGGAAGGTCTCATGCTAGGGAACCTACTGGAAGCTATTTCAAATTGGAGCTGCAAGTACTGGCCTACACCACAGCTACAGAAACATGGGATCTGACCTATGTCTGTGACCTATGCTGCATCTCATGGCAATGGCAGATCCTTATTCCACTGAGCAAGGCCAGGGACTGAACCCACATCCTCCTGGATACTAATCATCTTCTTAACCCACTGAGCCACAACAAAGTACTCCATTCCTTCTATCTTTAAAAGAATTAGTATCATCTCTTAATGTTCAGAGCTTTTAAATATTCGTTGCATCTTGAAACATCATTCCTGAAAAACATTCTCTGCTATAAATGAATATTTTTCAATTATCTTTTTTTTTGCCTTTTATCTTTTTAGAGCTGCACCCATGGCGTACGGAGTTTCCCAGGCTAAGGGTCTAATTGGAGGTGTTGCTGCTGTCCTGCTCCAGAGCCACAGCAAGTCGGGATCTGAGACACATCTGCGAACTACACCACAGCTCATGGCAATGACAGATACTTAACTCACTGAGCAAGGTGAAGGATCGAAGCTGCAACCTCATGGTTCCTAGTTGGATTCATTTCTGCTGTGCCATGATGGGATCTCCCAATTAACTTTTTTTAAATAAAATGACAAAAAAATTAAACCAACCAAGTATGTCACAGAAAATGTCTTCTCTGATTTTCTAATCCTTTTAATTGCTTCCTTAGAAGGGAGAATGAAAACATTCTTGGTTCATCAACTACTCAAGTAAACTCACATGTTATGATACCAGCTCATTTGGATGAGAAAAACAAGAAAACCAAGATGTTAATAATTAGACCATGCCACTTGAATTCCTACTTGTTGGATTTACTGATTATCTAACTCTCAGAGTCACACTATTCTTGGTACTTCTTCTTTTTATTTTTATTAATTTTGTTATTTTTATTTTCCCAATGTACAGCAAGGGGATCAGGTTATCTTTACATGTATACACTACAATACATTATTTCCCCAACCTTTGTTCTGTTGCAACATGAGTATCTAGACAAAGTTCTCAATGCTATTCAGCAGGATCTCCTTGTAAATCTATTCTAAGTTGTGTCTGATAAGCCCAAGCTCCCGATCCCTCCCACTCCCTCCCTCTCCCATCAGGCAGCCACAAGTCTCTTCTCCAAGTCCATGATTCTCTTTTCTGTGGAGATGTTCATTTGTGCTGGATATTAGATTCCAGTTATAAGTGATATCATATGGTATTTGTCTTTGTCTTTCTGGCTCATTTCACTCAGTATGAGAGTCTCTAGTTCCATCCATGTTGCTGCAAATGGCATTATGTCATTCTTTTATATGGCTGAGTAGTATTCCATTGTGTATATATACCACTTCTTCCGAATCCAATCCTCTGTTGATGGACATTTGGGTTGTTTCCATGTCCTGGCTATTGTGAATAGGGCTGCGATGAACATGCGGGTGCACGTGTCTCTTTTAGAGTAGAGTTTTGTCCGGATAGATGCCCAAGAGTGGGATTGTGGAGTCATAAGGAAGTTCTATGTATAGATTTCTAAGGTATCTCCAAACTGTTCTCCATAGTGGCTGTACCAGTTTACATTCCCACCAACAGTGCAGGAGGGTTCCCTTTTCTCCACATCCCCTCCAGCACTTGTCACTTGTGGACTTATTAATGATGGCCATTCTGACTGGTGTGAGGTGGTATCTCATGGTAGTTTTGATTTGCATTTCTCTTATGATCAGTGATGTGGAGCATTTTCTCATGTGTTTGCTGGCCATCTGTATGTCTTCCTTGGAGAACAGTCTATTCAGGTCTTTTGCCCATTTTTCCATTGATTGATTGGCTTTTTTGCTGTTGGGTCGTGTAAGTTGCTTGTATTTTCTAGAGATTAAGCCCTTGTCCGTTGCATCGTTTGAAACTATTTTCTCCCATTCTGTAAGTTGCCTTTTTGTTTACTTTTGGGTTTCCACTGCTGTGCAAAAGCTTTTCAGTTTGATTAGGTCTTGTGGGTTTATTTTTGCTCTTATTTCTATTGCTTTGGGAGACTGACCTGAGAAATATTTATTCATGATGTTGATGTCGGAGAGTGTTTTGCCTATGTTCTCTTCTAGGAGTTTGATGGTGTCCTGTCGTATACTTAAGTCTTTCAGCCATTTTGAGTTTATTTTTGTGCATGGTGTGAGGGTGTGTTCTAGTCTCATTGCTTTGCATGCAGCTGTCCAGGTTTCCCAGCAATGCTTGCTGAATAGACTTTCTTTTTTCCCATTTTATGCTCTTGCCTCCCTTGTCAAAGATTAACTGAGCAAAGGTGTCAGGGTTTATTTCCGGGTTCTCTATTCTGTTCCATTGGTCTGTCTGTCTGTTTTGATGCCAGTACCACACTGTTTTGATGACTGTGGCTTTGTAGTATTTCTTGAAGTCTGGGAGAGTTATGCCTCCTGCTTGGTTTTTGTTTCTGAGGATTGCTTTGGTGATTCTGGGTCTTTTGTTGTTCCACATACATGTTTGGATTGTTTGTTCTAGTTCTGTGAAAAATGTCCTGGGTAATTTGGTAGGGATTGCATTGAATCTGTAGATTGCTTTGGGTAGTATGGCCATTTTTACAATATTGATTTTTCCAGTCCAGGACCATGGACTATCTTTCCATTTCTTTACATCTTCTTTGATTTCTTTGATTAAAGTTTTATAGTTCTCGGCATATAGGTCCTTTACCTCCTTGGTCAGGTGTACTCCGAGGTATTTGATTTTGCGAGGTGCAATTTTAAAAGGTACCATATTTTTGTATTCCTTTTCTAATATTTCATTGCTGGTATACAGAAATGCGACTGACTTCTGAATGTTAATCTTACAGCCTGCTACTTTGCTGAATTTATTAATCAGTTCCAGTAGTTTTGGGGTTGAGTCCTTAGGGTTTTCTATGTATAGTATCATGTCATCTGCATACAGTGACAGTTTGATCTCTTCTCTTCCTATATGGATGCCGTTTATTTCCTTTGTTTGTCTAATTGCTGTGGCTAGGACTTCCAAAACTATGTTGAAGAGCAGTGGTGAGAGCGGGCATCCCTGTCTTGTTCCAGATTGGAGTGAGAAGGCTTTCAGTTTTTCCCCATTGAGGATTATACTTGCTGTGGGTTTCTCATAGATGGCTTTGATTGTATTCAGGAATGTTCCCTCTATACCCACTTTGGTGAGGGTCTTGATCATGAATGGATGTTGGACTTCGTCAAATGCTTTTTCTGCGTCTATTGAGATGATCATATGATTTTTGACTTTTCTTTTGTTAATGTGGTGTGTGATGCTGATTGATTTGCGAATGTTGAACCATCCTTGTGAACCTGGGATGAACCCTACCTGGTCATGGTGTATGATTTTTTTGATATGTTGTTGGATTCGGTTGGGTAAGATTTTGTTGAGAATTTTTGCATCTATATGCATCAATGATATTGGCCGATAGTTTTCTTTTTTGGTGGTATCTCTGTCTGGTTTTGGAATGAGGGTGATGGTGGCATCATAGAATGTCTTTGGGAGTATTCCTTCTTCTTCAACCTTTTGAAAGAGTTTAAGGAGGATGGGCACCAATTCCTCTTTATATGTTTGATAGAATTCGCCTGTGAAGCCATCTGGTCCTGGACTTTTATTTGTAGGGAGTGTTTTTATGACATCTTCAATTTCATTTCTAGTGATCGGTCTGTTCAGTTGGTCTGTTTCTTCTTGATTCACTTTCAAGCAGGCTGTAAGATTCTAGGAAATTGTCCATTTCTTCCAGATTGTCAAACTTGTTGCCGTATACTTGTTCATAGTGTTCTCTTATGGTTTTTTGTATTTCTGCTGTATCCGTTGTGATTGCTCCTTTTTCATTTATAATTTTGGTTATTTGGGTTCTTTCTCTCCTCTTTTAGGTGAGTCTAAAAGAGGACGTTGTCAATTTTGTTTACCTTTTCAAAGAACCAGATCTTGGTTTTATTAATTTTCTCTATTGTTTTTTGAGTCTCTATTTTATTGATTTCTTCTTTGATCTTTATAGTTTCCTTCCTTCTGCTGACTTTAGGTCTTTTTTGTTCTTCTTTTTCTAATTCGTTTAGGTGGAGGGTTAAGTTGTCAATTTGGGATCTTTCTTCTTTTTGGAGAAAGGCCTGTATTGCTATGAATTTCCCTCTGAGCACTGCTTTCGCAGCATCCCATAGATTTTGAGCGGTTGTGTCTTCATTATCATTTGTTTCAAGGTAGCCTTTAATTTCCTTCTTGATTTCCTCATTGACCCATTGGTTTTTTAGTAGCATGTTGTTTAGTCTCCATGTAGTAGGTTTTTTCTCTTTCCTCTTCCCATGGGTGATTTCTAATTTCATGGCATTGTGGTCAGAGAAGATACTTGAGATAATTTCTAGGCTCCTAAATTTGTTGAGGTTAGCTTTGTGTCCCAATATGTGGTCGATTCTTGAGAATGTTCCATGCGCACTTGAGAAGAACGTGTACTCTGCCTTTTTTGGATGTAGTGTCCTGAAGATATCAGTTAAGTCTAACTTTTCTATTGTTTCCTTTAGGATCTCTGTTGCTTTATTGGTTTTCTGTCTAGAGGATCTGTCCATTGATGTGAGGGGGGTATTAAGGTCTCCTACTATGATTGTATTCTCATCAGTATCTCCCTTTATGTCTGTTAATATTTGTTGTATGTATCTGGGTGCTCCTGTATTTGGGCCACATATGTTGATGATAGTAACATCCTCTCCTTGGATGGATCCCTTAATCATTATTAAGTAGTGTCCTTCTTTGTCTTCCTTTATGTCTTTTGTTTTAAAGTCTATTTTGTCTGATATGAGCATTGCGACTCCTGCTTTTCTGTCATGTCTATTGGCATAAAATATTTTTCCCCACCCTTTCACTTTCAATCTATATGTATCCTTTGTCCTAAGGTGAGTTTCTTGTAGGCAGCTTATTGAAGGTTTTTGCCTTTTTATCCACTCAGCCACTCTGTGTCTCTTGATTGGGGCATTCAGTTCATTGACATTTAAGGTGATAATTGGTAGATGATTATTTATTGCCATTTTGAACCTCGTGTTCCAGTTGATTCTATGGTTCTCCATTCTTCCTTTCTTTTTTTTTGGTTGGATGGTCTCCTGTTATTATCTGCTTGAGATTTTTTTTTTCTTTTTTTGCGAATGCAATATTTGGTTTTGCCTTGTGGTTGCCCTGTTTTTTCAGTATGCTAACCCCTTCCTATAATTGTGTGTTTTAGCCTGAGGGTCCTGGAGGTTCAACCACTTCATTACTATATTAAAATTAAGAAGAGAAACATACAAACAAAAAAACCAAAAAGGGTCAATTTATTTCCTAACATCCCTTGCCCACATTTTATGATTTTGATGACTCTTTTTTTTCTATTTAATTTCATTTTGTTTGAAGCAAGTTCATGATTAAATCTGTATGCTAGGAGTTCCCGTCGTGGCGCAGTGGTTAACGAATCCGACTAGGAACCATGAGGTTGCGGGTTCGGTCCCTGCCCTTGCTCAGTGGGTTAACGATCCAGCATTGCCGTGAGCTGTGGTGTAGGTTGCAGATGCGGCTCGGATCCCGCGTTGCTGTGGCTCTGGCGTAGGCCGGTGGCTGCAGCTCCGATTGGACCCCTAGCTTGGGAACCTCCATATGCCGCTGGAGCAGCCCAAGAAATAGCAAAAAACAAAAAACAAAAAAACCCTGTATGCTGGCTTATTTGAGTGACTGCTCTCTGATTGCAGTTTCCTCAGTCCCAGTTCTTCCTCTTCTTCTTCTTTTTTTTTTTACTTTTTTCTTCCCTTTCCTTCCTTTCTTTTTGGTTTAGAGAAGCCCTTTCAGTATTTCTTTTAGCCTGGGTTTTGTGTTGCTGTATTCTTTTAGTTTTTGTTTGTTGGAAAATTTTTATTTCCCCTTCTATTTTAAATGATATTCTTGCTGGATAGAGTATTTTAGGTTGCATATTTTTTTTCCTTTTAGCACTTTAAATATCTCTTGCCATTCCCTCCTGGCCTGTAGTGTTTCTGTAGAGAAATCAGCTGATAATCTTTTGGGGGTTCCCTTGTAGGTAACATTCTGCTTTTCTCTTGCCGCCTTTAGGATCCTCTCTTCATCACTAGCTTTTGCCATTTTTATTATGATGTGTCTTGGTGTGTGTCTATTTGGGTTCAACTTGTTTGGGGCCCTCTGTGCTTCCTGTATCTTGAGCTCAGTATCCTTTAGATTTGGGAAGTTTCCAGTGATAATTTCTTCAAATATATTTTCCATTCCCTTATCTTTTTCTACTTCTTCTGGAATTCCTATTATGCGTAGATTGGCCTGCTTTATATCATCCCATAGGTCTCTTATGTTGCTTTCCTGTTTTTTGATTTGGTTTTCTGCCTGCTGACCTGAATGGGTGATTTCCATTATTCTATCTTCCATATCACTGATTCGTTCTTCTGCATTTTTCATTCTGGTTTTTACTGCCCATAGTTCTGTTTGTATCTCTGCAAATGAATGTTCTAGTTTTTCTTGGCTCCTCCTTATATTTTCTAGTTCCTTTCTGAGGGTATCTGCATTACTGTTCATATCTTCTCTTAGTTCCTTCAGTATTTTCACTATTTCTCCCTTGAAATCCAGGTCTGTCAGACTGCAGAGATCTGTTTCATTGTTGACTGCTTTAGGTGAGTTCTCCTGTTGGTTTGACTGGGGGTGGTTTCTCAGCTTCTTCCTCTTGCTTGCTCTTTTCTTTTTCTTGATGGAGTTGTACTCTACATGACCAGGCAGTGTTTGCCTTGTCACTGCCGTGGAATGTTTCCTGAGGGCTGGCATTGTTGGTCAGTCTTTTTTGAGGCAGTGTGGCTTTTCTGGAGTGTTGATGGGGCTAACAGGGTCTCTCTGAAGCAAAGGAGGACTTCCTGTGGGCAGACAGGACTGGGAGGTCCACACCACGATGGTAGAAGATTTCACTTGGTCAGGCAGGCTGTGGGGTTCTTGCAAGGGGTTGGTGGTGTTGGGCAGCTATTCCTCAGGAGTGCGGCACCCCCTGGGGGCTGGAGCAGCTATCTGGGTCACTGAGAACCCAAGAGGCTCTTCCCTAGGGCAGCCCAACTCAGAAGGACGGCCTGAGAATGTAGGCAGATCTTTTCACACTCTGGCCAAGCTTGTTGCAGCTTTTCTGGGCTGCAAAGGGTCCTGCAGAGAGCTGGCAGTCTGTTGCAGCTCATCCACAAGAGCTTGGCACCCCCTGAGGGCTTTGGCAGCTAGCTGGGCTGCTGCCAACCCAAGAGGCTCCTCTCCAGGGCAGCCCAACTCAGAAAGACCATTCGAGAATTAGGCAGATCTTTTCACGACCTGGCCAGTCTTGTTGCAGCTTTTCTGGGCTGCAGGGGGTCCTGCCTGGAGTTGGCAGTCCTATGCAGCTGATATGCTAGAGCTCGGCACCCCCTGAGAGCTGGGGCGACAAGCTGGGCCACTGAAAACCCAAGAGGCTCCTCCCCAGGTCAGCCCAACTCAGAAAGAATGTCTGAGATCTTTTCACATTCGGCTAGTCTTGTTGCAGCTTTTCTGGGCTGCAGGGGTTCCTGCCTGGAGCTGACAGTCCTATGCAGCTGATCCATGAGAGTTTGGCTCCCCCTGAAGACTTGGGCAGATAGCAAGGCCACTGCAAACCCAGGAGGCTCCTCCCCAGGGCAACCCAACTCAGAAAGACCATCTGAGCATTAGGCAGATCTTTTCACGGCCTGGCTAGGCTTGTTCTAGCTTTTCTGGGCTGCAGGCCTTTTCTCAGGGGCTGGTGGTGTTTGGTGCTGCTCTGCGGGGGTGTAGCCCCTCCAAAGGGCAAGCAGGCCTGTGCAGGGACAGCCCCTGTGGTGGTAGGCTTCAGGCAATTGTTGAGGCCAGCCCTCCCGAATGGCAGGCAGCCCCAGGTCCAGCGAGTGTGTAGGGGGTGGCGGGGCTGGGGGGAGGGGATGCACTCGGAAGCACAGCTTTCTGCTAGTTAGCGGGCCTGTAAGCTTGCTGTGGCGTGGGGAGTATTCTATGGGGACCCACCCCTTCTTCTCTCCCCTCCCCAGCACAGGCGCAGACCAGGCTCTTCTCCCAGGTTCCCTCTGATGTGGCTTTCCACTTCCCTGCCCCTAGAGTATTGCTCCCTTCCTCTGCAACAGCTTTGTTTTCTAGTCTCCCAGGCAGTCTCTGCCCCATCAAACCTGACAGACCAGTTTCTAGACCTCCCAAGCAGTCTCTGCTCTGCCCTGCCCCCCCAGCCCTTTCCCAGGGCTAACCTCCAGAGCCAAGGACTCGGTGCCCAGCCCCCACCCAGGCATCTCAATTTTTGGTGACTGTGCCCATAGTTCAGATGGTCCGTTTGGTTCTCAATCTGCTTTTCAGAACTCCAACTTACTGCTACTCTCTTCTCTGCATCCGGAGATTCCTCTGGTTTGTTTGATCTTTCCCCCGAGTAGGTGACTTTCCAGGGTGTGGGATCCCTTTCTCCTCCACACTTCCCTTTCTGGAGCGCCCATCCATCTCGGATTCACCTTCTCTCACTCTCCTCTTTTCTCTTGTTTTATCTAGTAATGTCATGAACTTCTTGCCATTATTGGAGTTTAGGTTCTTCTGCCAGCGATTGGTTGCTGTTCCATGCGCGTCAGTTATCCTGTAGATGTGTTTTTTTGTTGTTGTTGTGTTTGTGGGAGAGGGCGAGTGTGTCCCCCTACCCTTCTGCCATCTTGTCTCCTCCCCGGTATTTCTTATATACACTAACTGTGGTGTGGAATATATGTTTTGTAATTCTAGTTAATATCATCTCAAGCCTTCAAACCCACATTTATTATTTTCTCCGCAACTTTTCTTTCTTGGGCATCAGCTATTCTATAGCAATCACTCCTAAAATGCTTGTGAATTCCTTAGCATCCAAGAAAATCATTTCTCCCTATGACTGTGCACTGCAAATATATTTCTTTGGTTGTTGCTGATGCTGAGTGTCTTATCCTGGCAGCAATGTCATATGACTGCTATGCAGCCCTCTGTAATCCATTGCTCTATTCTACACTTATATCCAGGAGAGTCTGTGTACTCTTCATTGTGTTGGTATACTTTGGTGGAAGTATGACTTTGATGGTGCCTGTCTCCCTCATATTAAGGCTGCCATTTTATGACTCCAGTAACATCAACCATTTTTTATGTGATATCCCACCTCTCCTGGGTTTATTGTGTGCAGATACTCATGTCAATGAGCTTCTGTTCTTTCACTTGTGTGGCTTCATCCAGACCAGCACTTATGTGGTCATATTTATCTCTTACTTCTGTATTCTCATCACTGTTTGCACATCAAGTGCTCAGGTAGCAAAATTTTCTCTATCTGTGCCTCTCATCTCATAGCAGTCATCTTGTTGAATGTAACACTTCTGTTTATGTACTTACTTCCCACAGCCAGCTACTCCCTAGACACTGATAAAGTGATTGCAGTGTTTTACACTGTTGTCTTTCCCATGTTTAATCCAATTATCTACAGCTTCAGAAACAAGGATATATCAAGCACTCTCCAGAAATAAAGATAACTTTAAAATGTTTTCATTCTCTTATAGATGTATTCTCTCCAAAATTCTGCTCTGTGAAACATTCCTGAAAGAAAATAAATAATAATAATTGTTCTCTAAATAGTGTTCTCAAAATATTTTGTGCATTGATTCATTATGTGCTTTGTCATCTTTATTGAGGCTATATGTTGACTTTTCTATCAACCCACCCACAAGAAACTCCTTGCCAACTGGGAATATGAATCTTGGTTGATTTCTCTAACCTCTATGCAGCACCTGGTATTTAGCACATCCTCAATATGAATGTGTGTAATTAATAAATTAATTAATAAATACAGCTGTCTATATTTGGGAAAATAATTCTAGATTCTACACTTACAGAACATTTGCCACCAGGGAAGTTTGACACAACCCCTAATGGATGATGATGCTTTCATTGGCTCTCAGGAAATCAGTTATAAGGTGCATATATCAATAGTATTTTTAGTATTAGAGTAGAGTGAAGTTATGGCATATTGTTTTACATTTGGCTAGACTGAGTACTGTAATAAATCCTCTAATTCTTCACTCAAAATGGATATATGTGAACACCAAACAAGCTTGGGAGAATCCAAAAGATTATAAACTATATACATTACTAATAATTTGCATAAATATTATTGACATAATCTTCAAGGCTCTGTTCTCAGGAAGAGGTGAACAATGGCACTGACCTTGGTATTCTGTAAATTGAAAATGCAAACTAATTAAAGTATGAAAACTTTTCTCTCTGGGATAAATTTTGATGCTTAAATCATGAGGCATTTTCTGTGGTTGCTTTTATTTATTTATTCACTTATTTACTTATTTGATTTTGCTACTCCCTTGGCATGCAATGCTATGGGGTCAGTAATTAAGCCTGTGCCACAGCAGTGACCTGAGCCACAGAAGTGACAACACTAGATCTTTATCATGATGAGCCACTAGGTAACTCTCCTATGATTACATTTAATCCTTGAGTCTTCATTTCTTTTTTATTTCATCTTGATAAGCTTGAAGGAATAGATTATGTATATGTGAATATATAATATTATGCATTTTGCAGTAATTATGAAACTATAAAAGACTGGATATGTTACAGGAATTCAATCCTGTAAATTAAGACCATAAAATACTGCACACAGAAATGGATTATTCTGAAGTATAAATGAACAAATCTATGTAAATCTACTAGTATATGCATAATTTGAGAATTACATGACCTAAAAAAGTATAAACATTTACAAATGTATAATTCTCCTAGGCTATATGTAAAACTCTTTGTGACTGTCACATTGCAACTACATATAATTGTTTGTTATTTTATCATTACTGTATTACTATTTGATTTTAAGACAACAGTCAGGATTTGATTTCCTAGAAGAAATTAGAGAACTTAAAAAAAATATATATCTATGGGGAGTTCCCATCGTGGCGCAGTGGTTAACGAATCCGACTAGGAACCATGAGGTTGCGGGTTCGGTCCCTGCCCTTGCTCAGTGGGTTAACGATCCGGCGTTGCCGTGAGCTGTTGTGTAGGTCGCAGACACGGCTCGGATCCCACGTTACTGTGGCTCTGGCGTAGGCCAGTGGCTACAGCTCTGATTCGACCCCTAGCCTGGGAACCTCCATATGCCACGGGAGCAGCCCAAGAAATAACTAAAAAGACAAACATAAATAAATAAATAAATAAAAATAAAAATATCTATGAAGCATTCTAAGTGTTCTGAGATGCTGCCAGAGAGCAAAAAAATAAACATAAAAAACTGGAACATAATGTTCAGCTGATGTCCATTCACAATGTGAAAACATTTGCCCTTGATGAATACTTTGTCATAGTACAGAATACAATGCTCTTTACTTGTTCTTATTTTTGAGTGGTTTCAGAAATGTATGAGTTATTTTGCATAGTTATTTTACTTTTAGTGTACTCTTCCAGTTAAAAAAAAATATTGACAGTTATCACAAAAGGAGAAGATTTCTTATAATCATCCATTCACTGTGTTAATGGGACATAAATTTTATATCAAAAGCTATCAGCTTCCTTATAGGAACCTATCAAATTTAAGCCATCAATAAATAAATAAATAGAAATAAATGTAATAATTACAAATATACAGCTTTCATTTTGTGTGTTTGTTAAAAAATATGTGTTAACTCTCTGGGTTGATGCATATTATTAAAGCAGATTTTAGAGATTAGGGAAATAATGCTGAAATGCTGAACAAAATAAATAAAATCACATCTGAGTTGTTCTTACCAAAATTATTATTCTGAGTTAAGTTCAAGCAGTGACCCTGTTCTGCTGGGAGCTGAGAAGATACAAAGAGCCAAGGAAGGGAGCTTGCTTGAACAGTGCAAAATGGAGGGCAGGCTCCTAATCAGAAAAATGGGCCTGCCGGAATGGTACAAGCAGAAGGTGGGCTTCTGGTCAGGATAGAACCCTGTCTGTATGGTGAAAAAACGAAGACAGGCTGAGGCCTGCCTGTACGGTACAATCCAAGGGCCGGCCTCAGGTTACATGGCTCTCATGCTGATGTTGATGGGGAAGAATTGGGGCTTTCCTGGGAAAACAATTTCCATGTTTGCCCCAGAGAACATGGATTTTTTTCTCGGGTGACCCAGTCTTCCCTGTTGTTTTATTTGTTATTCAGGTTTCCTCAGTCTTTCCTGATTATTTGCTTATTATTCTTATTTCCCATTCTTATTTTCCTGTGGTGATTTGTGATTTAACAAAATTACAACAATAATATAATAAGAATTTCATCCTGAAGGACTTTCCCCTATTTAAATCCAATTTAATTAAAACATAGTGTTTATCTACTAACTAGTTATACAGCAAACTTTAGAGTTAGGATTTTAATGAGGTTTATAGAAGTTACACACATATTATTCATGATCAAAATAAACCTAGCTGTGAATTTTGTCCTTGATTTTAGAAGCTTTTAGTGACATCTGGCTAAGTTGATTTGTATTTTCTCATACTGTTTCCCTGCCAAGGACACTTTGAAGATAGACACTAGTCTGAAGACAGGATTTTTTGTGTCTATAACTTCTTCAGCTTGAGGGAACTGGCTGGCCATGAGATGGTTTGTGGTGGGTCCCCTCTTTCCCACATGATATGTTGTGCCTGTTTCTCCTTGAATTGTACTCACTAAATTTAGTTAGGCTGAAGATTTTAAGACATGACATATTGCTACTGTACCATGTGATCAAAAAACAAAGCCTAATAGTTAACCAATGTACTTTTAACACTATGATGTAATCTGTAGTAAAAAACCAACCAGTTATGCCAATAAAGTTTGAGCAGTCCATTGCCCTAAAAGAAGGGACAAAGAGGCTGTCTCTGTGTACATACTCTGACACCATTCATCTCCTTTTGGGACTTATACACCCTGGCTGCTGGACTTAGTTGTTGGAGCTGGACTCCAGCACTGTTCTTATGTGTTTCATTTGCCTTACAGAAAAAAACATAGTATGGAGTAAGTTAAGTGGTTCTTACTCAGGGATAATTTGACTTCAGGAGATATCTGGAAATCTTTGAAGCTTTTTTTTTTTGCTTTTTAATGAACACCTGCAGCATATGGACTGAGGATTAAATTGGAGCTGCAGCTTCCAGCCTATACCACAGCCACAGCAACTGAGGATCCGAGCCATTTCTGTGACCTACATCACAGCTCACGGTAATTCCAGATACTTACAAAGTTTTGCCCATTAGCGTTGAAGCCAAAGTATGACAGTGAAGCCTGAAAGACCTGGTAAAATGACCAACTCTAGAATAAGACAATGTTCATATGTAGCTAATAATGTTAGACTTTTGTTCACTTATGAAGACTAGCCTTGTCTGCCATTGAAGGCAGCATGTGAATCAAACATGAAGTGGTTATTATTTCCATCATGGATGTAAATATTGCAGAACAAGGCTGAAAACTGTGGCTACAGCATGAGGACCTGCATCATTGCTCAGAAGCCTCTTCCAGTGACCAGGTTCTCTATTTAAATTTAGGTGGCTGTGTAGGCAGAAAGGTGCCCCAAGGTGCCACCTCAACATTTATAAATGGGAAAACATCAGCCCTTCCCCTGACCTAATGGAGATCAAGAACCTATGGTCCAAACCTTACAATTGCAAATATGTGACTTTGGTCAGGGGGCTGATCAACAACCTTAGTCTTCATGGTTAAGGTAACACCCTCTTCTTACTTGGATAAATCAGGGAAATGGTGTCCAGCTGATGAGGCTGAAGCTTTATGACATGCAGAACCTGCGGCCTTCATCACCTCAGTATTCTTCCTGCATTTGGTACCTTAATTTTGATTTGAAGCTGGTTTTCATGCAATTTTGAAATAGCTCAGCATGTTAGGAATCACTCTTGGATAAGATAATTTCTACCTTTCTATCATTTGTGAGAAGAAGCCCATATGACTTGGCTTTTTAATTAACAAGTCTTACTTCAAATTTCATTAGCAAGTATATTTTCACAGAATTTCATCAGCCAGGATTTGATTGGCACTGTTCATCTGGCTTGAACGTTGGAATCCATTTATAGAGGCATAGACAATCAATCATTCTGCTTGTGGTACATGTTTTCCTTGATATTTCTGAAATTAAACTCATTTATATTCATGTATATCCAGCATTTGCAGTTAACCACAGGTGCACAAATGTCTTAATGTATCCCAATTATATTTTATAATTGTCATTACTGCTGTTTCTACCTAAAACTGTGAAGATATTAAAAATAAATAATAAAAATATAAATAAATTATGTATTAAAATATGTAAAGATATAAAGAACAACATAAAATATAATATTCAGTTTTTTAACTAATAGTTACAACTTTTTTTGTTAGGGTTGCACCTGCATCATATGGAAGTTCCCAGGTTAAGGGTTGAATTGGAGCTGCAGCTGCCAGCCTACACCCACAGCCACAACAACAAATGATCTGAGCTGTGTCTAGGACCTACACCACAGCTCATGCAATGCCAGATCCTTAACCCACTAAGCAAGGCCAGGATTGAACCTGTGTCCTCATGGATGCTAGTCAGATTCATTTCCATTGAGCCATGACAGGAACTCCACATTGCTCTATTTTTCAGAGACATCCACACAAAAATTCTAGAGTGCATCTCCTCTATTTTTAGCCTTATTTCCCTGGTTCTGTTTCCTGAATTGAGTTGAACATTCATAAGGCAGTCAGTGACCTGCAACTGTGGATAAGGAAATAGGTTTGCTGAGGCCTAAGAGATGTATAAGTTTTCTTTCCCCATGATTTAGTGACTCTGAGTGTGGATGCTGGGGTCAGATAACCCCACTGATTATCCAGTTCTTCTACTAACTAGATCATCTCTCTACTGTACCTACCTATGAAATGGGAACTAATAATATTATTGATATCACAACAGACATGTGAACATTAAATGGAATGATATGTTAGTCATAAAAGGTCACCTACTGTATGATTTCATTTATATGAAATATCCAGAGTAGATAGATACAAGGAAATAGATAGATTGGTGATTCCCAGGGCATGGGG
Organism: Phacochoerus africanus; assembly: GCF_016906955.1. Taxonomy (NCBI): domain Eukaryota; kingdom Metazoa; phylum Chordata; class Mammalia; order Artiodactyla; family Suidae; genus Phacochoerus; species Phacochoerus africanus. The sequence continues at coordinate 53,952,659 of NC_062553.1, read as the reverse complement.
AGAGAAGGGAATGGAGAATACTTGTTTAATAGGACTGAAGTTTTATTTTGGGATGACAAAAGTGTTTTGCAACCATATAGATGGGGTGATTGTGCAATGTGGTGAGGAAATGTAATGACACTGTATTGCTCACTTGAAAATAATTTTGTTTTATGTGAATTTCTTCTTTAAAAAAAACCTAGTTCTAAATTTAAAATACACACACACAAACAAACACATGAACACAAATGGGGAATTTCTAATGTCATTCTAGGCTGCCATTGTCTTATAATTTATCTTTAAATACACATTTAAATATCTTTTTTTCTATCTTTCTTTCACTCCCTCCTTTCTTCTTTCTCTCCCTTTCTGTCTCTATTTCTCCTTTTCTTCTTTAGTATTAGAAATTCAAGGAGGGCACAAATGCAATTTTAAATCCAATATCAATAGAATTCCATGAATGATATGTGGGGCTCTGAATATAATGTCTATATTAATAAGCCAAAAGGAAGGCATGCACTTTAATTCTGTGTGTGTGTCTATGTAATCACTCATAAAACTTTAATGTGAATGATTATTAAAGGTTTAGAAGTATAATGCCATGGATTAATTTTTACCAATTCCATAATGAATCAATGAGGTAGATATAGCATGTATAAATGTCCCCATTTTATAGGGAAAAAAAAACTTCAGTTGCTTCCTCATTAGAACATTTGAACAATTGTCTGAGTAATGTCTATGTAATTGGAACACATTTCTCTAATTCCTGTTATTACATTTATTCTGTGTTGTGCCTTATCCCAAAACTATTGAGTTTTAGAAAACATATCCATTATAAAAATTGTTTTATTTATAAAAGAAAGTATATTTTATCAGAGAGAAGGCAGAGGCACCTACTGAACAGCTTTTGAGAAGACCTGCAACTCTGATTACTTTCAGTCTCAAGAGGACAAAAAACATGCTAATGATCCAACCTGTGGACATCAGCAATTCACACCTTCTCAAGGAGCTACTGCTCCTGTCCCCAAGAGAAAAAGAAGCAATGATAATAAAAGCTCTACTCTCAATGATAAGTCCTTTAAGAATTGTGAAAATCTGGTCTTCTCTGAATATTCTGCTTACTCAACTTGGCTTAATTGTGAGTATATTGAGGAAGTAGTGATAGAGGTTTCTTTTTAATTTTTTTTTTGACTTTTTAGGGCTGCACCTGAAACATATGTAAGTTGCCAGGATAGGGGGTGAATTGTAGCTATAGCTGCCAGCCTATGCCACAGCCACAGCAATGCATGATCCAAGCTGCATCTGCCATCTACACCACAGCCTACAGAAATTGTGGCTCCTTAACCCACTGAGCAAGGCCAGGGATGGAGCCTGCACACTTATGGATACTAGTCAGGATTGTTACCACTGAGCCATGACAGGAATTCCAGGTTTCTTTAAAATTTTGACATTTCCTGCTATCTCCATACTAAAAGCATCTATTACCAGCTATATGATTTCAGCACTATTCCCAAACTGCCAGAAAACAATTCCCTAACCTGTGTTTAATTTATCTTTCAAAGTCTTTTTATCTCCTTTTGTGGAAAAAGGACACTTTATAATATCTATGTTCAATATTTTCATGTGTGTGTATGTTCATGGTAATTTATATATGGTTTATATAATCACTTAAAGCCATTTGCACAGGTATGGAAAATTGGAGATGTTTTATGGAAAGCAGAATATCTTAGAATTGCAACATATTTGGCTATAGTACAAGGAAAATTATTTATTCCCTAGCTTATTAATAGCAGTTTCTAATATGTGGAATCTAAAAAAATGATACAAATGTACTTATTTGCAGAACAGAAACAGACTCACAGACTTTGAGAAACTTATGATTATCAAAGGGAACATGTTGGTGGGGGTGGACTGGGGGTATTGGATTGGCATATGCACACTGTTTTTTAGGAATGACTGGTCAAAGGGGAGCAGCTACATGGCACAGAGAACTCTACCCAGTATTCTGTGATAAACTATGTGCAGAAATAATTTGAAAGAGAATAGATGTGTGTGAATATATAGCTAAATCACTTTTTCCTACCACAGAAATTATCATACCATTGTAAATCAACTATATTTCAATAAAACTTTAAAATAAATACAATTACAAAAAAACAGTTACTGGAAATCTTGTAGATCTACATTTATTTTATAGTTCCAATATAATATTTAAATAAGTATTTTCTGCTTTCCATCTGCTTGTCTTTGCAAGCTGTGTGAAACAAAACCTGAGCATGAACACATAATGATTTCCAGAGCTCAAGACTGCTTTTACTGCCATAGCTCCTACTTCTTCCCAATTCAACTCCAGTGTGTCTAAATAAAGTAGTCTACAAATAAATGGATTATTTAAAACTAGACTACCTAAGCTATATAGGTGTGGATTTTTCATTGTCAAAGTGATTTTTGTTGGTATTTTTCTTTGCCTTTATTTTTAGTTTTTATTTATGATTGTTTAAGTTTTACGTGTGTTTGATGTTTTTATTTCTTTTTGTCTTATAAAAGGTTTTTGCAATAAGTCATTCAGTTTAAGAGTTCCTGTTGTGTCTCAGTGGTCATGAAACTGACTAGTATCCATGAGGATGAAGGTTCAATCCCTGGCCTCATTCAGTGGGTTGAGGATCCCACATTGTCCTGAAATGTGGTATAGATCATAGACATGGCATGGATCCTCGGTTGCTGTGGCTGTGGTGTAGATGGAAGTTGCAGCTCCAAGTTGACCCCTAGCCTGGGAAACTCCACATGCTGCAGTTACAGCCCTAAAAAGCAAAATAAATAAATAAATAAATAATTCAGTTTATGTTACTTTAAAGTATAATTTCATTTATACACTTAGGAATGCATGTACTTATGAATTTACAAATAATATAGTAGTTCATAAATAATGTAATCAGTTATATATTTGTTTGTATATAGTATTCTGTAGCAACATGTACAATAATAGAAATGATAAATGAAATATAATATTTACACATAATTTTATAATTATTTCAATTATAAATATCATGAAAACAGTCATATTTGGAGAGCAAATCTCCATGAAACAGTGAAATAGTTCAGGTTTGGTTTATAGCATAAAGAGAACATTGTTTTGCAAATTATTGATTCCTTGGATAGGCATTTGGCTAGAATCACTTTATTTAATGATAAATGCTTTAACTTGTGACTTCTCTCACCAATATCCTACTTGCTATGTCCTTGATCCTTCATGATAGTATATTTCTAATGTCCTTTTGGACTCACAAGCCAAAACCAAATTACTGTGAAAGGATTTCATATTTTTTGAAACAAACAAATACCAAGTCCTGCATTTAGTGACAGAATGAATCTGTGTTCTAATTTCAAATTCTAACAACAGGAAAGAAAATCATACCTTGATCATTGGTAACACTTTTCTCTATTTACAGTTTTCTCCTGTTATTCAGTAGATAAAACTGTTGCTAGAACTCTCACTGCTAATTCATGGGACTTGCACTTGGCTTTTTTTTTGTCCTGGTGTTGAGACATGCCCATAAATATCATGTATTATGTCATTGTTACATCTTCCACATGAAACCTAATGTTAGTTACACTGACAAATGTACTCCATTTTTCCCTCTCTTCTCTAAATGATAAGTAGGAAATTTATACAAACTCTCTGGTCTTCATTTCTTTTTATGATTTGCTGTGGATAGGCAGAAAATACAACAGCTCAAAGGAGGAGCTATATTGGAACTCAAGCCATCATAATTCTACTATACTCCAGGGATGTGAAGTTCCCATTACACTAACCAGGCTTGCAGAAGAAAAATTTTGCCAACACAAAACATATAAATGTCCCTCACTTCCAATTTTTTTCTTTAATTGAGCTTATTTGTGAGTTTTTCTAACCCTGAGTCTGTATTTTATGCCCTGGGTTTTATTAACAGAAAAAAATGTTTGATATTTCCAACAATTATTTCCTCTTTTTTTCCAGAGTAAGTTAGACTTGGATCCATGTTGCTTCCCAAATCCATTGATATAAAACATAGATGGGATCTAATTTATCATCTCAGTCCATGGGTGATGGATGAACCACACTACTAATAGAATGAAGATTTTGAATTATAAGACCCTGAGGATTGCATCCCAAGCTCACCCAAGTCCTGGTTTCCATAGACTTTGAGTTCCATGAGAGCACAACTCAAATATCCTTCCTGTGATTTTTAATGCATAACATGGCACCTTGAATAAGATGCATATTTGTTATTTGAAGCCACCAATCATTGGAAGTTTATTACAGTGGCAAGAGGAAACTAACACTGTATATAATATATTATGTCCCTTCTCTTTCTATTCACCCTCTCCTTTCCTTTTCTTTCTGGTACTTATTACCATTGTAATTGGAATATCAATAGGGGTTTTTTTTGTTTACTTCTCTAATAACAAGTAAGCTTCTGGACAATATGACATTTTTCTTGTTCACTGCCTCACCTCTAGCAAATACAGCATTTCTTGGCACAGGTAGTAAGTAATACATATTTATTGAATGTTTGAGAGAATACACAAATGGATTATTTTATTGATATTGCAACCCAAATATTGTTGAATTAGTATTACATCATGTAAAAAAAAAAAAGAAAGAAACTTAGTGGCAGCCTGCATTTGTGAAAGGAGGACATATCTGACCAGTATAGATATTTTAAAGGTTCAATGTTCCTCTTTACAGTGAGTTTTGGGTTTTTTGTTTTAATGCTAATAAAACCCAGAGATGTGAAAGTACAGACACAGATACAAAAGGAAGTGATTTTCAACTGAAATTGCACTGATGTCTTTTGTTTGCCTTTAATACTAAATAGTAAGTGAAAAACTTGCTTTATCTCTTCCTCCTGACTCACCTTTTCCAGAAGGCTCAGCCATTGCTCGATTGTCCATGTGGGGAAGCTGAGCATAAGATGAAGCTCCCCCACCCCCAAAAATGAGATTTATAAAGGAAGGGAGCTGAATATTATGAAAGACAGTGTCATGAGTTAACAGTGTGTAAAAACACAAGAGGAGGTCAGCCACAGATAGGAAATCTTTTCTATCACCATGGGTCATATTTTGTAACCCATGTAAACAGAGCATGTGCATATGTAAGACTGGGTCAGGGGTTTGGCAGGAGGCATTAGAATGTCAGTGCTACCTATTAATACTTCATGATATAGGAGAATCCCCATATCCCAACTTCAGTAATATGGGAACTGAAAAGAAAGGGATAAAATAATCCCTCATTCCAAAGTTTGAATGACTGTAAATGAATTGTCTAGGACACATATGATACACTTCTGATGTTAATTTCTTTTTTCACCAAACTACAGGGTAAATCTAAATGTCCCCTGCTATTATGGATACCATATTATGATGAAATATATATATATATTATCTTGTTCTGCAGCTACAGTGCTATCCAAACCTGAATTCATGACAGGCTGGAATCATACAGGTGTGAAGGAATTACTTCTGGTAGGTTTAACTTAAAATCCTAATTTGCAAATTCCTCTCTTTTTGCTTTTTATTCTTATTTATCACTCTGGTAGGTAATGGGGGCATGATCATATTGATCTGACTAACAACACAACTTCATATGCCATTGTACTCCTTCCTTAGCAACCTCTTTTTTTTTTGTGACATCTGCTACTTTACTGTCTTTGCTCCTAAAATATTGGTCAATTTCCTTTCAAAACACAAGTCCGGCACATTTTCTGGCTGTGTTCTAGAGTTTCTTCTTTTTTTTTCTTTAATTTTATTTTTTAATTATTTACTCAATATATTTTTTCTACTGTACAGCATGGTGACCCAGTTACATGTACATGTACACATTATATTTTCTCACATTATCATGCTCCATCATAAGTGACTAGACATAGTTCCCAGTGCTACCCAGCAGTATCTCATTGCTAATCCATTCCAAAGGTAATAGTTGCATCCATTAACCCCAAGCTCCCAATCCACCCTGCTCCCTCCCCCTCCCCCTTGACAACCACAAGTCTATTCTTCAAGTCCATGATTTTCTTTTCTGTGGAAAAGTTCATGTGTGCCATATATTAGATTCTAGATATAAGTGATATCATATGGTATTTGTAGTGTACGTCACCACAGATTTCACCCTCCAGTCTATAATGGCTTATGATCACTAGGTTGCAATTGCCAAACACTTGTTGTATACAGTTGTTATGACCGAAAAGGTTTGTATTCAGATGGTTCTTGCATCTTACTGGGGGGGAGTCATTAACTTTCTGACACGCATAATAGGTTTGCTCCAACTAGATTTCTGTGGTCTTAACGTTGTGAATCACTATTTCTCTGACATTTCCCTTCTTCGGAGACTTTCCTGTTCAGATGCCCATAGCAATGAACTGCTGCTTTTGATATTCTTTAGGGTCATTGCAATGTTCACTTTTACTATCATCATGGTCTCTTATATCCACATAATCACTGCAATCCAGAGAATCCACTCAGCCGATGGGAGGCAAAAGGCCTTCTCCATGTGTGCCTCCCATCTGACTGCTGTGACCTTATTATTTGGGTCTGTGACCTTCAGTTATATCCAGCCAAGCTCTCAATACTCCCTGGATAATTAGAAGGTCTCTGCTGTGTTTTACATATTCATTATCCCGATGATAAACCCACTGATTTATAGTCTGAGGAATAAGGATGTGAAAGATGCAACAAAATGCTCAGTATGGCAGAAGAGAACCTCAGCTTGACTTAATCTTCTCCATGGCTTTGCCAACCTAACATTAAGCTGAAAATAGACTTTCTTTAAAATTGCATCACAGAAATGATCACAAAGTTTGATCTGAATACTGAAAATCATACCATTTCACCTTTCATTATTTTGTGACTTAAAAGTTTCATTCTAAAAAGAGCTGATATATATATATATTTTTTTTTTCTAGAAATATCTCATGACAAACTCTTAAAGTGCTCACCATGGATTAAAAGAATCTGACATTGACTCAAATCAGAAGAATGCCGCATCAATAATTATGTATCAAATGCAATGTTATCTCAGAGAAAAATGGAAATGTTTCCTTAGTATGGTTTTCATTGAACATACCATTATTTTCTTTTCTAAAAATCCCATCACTCAAGTAAAAATCTATTATCAATTATGTACTTAATTTGCATATTTCAATAGTATCTTAGAAAAATGGCTATAGAAAAAACAACTTTCATTAGTTATAGTTTTTTCCTTCAACAATTTTTTAGGGCCACTGTTGCAGCTTATGAAAGTTCTCAGGTGATAGGGGTCAATTCATAGCTACAGCTGCTGGTCTACACCACAACCACAGCAAAGCAAGAGAGGAGCCATGTCTGTGACCTACACTGTAGCTCAAGGCAACACCAGATCCTTAACTCACCGAGTGGGGCCAGGGATAGAACCCACATCCTCATGGATACTAGTTTAGTTCATCACTGCTGAACCACAATGGGAATGCCTCAACACATTTTTATTGAGTACTTTTATTGGACAAATTACTCTGCATTTTCCAAACCTAAATAAATTTAAGGTATGGAGCAACAATCTGTTAAGAGGATCAGGCAAAAGAGGAATATAGTAAAGGGAAAGGACTATTAAAATATAGGAAAATAAATAAATAAATAAATAAATTATTAATTTATATAGGAATATAGGAAATATAGGAAAATAAATAAATAAATAAATAATTATTAATTAGACTCTAACATGGAATTTTAAAGCAAAAACAGTCAAAAATAGGTCTCCCAAGTTATTTAGTGCCATATTTATGAAGGCCTATTAATGACAGTATAATATATTTTAGACTCTCTCAATGGCTAATAAATGAAACTATATATGAAATGCAAACATATGCTTTAAGAAATTTTCCACAATGTCACCGTTATCGACATTTTAGAAAATCAAACATATTAGGAAAAAGTTACTCCAAGAGTCAATGGATAGTTCATGAAAATTATCCATGAGAATTGAGAAATGATTAAGGTTTGGGGCTTCTTTTTCCTTTTTCTATCCTTTTTCTTTCTTTCTTTTTTTTCTTTAATTCCATTTTTTTTGGAGTTTTTTAAAATAAAAGTTTTACATTATTGGGATGTTTTAAGCCTGTGTCACTAGTCATATATATTGGATAAGAGAAAAAATAGATGTAATATCTGCCTATCATTAGAATTTCTGAAGGAAAAATTCTAGGAAGTGTATATAGCCAAGAACAATGAAAAAGAGATGAGAGCTTTCCTAGAATGTTCAAGAGATAATAGAAAGCTCAGAACTGTAAGAGAGAAAAAAGAGCTGAAGCAAGAAATGTTGCTAGAGAGGAAAACAGGTCCAGACTATGACTGGTATATGCATGGGGTTTGAATCTGAGTGAAGGAAAAAAAAGCAGAGGAGAGAGTCAGACAGAATAGAGACAGGATCCAACTTACATCTTAACAAGCTTACTCTCGTTGAACTATTCATAATACATCAGAAAATGGCAAAAGTGGCAGACAGAGTCTCAGGCAGGTTTCACAACAAGTAAGCCAGGAATTGATGGCTTGTTAAGCCAGATCAGTCATAGAGAAGCATGAGAATATCACACACAAGATTTATTTTGATGTACCTGACAAGATGGTGAGGGAAAGAAAGAGAGGAGTGAAAGATGATGCCAAGTTTGTTTCAAAAGGAAGTAAATGAAACACAGTAATACATTCAGAGACCTATGATATATGTATTATTTTCAAGCACACACAATATTTCCAAGGTTGAACATAGGATGGGACCAATAAAAGTTCTCAAAACATATCAAAAGAGAGTATGTACAAATTCTATAAGAGTGAAAACAATACTTAAACTCCCTAAACCCAATTTCTTTACTGGTAGAGAGAGAATAAACATACCATTTCAAAGTTTCATAGATAGATAGGCTAATAAATGAGATAGATAATGATAGATAGATGGTTATACATACATAAATTTAGATACAGATTAGATATAAATATAGTGTTTATTACAGTTTTAGCATCTGTTAAGAGCTGAAATTTTATAAGAAAGAAAAATATATAATGATCTTTGACTTTAAATAACAGGAGCCAAAATACTGCAAAGTACAACCATGTGATATAGCTCATTGACTAGAGCTTGTAGAGTATTATGAGAAGATGAATATGCTGCCTAACATTAGATCTCAAAATGAGAAAGCATGAATACCTATTATGATATCATTATTATGCTTAAATACATGTATATATATATATACATTTATTTTCCATTTACAAAAATATATATGTTTTAAAAAGAAAGGGTTTATGTGAGTGGGGACTTTTGTACCTGTGTCACTAGTAAGATAAATTAAAAGGAAAAAAATAGATATTAATTTCTACATTTCATTAGAATTTTCTGTCTATATATAAATGACATGAGAGAAAGAGATTGAGAGAATGATAAAGCAAATGTAGTAATTGCAATTGGTATTTATAGATAAATGGTACAATTGAGTGATGGTTTACTATTCTTGCCAATTTGTATTACCCTTCAATCTCTTCTGTAAGCTTGATATGTTTTGAAATAAAAAGTTTTGAAAATATAGGGAAAATTTCTTATTAGATGAGAGACCACATTTACTTCTGGATGGATGTGTGTGATTAAAACAACATTTATACAAAAATCACAAGAAAAACTAGATAATTTGGAATTTGAATAGGTGTAACCTTAGACAGGTGAACTGATTTTTATATTATTGACTCAGGTACACTTTAAAATGCAGTCTTGTGTTGTAAGGAATATTCTGCAAGTGTTCAGAGGAACCAGTCAAACTTTTAGCAGATACTTTGAAGGTTTGCCAACACATGGTTGTATCTCCTCTCTGAGAATTAGCAGTACTGTAGGGGCTTTACAGGCCAGGAAACCAAATAAGTAAATAACCAGATAGAAGCACGGATAGGCAATAGACATTAGATATAAATACTGACTTAAAAGAACTTCACTGTGATAATTTATATGGGAAAAGAATCTGAAAAAAGTGGATGTCTATACATATATAATTCAATCACTTTGCTGTACAGCAGAGATCATCACAACATTGCAAATCAGCTATACTTTAAAAAATGAAAAGCAAAAGAAACAAAGAAAAAACCAAAAGTGACAGAAAAGAGGAGAATTTCAGAAAAGCAGAGGAGTAAGTTTTGGTAGTGTCCCAAACAATACAAATATTAAAAATTGTGATCCACACAAGGGAGAGGCTCCTGATTCTGAACCTATGGCCCTGTGACTTCTCTGGGGGAAAAGATCAATAGTGGGACTCTAAGAAGTCATGTGGCCTGACAAGATGAACTGAACAATGTTGGTGCTTAACTACACAGTTGCTTTTCCCCACAGGAAGTTCAATGTGATGGGGATGGAGGAGAGGGGATAAGAAGCTAGTTCTGGGCCACAGAGGCAGATTTAAATCTCTTATGTTCTTGAGGTGTTTAGTAGACATCAAGACCAGCTAGAGCAGAGCATCAGCCCCAAATGTAATGTAAGGCTTATCCTCAAAACATCTGCCACACTTGGATCCTGCTTTAAGCCAGGCAGAGAAGATCTAAAAATGTTTTTCTGAAGCACAAGGAAATTCAGACTCTGGAGATTTAGATTATTCTGGAAAGACAAGGTGAAATCTTTCTCTAAGTCTCGAGGTTCTTGGTTGATAACATCCCACATGAGATAGAAGTCTTTATCAGACACAAGGCAGTAATCCCTCAAAATACTTTCAAGATACTTCATGCAATTTCAAGTTATATAGGGAAGGAGGCTAAGTTCCCAGCTCCAAAAAGTTAAAACAAATTGTCTACTGTGTTTAAGGGCTGGAAATAAATGGGGTAATGGGGAGAAAGAGACATAGAAAGAGGGAGGCCCATCTCACACCTTCTAATCAACACCTTGGAAATCTACACACTTAGACAAGGGAATACACCAGAGGAAAAATATTGTCTAACTCCAAACCAATCCAGTTCCATCCAAATTAACATTAATTTTTCATTCTTTATGCCTCTCCTGCCCATGGAAAGTAATGTCATCTCTGGTTTCTCTGAACCTTTCATTCACATACAAAAAAGCCAGAAAAGTATGAAAAAGAGTTAAAAAAAAAAACTCAAAAAAAACCCCCACGAAATGCAAGCTAGATCACATGACATCTAAAAGTTGGAGAGAGAAAAGGGCTACCAAAAATATAATGATTGAGAATTCTCATGTGGCTTAGAGGGTTAAGAACCCAACTCAGTATCTGAAGTAATGTAGTTTCAATCCCTGGACTCTCACTGGGTTAAGTATCCTATATATCCAAAAGCTGCAGCTTCAGTCACAGATACAGCTTCACAGACAGCTTGGATCCAGTGTTGCTGTGGCTGTAGATTAAGCCTCAGCTCCAGCTCTGATGCCACCCCTAGCTGAGAACTTCCATATGCTATAGGTGTGGCCTCGAACAAAACAAATACTATGATTAACATATTAAAGAAATAGAGAAAAATCTAGAAAAACTGTTTAAGGTGAAATATTTCTAAAGAGAAATAAATTTAAATGGAAACATTCTATTCTCTGTGTCAATAAATTTCTATTTTAAGATACCTCTCATAAGGAGACGGTACATAGTATTTGTCCTTTCAGGACTGGCTTATTTCACTTACCATAGTGGCCTTCATGTTAAACCATGTTATCATCCATGTTATGCAAAGGGCAGGGTTTCCCTCTATTTGAAGGCTGAATTATACACCATTTTATGAATATATGAATATATCACATTTCCTTCACATCCTCTTTAGTGATTTTGAACATTTGGGTGCTTTTCACATCTTTGCTTTTTTGAATAATGGTGCATTGGACCTGGGAATAGAGATATCTCTCTGGGGGAGAGGGGAAACTGGGAACTCTTGTTCAATGGGTGTTGAGATTTGCAAAATGACAACATTCTAAAGTTCTGTTGTATAATATACAGCTTATAGTTAACAATTCTGTTTTGTGTACTTAAAAATTTGCTAAGAGGTTAGATCTCATATTAAGTGTTCTGGGAGCACACCCACCCTGCAGCTGCCAATGCCAAATGTTCTGGACAGTGCACAGACACTTGATCACTATCCCTTCCCAGGAACCTGCAGATAAGAATGCCTTGTGCAGCACATCCTGAGGGGTTAAGCAAGACCAGGTGCTTCTTATGTGATCTACAGGTGGTGGGGTAAAACACCACAGTTATCTCTGGCTTCAGAGGTGTCAGTGGGCCAACACCACTAGGGGTTGGTAAACAGGCACCACCTGCAGCTCCAATAACCTCAAGGGCATCACAGAGAAAGTCATTGTGACCAAATCAACTATTGGTGCTCTTGCACCCTTGGGAACACACCTGCTATGCTGCTGCCACTGCTGAATGTTCAGGACAGTACCCATAAGCCAGATCTCTGTCACTTCCCAGGACCCTGCAACTAGGAACAGCTTGTGCAGTAAGTAAATGACAGATCACTTCATGCATGGTCTACAGGTGTTAGAGGCAAACCACTGCAGTTACCACTGACTCTAGAGATGATCATGGCCCACTCCCAATAGGGGTCCCTGAACAAGAACCACCTGCGGTTCCAATCACCTCAGAGGAGGGTTGCAATCAAACACAAGCTGTTGTTGCTCTCACCACCCTTGGAACTCATGCACCCTACTGCTGCTACTGCCAAATGCTCTGGCCCTTTGCATATCCTTCTAGAGCTCATTACCACTTCTCAGGGCCCTGCAAATAGGAGTAACCTGTGCCACCTTCCTTCAGGTCTTTACTTCCATTGGCCCTATCCATTGCCTCCTTCTCCCTGAAAGCACCCTGAACATCCTGGGGATAACAGCCTGCTAACACTGAAGAAAGAGAAAGCAAAGATTCAAACTCCCACACCAAAAAAAAAATAGTAACCCCCCCAAAAAATACAAAGATGTATTCTTGCATAGAAATATATTTACAATACTACAGTTTAGCTTCCCCAAATTCACAGAAAAAGAAAAACAAGGAAGACGTAGAAGCTGAGAAACAACTCCCAGTTAAAGCAACAGGAGAATTCATCTAAAGCAGCTAACAATGAAACACACCTGTGCAGTCAGACAGACATTGAGTTCAAAAGGGAGATAGTGAAAACACTGAAGGAATTAAGGGAGGATATGAACAGTAATGCAGACTCCCTCAGAAAGGAACTAGAAAATATAAGGAGGAGCCAAGAAAAACTAGAAAATTCATTTGCAGAGATATCAAATGATCTAAAGGCAATAAAGACCAGAATGAATAATCCAGAGGAATGAATTGGTAACTTGGAAGATAGAATAATGGAAATCACCCAAACAGGACAGCAGACAGAAAGACAAATGAAAAAAAAAAAAAAAGAAGTATAAGAGACCTATGGGATAATATAAAGCAGGCCAATCTACGTGTAACAGGAATTCCAGGAGAAGAAAAGGGAAAGGGGATTGAAAATATATTTGAAGAAATTGTGGCTGAAAACTTTCCAAATCTAAAGGATACTGATATTAAGATACAGGAAGCACAGAGGGCCCCAAACAAGATGAACCCAAACAGGCTCACACCAAGACATATTACAATAAAAATGGCAAAAGTTAAAAAATAAAGAGAGGATTCTAAAGGCAACAAGAGAATAGCAAAGCATTAATTATAACAGAACCCCAATAAGGCTATCAGCTGATTTTTCTACAGAAACACTACAGGTCAGAAGGGAGTGGCAAGATATATTTAAAGTCCTGAAAAGAAAAAAAAATATGCAACCTAGAATACTCTATCCAGCAGGAATATAATTTAAAATAGGAGGAGAAATAAAGAATTTCCCCAATAAACAAAAGCTAATAGTCTACAGTAATACTAATCCCATTCTAAAAGAAATACTAAAAGGGCTTCTTTAAATTAAAAAAAAAAAGGGAAGAACTAGAATGAAGGAAACCACAATTGGAAAGCAGTTACTTAAATAAGCCAGTATACACAATTAAACATAAAGATGTTTAAAAAAAGACATCAAAATCATACAATGTGAGCAAGGGAAATATGAAAAAATAGATTATTTTGTTATGTTAATGATGTGTTTGAGCCTATATGACTACCAGGCTAAATTAAGCAGATATAAAAAACAGGGCAACCACAAATCAAAATCAAACATTACATACACAAAAATTGAAAATAAAAGTACTCAAGCATAAAATAAATGGAATTCAAAAAAAGAAAAGAAGAGAAATAGAATCAACTGTGAAACAAGGTTTAAAATGGCAATAAATAATCCTCCATCAATTATCACCTTAAATGTTAATGAACTGAACACTCCAATCAAAAGACACAAAGTGACAAATTGGATAAAAAAAGCAAAACCTTCAATCTGCTGCCTACAAGAAACTCACCTTAGGGCAAAGGACACATATAGATTGAAAGTGATGGGGATAGAAAAATATATTTCATGCCAATGGACAAGATAGGAAAGCAAGAGTTGCAATACTCATATCAGACGAAATAGACTTTAAAATGAAGGCCATAAAGAAAGACAAAGAAGGACACCATTTAAAGGTTAAAGGATCCATTCAAAAAGAGGACAGTACAATTGTCAATATATATGCCCCTAATATAGGAGCACTCAGATATCTACAACAAATACTAACAGACATTAGAGGGGAAATTGATGGGAACACGATCATAGTAGGAGACTTTTAACACCCCACTCACATCAATGGACAGATCCTCTAGACAGAAAACCAATAAAGCAACAGATATCCTAAATGAAACAATAGAAAATTAGACTTAATCAACATTTTCAGGACATTACATCAAAAAGAATCAGAATAGACATTCTTCTCAAGGGCACATGGAACATTCTCAAGAATTGATCACATATTGGGGCAGAAAGCTAACCTCAACAAATTTAAGAGTATAGGAATTATTTCAAGCGTCTTCTCTGGCTACAATGACATGAAACTAGAAATCAAACATAGGAAAAGAAAGGAGAAATAAACATACTACATTAAGACTAAACAACATGCTATTAAAATACCAATGGGCCAACGAGAAAAATCAAGAAGGAAATTAAAAAATGCATGGAGACAACCACTCAAAATCTATGGGATGCTACAAAGCAGTGCCCAGAGGGAAGTTCATAGCAATATAGGCCTTCCTCAAAAAAGAAGAAAGATCTCAAATCGACAACTTAACCCACCAGCTAAATGAAATAGAAAAAGAAAAACAAACAAAACCTAAAATCAGCAGAAGGGAGGAAATCATAAAGATCAAAGAGGAAATCAGTAAAATAGAGATTCAAAAAACAATAGAAAAAATGAATGAAACCAAGAGCTGGTCTTTGAAAAGGTAAACAAAATTGACAACCTTCTGGCTAGGCTTGCCAAGAAGAGGAGAGAAAAAATCCATAAAATCAAAATCAGAAATGAAAAAGGAGAAGTCACAATGGATACTACAGAAATACAGAAAAACATGAGAAAAACACGATGAAAAATTGTATGCCAACAAATTTGACATCCTAGAAGAAATGGAAACTTTCTAGAGACTTTAGCCTGCCAAAACTGAATCAAGAAGAAATAGGTCAACTGAACAGACTGATCAATAGAAATGAAATTGAATATGTCATCCAAACATTCCATACAAAGAAAAGCCCAGGACCAGATGGATTCACAGGAGAATTGTACCAAATATTCAGAGGAACTTATACATATCCTCCTTAAAGTTTTCCAAAATGTCAAAGAAGAAGGAACACTCGCAAAGACATTCTATGAAACCATCACACTAATTCCAAAACCAAAGATAACCCCCACCAAAAAAACAACTATATACCAATATCTTTGATGAATAGAGATACAAAAATGCTCAACAAAATTTTAGCCAACTGAATCCAACAACAAATAAAAAGGATCATACACCACAACCAGGTGGGATTCATCACAGCTTCACAAGGATGGTTCAACATATGCAAATCAATCAACATCATACACTGCATTAACAAAAGTAAAGTAAAAAAACCGCAGGATAATCTCAATAGATGAAGAAAAAAGCATTTGAGAAAGTCCAACACCCATTCATGACAAAAACTCTTATCAAAATGAGTATAAAGGGAACATTCCTTAATATAATAAAAGCCATTTATGACAAAGCTACAACAAATATAATACTCAACCCTTACAAATATTTTCTCAGGTTAGTCCCCCAAAGCAACAGAAATAAAAGCAAAAATAAACCGATGGGACCTAATCAAACTGACAAGCTTTTGCACAGCAAAAGGAAACAAAAATGAAACCAAAAAGACAACTTACAGAATGGGAGAAAATAGTTTCAAATGATGCAACTGACAAGAGCCTAATCTCTAAAATATACAAACAAACTATACAACTCAACAGCAAAAAAAGCCAACAACCCAATGGAATAATGGGCAAAAGACCTGAAAGACATTTCTCCAAGGAAGGTATACAGACGGCCAACAAGCACTTGAAACAATGCTCAACATCATTGATTATTAGAGACATGCACATCAAAACTACCAGGAGATACCACCTCAGACCAGTCAGAATGGCCATAATTAATAAGTCCACAAATAACCGAATGCTGGAGGGGGTGTGGAGAAAAGGGAACCCTCCTGCACTGTTGGTTGGAACGTAAGCTGGTACAACCCCTGTGGAGATCAGTATGGAGATACCTTAGAAAACTATACATAGAGCTACCATAGGACCCAGCAGTCCCACTCTTGGTCAAATATCCAGACATAACTTTCCTTGAAAAGTACGCATGCACCTGCATGTTCATTGCAGCACTATTTGCAATAGCCAAGACATGGAAACAATCCAAAGGTCCATCGACAGATGATTGGATTAGGAAAATGTGGTATGTATACATGATGGAATACTACTCAGTCATAAAGAAGAAAAAATAATGCCATTTGCAGCAACATGGATGGAACTAGAGACTCTCCTACTGAGTGAAGTAAGTCAGAAAGAGAAAGACAAATACCATATGATATCACTTATATCTGGAATCTAATATACAGCACAAATGAAACTTTCCACAGAAAAGAAACTCATTGACTTGGACAACAGACTTGTGGTTGCCAAGGAGGAGGGGGAGGGAGTGGGATGGACTGGGAATTTGGGGTTAATGAATGCAAACTCCTGCCTTTGGAATGGATAAGCAATGAGATCCTATGTATAGCACTGGGAGGTGTATCTAGTCACTTATGATGGATAAGTGCATTATTATGATAATGTGAGAAACATGAATGTATATGTGTATGTGTGACTGGGCCACCTTGCTGTACAGGAGAAAACTGACAGAACACTATAAACCAGCTATAATAGATAGAAATAAAAATCATTAAATAAAAATAAAATTAAATCTACTTCTTCTTCGAGTTCCCTGGCTGCCTTGCAGTTAATGTTCCAGCATCCTTACTGCTGTGGCTGTGGCTGAGTTTGATCCTCTGCCCAGGAAATTCCACATTCCCTTGGCATTGCAAAATACAAACAAAAAAATGACAACTAATACTTCTTAAAAGAACTAACAACTAATACTTCTTAAAAGAACTAACAACTAATACTTCTTAAAAGTTTTCCTTGCAATGAACACAGCCACCTATCTCTTGAAAGTTGATTCCTCCAATCTAACCTGTGTCTGCTAATAGACAATTTGGTGGGGTCTTTTTGCCTTTTTGTTAAAATGAATTATGATGGACTCTTTAATAAATTAGCAACATTTCACACTATCTCTTTACATATATGTCTAAATTATAATTTTTCTTTATAATTTATTCTAAAGACAGTTACATTTTTTTCTTCCTCAATGCAATGCAAATTTCCTGAATCTCTAAATTTAAACCTGATGGTGCAAGTGATAGGAGTGGGAGTTAGGGAATATTGTAAGCTTGAGTTAGGCCAGAAGATAATCCATTATTTTAGAAGGTCTGGAACATTTTAAGTGCCTGAGCCATTCTCTCTTTTATATATATATATATGTAATCAATTTCCATTCCATATATGAAGTAATTATATGAGAAATTCACGTTTGACCCTTGAGTAATGTAGGTGTTAGGGGTGTCAACCTTCCTGGGCAGTCAAAAATACATGTATATAGTCCACCATCTGCCTATAAGGTTTATTCAGTTCCTTGGATTCCCCTGAAGATCCTGTGGTCTTGTGGTATCTACTATTGAAAACAATCCATGCTTAAGTGGACCCTGCAGTTCAATCCTGTATTGGTCAAGTGTCAACTGTATATAAAAAATATAAAGAAATTAACTTTCTCATACCAATATTCTTTTTCCCCTAGGAAATTAGAGATTAAGAACAACAAAAAAAGTATCTGAAAAAAACTCTTTATAATTGTTAGTATTTGCAGGCATTAAATGAAAAAGAAAATGACCACTAATTGCATTCTGAAAGTCCCTATTGTATCTCTGTGTTCTGTAAGCCTATTAACCTATTGAAGTTATATGCAAAATTATGTTTAAAAACCACATATTTCTGGGAGTTCCCATCATGGCTCAGTGGATAACAAATACTACTAGGAACCCTGAGGTTGTGGGTTTGATCCCTGGTCTTGATCAGTGGGTTAAGTATCTGGTGTTGCCGTGAGCTGAGGTGTAGTTTGCAGATGAAGTTCAGATCCCATGTTTCTGTGGCTCTGGCATAGGCTGGTGGCTACAGCTCCAATTTGACCCCTATCCTGGGAACCTCCATATGTCATGGGATCGGCCCAAAATATGGCAAAAAAGACAAAGAAAAGCACATATTTCTGACAAGTGGCCTCATATCAGTCATTAGATATGCCAATGGATCCTCAACCTAAAATCTAGTGACTTTATTAGCAATAAAGACTGATATTACATTTAAAAATATTTATATTTACAAATTACCCAGGACATTTTTCACAGAACTAGAACAAACAATCCAAACATTTATATGGAACAACAAAAGACCCAGAATCGCCAAAGCAATCCTCAGAAACAAAAACCAAGCAGGAGGCATAACTCTCCCAGACTTCAAGAAATACTACAAAGCCACAGTCATCAAAACAGTGTGGTACTGGCATCAAAACAGACAGACAGACCAATGGAACAGAATAGAGAACCCGGAAATAAACCCTGACACCTTTGCTCAGTTAATCTTTGACAAGGGAGGCAAGAGCATAAAATGGGAAAAAAGAAAGTCTATTCAGCAAGCATTGCTGGGAAACCTGGACAGCTGCATGCAAAGCAATGAGACTAGAACACACCCTCACACCATGCACAAAAATAAACTCAAAATGGCTGAAAGACTTAAGTATACGACAGGACACCATCAAACTCCTAGAAGAGAACATAGGCAAAACACTCTCCGACATCAACATCATGAATAAATATTTCTCAGGTCAGTCTCCCAAAGCAATAGAAATAAGAGCAAAAATAAACCCACAAGACCTAATCAAACTGAAAAGCTTTTGCACAGCAGTGGAAACCCAAAAGTAAACAAAAAGGCAACTTACAGAATGGGAGAAAATAGTTTCAAATGATGCAACGGACAAGGGCTTAATCTCTAGAAAATACAAGCAACTTACACAACCCAACAGCAAAAAAGCCAATCAATCAATGGAAAAATGGGCAAAAGACCTGAATAGACTGTTCTCCAAGGAAGACATACAGATGGCCAGCAAACACATGAGAAAATGCTCCACATCACTGATCATAAGAGAAATGCAAATCAAAACTACCATGAGATACCACCTCACACCAGTCAGAATGGCCATCATTAATAAGTCCACAAGTGACAAGTGCTGGAGGGGATGTGGAGAAAAGGGAACCCTCCTGCACTGTTGGTGGGAATGTAAACTGGTACAGCCACTATGGAGAACAGTTTGGAGATACCTTAGAAATCTATACATAGAACTTCCTTATGACTCCACAATCCCACTCTTGGGCATCTATCCGGACAAAACTCTACTCTAAAAGAGACACGTGCACCCGCATGTTCATCGCAGCCCTATTCACAATAGCCAGGACATGGAAACAACCCAAATGTCCATCAACAGAGGATTGGATTCGGAAGAAGTGGTATATATACACAATGGAATACTACTCAGCCATATAAAAGAATGACATAATGCCATTTGCAGCAACATGGATGGAACTAGAGACTCTCATACTGAGTGAAATGAGCCAGAAAGACAAAGACAAATACCATATGATATCACATAACTGGAATCTAATATCCAGCACAAATGAACATCTCCACAGAAAAGAGAATCATGGACTTGGAGAAGAGACTTGTGGCTGCCTGATGGGAGAGGGAGGGAGTGGGAGGGATCGGGAGCTTGGGCTTATCAGACACAACTTAGAATAGATTTACAAGGAGATCCTGCTGAGTAGCATTGAGAACTATGTCTAGATACTCATGTTGCAACAGAACAAAGGATGGGGAAAAAATGTAATGTATACATGTAAGGATAACTTGATCCCTTTGCTGTACAGTGGGAAAATAAAATTTGAAAAGTTGATATTTACACAACTTAGAGGGCTATATTTCAATTAGGCATACAGAAAATTTAATAGCATTACTGCAAACAAATTTAGCAGATATTTGTTAATGTAATTTTTGTCATTAAACAAGTCTTTCTGTGAAAAGCAGTATTCAGAAATTACATTCATCAATGCAATAAGTTGAAGTGTTATATTTTAGACAATAATTACTTTTTTCAAATCAAAGTTATTGAGGAACAAATTACATACAATAAATTGTGGTCATTTTAAATTGTTCAATTTAATGATTTTTTACACATGTACACCAGGACAATTACTATCACAATCAAAACATAGAAATCTAGAACATAGGCCATTTCTATAACTCCCCAAATCTCATTTCTCTTTCCAAGAAATCCTTATTTCTTATCTCCAACCCCAAGGAAATGCTGATCATCTATATGTCTATAAGTGAGATTTGCTTTAGCATATCTGTAACACATTTAGATTACTACGGTGTATGTCCTTTGGGGTCTTTCTTTTTCAATAAGAATAATATTTTGAGAAACACACTTTTTGTTACACAAAGCATTTATTTTTATTTAATGATCTTTATTTCTATCTATTATAGCTGGTTTATAGTGTTCTGTCAGTTTTCTCCTGTACAGCAAGGTGGCCCAGTCACACATACACATATACATTCATGTTTCTCACATTATCATAATAATGCACTTATCCATCATAAGTGACTAGATACACCTCCCAGTGCTATACATAGGATCTCATTGCTTATCCATTCCAAAGGCAGGAGTTTGCATTCATTAACCCCAAATTCCCAGTCCATCCCACTCCCTCCCCCTCCTCCTTGGCAACCACAAGTCTGTTGTCCAAGTCAATGAGTTTCTTTTCTGTGGAAAGTTTCATTTGTGCTGTATATTAGATTCCAGATATAAGTGATATCATATGGTATTTGTCTTTCTCTTTCTGACTTACTTCACTCAGTAGGAGAGTCTCTAGTTCCATCCATGTTGCTGCAAATGGCATTATTTTTTCTTCTTTATGACTGAGTAGTATTCCATCATGTATACATACCACATTTTCCTAATCCAATCATCTGTCGATGGACCTTTGGATTGTTTCCATGTCTTGGCTATTGCAAATAGTGCTGCAATGAACATGCAGGTGCATGCGTACTTTTCAAGGAAAGTTATGTCTGGATATTTGACCAAGAGTGGGACTGCTGGGTCCTATGGTAGCTCTATGTATAGTTTTCTAAGGTATCTCCATACTGATCTCCACAGGGGTTGTACCAGCTTACGTTCCAACCAACAGTGCAGGAGGGTTCCCTTTTCTCCACACCCCCTCCAGCATTCGGTTATTTGTGGACTTATTAATTATGGCCATTCTGACTGGTCTGAGGTGGTATCTCCTGGTAGTTTTGATGTGCATGTCTCTAATAATCAATGATGTTGAGCATTGTTTCAAGTGCTTGTTGGCCGTCTGTATACCTTCCTTGGAGAAATGTCTTTCAGGTCTTTTGCCCATTATTCCATTGGGTTGTTGGCTTTTTTTGCTGTTGAGTTGTATAGTTTGTTTGTATATTTTAGAGATTAGGCTCTTGTCAGTTGCATCATTTGAAACTATTTTCTCCCATTCTGTAAGTTGTCTTTTTGGTTTCATTTTTGTTTCCTTTTGCTGTGCAAAAGCTTGTCAGTTTGATTAGGTCCCATCGGTTTATTTTTGCTTTTATTTCTGTTGCTTTGGGAGACTGAACTGAGGAAACTTTTGTAAGGTTAATGCCAGAGAATGTTTTGCCTATGTTCTTATCCAGCAGTTTGATGGTGTCTTGTCTTATGTTTAGGTCTTAAACTATTTTTAATTTACTTTTGCACATGGAGTGAGTGTATGTTCCAATTTCATTGATTTACATGCGGCTGTCCAGTTTTCACGCACCACTTGCTGAAAAGTCTGTCTTTTACCCACTTTGTACTCTTGCCTTCTTTGTTGAAGATTACTTGACCATCGGTGTCTGGGTTTATTTCTGGGTTCTATATTTTGTTCCATTGGTCTGCATGTCTGTTTTGGTGCCAGTACCACACTGTCTTGATTACTGTGGCTTTGTAATATTTCCTGAAGTCTGGGAAAATTACGTCTCCTACTTTGTTTTGTTCCTCAGGTTTTCTTTGGCAATTTTGGGTCTTTTGTGGTTCCATATAAATTTTTGGATTTGTTTTAGTTATGTGAAAACTGTCATGGGTAATTTGATAAGGATTGCATTGAATCTGTAGATTGTTCTGGGTAATGTGGCCATTTATACCATACAAATTTTCCAACCCAGGAGCATGGGAATATCTTTCCATTTCTTTGAATCCTCTTTAATTTCCTTGATTAATGTTTTATGGTTCTCAGCATATAAGTGTTTCACCTCCTTGGTTAGGTTTTTTCCCAGGTATTTGATTTTTGTGAGTGCAATTTTAAAAAGGATATTGTATTCCTTTTTCTAATATTTCATTGTTAGTATACAGAAATGTGACTATTTCTGAATGTTAACCTTATATCCTGCTACTTTGCTGAATTTGTTGATTAGTTCAAGTAAAATTTGGGTTTAATCTTTAGGGTTTTCTATATATAGTATCATGTCATCTGCATAGAGTGACAATTTTACCTCTTTTCTTCTAATTTGGATACATTTTATTGCTTTTGTTTGATTTCTGTGGCTAGGACTTCCAAAATTATGCTGAATAACAGTGGTGAGAGTGGGCATCCTTGTCTTGTTCAAAATTTAGTGGGAAGGATTTCAGCTTTTCTCCATTGAGTATTATATTTGCTGTGGGTTTGTTGTAAATGGATTATATTATGTTAAGGTATGTTCCCTTCATACCCACTTTGGCAAGAGTTTTTTTTCATAAATGGATGTTGTACCTTGTCAAATGCTTTTTCTGCATCTATTGAGATGCTCAATTAGTTTTTGACTTTTCTTTTGTTAATGTGATGTATGACGTTGTTTGATTTGCATATGTCGAGCCATCCTTGTGAACCTGGGATGAATCCCACCTGGTCATGGTCCTTTCAATATGTTGTTGGATTCAGTTGGCTAAAATTTTGTTGAGAATTTTTGTATCTATAGTCATAAAAGATATTGGCTGATAGTTTTCTTTTTTGGTGGTATCTTTGGTTTTGGAATGAGGGTCATGGTGGCGTCATAGAATGTCATTGGGAATGTTCCTTCTTCTTCAACATTTTGAAAAAGTTTAAGGAGGCTGGTATAAGTTCCTCTTTGTATATTTGGTAGAATTCTCTTGTGAAGCCATCTGGTCCTGGGCTTTTATTTGTATGGACTGTTTTTATGACATATTCAATTTCATTTCTAATGATTGGTCTGTTCAGTTGATCTATTTCTTCTTAATCCAGTTTTGGCAGGCTGTAAGTTTCTAGAAAATTGTCCATTTCTTCTAGGTTGTCAAAAATTTGGGCATATAATGTTCATAGTATTCTCTTATGGTTTTTTGTCTTTCTGTGGTACCTCTTATGATTTCTCCTGTTTCATTTCTCATTTTATTATTTGGGTTTTTTTCTCTCCTCTTCTTTTTGAGTCTGCCCAGAGGTTTGTCAATTTTGTTTACATTTTCATAGAACCATCTCCTGGTTTTATTGATTTTTTCTATTGTTTTTGAATCTCAATATTGTGATTTCCTCTCTGGTCTTTATGATTTCCTTACTTCTGCTGATTTAGGTTTTGTTTTTTCTTCTTTTTCTAATGCATTTAGGTGGTGGGTTAATTTGTCAATTTGAGGGGTTTTTTTTTGTTTTTTGGAGGAAGGCTGTATCACTATGAGTTTCCCTCTGAGCACTGCTTTTGCATCATCCCATAGATTTTGAATGGTTTTGTATTCATTATCATTTGTCTTGAGGTATTTTTAAATTTCCTTTCTGATTTCCTCATTGACCCATTTGTTTTTTAGCAGCATATTTTTTAGTGTCCATGTAGTAGGTTTTTTCTCCTTTCTTTTCCTGTGGTTGATTTCTAGTTTCATGCCATTGTGGTCAGAGAAAATACTTGAAATAATTTCTATACTCTTAAATTTGTTGAGGTTAGCTTTATGCCCCAGTATGTGATTGATCCTTGAGAATGTTCCATGTGCAATTGAGAAGAATGTATATTCTGATTTTTTGGATGTGATATCCTGAGAAATGTCAATTTAGTATAACTTCTCTATAGTGTCATTTAGGGTCTCTGTTGCCTTATTGATTTCTGACTAGAGGATCTGTCCATTGATGTCAGTGGGGTGCTAAAGTCTCCTACTCTTATTGTAGTCCCATCAATTTCTCCTTTTACGTTTGTTAGTATTTGTTGTATGTATCTGGGTACTCCTATTTTAGGGGCATGTATTTTGATGCTTGTAATATCCTCTTATGAATGGATCATTTTAAAATTAATGTCTTTCTTTTTCTTTATGGCCTTCATTTTAAAGTCTATTTTGTCTCATATGAGTATTGCCACTCCTGTTTTCCTGTCTTGTCCATTGGCATGAAATATCTTTCCTATCCTCTCCCTTTCAATCTCTATGTTTCCTTTGCCCTAAGGGAGTCTCTTGTAGACTGCAGATTGTAGGTTTTTGCTTTTTTATCCAATCTTCCACTCCATGTCTTTTGATTGGAGCATTCAGTCCATTGATATTTCAGGTAATTTTTTTGGTCTTTTTTTTTTGCCTTTTCTAGGGCCACTCCTGTGGCATATGGAGTTTCCAAGGCTAGGGGTCTAATTGGAGATGTAGCCATCAGCCTATGCCAGAGCCACAGCAACACAGCCACGTCTGCAACTGACACCACAGCTCATGGCAACACGAGATTCTTAACCCACTGAGCAAGGGCAGGGATCGAACCCACAACTTCATGGTTCCTAGTTGGATTTGTTAACCACTGTGCCACGACGGGAATTCCTATTTAAGGTAATTATTGATAAATATGTATTTATTGCCATTTTAAACCTTGATTTCCGGTTGATTCTACTTTTCTCCACTCTTCCTTTCTTTTTTTTTTTTTTTTTGATTGGATTATTAGTATTCATTTTATGCTTATCTACTTTTCATTTTAGTCTTTGTGAATGTAATGTTTGGTTTTGATTTGTGGTTACCCTGTTTTTTAAGTATATTAACCCTTTCCTATATCTGCTTGATATAGCCTGATAGTCATATAGGCTCTAACACATTATTTTTTAAAAAAAGTCTATATTTTCTTACTTTCCTTCCCCATATTCTTGGGTTTTGAAGTCCTTTTTTTTAACATCTTCATATTTGTTATTTGGTGTTCCTTGTTTTTATCATCATTTTTACAGTAGGTTTTTTTTTCCCCACTTTTAGATCTCTATGCTGTCTTATTTAAGTAATTGCTTTGCAATTTTGGTTTCCTGCACCCTATTTCTTGTTACCTCTTTTTTTAATTTTAATTTTAATTTTTTAGAGAAGCCCTTTCAGTATTTCTTTTAGAATGGGTTTAGTATGGCTGTACTCTTTTAGCTTTTTTTTTGTTGTTGGAGAAATTCTTTATTTCCCCATCTAATTTAAATGATATTCTTGCTAGATAGAGTATTCTAGGCTGCATTTTTTTTTCCTTTCAGAATTTGAACATATCTTGCCACTCTCTTATGGCCTGTAGTGTTTCTGTGAAGAAATCAGCTGATAGCCTTATGGGGGTTCCCTTATAATTAACCCTTTGTTTTTCTCTTGTTGCTTTTAGAATATCTCTTTATCTTTAACATTGGCCATTTTTGTTATAATAGGTCTTGGTGTGAGCCTATTTGGGTTCATCTTGTTTGGGGCCCTCTGTGCTTCCTGTATCTTGATATCTGTTTCCTTTATATTTGGAGAGTTTTCAGATGTGATTTCTTTAAATATATTTTGAATCCCCTTTTCTTTTCTTTCTCCTTCTGGAATTCTTATGTATAGATTTGCCCACTTTACAATATCTCTAAGATCTCTTATATTGCTTTCTTTTTTAAATTTGGTTTTCTGCCTGCTAATTTGGTATTTCTGTCTGATTTCTATTACTCTATCTTCCAAGTTACCAGTTTGTTCCTCTGCATTATTCTTTATGCTCTTTAGTGACTTTAGCTCAGTTTGTGTCTCTTCAAATGAATTTTCTAATTTTTCCATGTTCCTCATATTTTCTAGTTCCTTTCTAAAGTAATCTGCATTATTGTTCATATCCACTCTTAATTCTTTGATATTCAGCTTTAATTCTATCAATATTTTCATTATCTCCCTTTTGAACTAAGTGTCTGTTAGACTGCAGAAGTCTGTTTCATTGCTGGCTGATTCAGGTGAATTTTCCTATTTTTTAGCTGGAATGGTTCCTGAGCTCCTTTATCTTGGTTATGTTTTTCTTTTCTTTTTTTTTCTCAGTTTAGGGAAGCCAAACTGTAGTCTTGGAGGGCTACTTCTATGCAAGAGCACCCCTTTGTATTTGTGTGTGTGGTTGCTATTTATTTTTGGCATGGGAGTTTGGATATTTGCTGTCTTTTTCTTCAGTGTGAGCAGACTATCATCCCCAGGTTGCTGAGTGTGTTTCCAGATAGAAGGAGTCCAGATAGAAAGAGTCAATGGGTAGGGCTATCAGTCAATGCCTTGTTGTTGGACTCTTAACAGCAGCAAGGACCTGCAGGAAGATGGTGCAGCCTACTCCTAGTTGCAGGGCCCTGGGAAGTGGTAATGAGCCTTAGACAGTTTTATGAAGTGCCCAGAGCATATGACAGTGGCAGCAGAAGGGTGTGTGAGTTCGCAGGGGAGTGAGAGCAATGAAAGTTAGTGTTTAATTGCAATGCCCTCCTCTGAGGTAATTGGAGCTGCAAGTGGTGCCTATTCAGAGACTCCTAGTGTTAGTGGGCCATGGCCTCTGAAATCAGTGATAATTACAGTGATTTGCCCTCACCACCTGTAGACCTTGCAAGGAGCACCTCTCCCACTTAGCCCATACAGGAGTTGCTGAAAAGTCTGCTCCTAGTTGTAGAATCCTTGGAAGCATTACTGATCAAGCATGTGGGCACTGCCTGGATCATTTAGCACTTGTAGCAACAGGGCAGGTATGGTCCCAGGAGGGTGAGAGAAACAACAGGTAGTGTTCAGTCACAATGTCCTCCTCTGTGGTGCCCTCTGAGGTGATTGGAGATTTAAGTTGTTCCTGTTCAGGGACTCCAAGTGGTGGTGGGCCACACCTACCTCTGGAGTCAGAGATAACTGCTGCAGCTTGCCCCCACCACCTGCAGACCATGCAAGAAGCCCTCTGCCCCACTTAGCCCATATAGGAGTTGCTGCATGAGATGCTCTAGATGTAGGGTCCTGGGACGTGACAGTGATCAAGAATGTGGGCACTTCCTGGAGCATTTGGCAGTGGCAGTATCAGCTGTCTTGTTGTGTTCCCAGGGGAGTGAGAACAACAACAGGTGGTGTTCATTTGCAGTGCCCTCTTTTATTTTTTTTTTTGGCTGACCCCTGAGGTGACTTGGGCCACAGGTGGAGCCCATTCTTGCCAACAGTGGTGGCAGGCCTCTGGCCTCTGAGATGACCACCGACATCAGTCCCTGATGCCTATAGATCACATAAAAGGCACCACATCACACTTAGCCCCCCACTGCCCTTAGCCCACACAATAGGTGCCTGGCCATCAGTAACCCACAGAAGAAGTGCAAGGTCTCCCATAGCCTGAGCTATTGGCTTCTCACCAACTGTAGCCAGAACCAGAGGCTCCCCACCCTCTGAGAGTACACATGTGCACAGGGAGAGTCCTATGATGATCCACCCCTCCTCCTCTCAACCTCCCCAACAATGGTGCCTTGCTTTTGTGGGCCCAGACCTCCCTCCAGGTTCCCTCTGTCTGGGCATTCCACTCCCCAGCCCAGAGCACACTCTTCCCCTGCCTGTGGCACACCACTCCTTAACCCCTCAGGCTGTCCCTACATAGCCAACCCTAGTCTTCTCCCCAGTAGATGTTCTGTGTGAATTTTTTTACATGTAGATGTGTTTTTTTGATGTGTTTGTGGGAAAAGGGGAGCATGACCTCTTGCTAATGCACCATCTTGATCCTACCTCCCACCAGAATCAGTAGTTTTAATTTTAATTTTCTTGATGGCATTTTTGTAATCCAAGGAAGTACAGGGAAAGATTTTTTTTTTCCACTGTACAGCATGGGGACAAATTTACACATACATGTATACAATCTTTTTCTTTCCATTATTCATTTGAGATGTAAGTATCTAGACATAGTTCTCAATGGTACACAGCAGGATCTCGTTGTGAATCCATTCTGAGAGCAATAGTTTGCATCCAATAACCCCAAGCTCCCAACTGCTCCCACTCCATCCCTCTCCCCCCAGGCAGCCACAAGACTATTCTTCAAGTCTATGATTTTCTTTTCTGTGGAGATGTTCATTTCTCCTGTATATTAGATTCCAGATATAAGTCATATAACATGGTATTTATCTTTCTCTTTCTGACTTACTTCACTCAGTAGGAGAGTCTCTATTTCCATCCATGTTGCTGCAAATGGCATTATGTCATTCTTTTTTATGGCTGAGTAGTACTGCATAGTGTATATATACCACATTTTCCTAATCCAATCATCTGTTAATGGACATTTGGGTTGTTTCCATGTCTTGGCTATTGTGCATACTGCTGCAATGAACATGCAGGTGCATGTATACATTTCAAGGAATGTTATGTCTGGATATATGCTGGGTCATATGGTAGTTCTACGTATAAATTTCTACGGTACCTCCAAACTGTCCTCCACAGTGGCTGTACCAGTTTACATTCCCACCAACAGTGCAGGAGGGTTCCCATTTCTCCACACCCCCTCCAGCATTCGTTATTTGTGGACTTATTAATGATGGCCATTCTGACTGGTGTGAGGTGGTATCTCATGGTAGTTTTGATGTGCATGTCTCTAATAATCAATGATGTTGAGCATTGTTTCAAGTGCTTGTTGGCCATCTGTATGTCTTCCTTGGAGAACAGTCTATTCAGGTCTTTTGCCCATTTTTCCATTGATTGATTGGCTTTTTTGCTGTTGGGTTGTGTAAGTTGCTTGTATTTTCTAGAGATTAAGCCCTTGTCCGTTGCATCGTTTGAAACTATTTTCTCCCATTCTGTAAGTTGCCTTTTTGTTTACTTTTGGGTTTCCACTGCTGTGCAAAAGCTTTTCAGTTTGATTAGGTCTTGTGGGTTTATTTTTGCTCTTATTTCTATTGCTTTGGGAGACTGACCTGAGAAATATTTATTCATGATGTTGATGTCGGAGAGTGTTTTGCCTATGTTCTCTTCTAGGAGTTTGATGGTGTCCTGTCATATATTTAAGTCTTTCAGCCATTTTGAGTTTATTTTTGTGCATGGTGTGAGGGTGTGTTCTAGTCTCATTGCTTTGCATGCAGCTGTCCAGGTTTCCCAGCAATGCTTGCTGAATAGACTTTCTTTTTTCCCATTTTATGCTCTTGCCTCCCTTGTCAAAGATTAACTGAGCAAAGGTGTCAGGGTTTATTTCCGGGTTCTCTATTCTGTTCCATTGGTCTGTCTGTCTGTTTTGATACCAATACCACACTGTTTTTGATGACTGTGGCTTTGTAGTATTTCTTGAAGTCTGGGAGAGTTATGCCTCCTGCTTGGTTTTTGTTTCTCAGGATTTCTTTGGCAATTCCGTGTCTTTTGTTGTTCCACATACATGTTTGGATTGTTTGTTCTAGTTCTGTGAAAAATGTCCTGGGTAATTTGGTAGGGATTGCATTGAATCTGTCAATTGCTTTGGGTAGTATGGCCATTTTTACAATATTGATTTTTCCAATCCATGAACATTTATTTACATTGAGATTTCCAATCCATGAACATTTCTTTACAACTTTAATTTCCTTGATTAATGTTTTATAGTTCTCAGCATATAAGTCCTTTACCTCCTTGGTCAGGTGTATTCCCAGGTATTTGATATTTTGGAGGTAAAATTTTAAAAGATATTGCATTTTTGTATTCCTTTTCTAATATTTCATTGTTAGTATACAGAAATGCAACTGATTTCTGAATATTACTCTTATATCCTGCTACTTTGCTGAATTTATTAATCAGTTCAAGTAGTTCTTGGGTTGAGTCATTAGGGTTTTATGTTGTAGTATCATGTCATCTGCATACAGGGACAGTTTTACCTTTTCTCTTCCTATTTGGATGCCTTTTATTTCTTTTGTTTGTCTAATTGCTGTGGCTAGGACTTCCAAAACTATGGTGAATAGCAGTGGTGAGAGTGGTCATCCCTGTCTTGTTCCAGATTTGACTGAGAAGGCTTTCAATTTTTCTCCATTTAGTTTATATTTGCTGTGGGTCTGTCATAAATGGCTTTGATTATGTTCAGAAATGTTCCCTCTATACCCACTCTGGTGAGAGTTTTTTTCATAAATGGATGTTGGACTTTGTCAAATGTTTTTTTTCTGCATCTATTGAGATAATCATATGGTTTTTGCCTTTACTTATGTTAATGTAGTGTATGATGTTGATTGATTTGTGTGTGTTGAACCATCCTGTGAACCTGAGATGAATCCCACCTGATCATAATGCATGATCTTTTTTATATGTTGTTGGATTCAGTTGGCTAAAATTTTGTTGAGAATTTTTCTTTGTCTGGTTTTGGAATTAGGATGATGGTGGCTTCATAGAATGTCTTTGGGAGTGTTTCCTCTTCCTCAGCCTTTTGAAAAATTTTATGGAGAATGGGCACCAGATCCTCTTTGTATGTTTGGTAGAATTCACCTGTGAAGCCATCTGGTCCTGGGCTTTTATTTGTAGGGAGTGTTTTTATAATGTGTTCAATTTTACTTATATGGATTTTTCTTTTCAGTTGGTCTGGTTCTACTTGATTCAGTTTTGGCAGGCTGTAAGATTCTAGAAAATTGTCCATTTCTCACAGATTGTCAAATTTATTAGCATGTAGTTGTTCATAGTATTCTCTTATAGTTTTTTGTATTTCTGTAATATCCATTGTGATTTATCCTTTTTCATTTATAATTTTGGTTATTTGGGTTCTTTCTCTCCTATTCATAGTGAGTCTAGCCAGGGGCTTCTCAATTGTGTTTACCTTTTCAAAGAACCAGCTCTTGGTTTTATTAATTTTCCCAATTGTTTTTTGAGTCTCTATTTTATTGATTTCCTCTTTCATCTTTATAATTTCCTTTCCTCTGCTGACTTTAGGTGTTTTTGGTTCTTCTTTTTCTAATTCATTTAGGTGGTGGCTTAAGTTTCAATTTGAGATTTTTCTGCTTTTTTGAGGAAGGCCCATATTGCTATGAATTTCCCTCTGAGCACTGCTTTTGTGGCATCTCATAGATTTTTAGTGGTTGTGCCTTCATTATCATTTGTTTTGAGATATTTTTAAATTCCCTCCTTGATTTCCACATATACCCATTTGTTTTTTAGCAGCATGTTGTTTAGTTTCCATGTAGTAGGTTTTTTCTCCTTTCTTTTCCTGTGGTTGATTTCTAGTTTCATACCATTGTGGTCAGAGAAGATACTTCAAATTTCTATGCTCCTAACTTTGTTGAGGTTAGCTTTGTGCCCCAGTATGTGATTGATTCTTGAGAATGTTCCATACACTCTTCAGAAGAATGTGTATTCTGGTTTTTTTTTGGATGTAGTATCCTGAAGATGTCAATTAAGTCTAACTTTTCTATTGTTTCCTTTAGGATCTCTGTTGCTTTATTGACTTTCTGTCAAAAGGAACTCTCCATTGATGTGAGTGGGGTATTAAAGTCTCCTACTATGATTGTATTCCCATCAATTTCTGCCTTTATGTCTGTTAATATTTGTTGTATGTATCTGGGTGCTCCTATATTTGGGGCATATATGTTGATGATAGTAATATGCTCTTCTTGAATGGATCCCTTAATCATTAAGTAGTGTCCTTCTTTGTCTTTATGTCTTTCATTTTAAAGTCTATT
Organism: Phacochoerus africanus; assembly: GCF_016906955.1. NCBI lineage: Eukaryota > Metazoa > Chordata > Mammalia > Artiodactyla > Suidae > Phacochoerus > Phacochoerus africanus. The sequence goes on along the minus strand of NC_062553.1, from coordinate 53,920,243 downwards.
TTGTCTGATATGAGTATTGCAATGCCTGCTTTCCTGTTATGTCCATTGGCATGAAATATTTTTTCCCACCCCCTCACTTTCAATCTTTCAATCTATATGTGTCCTTTCTCCTAAGATGAGATTCTTGTAGGTGGCAGATTGAGGGTTGTGTGTGTGTGTGTGTGTGTGTGTGTGTGTGTGTGTGTTTCCAATCTGCCACTCTGTGTCTTTTGATTGGAGCATTCAGTCCATTGACATTTAAGGTGATAATTGATAGAGGATTATTGATTGCCATTTTAAACCTTTTCCAGTTGATTCTATGATTTTCCATTCTTCCTTTCTTTTTTTTGGCTGGATGGTCTCCGATTATTTTCTGCTTGAGTGTTTTTCTCTGCATTTTTTTTTTTTTGCAAATGTAATGTTTGGTTTTGATTTGTGGTTGTCCTGTTTTTTTAAGTATGTTAACCCCTTCCTATCATTGTGTGTTTTCACCTGATAGTCTTGTGGGTTCAAATGCTTCATTACCATACTAAAATTAAGAAGAAAAAGAGAAACAAAGAATCTATTTATTTCCTTACTTTCTTTGCCCACATTTTATGATTTTGATGTCTCTTGCTTTTCTTTTTAATTTTGTTTTGTTTTAAACATCTTCTTGATTAGATCTGTATGCTGGCTTATTTGAGTGACTGCTCTCTGATGGTGGTTTCCTCAATCCTAGTTCTTCCTCTCTCTCTCTCTTTTTTTTTTATATAGAACAGCCCATTCAATATTTCTTTTAGAATGGGTTTTGAATTGCTGTATTCTTTTAGCTTTTGTTTGTCGGAAAAAAATTTTTATTACCCCTTCTATTTTAAATGATGTTCTTGCTGGATAGAGTATTCTAGCTTGCATATTTTTTTTTTCCTTTCAGTGTTTTAAATATCTCTTGCCATTCCCTCCTGGCCTGTAGAGTTTCTGTAGAGAAATCAGCTGATAGCTTTATGGGGGTTCTATTATAAGTAACATTTTGCTTTTCTTTTGCTGCATTTAGGGTCCTCTCTTTATCATTAACTTTTGCCATTTTTATTATAATGTGTCTTGGTGTGGGTCTATTTGGGTTCAACCTGTTTGGGGCCCTCTGTGCTTCCTGTATCTTGAGCTCAGTATCCTTTATATTTGGGAAGTTTCCAGTGATAATTTCTTCAAATATATTTTCCATCCCCTTGTCTTCTACTCTTTCTGGGATTTCTATTATATGTAGATCGGCCCACTTTATATTATCCCATAGGTCTCTTATATTGCTTTAATGTTTTTTCATTTGTTTTTCTGTCTGCTGACCTGATTGGGTGATTTCCATTTTCTATCTTCCACATCACTAATTCATTCTTCTGAATTATTCATTATGGTTTTTAATGCCCTTAGCTCAGTTTGTATCTCTACAAATGAATTTTCTGGTTTTTCTTGGCTCCTCCTTATATTTTCTAGTTCCTTTCTGAGGGAGTCTGCATTACTATTCATATCCTCTCTTAATTCCTTCAGTATTTTCACTATCTCCTTTTTGGACTCAAAGTCTGTCAGACTGCAGAGGTCTGTTTCATTGTTGAATGCTTTAGGTGAGTTCTCCTGTTGGTTTGACTGGGGGTGGTTTCTCAGCTTCTTCATCTTGCTTGATATTTTCTTTTTCTTGGTGGAGTTCTACTCCCTGTTGCTGGGCAGGGTTTGCCCTGGCACTGCGGTGTAGTGGTTCCTGAGGGCTGGCATTGTTGGCTGGTCTTCTTTGAGGCAGTGTGGCATTTCCTGAAGGTAGACAGAGCTAGTAGGGTCACTCTGAACCAAAGGAGGACTTCCTGAGGGCTGGTAGGACTGGCAGGACCACACCACAATGGATGTAGTCTTCTTGTGGCCAGGCTGAGCTTCTGCTGGTGTTTCTGGGCTGTGGAGCTCTTCCACGGGATGGGTGGTTCTGGGAAGCTGCTCCACATGAGTGCAGCACTTCCTGAGGGTGGCAGCAGATAGCTGGGCTGCTGGGAGACAAGGGATCACTTCCCCAGGGCAGCCAGAACCGGCAGGGCCACCCTGCAATGGAGACAGACTTTCTGTTGCTGGGCAGAGCTTGCTGTTATGTTTCTGGGCTGCAGAGCTCTTCCAGGGGACAGGCTGTGCTGGGCAGCTGCTCTATGGGAGTGTAGCACCTCCAGAGGGTGAGCAAAGCCCCTGAGGTAGTCAGCTTCCCCACAAGTGGTGAGGCTAGCCCTCCAGGATGGCAGGTGGCCTCAGGTCAGGCATGTGTGTGGGGCAGGGGTTGGGGGATGCACTGGGAAGCACTGCTCTCTGCTAGCTGGTGGGCAAGTATGCTCACTGTGGCTCAAGGAGTATTTTATGGAAGCTCACCCCTCCTCTTCTCCCCTCCCCAACACTGGCACCTTGTCTCTCCTGTGGGTCCAGATCTTCTCCCAGATTCCCTCTGTTGTGGCTTTTCACTCCTCAGCCCTTAGTTTATTTTTTCCCTTCATCCATGATGCACTGCTTCCTAATCCCTCAGGCTGTCTCTGCACCACCACCACCCAACCAACCACTTCCAAGTCCCGCAGGCTGTCTCCACACCGCCAACCCAATCTACTGCTTCCTAGTCCCAAAGGGAGTCTCTGCACTGCCAACCCCAGCCTGCTCCTGAGGCTAACCTCTGGAGCCAAGGTCTCAGTGCCCAGCCCCCACCGAAGCATCTTGGTTTTTGGTGACTGTGCCAGTAGTTTGGCTCTCACTCTGCTTTTCAGATCTCAGACCTACTGCTCTTCTTGGCCTCTGGAGATCCCTGGATTTGGTTGATCTTACCATCAATTAGGTGACTTTCCAGGGTGTGGATTCCTTTTCTCCTCCACAGTTCCCTTTTGGGAGCACCTGTCCAGTCCCGATTCCCCTTCTCTTACTCTCTTTTCTCTTGTTTTACTCAGTTATGTCACGAGATTCTTGTCATTATTGGAGGTTTAAGTTCTTCTTCCAGCATTTAATTGCTGTTCTGTGTGTGTTGTTTAACACGTAGATGTGCTTTTCTTGTGTTTGTGGGAGAGGGCGAGCATGTCCCTCTGCTCTTCTGCCATCTTGCCTTCCTCTGATTTTTTTAAATCAGATCTTGTACAACTATCTTTAAGCTCACTGATGTTTGCATTTGCTTTTGCTTTTGTTTCTGCATTTACATGAACATGTGTGTTTGTTTGTTTATTTCTTTATTTCTTTTTTTCTTTCTTTCTTTTTTTTGCTTTTAATTCCACACTGTGGCATATGGAAGTCTTTATGCCACAAAGGCATATAGAACATAATTTTAGGGTCGAATTGAATCTGCAGCTGCCAGACTATGCCACAGTCACAGCAATGCTGGATCCTTAACCCAATGAGAAAAGCTGGGGATTGAACCTGCATCCTTATGTATACTAGTTAGGTTCTTAACCTGCTGAGCCACATTATCTCCTGTGTTTCTGACACTAGGCACAATTGGGTTGTCTGAAAAGCTCTCTTTGCTAAAATACTGAGTAGGCATCACTGTCAATTCTATTGCAGTTTTGTTTTTTGTTTTTTTTCAGAGATCATATATATATTTTTTTTTCTTTTTTTTCTCCTATACTTGCCCCACATTTCCTTCTATTCATTGTAAGAGTCAGGAAGAGAAGTACCTTAAGGGAACCACTATGTTCTTGAGTTTCTTAAATCCCTCAAGAAGCACTGAGGAACTTTTAATAATCTATTTAATTGTACCCTTTGATCACAAAGGTAACTCCAGGGGCTCTATTCCCATTTGAACAAAGGTAAATATATAACTGAAATTTGTAACTAAACTTGTTTTCTGATGTAACTGTTCATTTATCATCTTACTCTTGCATTCATGGCATGGAGTCTGTGCCTTATATTAAAAAAAGTTTGAATTTCAGTCCTGTTACCTGTTAACTACTCTCATTCTCTTAATATATATCATTGTAAACCTCAGACAAATGTATCTTTTGTGTGTTTGGTTTTGGTTTTGGTTTTGGGGGGAATATAGAAAAATAATCCGTGAGAGTAGATGGTGATGAGGTTCATAAAGGAATTCATAAATGTTGATTTCATTTTTCTTTTACTCATTGGTAAGTGAAATTCGTGTATTTAAATATTCAACATACATGCATTCTATCAACAAATTAATAATATTAAAAAATGGAGAAGAAGAAAAAATATGCTCATATTTTAATGTGATAAAGACTTTAAATTACAGGGGAAAGGCATAACTGTAACTTGGCTAATTCTCACTCCTTATCCTACACTCAAATCTTTTTTTCTGTGTTAACTTCCAAGTTTTTATGCAACTTCTGTGGAGGTAATGAAAAATCAATGTTTAAATTCAAATCTGAATATTATTTAAAAATGAATTACCTTTTTTTAAGGCTGCACCTGTAGCATATGAATGTTCCAAGGCTAGGGGTTGAATTGGAGTTGCAGCTTAGGCCTACTCCACACCCATAGTAATGCAAGATCCAAGCTGCATCTGAGACCTGTGCCTAAGCTTCCAGCAATACAGCATCCTTAACCCACTGAGCCAGGCCAAAGTTTGAACCTGCATCTTCATAGAGATAACTTTGAGTTTTTAACCTGCTGAGCCACAACTGAAACTCCATTAATTGCATTCTTAGTCATAACTATGTTTCCCTATGGGTATTATTCACATGTCATTCCAGATACTCTACATGTAACAAATATTTCCTTAGTTCTTTTTATTTCAGTAATCCTAAAATATTCTGTTTCTGAGTTTTACCTAATGTACACAGGGAAAAGTATCTCCCAAGTGAAAGGATGATAAAGCCCCAATTCCAACATCTTTTTTTTTTTTGTCTTTTTGCTATTTCTTTGGCCCGCTCCCACGGCATATGGAGGTTCCCAGGCAAGGGTCGAATTGGAGCTGTAGGTGCCAGCCTACACTGGAGCCACAGCATCGCCAGATCCGAGCCGTGTCTGCAACCTACACCACAGCTCATGACAACGCCAGATCCTTAACCCACTGAGCAAGAGCAGGAACTGAACCTGTAACCTCATGGTTCCTAGTAGGATTCGTTAACCACTGCGCCACGATGGGAACTCCATCCAACATCCTTTATTCTGTGAAAGTAAAGTTGCTAATGTCCTGAATTGTTGAGAATATTTATTTATTTATTTATTTATTTATTATTTTATTATTATTATTATTTGCTTTTTAGGGCCATACCTGCTGCATGTAGAAGTTCCCAGGCTAGGGGTCAAATTGGAGTTACAGCTGCTAACCTACACCACAGCCACAACAATGTGGGATTCAAGGCAGGTCTGTGGCCTGCACCACAGCTCAGGGCAATGCCAAAATCTTAACCCACTTAGTGAGGCCAAGGATTGAACCTGCATTCTCATGGATCCTAGTTGGGTTAATTAACTACTGAGCCACAAAGGGAACTCCTGTATTTTTATTTTTTATATACATATGAAAAGATAGCTCAATTTTATGGGCAAAATATGTAATAATAAATGTACATTGGTGAAGTGGAAAAGATCGTTTGCATATTCTAAGAAACATGGTGGAACATCATGAAAAACAAAGTATTGCAAAGAAATAGCTGAATGTTTTATAGGGTTTGCTTTTTTATTATTAAAATGTAGTTGATTTACAATGTTGTGCCAAGCTTGCTTTTATAAGTTTGCTTTACTTTTTCTTAGAAAGAAATACTCTGTTTCCTGAGTTTCCTGGGACAAGTATTGCTGTTGGATATGAAAGGCCAATTACAAGTTTTGTTCATCATGTTTCATTTTCCAGCTCAGAGTGATTTCTCTCCTCATTCCTAAAGGTCACTCTTCCCAGCCAATCTTTCTAGCTATTTTCTCTTTTTTTCTCATCTCTTTTTCTCTACTTTTTTCCCCATATGCACCTGAAACATCAAAGTTCCTGGGTTAGGTGTCAAATGGAACCTGCAGATGAGGCTTACACCTCAACCAAAGCAATGCTGGATGCAAGCTGCATCTGAGACCTACTTAGCAGCTTGCAGCAACACCAGATCCTTAACCTACTGAGCAAGGACAGGGATCGAACTTGTATCCTCATGTAGACAATATTGGGTCCTTAACCCACTGAGCCACAATGGGAACTCCCCTCTGGCAAATTTCTAAGGATGACTCCAGAAGTTTTCAAAATTTGTGCCTTGCCTTTCATTATATTCAGGTTTAGATGAATGTAGAGTGTGAGCTAAACATGACAGCGTAAGAGGAAAAACTCATTGAAATTTTATAATACTGTTTGTTCCTATATAATTGATACATTTGATATTAGTTCTATTAAATCCAAATAAGAAGTCTTAATGAGAGTGTCAAGGAGAGCTTAAAATTTTCCAACTTCAAATATTATGCTTTATAAACTGGACTTTACATATTTTAAAATTAAATTCACTAGAGTTTTTTTCTTCATATTAAGAGAAGCGTTTTGAATGCATCCTGAAGCTAAGACCCTAATGTTTTCTTTCTTCAAAATAAGCAATTTCCTATGTAGTAAGAAAGTAAACTGTGCTTGAAGAAACTAGAAATTTCAAGTTATTTTTTCTAATTTTATAAGTAAAATAACTACAGTATAGAGGCCAATAATTCAACTCATACTGCTAGTTAGTGATTCCAAGTAGTTTTGATAACACAGCACAGTTATTCTCCACTTATTCCAAACTCCTTATCATTAACAGGCACCAAGAAAAATGATGTTAATTTTACCTTAGTGACCAAATTTATACTTTGTGATTGACAGATCATGCTGACATTAAAGTGGTCCTCTTCCTTTTGTTCCTACTCATCTATATTATTTCCTTGGTGGGAAATTTTGGAATACTTGTTCTAATCCAAATAACACCCAAACTCCAAACACCCATATATCATTTCCTGAGCTGCCTGTTATTCATTGGCATTTGCTATTTATCAGTCTTTGCATCCAAAATTCTGCTGAACTTCTTTGTTGAACCAGGGACAATCTCTTTTTGGGCATGCATTGTGCAATATTTTTTATTTGTATCAATCCTTAACTTGGAGGCTTTCTTGCTGGCAGGAATGGCTTATGACTGTTATGTGGCCATTGTGAACACTTTGCTTTATACAGTGGCTATGGCAAAAGTAGTTTGTGTTGTACTGGTCATTGGCTCCTGTGTGGGAGGTTTAATAATCTCATTGACACACTTTGTTGGTTTGCTGAAATTGTCTTTCTGTGGAACAAACATCATCAGGCACTTCTTCTATGACCTTCCCCCACTGCTGAAGCAGTCCTGTTCTGACACATCCAACAATGAATTGTTGCTTTTAATCTTCTCTATCATTATTGTCATGATAACTTTCATGAATGTTATGATCTCCTACATCTTCATTGTTGCTGCCATCCTGAGGGTCCACTCAGCAGCAGGTAGACACAAAGCCTTCTCCACCTGTGCCTTACATCTCATGGCCATGACTTTATTCTATGGCTCTATAAACTTGTTACATTCAACCAAGTTCCCAATTTGCCTTAGATCAAGAAAAAGTGATATCTGTGTTTTATACCCTAATGATTCCTATGTTAAACCCATCGATTTATATAGCCTATGGAACAAGGAAGTGAATGATGAAGTGAAAAGGGCTAAAGAAATGAAATACATCCCTTGTTAATTGCATACCATGTGTGCCATAAAATATTAGACAAACAGTACTTTGGATAATGACATTTATAAGAATTTATTAAAACTAGGAATCCAAAGGACTCCTAGAATTTATTTAACTGAAATGCTCTGTTCACAATGGAAGAAAAGCCCTGGAAAAATAACATTTCATAGGACAGATGGCTGGTTATTGTGTGAACTATTCTAATAAACCTAACTAAAATCTAGGTTAGTTATCTCTAGATGACTGTTAACATCTTTATTCCTATATGTGGGCTAAGGCTAAAATGACTATATATGTATAGAGATATAGACACACAGGCATATATGCAAATAGAGATGAAAACATAAAATTCATAAATAGATACCTCTTACTTCACTTTCCATATTAAGCACAAAAAATCAAAATATTTTTAAAGCAAAAAATGTTTGTACTTGAACTATCCAATAAAACTCACATATATATGCTCTTTGAATTGGCCTGGATTATTTATAGTCAAATATTCTACAAAATAAATGTAAACACTCAAAAATAGAAAGAGAACTTGGTTTTCATTACCTTTCCAATCACAGGGCCTTCTTTCCTGGCCTTGGCTTCCATGACTACAAATGAAATTGAACAAGATACAATACCATGGTTTTATTAACACTTCACATGGAAGGACCACTAATATCAGAGAAAACGTAGCCTGAAGAAAAGATGCCTCCATGTTCATTAGGGAATCATTAATCATCAGACTCTGCGCCCACTTTCCTTTAAGGATCTTCCAACATTTTTTATAAATGTTAGACAAAAAATTACCTGAAAGTAATCTAGGTAGGCAAAAACCTGTGCTATGTAATCCACAGAGGGAGAACATGTAAAGATGATCATTCCTTCTTTGATTCAAATTATATGAACAGGTGCATAATGATAAAAATACTGACTGTTTGGTAGGGATCAATTTTCCCTAAATTGTTATAAACCCTTGTATCTGGAAAACAAAAGCAGTATTCTCAAGAATACCTACAGAAGTTCCCATTTTAGCCAGCTGGTTAAAAACCTAACATAGTCTCCATGAAGATGCAGGTTTGAGCCATGATCTTGCCCAAGGCTTACAAATCTGGTACTGCTGCAAGAATCAGTGTAGCTTGCTGATGTTGTTTTGATCCAACATTGCTGTGGCTGTGGTATAAGCCTGTAGCTGCAGCTCTGATTTGACTCTCTAGCCTCTCTCTAGCTTGGGAACTTCCATATGCTGCAGGTGTGGCCATAAAAAAAATTTAAAAATAAAGAACACTTTCACTGCAAATAAATTTATTTTTAATATTTTTGAGTTTGTTTTAAATACTGAAAAAACTAGCAGCAGCTAGGCTAAGGACTACCAAAAAAAAACCAACTGGATACTCAGTAAAATTAATTCATGGTGGAGTTCCTGTAATGGCACAGTAGAAACAAAAACAACTAGGAACCATGAGGTTGTGGGTTTGATCCCTGGCCCAGCTCAGTGGGGTAAGGATCCAGCATTGCCATGAGCTGTGGTGTAAGTCACAGACACAGCTTGGATCTGGCATGGCAGTGGCGCAGTGGCTGTGGCATAGGCTGGTACTGTAGCTCTGATTAGACCCCTATCCTGGGAACCTCCATACTCTAGGAATCTGGCCCTTAAAAAAAGGAAAAAAAAATAATTCATGATTTTACATGACAGGACAAATTAAATTTTTTTTTCCTCATGACAGCCAAAGTCATATAAGTGAATGGTTCTATTATCTGTGAAGTTAATAAACTGACATGCTCAATATATTAGACTTTTATTAAAGAAACATATCAAAGTTTACTTTTCAGAATGAAATAATAATAATAATAATACCTCCTACACCACCAGCCCCCAAAACAGATGCAATATTATATAGCCCTGTCAATTTTTCCAAAATCATTTCATTTATTATTTGAAATTGGGTCTTATAAGGCTGCATTTATGTATGAGCCATTCATGTAAATGCTATTGTATGGAAGGTTTTTAAATTTTTTTTTCAATGGCCACACCCCACACCCTCAGACTATATAAATTCCCTGGCCAGGGATTGAATCCAAGCTGTAGCTGCAGCAACACAAAATCCTTTAACCTGCTGCACTGGATGGGGATTGAACCTATGCCTCTGCAGGAACCTGAGCCACTGCAGTTGGGTTCTTAACCCACAAACCAGAGTGGTAACTCATGAATGGTTTAATTTTCAAGTTAAAATAAATAGAAAAATAATAATTATAATAAGCAAACCTAATTTTATATGGGCCTGCACAATATACTGGTATGGAAGTTCCCAGGCTAGGGGTCAAATCAGAGCTGCAGCTGCTGCAGCCACAACAATGCAGAACCTGAGCTGAGTCTGTGAACTACACCAAACTCATAGCAATACCAGATCCTTAACACCCTGAGTGAGGCTAGGGATCAAACCCAATTCTCATGGATATTAGTCAGGCTCATTACTGCTGAGCCACAATAGGAACGTCCTAAAAATTATTCTTATGTTCATCCAATAGAATAACAGAAATTTTTGAACCTGATATTTATTTTGGTGTCTTAATTGGGTAATTTATCCCCAAATTAAAAGATAATCTGTTATATGAAAACACACACCCCTGAATTTCATTTAGTAATTGATTTGACATCACTGGAATGTATATATTTTTCACACTTTTTAGGAGTAATATATCAATAATAATGTATTTATAGAAGCACATGATCATCAACAAATCGAAGTTAGCAGTCTTTAAAACATAGATATATAATTATATAAATCATACTTATAAACATGAGTGGAATTAATTTATTAATTTATTTATTTTTATTTAATTATTTTTTATGTTGTTAGTCAAACACGCTCCCCATTCAGGGAGTCCTCAACTTTATTTTTATTTTTATTACTCAATAAATTTATTACATTTATATTTGTACAATGGTATAGCATTTCCATCCTAAACCCCCAGCATCCTCCTACCCTCCCAGCCTTTCTCCTTTGGAAACCATAAGTATTTTTGAAGTCTGTGAGTCAATATCTGTTCTGGAATTTATTTTTAATTTATTTTAATTCATTTTCTCCTTGTACAACCTCATGTAAGTTAAACAAGGACATATGTGACAATTTTCCCTAAGACTGAAAAAAGGACAAATACAGGAAGTGCCATAATTTGGAAAGATAAATGCCAGGGGGTCTTACTTCCCCTAGGCATTTCTATCTATTTTGATGAAATATGGTGTTCACAGGATCCCTGCAGTATTGCATCCTCCAAAGGCCCTGAGCCAAATCTAAACAGATTTCAGGAAATTAAGAGAAAGGACCAGACTTCCTCTCAACACCATGTAGGTAGTTCATTTACATGTTCTAAAAAAGGAATTTTAAGTAATTTCTCCAGTTTTCAAAAACATCAACTCTCAGTACATGCTTTGAATGAAATATGAAGAAAAATTATCTGCCTCAAATCCATTCTAATTATCGACATGCATGAAATAGAATCAGATCATTACCAAATCAACTGGTTCTGTTGAAATCATTACTGAGTTTATTCTATATTTACTGTGTTTAAAACTTCATATAATTATATAAATTGCAACAGGGAATCTATTTAAAGAAGTTTTTAAGATCTAAGATTGATTAGTACAAACTGTTGAATTTTGTTAAATCAGAGAAAAAGAGAAGCTATTTATTTGATCCTATTAACAGAACTAATTTTTACACTCAAAGATTAATTTGCTGTACATAACTGAATTTATAGCAAAAGAAAAATGGCATGAAAGGCAGTCTAGATGAAAATTTCTACCTACTAAGTCAAAATTAAAGAAGAACTATGAAATCAGTGAAATAAATTTATCATCAAAGTAATAAATTGATTTGTTTAAAAACAAATTCAAGGCAAATTTAATTAAACAGAACTAAAGCAAAAAGAACAAATATCCAAAAATTTATGTTAGTCAAAACCATTTGTCCAGTGTGTCAACAAATAGTCTAATCTCTATTTTCCATATCTGTTTTAAATTTAAATAGACAGCAAACATTAAGAGAGTATCTCTGATGAACCACCCAGTTGTCATGTTTTCTTCTTTATCCTCAGAACTATTTTGAGAAAAGTTTATAGATACAACTAATGTTTAAATATGAAGTCACAGTTTAAGTAGAAAAAACTATTGCTACTATTTTTTATTACTTGTGTTTCAGTAAAATGAACATAATCAAAGCTATATTGTAGTATAATTTGTAGCACTTGAATTTTTATCAAATAACTTACTTTATATCACACTGACAATAAATGGTAGAAATTCAAGTCTAGTCACTCTTTACTCAATATCAGGGAAATGTTATTCCCAAAGCATGTATTGCAGAACACCATATTCATTAATGTTCACAGAAAATAAGTTCAACAGTCAAATTAATATAAAAATGTTCTATACTTATTTCTTATTAAAACTCTCAAAGCATAGTGGTATACATTCCTATAAGTCTTGAAGTAAAGATAGATTCCCTTAAAAATTATTTAACCAAGTGTTTCCAAAAGTACTAAATATTAGAACCTTGTATTTTATGTATTTTGGATTATGTGATAAAACCAAAAATAAAATTAATTTAATGATGTAATTTTCCCTGTATAAATATCTAGATCCATATGTGATCTAATGTGCTGAAACCATATGCATTGTCCTTGAAATTAGATTTAAGACTTTTTGATTGCTGGGGTTAAAATGTATTTTAAAGTTTTTTACTTAATCATATTTGGAAAAAATCTGATATGGACTAATTTAAACCATTGGATAATAAATGGTGCAGGAAATCAGAGGATGAAATGGTAAATATCTGTTGGAGTAAAAAAGAACCACTTCCTGCAACAAGTGAGTTTTAACAAGTAATATTAGCACAGAAAATGTTTACACTTGTTTTATTCTATATTCCAGACACTTCTAATTCTCATTTTATAATTTTATGGATAATATTAATTTTATTAGATGATCTCTTATACATGCACATATATATATGTTTATACTTGTTTTATTCTATATTCCATACACTTCTAATTCTCATTTTCCAATTTTATGGATAATATTAATTTTATTAGATGATCTCATACATGCACAAATACTGCTCATTTGTTGTTTTAATTGTTTAATATGAGTCATGTGTATTTTTTGTCTAAGTTGAAAAATATGTGATTGAAAATAATTTTTCTAGATGTCTCAAGGGTTTACCTATTAAATATTGAGGTTTTTGTTCTCTGTTAAGGAATTCTCTTCCTTAAAACATGAGGTTCTTGCCTTGTGTTCTGGAATCTGACATACACCATTATCTAGGATCCCTCTGCTGAAATTTCTGTTAAACAAACCTTCACATTAAGGCTCTTAATGGGTATTTAATTTTCCAGCAGTTCGTATGTGGTGCATAATGCTAGTTTATATAACTTGGTAAGACATTGATTCCAATAAAGTTTTATATCAGGCTAATTTTCATATTTGAAAGGATTGAATAAACTGTGGATTTTTTTTAACCAAAACTCTGAAATTTTCTTAAAAATGCTAGCAGATGGAATTCACATGTTCATGCCTTACATTTGCTTCTTTTCCTTTCTTTTCTTTTCTTTTTTTTTAGGGCTGCACCTGCTGTATATGGAAGTTCCCAGGCTAGGGGTCAAATTTGAGCTACAGCTGCCAGCCTACACCACAGCCACAGCAATGACAGATCCAAGCTACATCTGCAACCCTATGCTGGAGCTCATCACAATGCTAGATCCTTAACCCACTGAGTGAGACCATGGATCAAACTCGCATCCTTTAGGATAATAGGGTCTTAACTTGCTGAACCAAAACAAGAACTCTGATCTTTGTTTATATTCCTTTTCCTCTCATTCTCTGTAGATCCATCAGAGAGGAGCCACATAGATGGCTGACAGAAATGTCTGGTATAACTGAATTCATCCTCCTGTGGCTGAACAATGACCCTGAACTGAATGTAATCCTATTTTTGCTGTTTCTACTGATCTATTTCATTGCTGTGGTGGGCAATGTTAGTCATCCTGGTCAGCGCCCAGCTCCATTCTCTCAAATACTTTTTCCTTAGCTAGTTGGATTTCTTGGATTTCTGCTACTCCTCAGTCTTTACTCCTAAAATGTTGCTAAATTAGCTAACAAGACAGAAAGTCATCTCTTACAGAGGTTGCTTCCTTCAGGATTCCTTTGTTAGCTTGTTCCTGACCACAGAACACTTCCTCCTGGCTGTGATGGCCTGTGATCTCTATGTTGCCATTTGCTGCCCACCTCACTACAAAGGTCTCATGACCACCACATCCTTCATCTACCTGGTGACAGCTTCCTACCTACTAGGTTGTACCCACTCACTCACCCACCTGACTGGCTTGCTTGGTCTGTCTTTCTGTGGCCCCAATGTCATTAACTGTTATTTCTGTGATATCCCTTTGCTCTTTCAACTCTCCTGTTCTGACACCCAGTGCAATGAGGCTTTATTCACTGTCCTATCTAGAACCACCTCAGTGGCTACCTTTCTGATAGTGGTTAGTTCCTACCAGGGAATCCTTCTCACTGTTCTGAAGATATAGTCTCTGAGGGCAGATACAAAGCCTTCTCCACATGTGCCTCCTGCCTCACAGTTGTGACTCTCTTTTATGGATGAGTAATATTTAGTTACCTGGGGACCAGCTTAAGCTACCCGCAGAATACAGCCAAAATCCTGTCTGTGTTCTATACCCTTTTGCTGCCAATGTTAAATCTTCTGACATACAGTGTGAGAAACACAGAGGCCAGAGAAGCAATGAAAAGAATCATGATGAGAAAACTATTTGCTCAGTGTCCATGAATTTTCAAGCACAAATATCTAAGTAATATTGATTGTTGCTACAAGGCAGGTACATGATTAAATACCTGTGGGAGTTGTTGGAAGAAAAGAAGGATAGTATTTTAAAGTAGTATATGTGCAAAGATATATTTCTTATTGGCTTTTGGAAACATGTGCCCATATGTCATATATATCATATTGTATCTTTTGTGTGCATATATTTATATTCATATGCAAGATATACTGTAAGAGAGAAAAAACTTTTTTTCTACACCCTTATATTTTCTACACTTGATCTTAGCCAAAAGGCCGAGAAGCGATTATATTTTCTGATTAAGGGTATGTAAATTAAACTGACAAAAGTTTGATTAACAAGAGGATAGAAAAAGTGTATTTATATGTATATAAGAGGGCACCAAAAAAAGTGGCTTGCTCAAGAATTATAGATAAAGTTTATATAACTAACTTAATGTAAGAAAAGGTGAGGGAGGCATGGCTTCCATGGGAAAAATAAATGAGCTTCTAAGGGAAAAAGTGGGAGATAAGAAATTCTGTGATATCATTTGTTTCTGATAGTGCAGGTGGACCTTTATGTTTTCTTCCTGGTGGAAAAAAACAGCCCCAAAGAGTAAGGATTTATAGCAGCCTCACTCTCATAGATTATGCCTTCAGTCAGATAAAGGAAGCTCTGAGAAACCCTCCCTTTGCTTTGCTTGCATCCCATGTGTCTCCTGTAAACAAGAACTTTGTACCACTGTATAATTTGGATTCCTTCAATTCCCAAAATACTATGTTGACCCTCTAATAACATTTTTTTTTTGCTTTTTAGGGCCACATACATGGCAAATGGAAGTTCCAAAGCTAGGGGTGGATTGGAACTACAGCTGCAAGCCCATGCCACAGTCAGAGCAATGCTGAATCCCCTACCCACTGAGCAAGGCTAGGAATCAAACTCACATCCTCGTGGATACTAGTCAGGTTCATTTCCACTGCATCACAATGGGAACTCCCTCTAGTAACTTCTTATGTAATAAATTGGCAGCATCTTCTACAGATTGATTAGTTACAAATGTGATTTTTAGTTTTGATGGAACCTAGAATGAGTAGGTGATACACAAACATACAGAAACACACACACACACAAACTCAAAGAGAATCAGTTACAGAGGGTGAACTCAATCTTCCTTCTTTACAGCTATGGAAGAGTTAACACATTTTATAGCTGAGGAAGCAAAGGATCAGAGCAGTTAAAAACTTCACCAAGATCCAAAAAAAACCCACAAGATTTAAGATGTAGAATTCAAACATACACATGTTTATATACTTGTACACAGGAATTCTACAATTTTACATAAATAAATAGAATTTTCTGTATGTATTTTATATTCCGTATCAGACTAGAACTGTTAACATTTGAATAGTTAACTTTAAACAATATTTCCAGAGTCATCAAGAATTTTTTTTTACAGCAACTCAATTTCTGGAGATAAAGAGAAATACAAAAATAACAATGCAGATATTCTATTATATCAGAGTATATTGGGATTCTCTAAAAATCCACCTTTAGGAAATGTCTATAAAACAGTATAACCATTTGAAAATACTGATTTTTTAAAACAAAATGGCTCTTAGAACCTCATATTGCTTATGTTCATCATGGCATTGCTTATTGTTCTACTTAGACTTTTATCAGCAATTCAGTCCACTACCATTGTCATCACCATAGTTGATAAAAAAGGAAATATTATCTTTGCTGGTGACACTTTTGCAATATGTAGTGAACAAAAGTTTTGAGTTTATGTAAAAGATATTTATTATCTATCAAATGGAATAATAATCACCTCATAACAATAAATCTTATCTGTTAAGATATGTCTATGGACTTTAGTCCCCTTATTTCTTGACAATTATGTTCATGTAAATATGTAACAAAATATGATAAAGCAAATTTTATTTCTTTGTTCCTATAATGTCCATATTTTCTTCCAGTATAATTTCAATGTCAAATATTTTGATTTAATATCAAAATAATAGCCATGGATTGTCAAAAACAATAATCAATGGTATTATTATAACCAATTTTCAAAAGTAAAACTATCTTTTAGTAAGGGAATCCTTAGGACATGGTAAGTAGCTTTCTTAATTATATCTCATAATCACAAAATAAAATTTAAATCTACATTAGGCCCAAGAAAGTATCCACATCCTGGGTTATATACTTTGGGTTTTAATGTTTACAAAGTAGTTTATAGCATAATAACAAAGTATATATATATTACCTGTTAATTTTTTAATTGTTTTCATTTTGATAGATTTCTAATAATGGATTTCTGTGGTAAAACACTTGTAAAATTTTTATTTTGATATTATATGAATATACTTCTCTAAAGATCTGTAACAAAACCTAATGCTTTCATCAATGTAATTACATTTATTTAAAAGCTTGGTTATTATACCCTAATATACATAAATATATAATGAATGTACTGCATAATAGAATCTCAGTAATAAGGGGAAAATCAAAATCAATAATATGAAAATTAATGAAGATACAATGAGTGATTATGTTTTTTCTCAAATTATCAATTATTTCATGAGAAACATTTCTAGAACATAGTGTATCTCAGTTTTTCCACTAAAAAATGGACTTGAGAACATTGTCATTGGACCAAAATAAAGAACAGAAGCATCTGATATAAAATGCAAGGGGTGGAATTGAAGGAAATGAGCACTCTGAAATACTATGAAATTACAGATAGAAGTATTGTTTAGGAATACCATCAAAACTATGAGACATTGAGATATATTTAAATATTTATTACTCAAGTTATAAATTGATAAGATGAATTTTCCCAATAACTTTAGACTAAAATATAAAGTCACAAAAATTATCTTCTCAGATCTAACAAGACCTGTTTAATAAATTGGTTAATAACATGGATGGAACTAGAGACTCTGATACTAAGTGAAGTAAATCAGAAAGAGAAAGAAATACCATATGATATCACTTATATCTGGAATCTAATATATGGCACAAATGAAGCTTTCCACAGAAAATAAACTCATGGACTTGGAAAACAGACTTGTGGTTGCTAAGAGGAAGGGGGATGGACTTGGATGGACTGGGAATCTGGGGTTAATAGAAGCAACTATTGCTTTTGGAATGGATAAGCAATGAGATCCTGTTGTATAGCAGTAGGAACTATATTTAGTCACTTATGATGGAGAATGATGGAGAATAATGTGAAAAAAAGAACGTATATATGTATGTATGACTGGGTCTCTTTGCTGTACTGTAGAAAATTGACAGTACACTTTAAACCATCTCTAATGGAAAAAATAAAAATCATTTAAAATAAATAAATGAATTTGTTAATAAATTAGTTGATTATTTCAAAAGTTTGTTTAATTACATGTACTAATATTTTTGATATTAAAGAGTAAGTTGGTGTTTGAAATAATTTTCAAAATAAGAGTTTTTCCATTTAGTACAGCAAAACAAATAAAAAGCATCCACTTATTAGAATCAGATATTCAAAACTGTTTAAAATGATCATCATATAAACAGTACACAAAATATGAGAAGTAATTCTCCTGCATAGTAATGAAATAAATACAGAATAAGATAACTTTTGATGTACTAGGCTTTTAAAATATGGTGCTTAATAAGATGTAAATGATCATTATAGGTAAGTTATAATGAACCCGATGGTCAGGGAATATGCTCATGAAAATTAAAATTTGCCAAACTTTTCTAGAATGCCTCACAATAATAAGTATTAAAATGTTGCAAGTTTTGGCCAGAAAATATTATGCTTGTTACTTACTAAAGGAAACAAATTAATGTGTATTATGCATTACTTCAAAAAAAGAAAAAGAAAATTATGAGTAGTGTGAAAGTCAAACAGAGGAGGAAATAATTGAATAGATATGGGTGTCCAAATATAATAGATTATCATCAAGCTATTTACATTAAGGACATGTGACAAATATTGATTGAATGACTAGTATAATCTCAATGTCATGCAAGATATTTTATATGAATTATTTAACTTCATCTTCACAAACACATGATTCAAGTATTACAATTGTCACTTTGCAGACAAAGACACTTAGAATCAAAGAGATTAAGAAATATTCACATGGCCACAAAGCTAGTAAATTTCTGAACACAAATTCAGAATTACATTTCTTAAATCTAAATATTTTCAAATATCTCATAGTTTTCAATTGAGAAGTTAAAATAACAAAAGCTAGAAAAATTAAAGTATAGAAATATTAAGTATTTATATATTCTTAACAGAAAAATATAACTACACCTGTGAAAATTGAATGTATTGTCCACATCCTGGTTTCTGAATACCATCCTCTCATCAAAGATAGCAGAGATCCTTGGAGGAGTGGTTGCTTCTAGAGCTGAATCTGGGAAAATAAAAGATACACCTGGAGCATATTGTACTACCAGGATGCAGGAAGTGAAAATAGAATGAAGAAAAACAGACAAAAGCTTGTCCAAAAAGCAAAGCATGCAGGAGCTAATTCAACCATGCTTCCACTGGCAAAGCTAGATGGATTTGAATAAGAAACTAAGTGATTTTGTATTGGATACTAATCCCAAAAACAAAATAATGATCATTGATTGTATATTGGTATAAATAAATCAGAAAGAATAATTTCAATTAAAATATGTTGAAAGTATAAAGGAAATGGCAATTTACTGTGAAAACATCACCATAGAAATTATTGATAGATGCCAAAAAGTATAAATAAAAAGTTTTTGTAGTCTAAATTTTCTTCCATATATGTAATTTATATATATGTATGTTATATATAAATATATATAATTTTATATATGTATGTTATATATATAATTTTTATATATGTTATATATAATATATATAATTTATATATGTGTATGTTATATATATACATATGTATGTGTGCTATGTATATAAGTGTATATATATGTTATATATAAATATATGTGTATATTATATATATATAAATATGTATGTATGTTATATATATAAATATGTGTGTATGTGTATGACAATGTAAAGAATCATAATCCTGCAGCAAAAATGTCTGGCATACCCTATATTAACTAAATGACCAAGTTTAATATCACCAGTAGTTTCATTTATCAACATCATGTATCCTCTTTTTATATAAAAAGGGCATACATATCACAGTGCTGATACTTTTTACCATAATGAATAACTCCAAGTTAATCATGAGAAAACACCAGGCCAACTTAAATTGAGAGACATTCTGCAAAATATTTGACCGGAAATCTTACACAGTATCACAGTCATGAAAGAAATTGAAAGAAAATGGGACAGTCACAAATTGCAGAAGAATGAGGAGATGGGACCCTAAATGAAGCATGGTATTCTAGATTGGATATTGGGGAAAGAAGAAAAGGAGTTTATGGGAATAACTAGTGAAAATGAGTAAAATCTGCAATTTAGTTAATATTATTGTAGCAATGTGAATTAATTTATGTTAATAATTATGCTAGAATCATGTAGGATGTTAGCATCTATGAAACTGGCTACAGTGCCTATGGAAACTATAAGTCTGAAAATATCTAAATGAAAAGTTATGTATAAATGATTAACAACTACAACTCAAAATATGTTTATAAGCCATATGTATTGAATTGAGCAAGGATTTATTACATGTTCATTGAACCTACAGCATGGTGAGCCATAGCCCCTCTATCAGTAGTTATGTATTGGTAGCCACAATACAACAAATATCAGAGTATTGGGAAAACTGAGACAAATTTTGACTCTTGAAAGAGGCAATCAACTGTAAGTAATGTGTAACTAGAGACACTTTTATTCTCATCTCTGCAGTCCCCCACAAAGCACACTATCATTTTAAAGCTGCTTAATAAAAGCATGTTGAAAGAATAAGTAAGATTGGCAATCCCTGGTGGCCTTGCAGTTAAGGATCCCCCCTTGTTACTTCTGTGGCATGGGTTGAATCCCTGGCCTGGGAAATTCCACATGCCTCATGTGCTCCCCCTCAAAAAAAGAATAAGATAATTGATGGGAATTTGAGATTACAGGTATACAACCCAATTCTTTCAAAGTTTTAATTTTTTCAAGACATAGTATAGGGGGAAAATGTAATAACATTTTTTAAACTAATATGTGAATATGTTGATCACCATTTAAGTGATATGGCCTTTCTCTAATAGATATGATTCCTCTTTTAAATCTCTATTGTGAAATATATTTTTCTCCCCCAATGATGATTCTGTCTTGTTTCATCATTGTAAATAAAATCCTTTCTAAAGATGAGTAAAATAAGAGAATATAATGATAATGGTAGAAAAGTAACTTAATTAGACTTAATTAGATTGTACGACAAGTCTAAGCTAGTATTTGGAAATAGTCCATGGATATGAGGCATTTTGAAAATTTTACTTTTGTGGATCAGTCTCAAACTGATCAACCCGAAATCCCTATAGGGGTGTGGCCTAGGAAGTTGCATAAAAAATAAACAAAAAACAAATCAAATAATAATGTAATTAAAGTTTTCAGATCAGCTGAACATGAAAGAGAGCATGAGCTTTATAGTTAGGATTTTTAAATTTCCTAGATAATATACTTATCCTCAGCCATTACTTTGTACATGTAACATTAAACACAGTCAAATAAAAATCACTGAATACTTGCATTAAAAATAAATACATATGTGATTTATTGACATAGGTGGTAACATAATTTCAATGCATATTAACACAATTAAATCAGATAGGAAATCTCACTTCTCTTTGCTAGGAGAGTATATCTTGACAGCCAGGAAGGGGCAGTGTTTATCTGATATCCTCTAATACCATGTATCTTATTTATATTTCATAATATTTTAGAAAAGGTGTTATATGTGTATGTATATTGGTATATCACATATAAAATATCAAAATTAATATAAATTTTAAAAACAATATTAATTTCAGATTTTAGTATATCTATGGATATTTACCCTGAAATACGCAAAAGTAAGGAATATTTATTTCCAAACATTTCCATTGGAGATGTATCACAGGCAAATTAAAAATAAACCTTGGGGTACAATTAAAATACAAATCTCAAGAGATAAAATATGCTAACTGACCAATTCCGTTATGATTTAATTTTATGAGTTTAAGAAGAGATGCTTGTATAAAAAGACTGCTTCATTCTAGATTGCAGAAGACAATCCTTTGTTATGGGACTGTTTTAGAAATACACTAGGAACAAAGGAATCCTGAATATTCACTCATGGAAGCACAATGATGCATGCATCAAGGTCAAGGATTCTACCTTAGTCATGTTGATATGTTTCTTTGGTATTTGGAAAGTTGTGTGCATACTGACATTCAAAAACACATTAGTTTAGTTGAAACCTCTATTTCCAGAATTCTTACAAAAATGGCATAGTAATTAACAGATTTTTTTCACATGATTTTTCTTTACGGTTAAGATATGGCGAAATAAGTATACATAGACTTATACGTTATCCATATCATTTTAAATCCTTGGAGTCAACTGGATAAGCCTTCTCATATAATCCTACATCACAAACCTCCTATAAAAACAATCAGCTTTCAGTCTTGGGAGTAAGTAGCTAAACATGATTCATGTGAAAGGATCTGTGTGTGCACATGTACATATTTGGTTTTAAATTTTTAATTTTCTTCTCTAATATATAAGTGTCTGACTCCTGCAAACTTCATTTTATAGTGTACTATACTAAGTTATGAACCATTATTAAGTGGAAACTTGAAACATAACTATGCATTATTTTAGGGATGTATTGAGGCTACTATCTTATCAATCATTTCCCTTGTTAGGTCTACATGCATCTTTTTTTTTTTCCTTCTAAGCAGAGTCTAATTGATATTGGTTACTCTCAAGATTTTTCATCATCATCATGGAGATCTATTAAACTGATTATATTTCCCTTTCTTTTTATTCCAAGGATTTTCATTCATGCATTATAACTGCATTGCTCAACTTTTTTTGTAATTTTCTGTAACATCATGACCATAGAACTTATATTTACCCTAGGTCTAATTATATGTATTATACTTATTTTCAGCTTGTGTTGAATATGCATTCTTCTGTAGATAATTCCAAGATTTTATAATTTTATTGATAAAATTATGTATCTAACTCATTTTTATGCTTTAATGTTTCCTTGCTCATCTCTCTCTAAGAGCAAAAACATGTATACTTTTATTACTCATCATAAGTAGAAATAGAGTTTATTTGTATGAAGTTATGGTTAAATTTCCATGTCTATTTTTCAATATTCTCTTCATACTTATCCCTGGTGTAACTTCCATCATTCTCTCTTCTAGATGTTCTTTCTATACTTACCCTCTAGAACCTGTAATACACATCTGTCCAGAATGGGCCATTTATGTATTTGCATTTTCTCCATTCTTTCCTTCTCCCCAGCCTCTTGCACTTGACCAGGCCAAATGATCAACACAGCAATGTTTGAAACAATGTCCCCAAAGTGATCATAGTGTGTAAAATGACCCAGATATTTTCTTTGTTTCATTATGTTGAAAAAAAAGAAGACAATCAGTTTAAAATGTTTGATTCTTCAGGCTTCAAAATAAAAACACTGTTTTTTCAATCTATTTAAACTATAGTGCCCTTGAAATATACATTTTAACATTTGTGTTCTCAAGCTTGTGTTCTATTTCACAACTTTGAGACATCTTTTCTATCAAAATAAAGAAAAAAATAAAACTAGGCAGAAGTTCCCAGGCCAGGGATCCAGGGATCAGACTCACACCCCAGCAGCAACCAAAGTCACTGCAGTGACAATGCTGCATACTTAACCAGCTACAACACAGTAGGACTCCTTAATTTTTTTACTTCAAGAAGGATTGTAAAAATTCCTAAAGAACCAAATTACTTAATAAAGTAAAATGAAAATGACTTGATAGGAGTTCCCGTTGTGGCGCAGGGGTTGACGAATCCGACTAGGAACCATGAGGTTGTGGGTTCGGTCCCTGCCCTTGCTCAGTGGGTTAACGATCAGGCGTTGCTGTGAGCTGTGGTGTAGGTTGCAGACGCGGCTCGGATCCCGCGTTGCTGTGGCTCTGGCGTAGGCTGGTGGCTACAGCTCCGATTCAACCCCTAGCCTGGGAACCTCCATATGCCACGGGAGCGGCCCAAGAAATAGCAACAACAACAGCAATAACAACAACAAAAAGACAAAAAAAAAAAAAAAGAAAATGACTTGATAGCAGGCAGAGTCAGACTCACTCTCGTGGCCCCATACAAAGATTGGGGGTCAGTTCAGAAATGAATTACATATATTATCTGAATTGGAAAAAGTACTGTAAAGTAAGTTAAGATTTTTACATAGGATATTTGCATTTCAAAATACAGGAAAGGGAAATGGACTGAGAATCTAAAATATCTAAAAAAAATAAGAAAGAAAAATACATTTTAGATAAAATATAGAAACATTGGTATTACAAAACATGAATATATTAGAGAAAAAAATAACATTTTATATTCACTCAGTATAACAAATTCTTCTAAAAAGACAAAGATTATCAAATTAGGTCAAAAACAATCTCCAGTATGTTATATTTTTCACACAATTTTTACCAAAATTAAGTGAAGAAAAACATTAGGATAGAGTAACTAATTTTATAGAACAGTTTTTAACTATTCCATTTGCTTGATTCTCACTCTTCCAGATATGTTATTTTCATATTTTCTACTTTGCTTCGTTCAGTGTGACCATATCACTGAAAATTCTGAAGAAATTTCCTTGAGAAAAACTTTTTAAAAATTTTATGGCCAGACCCATGGCATAAGGAAGTTCAAATAGGAGCCACAGATACAGCAAAGCTGGATACTGTAACACATTGCACTGTGCCAGGAATCCAACATGCACTTCTGCAGTGACCAGAGCCACTGCATGCTGGCCTAGGTTTCTTAATGAACTGCATCAGGGTAGGAACCCCAAAATTTGTTTTTAAGAGAAGAGGTCCACTTGTCTCCATGCATCCCCTGCTCTTTGTTTTTCTCCAAAACACTCATCACCATAGACACACAGATATTTTATTATTGTTTCTTCTGCCACCCTGCCCTCAACATAAAATAACACTCTTACTACCTAGTACTCTCTGCCCCTCAGATTGCTTAGCCCATCCACTGCACAGGGCCTCTGCACTAATGTTCCCCTCTCTGAACCTCTCCTCTGCATGACTAACTCTTTCCTTTTTCAAAACTTTGCTCACATTCCAGCTTTTTATTTAAGCTTACCTGGACCATAAATTTCTGATGGCTTCCTCATGCCCCTATCCCAGAACCTCTCCCTCTAAGCTGTTTCACACTTTCTTTTTATCTTTTTTTTTTTTGTCTTTTTACCATTTCTAGGGCTGCTCCCATGGCATATGGAGGTTCCAGGGCTAGGGGTCTAATCAGAGCTGTTGCCACTGGCCTATGCCAGAGCCACAGCAATGTGGGATCCAAGCTGCATCTGTGACCTACACCACAGCTCACAGCAATGCCAGACCATTAACCCACCGAACAACGCCAGGGATCAAACCCACAACCTCATTGTTTCTAGTCAGATTCATTAACCACTGAGCCAAGATGGGAACTCATGATTTTTACCTGCTAACATGTTATATTACTAATTTTTTTGCATTTTTTCCTATTTTGCAACGATGAATTTATAATCTATAATACTATAACTGATAAGGCCAAACATGCATATCAACATTTGACTCTTTCTTTCCCAGCATCTGTGAGTCAATTATACTAGTTGATTAATCCATACATTTAAATCCATGAATTTCAATTTACTAACCCATAAGTTAATTGATAAATTGATTAACCCATAAATTTCAATAAATTTGCCAACTTTAACTTAAAGGAGTCATATTCATTTTCTGGCTACAATGCAGTACAATATAAAATTGATACTTGAAGAATAAAATTAGGGAGTTCCTGTCATGGCTCAGTGGTAACAAACCTGACTAGCATTCATGAGACACAGGTTTGATCCTTGGAATCACTCAGTGATGGCATAGGCTGGTGGCTACAGCTCTTACTTGATCCCTAGCCTGGGAACTTCCATATGCTGCTGGTTTGGCCCTAAAAAGACTATATATACTTATTTTAGATTGAACCCAATTTTTTTAAAAATCTTGAATTATTCTTAAACAATAGAAAATTTAAAATTTTAACTTTAGATTATCTATGGAATATGCCACAATAAGAATAATATCACTATATATGTCAAATTTAAAGCAACACTCAGATAAATAATGCATATATTAAATTCCTATATTATCAAACATTTAACAAAATGTAAATATAACAAACAGATATTACTAGGTGATAGAGAAAAAACAATGAATTCAACCTGAAGGGGAAAAGCATCACTATGCCAAAGTATGCTTCTTTTGCATAAGGATTGCCTTGAGCTGGTTATTTTTAAGAAACAGCAGACACAGGAGATATTCTGAAAACTGAGTAGAAGTTACCCTTTTGTAAGAGGAATTTACATTTAAAATGGAAACCTTCATTTGTAAAGATGTATCTTTCTTGTACCAAGAAGAGGAAGATAACTAAATATCTAGAATCTTATCAGTGAAGAAGGCTTGGACTTGAACCTGCATTGGCATACCATTGTTTACTATGTTTTTTCTGCCTCCCACCCCACCTTCCCCCATCATACTTTGTCTTTAGCCTGATATGCTATTTAAGTCAGTGCCTTGGGCCATTTGAAGGAGTCACTCAGTTTTTCTGGTATCACCCATGTATACAGGGGATATAAATGCTATAATATTTCTGCTTATTTTTCTCCTATTAATTTTTCCTTCACTACAGTGGGTGGGTCCTCAGTCAAAAAAACAAGAAGAATACAGGTAAAATTGTTTGTCATTCTCCATAATCCCAGTAAAGTCAGGGAAGAATGATAAAATTTAGATAACAATTAATGGATTTGAAGGGAAAAAGTAGTATTTATGTAAAAAAGAAAAAAGTCTTTCATAAGTTAAAGAAGGAAAAAAGAAAGTAACTAGAATAAAACAAGAAAGAAAACATATATATATATATATATATATATATATATATATATGCATAGTTAAAACTGTAATGAGCTAGTGTATAAAAGTATGTCATCATTAAATGAAAAGATATTTAACAACTCTGGTCAGACTTTGGTTTCCTCCATGACACAATAAATGGTATAAGAACATGGTTTTGGAGGCAGCATTTACATTGAAAACTACAATGTCTCTCATTTGATTTAACTCTCGAGGTTATCTACTGTCAAAATATTTGTACTGGTTTTCTAATCTCCAAATAATTCTGTTTCAGCAGCACTAACTTCTAATGGATAGAACTGCCCTTCATCAAAGATATAGTACATACAAAAGGTGCTCTTTTATCTACAACATGTTACCTCCTGAAATTGTGGAGTGTGAGTGGACTTTTCTGTAAGACTCCCTTTTAAATCTATATAACCATTGATTTAACTGTCATGAATTAATGAAAAATCTACAAATTATGGGTTAATGAAAGGCTAATGAAACATCATTTATAGTATATTATGAAATTTTAGGTAAACTGAGGATGAATGCTGAATATACAGTACTTCATATAATAATTATGCAAATATAGCAGGATACAAATAAAGATTTTATGAACAAAAATAATTGAAACTTATCAAAATTATTCAACAGTTTTGAATTGTTTGCACATTGCTCTTTGTATTTTGTTTCTAATGAACCTATTTACTCCTATATAGTATCACACATTTAAATATAAAACTTTCATTGAGAAAAATGTATCATTCTATCCCTGGTGGTTTCAGTCCTAGAGTAATTAATTATTTTCCTAGAAAGAGTTTCTTTACCACCCCAGGCATCAATTCAGAAATCACAAAGGAAGACCAAACCATTAGGCTCTTCATTGTGTGTGGTTAGCAAGGGAAATGATAAGTGACATCTCAAAACCTAGCAGAGCTGCATAGAGTCCTTGAACTTTTGTCCTTGGAAACATGTTGAGTAAATTTCCTTGTAAATTGGTCCACAGGGATGAACGAGTGTTGCATTATCATCAATCCATGGTATATAATGTACGCTGGAATTAACAGGATGAGTGGCAAGACATCCACTTCTCTGCTTACATGCTTATTTGTTTTAGACAGAGCTTTCTGGAAAATTAGACCTTTGATCAGGAGCTGACCACAATTTCTAGATTGATTTATTTCCCTCTGGGGGAAAAAATGAATACACTAAACTTAAAAAGAACTTATCTCATAGAAAACAAATATATTACTGAAATTTTCTACTTAAATAGTATTCATGTCTTGTGACCAAAATTTGAGTTTGACATATGGCTAAAAAGATAATACAGGAACAGTGGTTTTGCTCCAAATTTGACACCTGATAAGTATTATTTTCAAAATTAGAAGGTTTTCCTTAGGATCAGATTAAACTGGGAACTTATAGGAAGGATATACATAAAGATACTACTTTGACAGTACCCAAAGTAATACCAGGGCAAGTGGAACTAGAAATACAAAGTTGAGGTAATCCAGGACTACAAGCAATATGCATATTTTAGAAATATAATTTTGTAAGAACTTTGATTTTGAATAGTTAAATTAGGAAATCTAATTTGGAAACTAATATGAATATGTGACCTATCAATTTAATGCACCCTAATATCCACTGTTTGAAATTGATTTATCATTCATATTAAATAATAATAGAAGTGAAACGAGAGCACATGGTGGATTAAAACTATTATTCTGTCATTGTTTATTATATATCTAGTATTTTTTTCCTCAGGTTTGCTGAAGTTAATTGTAAATAGGAACATAGTGTCATAAACCTCTGTCTGAAGTCAGTGTATCTTGGAAAAATTACAGATCCAACATATAATTGTACCAATTCTGGATAAATTACCTAAATACTCTGTGCCCTTTTTCTCCTCTAAAATACGTGGCTAATAGTATTACCTATGGTGTAATAGTCCATGGAAACTTATTGCTTTAATAAAGGGAAGCATTGAGAACAGTGTCATGCATATTTTAAATATCTAATATATTAGCTTATATTATATCAAAATGCCAATTTTAACCTATTTCTATATTTGGCAATAAAATTAAGATTCTCTTTTTACCCTGTAAACCTTTAATCACATTCTAGAAAATCTAAACAAATAAAAACATGTCCTGTCTTTCATTTAAACACAAACTTTTTGAAGTCATCCCTGCTAAGCATCAACTTTGATTTCTCAAGTTTAGAGCATTTGAACTGTATGGTTGGAAAGAACAACACACATGCCTGACTTCATCCTTATGTGGTTGACAGATTCTGAAGAAATCCAGAGATTCTTTTTATGCTATTTCTTCTGGATTTGTAAACTATGAAACATATTAATGCTATGGTCTAAATTTACATGTTTTTAAGGGTAACGTATGCAAAATGAAAAAAATACAAAAGTGTCTTGAAAAATAAAAAAAATGTGTTGGCTATAGTGAATAGTGCTGCTATGAACATAGAGGTACATGTATATTTTTCAATGAAAGTCTTGTCCAGATATAAGCACAGGAATGGAATTGCTAGATATTTTAGTAGTTCTAAATTTAGTTTTCTGAGGTACCTCCATATTGTTTTCCATAGTGGCTGTACCAATTTACATTCCCACCAACAGTGGAGGAGGGCATCTTTTTCTCCACACCCTCTCCAGCATTTGTTATTTGTTGACTTCTTTATGATGGCCATTCTGACTGGTGTGAGATGGTACCTAATTGTAGTTTTTATTTGTATTTCTCTAATAATAAATGGTATCATGCATTTTTTCATATACCTGTTGGCCATCTAGATGCCCTCTTTGGAGAAATGTCTATTTAGGTCCTCTGCCCATTTTTAAATTGTGTTGTTTGTTTTTTGTTGCTATTGAGTTGCATGAGTTGTTTGTATATTTTGGAGATAAGGCCCTTGTCTATTACATCATTGGCTAAGGTTTTTCCTATTATGTGGGTTGTATTTTCAATTTTTTAATGGTTTCCTTTCCTGTGCAAAAGATTTTGAGTTTGATTACATCCTACTGGTTAATTTATGTCTTTATTTTCATTATTCTAGGAGGTGGATGAAACAAGATATTGCTATGATTTTTGTCAAAGTGTGTTCTGCGTATGTTTTCCTCTAGGAGGTTATAAGTTTCTTTTTGAAGATGACACCATTATGATAATTGATGATCAAAACCTAATATTGACTGCTTCATATATGCTAGGCATTGTGCAAAGAATTTTATATAAATTATCTCATTTAATACTTTTTTAAAAAGTTAAATATGATTGTAATATAGGAAAATTGAGACATGAGAGTTAAGCATTGTACCCAAGGACATATATTTATCGAGGGACAGACATGAAGATAAAATTCAAGACTCTCTGACATCAAATATTGAATTTGATTGTGGCCCCATATTACCTCCCAAGTAAAAACTTACCAAAGAATTAGCAGGAGTTTTCTTTATCATCCATTTATCAACAAAGGCTATCAGAAGACTATTTCTCATCCTCTAACTGAGCTAGTGCCCTGTGGGGATCCTAGGCACACAAGCATTTCTGTGTCCTCCATTTCTTGTTTTTAGGGAATATGTCTCAACCTTCATGATGTTTCCTGAGTTTCAAAGGGCAGTTTCTAATCAAAGAAGAGAAGGGATGCAGAGACAAGGGAGGAAGAGTCAAGAGACAATGGTGCAACCATGGGGCACTGTTCTGGCTCCTCCTTAAGGAATATAACATAGCAATATCTTTGAGTCTTTCTGAAGAACTAAAACCCCCAACAAATGGAAGAGCTACTTGATGAAGCATCCTTCATTCCAGGAAAAAGGATGACCACCAATAACCAGTCTTGTGGACCAATAAACACCAGCTTTGAAAGGCAATGCAAGCTTTCCTCTACTCTGACCCTTATCTACAGCCCTACTTTCTACTCTCCAAACTATAAAACCACCTCCTAAACCCTTCCAAAAGGGGCACAAACATTAAGGCATTAGCCATCTGTGACCACTTTGCCAGGCAAAACAATAAGGCTTTCTCTTTATCCTTCAACCAAGAATCTGTCTCCATATTTCTATTCTGAAAGGTAGATAGATGCTATATTTCAGCAATAATCCTAAAGCATTATAAGTGGATTCAAAAAACACTTGGGAATTTGAAAGATGTCAACTTCTTTCCTCTGAGAATTCCCCACCTCCTATTTCAGGAGGATTTAGAATAAGACAAATTATTTCGTTACTGTGTTAGGCCAGTTAATAACCCATTACTCAACCTGTCCTTTTCTAATATGCCCTAAATTTGCTATTAAAATTATGTATCATGCACTGAGCTCTTATTATTTACATCCCCTTTAAAATTTATTTTCATCTTAAACTTAAGACATGAATACATTGTTTCCAAAGCATAGAGAGAAAAGCTACAGCTTAGAATAATTTATTTCACTTGTCCAGAATTGTATAATCAAATGTGGTAGAACTAAAAGCCTGATTCTGCTCTTTAAGTTCCATGCTCTGGAAACAACCCCAATGTCCAATGGCAGATGATTGGATTAGGAAGATGTGGTATATATACACAATGGAATACTACTCAGTCATAAAGAAGAACAACATAATGCCATTTACAGCAACATGGATGGAATTAGAGACTCTCCTACTGAGTGAAGTAAGTCAGAAAAAGAAAGACAAATACCATATGATATCACTTATATCTTGAATCTAATATAAGGCACAAATGAACCTTTCCACAGAAAAGAAAATCATGGACTTGGAGAACAGACTCGTGGTTGCCAAGGGGGAGGGGGAGGGGTGAGGTGGATTGGGAGCTTGGGGTTAATATATGCAAACTATTGCCTTTGGAATGGATTAGCAATGAGATCCTGCTGTGTAGCATTGGGAACTATGTCCAGTCCCTTATGAGCATGATAATGTGAGAAAATAGAATGTGTACATGTATGTGTAACTGGATCACCAGGCTGTACAGTAGAAAAAAAATTGTATTGGGGAAATAACAATTAAAAAAAAAGTTCCAAGCTCTTAGCCTCCTAATTTAAAAGATGTCCAAAATCAGAAATATCTGCAAAGTCCTGGCCATATTTCACCACAAGCAGAATTACTATTCTCAATTTTATATTATATTGTAAATGAGCTTTTTGAGAATTCAACTACATGGAGGCCAGTGTGTGATCTACAAAAAATAATAATAAAATCTTAGGCATTGAGAATTGAGTGGGTTATGGGAGCGTATATATTTTATTCTCTTTATTTCACATCAAAATAAACTGAGACCTGGAGAAGGAAAGGAACATTTCTAAAATAGCACATTCTGATGATGTCAGAATAAAGATAAATATTCAGTGGGGAGCTGAGAAGATGCAGGGACTCAAAAAAAAAGACCTTGCCTGATGGCAGAAAAACCTGAAGGCAGGTTCCTAACCAAGGAAGGGAGCTCACCTGAACGGTACACGCTGAAGGTGGGCTTCTGGTCAGGATGAAAGTCTGCCTGTGCAGTACAAGCCAAGGGCAGGCCTAAGGTTACACAGCTCTCATTTTGATGTTGATGGGGAAGAATTGACGTTTTCTTGGGAAAACAATTTCCATGTTTGTGCTGGAAAACATGGATTGTTTCTCAGGTGACCTAATCTTTCCTGTTGTTTTATTTGTTATTTAGTTTTCCTCAGTCTTCCCTGACTATTTGTGTATTATTCTTATTTTCCATTCTTATTTCCCTGTGGTGATTTGTGATTTAACAAAATTGCAACAATAATATAATAAGAATTTCATCCTGAAGGACTTTCCCCTATTTAAATCCAACTTAATTAAAACATAGTGTTTACCTACTAACTAGTTATATTGTAAACTTTAGAGTTAGGATTTTAATGAGGTTCATAGAAGTTAGGAATATATTATTCATGACCAAAAGACACCTAGCTATGAGTTATAGAAGCTCTTAAGTGATAGCTAGTTAAATTGGTTTATATTTTCTTACACTGTCTCCCTGGCATAATGCTTTAAAGATAAGCACCAGTCTAAAAACAAGATTTGTGAATGCTAAATTCATGTGTCTGTGACCTCTTCAACTTGTGGAGACTGGCTGGCCATGGGATGATTTGTACTGAGTCTCCTCCTTTCCACGTGATGTATTGTACCCAATTGCCCTTAAATTGTACTCACTAAATTTAGTTAAAACAAAGATCTTAGAACATGATGTATAGCTGCTGTACCATGTAAAAGTTAACCAATGTACTTTTAACACTATGATGTAATCTGTAGTGAAAAACTGCCTATATAATCAACCACTTATGCCAATAAAATTTGAGCAGTCCAACGCCCTGAAAGAAGGGACAAAGAGGCTGTCTCCATTGCAAAAGCCGACATCCATCCCTCTCCTTTGGGAAAAGTGTACACTCCCTAGATGCCGAAGCTGGCCTCCAGCACAGGTTTCCTAAATTCCAACCTCTTTTATCTTTTCCCTATAAGTAATAGTTGATATTCCCACTTGTTATTCAAGCAAAAGACATTGTTTTGTTTGCACAATTGATCTATGTAATTACCATAATAAGCCTCATCATTTTCCAAGTGATACCTGCCTAGGGAAATGAAGTTGTTAAGAGACCATAATCAAACACATCCTTTGACTCTGTCATCCAGCTTTTTTTCATATATATAAAAATCACACAAATAAAGACTAATGATATAGGATTTTTTTAAGCTTCTGTTTTCCACATGGATTTCATCTGTCTCTAATTTTAGTCCTAGATCATAAAAGTAGATTGTGTGGGGATATGGCACGGCTTACTCCCTGCATCTGTCAAATCTATTTGGTAGCACAAGAATATGGTGCTGCTTCTTGTTTACTATTTTGGAAAAAAAAAGATATTTGTTCCAAATACTTGTACTCCATCCTTTATAATAATAACTTTACTCAAGCATCTGGGACCCCAGATGAAAATTTATGCCCTCTGAAGAAAACACATAGTCTACTAGATATGAAGAACTGATCCACTATGAGAGTGCTGAATCAATATACTCTCACCTTATAAAATTAACAAACATAAATACAATTAAATGAAATTGTAAGACCAGAGCAAAAACTTTTCTTCCCCTCAACATAGCAGAACCCAATAGGAAGAAGAAAGACTTCTTTCCTTGTAAGTTGTTTAGCCAATGAAGAGCCATGGGATCTTTATTTAATTACTTAACTGTCCAAACTCTCCTTTCTCCTTTATAAAAGCATTCGCTTTTTCTTGCCTTGAGGGGAATTGCCCCTAATTTGTCCTGGTTGCAGGCCCCAAATTGCAATTCTTCTTATCCCAAATAAACTCATCTTTGTGCAAAAATATCTGGAGGTCTTTTTATTTCAGGTCAACAATCAGTGGAGAATGATGGTATTACCATCATCATAAGTGAGTGTTAGCTTAGAACCTACTTGAAGTAATCTTCTGAATTATTTGACTATTTTCATTTTCCCAGAGCAAAATTACCTTGGTAAATGGTCTCAGATTTCTCAGAGGAAGGTTAAGTTTAAGATCTACACCACCTACTTATGATAATGCAAATTTCTTATTCAAAAATATGTAAAATGTTATTTCTTTAAAAAAATCTATGGATGTGGAAAATATTCACCTTTGATGATTGGATGAAGATCCATGATTTTTCTGAATTGAATTCTGGTGATTCAGTTCATACCTCTATTCACCAACTCAGATTATATTTTACCATCACCAACATCATCATCACTGTCAGATTATTTGGATCAGGTTTCCATAACAAAATACTACAGAATGGGGAGCTTACACTACAGACATTTATTTTCTCACAGTTCTGGAGGTTGGACATCTAAGATCAAGGTGACCACAGGGTTGGCATCTAGTGTGACCTCTCTTCCCTGCTGTAGATGGCCAGCTTCTCACTCTGTCCTCACATGGCCTTTCCTCTAAGCAAACATGTAAACACTAGTTCTATCCTATTAGGACCCCACCCTTAGGATATTAAGGATATTAAAAAGCAATAGCTATATCAGTCTCCATTGTTCAAAGCTTTCCAGCCTATACATACAGTATATGAATAAAGAAATTTTTAGATGACTTCATCATCAAGTGATCCCTAACTGAAACTTCATTAGAGATGCTGAGACTGAAGTACCCAAATAAACTGATCAAATTCCATACTAACTGGAGCCATCTGAAATAATATAGTAAATGCTGTGGTTTTAAACCACCAAGTTTGGGGGTGATTTCTTTATAAGGCAATGGTATATTAATTACTGCAGTAATTTAGACACTCTAGTATTAGATACACTAATTGAACTAGATTGACTGGTAAAAAATAGAAAAATAGGTAAATATAGTTTGTATATGACAGTAGTGTATTTCTGGGTTGTAGGACACACATGTTATGGAATCAGATTCAGCTACTTGGCTCTTTTTTAAAAATCAGCACTCAAATGTTAGCAGAAATGAAAGGTGCTTTAAATCAGAATGTGATATCAGTCTTCTTTTTTGTCCACTTTTGTAGTCACTGTGCACTGTGTCAGAGAAGAATTCTCTGTATAGGCTCAATGAGAAACAGGATCTATCTGTTGCCAATCCTGGTCTGGCTCCTGTCACTGCTGAGCATCCAAAATTCTATTAGTAAAGTCCATCACTAAATCCCTTATTGGGCCCAATTCTTTAGAGAAACCAGCCAAAAATTTGTGGCAACTTAGGTCATTAAAACTCCTCAACATGGGCATTGTCTTCAGGCAAAATGGGTGAAGGATCCTACCTTTTCACTGTTATGGCTCAGGTTGCTGATATGGTGTGGGATTGATTGCTGGCTGGGGAAATTCCACCTGCCATTGGCACAGCCAAAAACAAACAAATGAACAAATAGAAACAAACAAACAAAACCCTCCTCAACTCAAGCAAGATGGTATATTGTCATAATAGATTCTGGGTATGTAATTGTCTCCTCTATAGTAGTTCTTTGACTTGCTTTTTATTTCATGGAGCAGAATCTGGTTACCCATTGCCACAGCACTTCACCATCATCTCTCATGAGGACACATTTTATAGTAAATAAAGTAAAGCAAATCACTTGCCATCATAGAACTGACTGGTGTAACTATACCACCCATCACCCAGAATCATTAACAGAGGTGAAAATTGGCTTTTCCTGCTAAAGATTGAGATATAGTGCCATGCCATGTAGTGCCATGTGGAGGACCCTACCCTAAAGGTTGGGAATACTGTCTGATATATGTACCATTCAGTATGTGATCAGTAAGATTTGGCCATTTTATACTTTATGCCATGCATACTTATGGGGAAATATTCCCATGCTAATAAATTTTCCCACATAAAGCTTTCCCTGCTCCTTTCCAATAGCCAAAAGATCCATTTCCATGTATCTTCCCATGTTCCTTCTAGAACAAGACTGTGTTTCCTCTTTGAGCTCTACTGATGCCTCAATCTAATTATTTATCTACAAGCCATGAGAGACAGCACTGGAAATGGACATGATGTCTTTGATGAGGAAGCTTATGCAAAGCCTGAAAAGGTTGTCGGCCAACAGCACCCTGGCAACAGGAGCAATAAATTCTTTTTGAAAGGGGAGGAGAATAATTGATCACTATAGTCCACCACTAGTGCCACTTGAATCCATTTCTTATATACAATGTGATCATGGCACATCTAGGGTCCTGTTCCTGAGGGAAACTTGGATGAGATTGTTAGAGGAATGAACTATGCCCCTTGTCATTGCAGCTGATCTTAGAGCTTCAACTTCGATTATCACATTTCACTTTCAATTTAAATTTTATTTCATTTTCCACCATAACCCTGACTGATCTCCATGATTTAGCTGGAGGTCTAGTCTAGAAATTTACTTCTAACGTTTCTCATCACCTGTTCACTCTAACTTTCTGTCTTTCTTGGACCAGGGTTCCTGTATTTTCTCCCTTTCTCCAACCATTAGAGCAGAGCAGCAAGATGCCACCACCTCTTGGATCACCTGAGTGACAAAAAAAAAAAAAGGTTTTTATAAAAACATTATCAAAAGGAATTTAATAACCAGATATGAAAATGAAAAAATAAGAGAAAGCACAACCATCCAAAAATGACTCAAAAAGAAATAAAAAATCTAAATGCACACCTATCTCCCAAGAAACTATCCTGTTATTATAGATATGATATGATACAGAAAACTCTAAGAAATCTTTATGCAGAGAATGTAAGAATTAATAAGAGAAATCAGGATTTTTGTAGGCTTACAGACCCAAGCAAAACATTAAACTGTGTTTCTACATATTAGCATCAATAACAATTAGAGTATAAAAATAATTTAAATGCCTTGTATAATAGTATCTAAAAATGTAAGTACTTATGAAAAATGAGAAATATCCCTGCAGTAAAACTATGAATCTTGTCAGAAATAAAATCTTAAACACTAAATAAATAGAAATATATTATGCTCAGGAATTAGAATACACTCAGGCATGACCTTTAGGAGATGAGTACAATTGTATTTTCCAGAATTGTGAGCAATGATATCCACCCTATGTGTTATCCTGCGATATGACTTTGCCATTTTCCCATCAAATGTCATCATGCTTTTTTTCCACAACTTCAAATCTGGGTAGGCTCTGTGAGTGCCTTGATCAACAGAAGACGGTGAATTTGGGAGTAAGCCAGTTTTGGACATAGCCCTTAACTGGCTTGACACTTTCTGCTTTTTCCACTGGGATCCCTGGGCACCATATAAAATGTCTGACTATTCCAAGGGAATGAAGCTGCCATCTTGCACCTAAATGGATATGAGAGGAACACTATGGGCACCTTCCAATCACCAATTATGAGATACCATGAATGCAAATTAAGCTATCCTGAATCCTACAGTTTTCCAAATCCAGACTCAATAAGGGAGGCAGAATAATAAGATTCTTTGACCACATTCTTCCAACCATATTAGTGGCAGATGATATTTTGTTTCAAATCTAATTCAGAGAGAGAGGAAATTTTATGAATGATGTCTTTGTCAAATAAAACAGTGTATTCAGACCTCTTTATTACCTAGTTCTGCACAATTCATTAATAAGAGGTAAGAGTGGCACATACTCTCAGCATCTATGTTAACAGTGATATCACCCCAAATATCTAGTGTCAAGTTATGAGTGCATGTTTGAAGTTCATGGATTATGAATTATGCTAAGTTTATATGTGAAATTTGGAGTATGAGTCTTTCTAGAAGGTTATGAAATAGTATAATCAAAAAAGGAGATGGGGATATTGAAAAATTGCAGAGGTATTACTAGATATTTTGAACTACCTTGGAAGGTGAATGGGTCAAATTTATGAAAATATAACTCCAAACACAGCTAGAAAATTGGAGAAGATTTTGTGATTGCCCAATTGGGAAAATAATTAAGATTTGGTGATTTTTTTCGGCATACACACCTTGTTCATTCAGATTATTTTATAAAACTTAATCTCCTTATGATTACTATTATAACTTAAAAACATTATACTTCTACCTTGACATGATGAGATATATAAACAAAATAATATATGTAAGATAACTTGCAGATAGAAAAATAAGACATATACTTGAATTTTTTTTGTGTGTGTGCTTTTTTAGGGCCGCACCCATGGCATAAGGAGGTTTCCAGACTAGGAGTCAAATCAGAGCTACAGGTGCTGGTCTAGGCCAGAGCCACAGCAAGGCCCCATCCAAGCTGCATCTGTGACCTATACACAGCTCATGACAAAGCTGGATCCTTAACCCACTGAGCAAGAACAGGGATTGAACACTCACCCTCATGGTTCCTAGTAGGATTCATTTCCACTGCATCACTACAGGAACTCCTATACTTGAAATATTAATATGGTCTGTCTTTGTTTAGAGAGGAGAACTAAGTTTTCATGTCGTTTATTTTTTTCTAAAATATTTAATCTTTCCTAACAATACTGAAAAAAAGATTATTATTTAAGATAGAAACATGAGAATATCTTACACTAATATAAATTCATAATTTTACCTATAACTTACCAAATATGATATGAGATCACATATGTGGAAACTAATATAAAGATATAAAAGGAATTATTCACAAAACAAAAGCTGACTCAAAGATGTTGAAACTAAACTTACAGTTACCAAAGGTGAAACCTTGGGTAAAGGGATAAAGTAGGGGGTTGAGCTTAACATACACATCCTATTATATACAAAACAGATAAGTAAGAGAGACCTACTGTGTAGCACAGGGAAATCTACTCAATATTGTGTAATATACCTATATGGGAAAAGAATCTAAAAAGGAATGAATGAATACACATGTATGTAAAACTGATTTGCTTTGCTTTACACCTGAAAGTGACACAAGATTGTAAGTCAAATATATTCCAAAAATTTTTTTAAATAAAATTAAGGAATAAAAAACCAAGAAAGATCTCCATGTTAAGTGCATCTATTTTTTTTACCTTAAACCATGAGAAGAATTTAACAGAATTCTAAAATGCCTTCTATAAGTGATGAACATATTAAAATCATATGATCATAGCTTGATATTAATAAAAAAATTATAAAATTATATGATTATTTTATGTGAGTATAGTTGCCAATTAAAAGAGTATAGATTACTTCTATGAAAAACACAACTTTATAACCATATACAGAAAAATCATTAAAAGCTTCAAAAATGTAATATTAAATAAATACAATATTTAGAATGCTACCATTACCAAAACAAAATTTTATTCCCATATAGCTTTAATCACTGAATTCCATGTAAAAACATTATCAAGGTATAGTTCCAACCTTACATAAACACTTTCAAAGATGGGAGGCAAATAATATACTTCCTAAGGAATTTTGGGGACTCAACATAATTCTAATACCAGACTAGAACAAGGGAATCACAGGAAAATAATTAGATTAATACCTCATATTAGCAAAACCAGAAAATTCTGAATATGATATTTAGTTTGATTATTCTGGATATTTTCTTTTCTTCCTTTCTTTTACTTTTTTTTTCTCTTATATGGCTTATGAATCAGTTCTTGAGAAATATTTAGTCTCAGGATAATTATGTCCCACTACTGATGCAAAATCATTCTAAGTAATCAACACACACACTTGTACTATAAACTATGAGATTTTCCAGCTGGTGATAAGAGGCACTATTTCTGGTCCAGTGTGTGTACCAAGCACACTTCACTCTAATCCATCTGGGTAAATCTTTCTGCAGCCTCAGGTAGTTTCCTCAAATGCATGCACTCATTAGTACTCTGATGAGTATTTGAGAGAATCCTCTTTAGTTGCCCAGATTTTGCTGTATCAATCCCCCACCTACTATGGCCCCCTGACCCCACCCCCCAGGTCCATACATCTATCCTCTACAAAATCCTATTCTCAGAATCCTAGCTGCCTTGGTCTCCTCAGAACCTCAATTTGATATCTTCAATTCAGGGAGTCTAACAGGATACCTTTTAAAATATCCCTCTCTGTGCCACAACATGGAAAGTTTTTAAAGGTAACAAGCTGGAAAAATCATAGAGCTCAACTTGTTTTCCATCTCTCAGTGATCATTGTTAATTATTTCTGACATATAGTGTCTTTAAAATAATTATTACATATTTTTCTGGTTTGCTTATTTTTCAGAAAGAAAACTTGAGTAACATATCAGTTTTATTCATAATTTCAAATAGCTAGAAGCAACTAAAATATCTTTTAGTTGAGGAAAGGATAAAAAATGTGACACATCCATACAATGGAATAACACTCAGCAATGAAACAAGACTATTGCTAGACACATTGTTATGCATAAATCTTAAATACATGATACTGGAGAAAGAGGCCAGATTTAAAAGACTACATAGAAGACATGATCTTATAGAAAATGCAAAAAAAAAAAACTGCACCCTGAATAGTTACACCTAATTTAAAAAATCAAAAAAAATTGCAGGATAAGGAGTTCCCATCGTGGCGCAGTGGTTAACGAATCCGACTAGGAACCATGAGGTTGCGGGTTTGATCCCTGCCCTTGCTCAGTGGGTTAAGGATCTGGCATTGCCGTGAGCTGTGGTGTAGGTTGCAGACGTGGCTCGGATCCCTCGTTGCTGTGGCTCTGGCATATGCCGGTGGCTACGGCTCCAATTAGACCCCTAGCCTGGGAATCTCCATATGCCGCAGAAGCGGCCCTTTCAAAAGGCAAAAAGACCAAAAAAAAAAAAAAATTGCAGAATACAAAATCAACATACAAAAATGAGTTCATTTATCTAAATTAATGATGAACTCTGCCAAAAAGTAATTTAAAAATAATCCTAGTTACAGTAGCATAAAAACAATTAGGAATAAAATTAAACAAGGAAGTGAAACCATGGTACACTGGAAAATATTTAATATTGATGAAAAAAATGAAAGACACACATAAGTGGAAAGATCGCCCATGTTCATTCACTGGAAAAATACATATTGTTAAAATAGCCATACAACAAAAATCAGTGTGAAAAAGATCAGCAATCAAATAAAACAAATAAATTTCATTAATAAGCAGTTGTAGAAAAGGATTACAAATCATTTTACAAATGTGAATTGATACCGAAATGGTTGGCATTTTGGAAATAACTATGAATGTATTTTTAATTTTTTGAAATATAGTTGATTTACAATGTTGTATTAGTATCAGGTGTATTAGTTTCAGTGGGATTGCTGGGTCATGTTGTAGTTCTATATTTAGTTTTTTAAGGAAACTCCGTAGTGTTTTCCAAGGTGTTTGTGCCAAATTATATTACCACCAACAGTGTACGAAGGAAGGTTCCTCTTTCTCAGCACACTCTCCAGCATCTATTGACTTTTTGATGATTGTCGTTCTGGCTTTTTTTTAAAGAGGTACCTTATAGTAGTTGTGATTTGCATTTTTCTAATAATTGGTGATTCTGAGCATCTTTTCATGTGCTATTTAGATCTACTGCCTAATTTTCCTTTTTTTTTTTTTTTGGCTTTTTAGGGCTGCATCCATGGCAATGCCAGACCAGAGCTGTGTCTGCAATCTACACCACAGTTCAGGGCAACTCTGGTTCCTTAACCTAATAAGCATGGCCAGGGATCAAACCCTTGTCATTATGGTTGGGTTCATTAACTGCAGAGCCACAATGGGAACTTTTTCCATTTTTTTATTATTTGAGTGGTATGAGTGCTTTTTATATTTTGAGAAATGACTCCCTTGTAGTATTACTTACAAATATTTTCTCCCATTCTGTAGGTTGTCTTTCATTTTTTATTTTATCATTTCCTTTGCTGTGCAAAACTTGTAGCTTTAATTAGGCTCCTTTTATTTATTTTTGTTTTTATTTCTATTACACTAGGATGTGGATCAAAAAAGATATTACTGAAATTTAAGTTATAGAATATTCTGCCTATGTTTTACTCTGAGTTGTATAGTATCCAGTATTACATTTAGATCTTTAATCCATTTTGAGTGTATTTTTATATGACGTTAGAGAATGTTTTAATAAAATTAAAATTTCTTATAGCTATTCAATTGACCCAACACCACTTATTAAACAGGCACTCTTTTATCCATGGTATATTCTTGCCTCCTTAGAGAGAGCCAGGCACAACTTAGTAAACATAATCACAGTAATACTATGTTTGGGTATTAACGTCTGGTTAAATTATTGTAGATAGAGCTCTAGTTGACAACTGAGTTGTAAAATGTGATATTTGTGAGAAATTACATGAGTTGGAGTGTTGCAGTCAGAGAAGCTTTGACCTACGAGGAGTTATAACGTAGGATGATAGGATAATCTGATATTCTCCACATGCATAGAGGAGACTTGCACATATTCTATACTTTCTGAACATTCATCCTAGGCATTTTTGTTTTATGAAGACCAACATTAGTACTTAATTTCATTAATGGGAAAGAAATCTAAAGAAGATTTTTTTCTTTTACCAAAAAAAAAAGAAAGAAAAACCTGTTACCACACTAATTTTGGCCTTTTGCAAAAGTGAAGTGGCATAACTTGAACTTACAATAAAAGGAAAAAAATAGTATTGCTGAAGTGTATTTCTATGTGTGAAATTAGGGTACAACATGATTGTTCTTAAATGACAAAGTGAATCATTAAGACTGCAGGTAATTTTCTTATCTATAGACCTGAACATAACACAGACAATCATGCTTCATTTGAAAGAAAGTAAGGCTGAGATTTAAAGACCTGGATTGGAAGTTTGTAGCTGAAACTTTC
The DNA here is from genome assembly GCF_016906955.1 of Phacochoerus africanus. Classification (NCBI taxonomy): domain Eukaryota; kingdom Metazoa; phylum Chordata; class Mammalia; order Artiodactyla; family Suidae; genus Phacochoerus; species Phacochoerus africanus. The sequence goes on along the minus strand of NC_062553.1, from coordinate 53,877,538 downwards.
AAAAGGAAGCTACATTCTAATTTTCCTGACATACTTTATAGGGAAATCACATGTTGTATGAGGCAAGTAAATTAGTTGAACTCTCCTGGCTTCAATTTGCTTTTCTGTAAATGGAGAAAAATGAACCATCAGTTTAGTGTATTGATAATTTAACCAAAGTGACTATACCTGATGGTAAGGAGTTCATTTTATGAAAATATACATAATAGACATGCAGAGCAATAGCTTTAGAACCTAATCATATAATATTTTGTTGAAATTTCATAAAAGGTGCTTACCCTTACTTCAAATGAATCTTCAAGTCTTAATATGGAAAACGAAAACATTTCCTTTATATTCAAGAAAAACTGTGAAACATAAGGATTTTTAAGGAAATTGAGAAAATTAAGATTAATTTGAAAATTCAGGGGTTTTTTTGAACCAAGGAAAGAATAGGATTGTAAATTATTCATATCTCCTTTTTTAAATTCCTCCCTTTTTGTTTTTGGAAAATTCACATTACATACAAAAATTCAGCTATGATTCCTTCTTGCAACTGTCCCTTCTCTATGTACTTACTTAAAAATTTCTATCCTTTATTTTCTTTGCCACAGGCTAATCAAAATTAGAAATTCTGAGATCAAAATCCCATGGAAAAGCTGATTTCATCTAAGTAACATAAGAACTTAGTAAAGTATCAGTAAGCCTGAGAAAAACATACTCTACAATCACCAAAATGGAAATTTATAACTTTATTTCCATTGTCTGTTCTGAAGCATGGGCAATGAACACTGAAGCCTTGGTAAAGTAAAAGAAAAATTATCAAAATTCCTAATAAATGTCCAACCATTATTAAATAATCAAGAAATGCTCATTTGGGGCTTTTTTTTTTCTGTCCATTATCTACAAAGTTTCCTAGTATTCCTTCATAATTTATAACAGGTGTAATCTTCCCTATATATTTATATAAAACATCACTTCCTTGGAATCTTTTATATCTTAAGTTACTCTCCTCTTTAACAAACTCCTTATAGCATTTTTCACCTCCATGTTTCTCACTGTGTAAATGATAGGATTTAACATGGGGGTGAGGATTGCAAAGAACACACTCACCAACTTGTCTGCAGGGTAAGTGGCCACAGGACGTATGTAGGTGAAGATACAAGGGATAAAATAGAGTACCACCACTGTAAAGTGGGAGCCACAGGTAGAGAGGGCTTTGCGTTGTCCTTCAGAGCCAAGGGATTTAAGGGAGCTTAGGATGACCATATAGGAAATGAGTAGCATGAAAAAAATGAGCATGCACATGCCCCCACTGTTAATTGCCACCACCATTCCAAGCCTGTAAATGTCACTGCAGGCAAGTTCCAACAGTGAGAAGAAATCACACATGAAATGGTCAGTGACACTGGGATCACAGAAGGTCAAGTCATGTGTGAAAATAATCTGCACAGTGGAGTGCAGGATCCCCCCTATCCAGGCCACCACAATTAGGAGCTGGCAGAGCCCATGTTGCATGATGTTCCTGTAGTGAAGAGGTTTGCAAATGGCCACATAGCGGTCATAAGCCATGGCCATGAGGACGATGACCTCTGACGCTGCCAGGAAGTGTTCCAAAAAGAGCTGAGTCATGCAGCCACCCCAGGATATGGTTGTCCTCTGATACAGCAGGTCAATGATCATTTTTGGGGTAGTGACAGAGGAGAAGGAGGCATCTATGAAGGACAAATAAGTGAGAAAGAAATACATGGGAGCTGAAAGTGTGGGGCTGAGGGAGATGATGATTACAATAAAGAGATTTGCCAGCAAGGTAAATAGGAAAATGAACAAAAAGACAATGAAGAGTATTTTCTTCAAATGTGGATTCTGTGTGAGTCCCAAGAGAACAAATTCAGTCACATTTTTGGGAGACATGGTGAGAGACATTCAGCAAAGGAACACCTTCCTGAGCCTGGATTACCTACAAAGGAGTAAAAAAAATGATGCCTGTTAATCATGAAAGGGTTTTTGTTTGAATTTCTTAGTACACATAAATAGCAGTCACTGTAACTGTGGGGCATGTCATTGGCACTTTTGCTCCTGGGCTTATTTCCATTCTTTCTTCCTCTGTCAATGCTGATTTATATCTCTTCAGATACCTGGTACCTGTCACCTGTAAAACATCTACAGGGCAACACTGGATGTGTAATTTACTGAGAAAACACTGTACTATCTATATTAGATCTAGATTTTCCTCTTGGTTCCAACTCCAAGTGACATTTTAAGTCATCTCAGTGTCCCATGCTTCTGAGTCCTACTCTATGTCTGTGAGCTTATGCACGTAATTATCAGATGTATCTTGTAACCTGAGACTTGCCACATGCAGGTAAGAGTCAGAACCTCTTCCAGGATAATTTATATTTGGACCCTCACCTTTAATTGTGGGAAGAAAGACACTATCAATGAATATCTATCACAAGCAGATATATTCAGAAAATGCATGTCATTGGTGACACAATTCCCCTGGTGCCCACAAAGACACATTATTATTCAGCTGTGTTTTCTCACTTACTATAGTTCCTGGCATGATGTCTGTACTGTCTGAAACCTATTAGATGATAAGCAAATGCTTAGTGAACTGCCTTTCTCCATGGGTAAGAATAAACCTGTTCCCCATGAGGAATTCAATTGCTCCCATTCTCTTCTCTTTTATAATTACACTTGACTTTATGGGAAACATGCAAAAACTTTTGAAAGGAAACTGCATTCCAGTTTAATAATTTCTGATACTTTATAGCTTAAGTATGAAAATATTAATTGCCTCCAGGAAATATTATGTTACTGGGTCATTTACTTTGAAGATAATTATGGTGTTTTGATGATTTTTTTTATTCTTTCAAACTCTAATCCACATATAATTTAAAATAGTAATATTTAGTAAATTTACAGCTTCAGTAGACTTGGATTAAGAAGAAAAATGCAGGAGTTCCCTTCATGGCTCAGTGGTTAATGAATCCTACTAGGATCCATGAGGATCCAGGTTTGATCCTTGGCCTCACTCAGTGGGTTAAGACATTGCCAAGAGATGTGGTGTAGGTTGCAGATGTGGCTCTGATCCTGTGTTGCTGTGGCATCATAGACCAGAGGCTGTAGCTCTGGTTCGACCCCTAGCTTGAGAAATTCCATATGCCCTGAAAGAAAAACAAAAAACAAAAAACAAAAACCTCTTGCGTAAGTGTTCAGTACAGAAAAGTCTATAGAGCAAAGGAAATCCTTGTTTTCAAAGTCTAAAAGTAAAAATTAAATATGGAAACAGAAAGAAATAGCCTGCTAGACAAGATAGAGAGAAAATATTTCTATTAATATATACACAAACCAACACATAAAATTTATTATTTAGGATAAGTACCTATTATAAGTTTACTCATTCAACAGATATTTATTGGACAGTTACTATGTCTATTAATGTATGTTTTTTTACACAAAGTCATAAAAGTGTCCTCATTAAATGTTTTTAAATGCCTGAAATTTTATTACTGAACAGCAGCAAGGCATCCATCCATGACTGAATGACCTTCCCACACTTTTATATTTCTGCTACATGCATTCTCATGCCTTCTTATCTCACCTTTCCATACCATCCATTACCCATCATTCCTGGTTATAGGCTACTGCATTATTAATAGTATCGAAATTGGGGACATAAATGTCTCAAAGAAAAAAAGAAGAGAAAACATAAACATAATAAAATGTATTCTGAAAAAAATATATTGTCCTTTAAAGATAAATGGATAAATGGTTTTAATTTTTAAATATTCAAATGATAACTTTATGCATATGTGGAAAAAAGTTGAAGTAGTTCTATTGCATTACCTTATTCTGCGGTGAGCTCCCCCAACAGATTTTAAATGTGAATCATGTACACAAAGTAAGTATTAACATAATTTTTAAAAGTGTTTTTTTAAATAACTATGAATTCTTTTTTCCTATGGCTCCACCATACTCTTGCTATAGGAAAAATTTTTTAAAGAGAAAAATCAGAGTTCTCACTGTGGCACAGTGGCTTAAGAATCTGACTCAAGCTGCTTGGGTCACTGCAGAGGTACTGGTTCAATTCCTGGCCCGGCACAGCTGGTTAAAGGATCCAGCATTTTCAGGTCACAGCTGCAGTTTGGATTCAATCCCTGGCCCAGGAACTTCCACATGTTGCAGATGTAGCCCTAATAATAATAATAATAAAATAAACATTTTTAAAAAGAGAGAGAAAAGAAGTCATTATATTTACATATACGGTCAGCACAATTATTAAGAACTGTGGAAAATTTAGAAACCACATGGAACTTTCAAAATTCATGAAATGGATATTTAAAATATAGTTCATCTCTGATTAATGTGTAGGTTTTAACAGAGGTGTTTTTCAAAAATTTCCAACATCTTTTGAAAGTTATTATTTTGTATTTTTAATTGGGGAAATTTTTGATGCAAATTTGAATTATATAACATCCTAATTTATTTATAAACAATTGTTTTATTCTAATTTTAATATATATCTATAAGAAAAAAAATGTATTTTTACCTCTAAATTGGTAGTATTATAATTGAGTCTACCTTTCTTGATATTTTGCATGCTGAAGAGGGAGTTTAAAACTCAGATAGGTGAGAATGAAGGGTGATTAAATAATTCATAAGGTCCATTTAAACCTGAGAGTCTGTGATATCATGATTTTCTAAAAAATGAAATCTCACCTATGAACTTGCCTGACATGATTCCATGGCCAGGACCTCCAGCATCTGTCTGTTCACCAAGAAAGAAGTTGGAAGATTTAAAATGCCAATTAGCTTAGCTGCAATAAGGGTCTTTCTTGATACATAAACTGTACCTTTGAATAATTCCTTCCTCTTGAGCCTTAAAAGTGCTACCATATATTTTATTGCAGGCAGATTCTGTGAAGTTTCTCTGTTGTGGCTAATTGGATCTCAAGGGTATTTCACCACCATTAGCAGATCTTGCCAGGAAACCAATTATCTCATGTAACTTAACTGAACTTCAAAGGATAACTTTTATAGCAATCACCTTTAATTTTGAACTCCCCCTTAGGTCTATGTGAAGACAAAACATTAAGAGAAGAGAAAACATCATGCTTTTTTGATAGGATGTTACATTAATTATGTCAACTAAAAAGGAGATGTAAAATCATCTGACAAAAAAGATGTAATTAAAGTTAGAAATTTTGAAATAAAAACATTCATTTAGAAAAGAATAATTAGGAGTTCCCGTCGTGGCGCAGTGGTTAACGAATCCGACTGGGAACCATGAGGTTGCGGGTTCGGTCCCTGCCCTTGCTCAGTGGGTTAACGATCCGGCGTTGCTGTGAGCTGTGGTGTAGGTTGCAGACGCGGCTCGGATCCCGCGTTGCTGTGGCTCTGGCTTAGGCCGGTGGCTACAGCTCCGATTCAACCCCTAGCCTGGGAACCTCCATATGCCGAGGGAGCAGCCCAAGAAATAGCAACAACAACAACAAAAGATAAAATAAAAAAAAGAATAATTAAAAACAATAGGATTAATTCTACATCTAAATTTGTATTTTAAAAGTCAGTAATTTTCCTTCTTAGTACCTGTCCTATGTTACAATAAATTTATAGAGAAAGCAAGAAATCATTTGATTTCTTATCTGTTTTATACTTCAAAATGGATTTGAGAAACACATACAGGTTTGTGAGTAGGCATATAACAATACACTGAGACATGCTGTGAGGGAAGGTGTCCATTGCTTTACAAATCACAGCAATGTTTTAAAGACCCTGAGTTTCAAAAATCTTCAATTATGTTTTCTTTACAGTGCCTTTCTTATAGAATTGACCTGTTGGAGTTGTTTTTGCCTCTTTTGGGAAAAAAATAATGTTGCAATGGTAATTATAACTTAATGAGGGTTTATTAAAGTGTCAGGTACTATGCCATAGCCATTAATAAACAATTTCATTGATATTTTGTTAAAAAAAAAAAAGCACTAAGAGAAGAGAAAACAAAAAAGCAAAAATCAAGTTGACCACTTCTGAATCAAAGTATTTGAGAGCAAATGATCATAAGATAGAGCCTGAACATCAACTGCTCTATCAGTTAAACACTTAGGTGGGTAACTATCTGATTTAAACTTTATTCACTATAATGTATTTTAAGTGATTTACTACTCATGCTAGTCATAATTTTGAAATATTGTTTTCATATATACATTAAGTGGTAATTATGTACCAATATAATACTGGCACTTTACACTTGGTATAGTTTATAGTAGTTTTCAAAGTAGTTATATCTTGTGTCAATTCTGGATTAGATTAACATGATGATTATGATAATAATTCCATTAACCATTAAATTCATAAATGGTAAAATGCATTTATTTTTCATATAATCTTTTTTGGATATGCCCATGGCTTACAGAAATTCCTGGGCCAGGGATCAAACCTATGTCACAGCAGCAACCCAAGCCATTGTAGTGACAACACCAGATCCTTAATCTGCTGTGCCACAAGAAAACACATATTTGTCATATAAATTTAATCCCTCAATATTCCTCTGTAATAGAAAAATAGGCAATAATGTCCACAATTTATAATAAGAAAATATGACAGGGTATAAGGACACCATTTGCCAAGGGGAAATTAAGAAGCAAAGCCACTAAATTCTGACCAAGAACTCTTATATTTAAATTATTGTTTTGCAACTAAACTGTCATGATATTCTTATGCTACCACTAACTGTAAGGTTGACTTCATTATCTATTAGAGAAAGAAATGCCAATATTGAAATTATTTTGTAAATACCTTTAAATCAATTCAACTCAGGAATACGCTCATATAGAAGAACACCATACTCAAATGTGCTTTCTTTAATAAGAAAAGTAAATTGCATGTCCCTCTGGATCAGCTCCAGAAGATGTGGTCACTGAGCAGCATGTGTCACGGAGGAAAACAGTTTAAGAAAACTGAAATCATATGACTAAACCAAGTTTGATTAGATACCCTAAATATTATATTTCCCTGATATTAGGTATGATGGCAATTGCAAGAGAAAGTTTGAAGGTGTGAAACTATCAAAAGAGCCAATATGGTATTTTGCTGAATGAAGTGTCATCACATGACAACACTAATTCAAAACAGTGCTCTAAGTTACCTTTTTGTTTAGTTGAGAAATCCTTTTGTTGTGCAGTGAAAGAACAGAGACCACTCCAACAGAGAAAAAGGCAAATTAGGAGTCTTTATTACTGGCCAGGGCCACACACTGCCTAAAAGCACCTTGAGTGTGAAGCCCCGAACAAAGAAATGGACCACATTTATAAAGGCAAATTTACATCCAGGTTGTGAGGAGGTACACATGCATAAGCAGGGGTACAGAAGCAAAGCAGTGGTTAAGTTATTTAAACCTTAACTAGTAATAGTGTTTAGGTTAAATAGTAACGATTTAGGGCAAGGGTTGTATTTCCTGACTTCAAGCAGGCAGCTTATGCCAGTGCCAATGAGGTGGTTAGATGACTAACTGTGTAGCAGCTGCAGTTCTCCTTATTAGCAAACTTTGTTTTCTAAGGAAGAGGGTGTCAGCCGGAGGCTTAGGTGCTAAGTTGATTACATTACACTGGCACTGTGGAATGTCAACAAGGCCCAGGCCTATGTCCTTCCCTTTCTTTGGTCAACTGTGGAGTAATGATCCTTGTTTTGTTTTACTATATCCCTTATAGATAATCTCCTAAAGCAGTTGTCAGAAAGAATTCCAGGCTCAAGGAACTAAGTGTAAAGCCAAGTTCCTAATAGTGAAATTGTTTTATGGATCTATTTTACTGCACACTTTTGAAAGGCATGTGAATTTAATTGTTACTGATAATTGTTAAGCTAAAAAACTATCATTTCCTATGGCATATAAACAAAAATATTTTTATTTATTTTTTGAATTTATTATTTTTATCATTATTTATCTTTCTAGGACCACACCCAAGGCATATGGAGGTTCCCAGGCTAGGTATCAAATCAGAGCTACAGCTGCTGGCCTACACCACAGCCACAGCAACTGGCCTATACCACAGCCACAGCAAAGCAGGATCCAAGACTTGTCTGTGACCTGCACTGAAGCTCATGGTAATGCTGGATCCTTAACCCACTAAAGGAAGCCAGGGACTGAACCTGTGTCCTCATGGATACTAGCAGAGTTTGCTATTGCTGAGCCACATCAGGAGCTCCCCAAAATATTTTTTTGGATATCAATCTATAATCAAGTACCAACCCCCTCAAAAGTCTGTACAATGTAAAGATAACAGGCTGTGGATTAATAATATTTGGGCTTAGGGAATTCCAATTTTGGCACAGCAGAAACAAATTTGAGTAGGATCCATGAGGATGCATCTTTGATCCCTGGGCCTCATTCAGTGAGTTAAAGATGTAGCATTGCCATGAGCTGTGGTATAGGTCATAGACATGGTTAAGATCTGGCATTGCTGTGGCTGTGGCTTAGGCCTGCAGCTGTAGCTCCAATTAGATCCCTAGCCTGGGAACTTGCACATGCCACAAGTGTGGCCCTAAAAAGCAAAAACGCAAAAAAAACAAAAAGTATTTGGACTTAAAGCTGACTTACATGTTCATGAGCTAGTTATTTAATTTTTCTGATCCTCTATTTTTTCTGTAAATTAAGAACATTAATTTTTAATTTTACAATGTTGTAACGATTTGAGAACATTTAAAATTTTTCACATCAGCTTAAGTACATTACAGTTAAATTTTATAATAACTGAAAACTTTATCCAACAGAACAAAGTGATATAATTTTAAATATCAGGTATATCAGGTATGTTCCAAGAGAGTGCTGGCAATTATAATTTTCTATTTTATATTACACACTATCCTAGATACAAGTAGGCCAATATTTTTTGATTACTAACTGCTTATATATGCAGGCATGTTATATAACTATGTAATTGAAATGAAAAAAATTTAATTACTAAAAAACAAGAGATGTTCTGATAAAAAGTTGTCTTTGATATTCTTTAAAATGATTGAAATATCAAATTTATATTTAGAGTAAAACAGATCTGAAGAGTAACCCTGTGATATTGGGTGGATTATTTAACTTTTTTGAATTTCATTGTTCTTCATCTATGAAATGGGAATAATCATAATAATACTTACCTTGCAGAGATGCTTTTAGTGTCAAGAGAGGTATGGCAAGAAATTTATAGTGATAAATATGAAAATGTAAAGGTCATGATAGAAATAAAAGCTGCCTATTAGGTCATTTATTAACTGAAAATGACATTCCTATTTAATAACATATGGCACTTTTGATCTCTGTATTCTTTACTATGTAGTTCATAGTGCTTAAAATGAGAGTAACAATAGTATAGAATACTACTATGGCTTTCTCCATGGAAAAAGTAGCAAAAGTTTGCAGATACAAACAAATAGAGGCACAAAGGACAAGACAGCAACTGTGATGTGGGAACTACAGGTACACAGGGCTTTTTTCCTCCCTGCAGAGCTGTGAGTTCTCTAGGAGCACAATATGACTAAATAGAATACTAATAACATTACAGAAGTGATCACAGGTATCACTCCACCAATGGCAGCAACCAAGAGACCAACGAGGATAGTGTCAGTGTAGGCAAGTTGTGTCATGGGGAAGTGTCACACATGAAGTGGTCCATGATGTCGGGACCACAGAAGGGAAGCCAGAAGTGACTAGGATCTGTCAAAAAGAGAGAAGAAAACCCACTGCTCAACACACCCCCACCAGGAGGCAGCATATGTGGTGGTTCATGAGGGTCACATAATGCAGAGGTCAACAGAAGGCCATGTAATGATCACAGGCCATGACCACAAGGAGGACAATCTGAAGCTCCCCAGAAATGTTCAGTAAAATCTGTGTCATGCAACCACTGAAGGAGACAGCTTTTGAGATCAAATCAGCTATTGTTTTATGGATTATAGAAGAGGAATAGTAGGCATCTAACAAAGACAAAACGTCATGAAGAAATACATTGCAGAGTTCAAAGATAGGCTACAGATTATAATAACCACAATAAGCAGGTTGCCAGTGACAGTAATATAAAGAATAAATAACACCAAAAATAGGGTTATCTTCATCTGAGGTTTCTGCGTAAGTCCCATTAAAATAAATTCAGTCACATTCATACTGCCTTTTTTTTTTTTTTCATTTCAATGCTGGTGAAGAATTCAAAAGTAGAGAATTAACCTGTAAAGGCAAATTTTTCAATAGGAAGGTCATGAGAAATACCTATTTTAGGTTTTTAGAGAAGTCCAAAACATGTTAATCATAGAAGCTATTTTCCCATGGGTTGAAAGAGAAGAAACATACTACTTTTTCTATTTTATAAAAAGAGTTAACTTTTGAGACAGTTTAATTTAGCTCATTACAAGGATGCTCAAATACTCCTTCAACACCTTCTGACAAGTGGTCCCAAGGCCTTTGCTGGAGGACATCCAGACCCAGGGAGCTCACCATGTAATAAAATAACTGCTTCTCAGCCATTAAAAAATGTGAAAAACTTTTCATTAAATTTAAAAAATAAAGTATTTGTATAAATATTTGTTCTGATTCTGAACACTTTTGATACAGAGATTAAGTATAATTCACCCTCCTCTTCCATTTGAAAGCCACTTAAATAAGTCTAAGGACATAGCTCTGTGGTCTTTTTCACCTTTTTATCACCAGTGCTTTTTTCAGTATCTGGTTCATGGTGGTTTTCAATAAATATTAAGTGAGTAAATAAGTTGGAAGACTCTCATTTCCTTTGTATTTTCTTTTTCTTTTTCCAGATAACTCCATAAATAGCATTTACTTCCTTTCTTCAAAATTAAATATGAATGAATGGTTGCAATGTTAAAAGATACACCATTTTCACTCATTGAAATCACTCATTCTCTACCGTGAGTAGCTGATTTCTCTTGTCTATTTCAACCACTTCCCCTACCTTGTGGCCAAGAGATAGAACTAGCTTAATATTAAGGGCAAATGAGAAAAAAATGAAGGAATATCATAGTGTTGTGGCCCTGGTTCCCTGTTGTAGTTTGTTAATGTCTGGGTGCATTTTACTGAGTCTGCACTCTGGGATGGATCTTCTTGGTTCCTGAGATCTCTCTCTGCTCTTTCCAGCCCTATTATGGTAATGACTTCCTACCATTAGCTTCCTACCAATTAGCCCTAGGGTTTTTATCATCACTTAGTTTTCCTAAACTGTATTCATATTTTGATAAACTTTTTAATCTCCCAGTTTAAGCATGCTGTTCTTCTTAAAATTCTAATGGATGCAGGCTTTTTATGTTTTTTTTCCTTTATAAAAATATAAATACAATTAGGAAAATAGTTTTCTGTATATAAATTTATTTTATTCATAGGGCATCTGAACTTCTTTTGATGTAGAGCTGCTAAATAAATGCTACCTTGTTAGGAAAAAAGTATTGTGAAAGACAGAAATGTAATATGAAAACTTCTCTGTGTTTTCTATATCAATCCCTTTGGAGCCCTGAATCTATGGGATGTATACTATTACTGACTTTAAGCTATTTTACAACTCCTGAAGTTATAGGAAACTAACAATAATGCAAGTAATTCTCGTTCATAGAAATTCAAATGTTGTCTGGTAGAAGTTAGATTAATTTCTCTGACCATTTACAGACAAAGCCAGTTTTGTATTATTTGTAAATTCATTTCACCTTCCTTATTGAACAATGTTAAGAGTGGTACATTTGATTTTTCAATTGATTGTAATATCTTACTAATATTCAAATTAATCAATGAGCTAAATAAAATCTTTGTTATGTGCTCATTTTACATTTGTATAAGAGTCATGATTTTACTTTTTTTAAAAAAGTATTTTCCCCCTGGATATTAGTGTAATGACTGTTTTTGAATGATAACCTAAAAGATTCATAAAAATCTATATATTCTTACCATTTGTTTGTTCATCATGGGTTTTCTTTTTTATTTGATTTGGGATTTGTTCCATGAATCACTTTGTAGAAATCTCCTTTAAAACTTGTTTGAACTCAGAATGCTGCCTGCCATATCAGTAAACAAAGGATGTTGCAGCCCTCAGCCATTTAGCCACCTGCCATGGGGGAAGTGAGGATGGAAACATAATGCCTAGCATCAAATCATCAGACATTGCAACCACCTCTCCTACAGAGAACCCTGAGGATTCTCAGAATGAGAAAGCACAGGACACTGGCCCTCAAAAGCTAAGGTGGATATCAAAGGAATAATTTCAGTGAACCCAGACTCTTGCATCTTCCCATACATAGAAAGGCACTAAATTCCTTTACTTGAGATCTCATTTTCTTTAATTAACAGTGATTTTTTGACAGTCCAACTGACTTGTCTTTGTTGTAAAAACTCCTATATAACCTGGCTCCCCTTCTTGCCTCTTTGGAGAAATTTCTCAGAGTTATCTGAAATGATGTGTTCTGGCTTAAGTCCTAAGTTTTTCCCACAAGGTAAAACATAACTCTCAATGTTTAGGTTGTGTATTTTTTTTTCAGTTGACACTTCCTTTGAAAAGAAATGTTCAGTAGCTCTTTCTTAGGTTTGTTTCCAATTTTGTGATGTCTGAAATATTACATCTTCTGAGATGATTAAGGACTAAGGAAATTAAGCCTATGTTCCTCTTGATAGATGTTGTTATATGGTAAAATATAAAATTCTGTATGAAGGTTAACAATCTTTATCATATGTAATGATCAAAACATAATATAGACTGCTTAATAATGCTAAGCCTGATGTGAAGAATCCTATACAAATTATCTCATTTATTATTTTCTTACAAAAATAATATGTAGTTCAAAGATAGGAAAATTGAGACATAGAGAAGCTAAGATTTGTACTCCAAGACATAGTCAGTGAGGAACAGACTGTAGATGTAATTCAAGATTGTCTGATGTCAAGTCTCAATCTTGATATTGGACTCACATTACCTCCCAAGTAAAATCTTACCAAATTTTAGCAGGATCCTTCTTTAATATCCATCTTTCAACAAAGTCTTTCAAAAGTTTGGTTCTCATCCTAATTTGTGGAGGCATTAAAAAAGTATTCAAAACACACTTGGCAGTTTGAAAGATCTCAATTTCTTCCTCTGAGAATTTATCATCTCCTCTCTCAGGAGAATTTAAAATTATAAAGGTGTTTTATTTAATTTGCTAAATCAGTTAATAACATATAACTAACTCTGTCTATTTCTAATATGCCCTATATTTGTTATTTTAAAAAGAAGAACAAAAAAGACCTAAAGTCAGCAGAAGGAAGGAAACTATAAAGATCAAAGAAGAAATCAATAAAATAGAGACTCAAAAAACAATAGAGAAAATTAATAAAACCAAGATCTGGTTCTTTGAAAAGGTAAACAAAATTGACAAATCCCTGGCCAGACTCACTAAAAAGAGGAGAGAAAGAACCCAAATAACCAAAATTATAAATGAAAAAGGAGAAATCACAACGGATACTGCAGAAATACAAACAAACCATAAGAGAATACTATGAACAAGTATACGGCAACAAGTTTGACAATCTGGAAGAAATGGACAATTTCCTAGAATTTTACAGCCTGCCAAAACTGAATCAAGAAGAAACAGACCAACTGAACAAACCAATCACTAGAAATGAAATTGAAGATGTCATAAAAACACTCCCTACAAATAAAAGTCCAGGACCAGATGGCTTCACAGGCGAATTCTATCAAACATATAAAGAGGAACTGGTGCCCATCCTCCTTAAACTCTTTCAAAAGGTTGAAGAAGGAGTTCCCGTCGTGGCGCAGTGGTTCACGAATCTGACTAGGAACCATGAGGTTGCGGGTTCGGTCCCTGCCCTTGCTCAGTGGGCTAACGATCCGGCGTTGCCGTGAGCTGTGGTGTAGCTTGCAGACGCGGCTCGGATCCCGCGTTGCTGTGGCTCTGGCGTAGGCCGGTGGCTACAGCTCCGATTGGACCCCTAGCCTGGGAATCTCCATATGCCGCAGGAGAGGCCCAAGAAATAGCAAACAGACCAAAAAAGAAAAAAAAAAAGGTTGAAGAAGAAGGAATATTCCCAAAGACATTCTATGATGCCACCATCACCCAAAATGTATAATTCCTTTAGCACTCGTTAATCAAAATCTTTTCATATTTAATCTCAACAATAATCTTATGATATGAATACATTATTCCCAATTCATAGAAAAGCTGAGGCTTAGAATACTTTATGTCACTTGTCTATGATTGTGTGCCCAGTAAATAGAGCTAAAATCCTGTTTCTGTTGTTTCAGTTCCAAGCACTTAACAATCTCAGTTAAGAATTCTCCAAAATCGGAAATCTCTGGAAAGGGTTGGACATGTTTCACTATAAGCTGAATAATTATCCTGGATTTCATATTATATCATGAATGAGCTTTCTGAGAATTCAACTACATGGAGGCCAAAGTATGATCTGCAAATAAGTTAACAAATAATACATTCTTAGGTATTTAGAATTGAATGGGTTATTAGAGAGTATCTAACTCATCATTTTATTTTGCATACAAAGAAACTGAAATCTGGGGAAGGAAAGGAGCATTTTGAAAATTGCACATTCTGATTGGAAGAATAAAGATAAGAATTGAGGTTTCCTAAATTTCAACCTGTTTTATCTTTTCCCTATCTGTAATAGCTGATATTCTCACATGTTATAGAGTAATTCAAACAAAAGACATTGCTTTGTTTGCCCGGTTGATCTAGGTCATTACTTCAGCGAGCCCCATTGTTTTCCTAGTGATATTTTGCCTAGGGAAATGAGAGCATTAAGAGATCACAGTAAACACATCCTTTGTTTCAATACTAAAGGATTTCCTCATGTAAAGAAAAATCACACAAAGTAAAAATTAATGATACAGGGTTTTTTTTTTTTTTTAAGTTTCCATTTCCACATTATTTCTCTTATCTCTCCATTTTACTCCTAAATCAAACAAGTAAAATTACATGGAAATATGGTAATACTTACTCTTGTGCTGTCAAATCTCATTGATAGTGTGAGAATATGGCAGCGCTTTTTGCTTACTATTTTGGTAAAAGAGATAGTTCCAAATACTTCTATTCTGTTCTTTATAGTATAATTACTTAATAATGAGAGACCAAATATAGAAATGTATGCCTGCTTTAGCATACACAGAGTCTACTAAATTTGCAGAACTGTCCCACTGAGAGAGCTTTGGGCCAATCTTCTCTCATTTTGTAAAATATATATATTAAAAAATAAAAAATAATGAACCGAAACTCAATTAAATAAAGAAACTATAATGGGGAACTCTTATGCCATTCAACAAAGCAGATCCTGACAGGAATTAAAAAAGACTCCTTTCCTGGCAAGGGCACAACTATTGAAAAGTCATGGGCTCTTTATTTACTTTAGCCTTCTCAACTCCCTTTACTCCTTCATAAAAACATTTTCTTTCCCTTAGCTTGGGAGGAATTGCACATTGTTTGCCACAGCTGCAGGTCCTAAACTGCAATTCTTGATGATCCAAATAAACTTGTCTTTCCTAGTGAAAAATCTGGCAGTCTATTTGGCTTTCTGTCTAGTGGAGTACCAATGCTGGTATTCTGCCACCCATGAATAAGTGTTATCGTAGAACCTATTTCAAGTTCCTCCAGAATGTTTTGAGTGTTTCTATTCACCTAGAGTACAATTACCCTGGTAAATGTTCTCATATCCCTTAGAGGAAGTTTAGTTTGAAGATCTATAGCACTTCCTTGTGGTGATATTCCAGAGTACTTATTCTAAAATATCTAATGTATCCTTTGTTCAGAAATCTCTGGATTTGGAAATTATTCACATTTGGTGATTGGATGGGGAGCCATGATTTTTTTTTCTGAATTGAATCCTGGTGATTCAGTCCAGTTTGGACCTCTGTTCACCAAACCTAGATTATATATCATCATCACCATCATCATCTTAGTCTGCTCAGGTTTCCATAACAAAACACTACAGCTTAAACAATAAACATTTATTTTCTCACAGTTCTCAAGCTGGATGTCCAGGATCAAGGTGAGAGTAGGGTTCACTTATGGTGAGGTCTCTCTTCCCAGCTTGTAGATGGCCACCTTCTCACTTTGTCCTCACATGCCTTTTCCCTAAGCAAACATGAGAGAGCAACCTCTGGTGTACATTCCATTTCTTATAATGGCATCAGTTCAATTGGAGTAGGGCCCCCTCTCATGATATCAAGAAGCAGCAGCTATTTCAGTCTCCACTGCTCAAGGCTTTGCAGCCTATATATAAGTTTTATGAATAAAGAAAATTTTGAGACAACTTCAGCCTCAGCCAATTTCTAAATGCAACCTAATCAGAGATGCTGAGTCTGAAGTACACAACTGAACTGATCAAATTCCAGACCCACTGAAACCATCTGAAATACAAAAGTGAATGTGTTGTTTAAAGCCACTAAATTTGGGATTAATTTTTTAACTGCAATTATATCTGAAACCCTGCTATAATTTAGACACTATAATACTGGCTCATGGGTAGCTACACTGATTGGACAAAATGGAAAGCTAGTATGTAGAATAAATAAAAGATTTTACATGTTGAAGTCAAATGAAAGTTGTGGCATTGCAGGTTAGTTGGAAACAGAATAGTTATTCAATACATGTACTGAGAAAACTAATTTATCCTTATGATAAGAAAGGAAAGTATATACCCATCACATACCATACCAAAAATATATGTCCTATGTGGTTTAAAGATGTAAATATGAAAAAAAAACTTTTCAATGTTTAAAGAAAATTATATTTATACTCACAGCAGGGAAAGACTTTGAAATATACATGCAGAGATATTTATCCTGAGACCAGCGTCCTTATCCTTTCATCATAACATAGGTGATTAATCCTTGACCCCTACCATGGTCACTTACTAGAGTGAGCATGGTCAAATACAGTTGTCAACTCCTTCAAATATGATTTTTGATGTATTTAGGTATCAGCAGCTTCAAATAAAATAATTTTTGATGTATTTAATTCACTACATTAGAGTCCTTTGCAATTTAATGATCCAGAGTACTTTTAATTTCCTTCAGTGAAGAATAAATGAGACTTTATGGTTGGCATTAATTCAATATGTGTCAAATAATAGTAGGAATTAACAATATTAAGTACACTAAGTGAATCCAATCACAAAATAAGAAAGGGAGAAAGGCATATATTATGCCTTTAAGCTAAGCAGTGGTTTGAATTCTAACAAGAAACCTGCAATGTCAGAGCCTTAAAGAATGATCTTTGTAATATAGTATTCAATCTCTGAATCTGCTATAGAGAAATTTGTAAACAGAGAGGATACTTTGATTTATCACTTAAGTCAAGAATATATAGTTTGCAGAGAATCAGAAAGACATTCGTTATGTAAAATCAAATAATCTGTACCCAAAATATTAAACATTTATTGCATTAAAAAAGTACCCAGATGAATTTAATTTAATGTAGGCAGACTCTGGGGCTATATGTGATATGAATGACTTAAACACATATTTCAACTGCTCAAGGAGGCCAGTTGATCTAGATGAACAGGTGGGGTTGGAAAATCATTTTTTTCTGTCTAAAACTTGATAAAAATGGACAAAATTAACCATCTGCTACCATTATAGCCTAAGGTTAACAAAGGTTATTTCTTGTGGATTTATACTCAGCTATGAACATGTGCTGTGAAATTTTATTTTATTTTTTTAAATTAACTATACTTTAATTTTACAAATTAATTAGTTAAAAAATTTACTGAGTATGTTTAATTGCACAAGACTCTAGGCTAGATTCTGAGGACAAAAATACAAAAAATAAATAAATAAAAAGACCCTGTCCTTAAAGATCTCAGAGTCTAGTGAAAGAAAAGGACAATGTCATAAAGAAATACAGTATAATGTGATAAGGGCAATAATAAAGTATGTACACAGTCTAATGTTTAGTGCAATGGAGGCACGGTAATATGGAGGTACAGAGGAATTCACGGTCAGCCATATTTTAAATAGTATATGGGAATTTGCCATGTGGCCAAGGGAATTAGAGATAGAAGGAAAGAGATATATTTTTTCAACAAACTTCCTAGTTTGGGACAGATATTATGGGATAGATACTTTGAAATGAGCAGTTAAATTTTAAATTAATTAATTTGAAGAGAACATTTGTTTTATTCTATTAGATTAACATGTTTTTAACAATATTTAAACTTTAATTTTAAATTTTATTCTCTGGGATTAAAAGATAGTAAGTTTTATTAGGGCATATTTCTCTGTACTTTACCACACAAAGAAGAACTTGAAATAAAACCAAAAATTTGTTGTCACTAAAGAATCTTAATACAGTATGATTGCCTATATAAGAGATTAAACCTATGCAATTCTCTTGGCCTTTAGGACTACAAAATATCCCACTTCCATAAAGATTATTTTTATAGTGTTTTCAGAATAAATAGACAAAAAACCAAAGGAAATGACTTTTAAAATGTAATCATTAATCATGGAAGTATTCCTTGATTCTGTAAAGGAATGAATGTCACATCTTCAATGATGGATATAACCCTCTTCCAACTAAGGTAATGTTTCTACACCAAAATTTTCTCATGTCATTTTTCATGTCTGCATTTCTCAAGGTATAGATTGAGGGGTTCAACATGGGAGAGATGAAAGTTGAAACCACCATCATGGATTTACCAGTGGGAGAACTGGCATTACGTCTTGCATACAGGAAGATACAGGGAAGAAATAATAAAATGACCACAGTTATATGGGATGTATAGGTGTAGAAGGATTTGTGATTCCCTTCCAAACTATGAGTCTTAAGTGAATGTAATATTACCACAGTTATATGGGATGCATAGGTGTAGAAGGCTTTGTGATTCCCTTCCAAACTATGAGTCTTAAGTGAATGTAATATAACCCCATAGGAAATTAAGAGATTAAAGACAACAAAAGTGCATATTGTGCCAACACTAGCTATCATAGAAGGTCCAATGAGGTGGGTATTTGTGCAAATAAGTTTCACTAAGAGGTACATGTCACAGGCAAATTTTTCAGTGATATTGGGCCACAGAAAGGGAGCTGATAAATAAAGAGAAACTGAACCAAGCAATGTAGAAAGCCTCCAGTCCAGGCCGCCAGCAGCATGAGAAGACATATCCACTTATTCATGTTGATCAAAAATTGAAGACATTTACAGATGCTTACATATCAGTCATAGGCCATCACCACCAGGAGAGTGACTTTGGTACCAGTGAAAAGATGGCTATAAAGAATTGATTCATACAAGCCTGGAAGGAAATAGTCTTTTTCTCATGAAGTGAGTCAGTGATCATTTTGGGAGCAATGGCAGTAGAACACACAGTATCTATAAATTATAAGGGAGCTAGAAAAACATACATGGGGGCATGCGGTGACCAGCTGCCCCCAATAGCCACAACAGATTGTTCACTATGGTCAAAATGTAGATAAGTAAGAATGGGACAAACAGAATTTTTTGCATATCTGGGTTTTGTGTGAGCCCCAAGAGGACAAAGTCAGTCACATTACTCCTATTTTCCATATGTTCTCCCAAAGGTGTTGATCAGTTGTCATAGGCTACAAACAAAAGTGACGATAATAAATTTGAAAGAATGCATGATTTGTGTCAAAAATGAAATGCCTTAATAGTGTTCACTCTGCAAGGTCTCACACAGAGTAACTCTTTAGAAAATGAGACTTTGGCATCTACTTTCACAAGTACTCCTGTCATTTTCTCAAATTCTTCGCTTCAACTACAGTAATCAGACTTCAGTATTCTAACTGGGAGGAATATATGAGTAGCCATGTCTGTGAGATGACCAAGCAAACAATAATAATAATAATAATAAAAACCCGCTTTCTCCAGAATATATCTCACAAAGATTTCATTTTTTACTTTATATATCATTTTCTTTTTTTTTTTTTTCCTGATTGCATTTTGGCCTTCTGAAATCCACTGTGAAAACAATCTAATCTCTATTGACTTTATTTATATAGTTATACAAATACCTAGGTATGGAGCATAAAATTATAGGCTGACATTTGATGACTGCCTTTCTGTGTTACTATGAGCTACAAAAATGTTGAAAAATATAACACACACCAGTGAAAGAACCAGACATTTTATGAGTGTTCATTAAATGCTTATTAAGCTCTATTTGGTTAAAGTGAATTTCAAAAATTATGAATGCAACTGAGAAGGAATATATGAAAAAATCTTCTCAACCAAGAAAGCACAATGAAAGTAATTTTTTTTAGAAATACACATGCACAGGAACAAACACATACACAAAATAAGATTTATTACAACCTAGGTTACCGAAGGAAAAAATTAGTACAAATCTAAGTGAATGAGTACTACATAGATATTTTTGCTCTTTTCCAAAATGGGTTAGAATTGAAGATTATTGCTAAGCAGAGCTCAATTATGAATGTCAAAGATTTTAGGAAAAATCAGTTGTATAGTAGAAAGATTTCTGCACACTGCATCTAGAAATACTATTGTATTTTGCTCAGTCATTTTAGGAAAATCACATCTTGATGCATATTCTTACTGGAAAGGTGATAACCTTTCCAAATGTGTAAGTTTCTAAATTCTGATCATTGAAAACTTTATTCTCAGTGGCAGGCTAACACTTTGGCTTGTTGACCCTCTTTGTATTTATCAGGGTAAACTAGTATGTATTAAAGATTATTGGATTATTTAGTAATACATAGATTAGAAAATTAGACTAATTTTATTGTTGTTGTTGCTCATATTATAAGCATTGGTTATCTGAATCTGTGTGGAATATGAGACATTCATTTTCACTTGAGAAAAATAAATTATTCATTAGACCTTTCAGATATGATCCAAGGCCAATTTAACATGTAATATGTAAATTTTATTTTGGCAAAATTATTTCAAATGGTGCTCCATTTCAGCATCTATAGTTACAGATTATCATTTGTGAAGGGCAGGAGATTTTTTTATCCTATGTGCCTCTGGCAAGCCAATTTGTACTCAAAAATAAGAGGGAGAATAAAAATACCAGGAGAGAAAATAACTACTGACTGAGTAAAGGCAGATAAAATATTTAGCAATGATTCTGCAAATGTTAGCCAATAACAACTGATGTCTGAATTTTCAGTTTAATAAAATAATGTTAGTATGACCCTCATAAATACAGGTGTTATTTCAATTTTGTTTTACCAGGTCAATTTAGAAATAAACAATTATCTCCTTCATATTTGCATGCTATTTTTGTACTCAGGAAATATATTTCCTAAATGCAGAAGAGGGAAAGGTCAGGAAATTGGAAAAGAGCTAATGATAGACCAGCATAATGAAAGAAGCATGGGGTTGGAAGCAGATTTAAATTCAGTTCCAGGTTTATCATTTACTGTGTGAACTTTAGTAAATCACTCAGACTTTCTGAGCTTCAACTACTTTATCAATAATGATAAGATGATAAAACATATTACATAGGTGTGTAAGTATGAAATTAAGAAAAGATGTTAATATACTTAGCACAGTCTCATAATTGTGGAGTTCAGAAGAAGTGGGTTTCCCACCCTCACCCCTTTTAAATCTTAGTGCTATGACTAAATGGTGTGTGTGTGTACACATTTTTTTTTTACTGCATCCACTACATGTGTTAGTTCCTGGGCCAGGGACTGAACCTGTGCCACAGAAGCAACCCCAGCCACTGGAGGGACAATCCATGATCCTTAATCCACGGCACCACTAAGAAACTTTCCAAATCAGCATTATTTAAAAAAAATTTAAAAATGACAAAAACAAAACTGAGAAATAATAATATCCAAACTGGGCAGCAATAGAAATGTGGGTACGACTTGGGACATCTAAGAGGGGAGCTCAGCTCTTTTTCCTGAATTTGAGGGCATTCTCAGACATTATAATATTCTTTTTAGAAATTTTATTATGACATCATTCCAGACACATGGTGAATATTCTCAATGCAAAAATCAGGATAACATCCCAGGAAAAGAGGTTTGAGATCAAAGTTCAGCAATGAGAGCCTTCAGGAAGATGGAATCAGGAGATGTCTGGCACTGATACTGATAAAGAGTGTCCCCTACATTAGAGGTTGATGGATCTCAGAGTTAAACATTTGATAAAAAGTTAACACAAGATAGGCCACCTGACCTGAAACCAACTCACCCACAGATTGTGTTTCTACTATTAATAGACTCCAGGGAAGTTCCCACTCAGAATTCAAACACCATGTAAACATTAAGAAGTTGGTCCATAAAGCAAGAATCCACAGTGAAGTTAAATTCATGTGATTGGAATGTATTTCTTTCTTAATATCCAGAAAAACTTAGAGAAAGGAAGAGTTGGAGAGAAAAAAAGGAGAGATTTGGAAGCTGAATATGATTCCTCTGAACATAATGTAGGGCTTCTGTTTCCTTCCATGATCTTGAGAATTTAGACCCCAGAGAATATGTACTGAACTCTTTCTTTTTATAGAAGAAAATCAGAGATTTGATTGAATGCTCTCCTAGCTGGTTATCTACAAGAAGGTTGTTTCTTCCAAATCACTGGAAGCTGTACCTAACCTAGCCTACTTCGTGAAGTTCTTTTAAAAAATGAATTACAGAAAAATATACAAACTGAATTAGAAAACATGATGACTACAGTGAAATCCAAGGTGAAAGATAAATCCAATCAAATGCAACCATTCACAGTCAATTGCTATTGAATTTACCCTGATTTTTCTGTCTTTTTTGTGTAGACAGTGCATGTGCTTTGAGATGTATAAACAACATGACTTTAAATCTGACTTTTTTTCTTTATGTAAATAATTTTTACAGTCTTTGGAAACATTGATGTACTATTGACACTAAAGTTGTGTCATCTTCTAAATATGGGCAATTTACACTTCCAAGCTTATATTAACACAGCTAAATAATATACTCTCTTAAAAATGACAAGTCCATTTTGAAAACATGTTTAATTCTCTCGGTGTCAAACAATTAACTGGTTCCACTACTCCCAAGTGACACCCAATTAGATCCTCTCCTCCTTCCCCTGGGCCCCTGACAACCTGACTGAAACTTGCCAGGAAACCATGACACAACAGAGGCTGTTGATCACCAGGCATAGAATTATTCACTGTATTTACTAGCATGGTCTTGATCCAGAATCCTGTGGGTCTGCATGATTATTCTTTCACTGGGATAGGTTTGATTTCTGCAATGCACACTCCCCTCATCACTGACACCTCTGCACCTTGGACCAACTCTTCAGGAGCCAATTCTATACCCAAGTCTCTCAAACTTGCAGCTTTCTCTTATATTAGTTTTCTTTTTGTTTGTTTGTTTTTTTTGTTTGTTTGTTTGTTTTTTGCCATTTCTTGGGCCACTCCCACGGCATATGGAGGTTCCCAGGCTAGGGGTCCAATCGGAGCTGTAGCCACCGGCCTACACCATGCCACAGCAACATGGGATGTCTGCAACCTACACCACAGCTCATGGCAATGCCGGATCATCAACCCACTGAGCCAGGCCAGGGATCGAACCCGCAACTTCATGGTTCTTAGTCGGATTCATTAACCACTGCACCACGACGGGAACTCCATCTTATATTAGTTTTCTATGCTGCATAACAAGTTACCACAGTCAGTGGCTTACATTTCTTTACATATTTAAATCATAGTTTCTGTAGCATAATAGTCTGGGAATTTTTGATTTGCATGGGAAAAAAAATTGTTGAGTTATGTGAGAAGTTTTGCATAACTTTATAAGATACTGCCAACCTATTTTCAACATTACTGAACATTTACCCTCATTGGAAGTGCATAAGCATTCAGCTTGCTCCACTTTTTCACCAATATCTGAAACTCTTATTCATTTTAGCTATTCTATTGGGAGTACAGAAGTATCTCACTGAGGCTTTAGTTTTAGCTGTAATAAGAATATCATTGATGACTAATGATGCTTAATATACTTATATATGTTTATAGAATATTTGTATATTCCATTTTGTCAATCATCTGCTCAAATATTTCACCAACTCTTTTTTTTTTAATTAAATACCAACTCTTTAATTGATCGTTTTTCTTCTTGGTTTAAGTATAAATAGTTTTTGGCACATTCTACCTACAAATCCTTTATCAATTATATATATACATATTGCAAATATTTACTCATAATCTGAGGCCTAAGATTTCATTTTATTAATGGTTTCATTTACCCTTAATAAATGTTTACCTCATGTTTAATGGTGATGAAACTCCTTTTATCAATTTTTTTTCTTTTTTTTTCTTTTTTTTTGTCTTTTTTGTTGTTGTTGTTGTTGTTGTTGTTGCTATTTCTTGGACTGCTCCAGCGGCATATGGAGGTTCCCAGGCTAGGGGTCTAATCGGAGCTGCAGCCACTGGCCTACGCCAGAGCCACAGCAACACAGAATCCCAGCCGCGTCTGCAACCTACACCACAGCTCACAGCAACGCCGGATCGTTAACCCACTGAGCAAGGGCAGGGACCGAACCCGCAACCTCATGTTTCCTAGTCGGATTCGTTAACCACTGCGCCATGACGGGAACTCCCTTTTTATCAATTTTTAATGATCCAACTTCTTTATATTTCATCCAAAAAAATTCTCACCCAAAGTTTTGAGATTTTTTTTCTGTCATATGCTATTTTTTTGGTTTTATTTTTTATGTTTACAACTCTGATCCATTTCATTTTATTCATGCTAATAATTGTGTATTGTCTTAAATAAAAGTAAAGGCTCACTTATCCATGAGGATATCCAGTTATCTCAACATTGTTTTGGAAAAATTATTATTTCTCTAGTGAATTGTGATGATATGTCTTCTTGAAATTTAAATGACTAGAGAGGATTGAGTCCCTTTGGGGACACTATTAATAGTCCTCTGCCTTGATTACTCAAATTTTTGGAATAAAATAGGGATTTGAATTTGGGGAAAGCAGGACAATATTTTATTCAATTTTGTTTGCTAGTCAAAAGGTAATAGGTTTCGTGAATAAAAATTTTCTGTCACCATTTTTTTTTCCTTTTTAGGAAAGTTCCCAGCTTAGGGGTCACATCAAATCTGAGCCCCATCTGTGACCTAAGGCACTGCTTGGGGCAATGGCAGATTCTTAACCCTCCGAGCAAGGACAGGGATCAAACCCACATCCTCAGGGACACTATGTTGGTTGAGTTCTTAACACACTAAGGCACAATAGGAATGCCTGCCATCATTTTTTATACATGAATAGTAAGTTATTCCTTAAGTTACAGTAAACTGAAGCATTTGTCAAAGCCATCTCTTGGGTATCAATTTCCTGGTAATTCTAGAGAATCATCTTAGACCTGGACCTGTCTGATGAGCTGAGAATAAGTTTTACTTTGGAAACACACATATAAAATATGCTATATATGATGAAGCATTTAAAAGTAATTTACAAATATTGAAGAAAACAGTTGAATAATTTTTTTATTTTATATTTGGGTTTACATGTGGTTTACAGCTATTCGGCTAAACATTGATATATGCAATAATTAATAATTAACAATCAACAATGTGCTACTATATATACATATTATATTAACTAAAATCTGTTGATTAAAATATGTGAACTTGAATCACTAATTGCCCTAAAAGAGTTGAACAATCTGTAGCACAGTAAATCACATTATCTTTGGTAAATAATATAATGAATCTCATAATATCATATTGAGTGACAAAGAAATTTTGTGACAATTAATTTTCTGAATGTGTTTTTTTTATATCTTCATTCTGAAGGCTGTAGATCAAGGGATTCAGCATGGAATCACCACTGTATAAAACACAGAAGACACTTTAACTGTGAGCCAAGAGGTTTTGGTGTTAGGCATACAATAAAGGAAAAGGATAGTTTCATGGAAGATGGTGATAGCTGTCAGGTGAGAAGCACAGGGAGAGAAGGTTTTCTGACAATATCTTCCCAATAACAAATGGGTCTGGGAAGATAAACTGCAAATATCCATTATCATTCAGGCTATTTATTTGTTTATTCTGCTGCACTTGTTGGTATGTGGAAGTTCTTGGGCCAGGGATCCAACTGGTACTGCAGTTGCAGCCTGTGACACAGCTACAGTGACAATGCCAGATCTTTAGTCTGCTGTGCGACAAGGGAACTTCCTGTTCACAGGATATTTCAATAAATGAATACTCTTCAACATTTGAAAATATTGGCAAAACCCGAGTATATTAAGGAGATTTATAATTCTCATTTATTGGAATAATTACATTAATAACAAAAGATATTTAGAAAATTATTTCATATTCAATCCTAGAAATTTCAAATAATTTTGGCAAAAATATCTGGTTTAGGATTAGGTTTGTTCTCAAATTGAAACTAGGACTACATTTACAAATCAACAAATATCCTATGAATTTTTTGCATCTTCTCCATTGATCACTGCTGCCAGTTTTTATAATACAAAATTTAATTATCAGAAATACTTCATGCCCTCTTAGTGAAAATTAAAATGTCTCTGACCAGGAGTTCCCACTGTGGCCCAGTGGGTTAACAACCCTACATAGTGTCCCTGAGGATGCAGTTTCGATCCCTGGCCTTCTTCAGTGGGTTAAGGATCCAGCATTGCCACAAGCTGCAGCATACATCATAGGTGCAGCTTGGATCTGGTGTTGCTGTGACTGTGGCTTAGCTGAAGTTCTGATTTGACCCCTAGCCTGGCAACTTCCATATGCTGCAGGTGTGGCCTTAAATGAAAAGGTCTCTGACCATATAAAAGGGCTATCTTTAATTTTTGGAATAATCTATCAGATCTGGGTTTCCATCTTTTCCATCTAAATTGAAATATACCAAAAGAGACCTGAAAAGACCTGAAACCAGAAGATCTCAATTAATTTATGGAGGAGTGCTTTGTACGGTTAATGAACTTCAGGAATTTTCCTTCTCAGTAATGAAAAACTCTTTAAGATATCAACAGGTTTAGGCTTGTAATAAAAGTGGCAGTATATTTCAATGAGAATGCAAGTAAAATGGCATTTTATTTGCAGGACATAATATCAAAGAATAAAAAGAAAAAAACTGAAAGCTAAATTCCCTGTCTAAACTTTGCCAAATTGTGAGTCTTTAATTTGCCTCTGTATCTATGAAGATATAAACTGTAGAGAATTATAATTGGAGTATTACTCAGTGAATCACAAAACCATATAATTATTTGAAACTGTCTCTTGTGTCACTATGGCAGATGCATTTTCTTCCAAATCATTAGAGGTAATTATACCACTGTATCTATTTCATTACTTACTTTTAGATTTTGAATTATTGAAATAACACATTGTTGTTGAAGTAAACATGAACTGTAGGATTTTAAATAAGGAAAAGAGAACAATCTAGAAATGATTGTTATGAATGCAACTGAATTTAAAATCCTATATTCAGAGTAGAGTAGAGAAAATTGGCCAACATGACCTGAAGCAAAGGATGAAGGTGACCCTCACCAGTCATTTAATGTGCTTATCATTTACCACCCATTACAGACCAGAGGTGATTTGGGAGACATGCCAACTTAAAGCAATGTGGTCTCCTGGACTGGATCCCAGAAAAGAAAAAGGACATTAATTTTAAAAACAAATAAACAAACATAGAATCCAAATAAAATTTTGATTTTTAGTGATCATAATATAACATTATTTCTTTTTTTATTTTATTAAATTTATTTTTTATTGTTATTTCCTCCAACACATTTTTTTCTACTGTATAGCATGGGGACCCAGTTACACATACATGTATACATAATTTTTTCTCCCATTGTTGTGCTGCATTGTAAGTATCTAAACATAGTTCTCAGTGCTACACAGCAGAATCTCATTGTTAATACATTCCAAAAGCAATAGTTTGCATCCATTAACCCCAAGCTCCCAATCCATCCCACTCCCTTTCCCTCTCCCTAGGCCACAAGTCTATTCTCCAAGTCCATGTTTTTCTTTTCTGTGGAAAGGTTCATTTGTGCTGTATATTGGATACCAGATATGAGTGATATCATATGGTGTCTTTCTCTTTCTGACTAACTTCACTCAGTATGAGAGTCTCTAGTTCCATCCATGTTGCTGTAAATGACATTATTTTGTTCTTTTTTATGGTTGAGTAGTATTCCATGGTGTATATATACCTATATACCACAATTTCCTAATCCAGTCATCTGTTAATGGACATTTGGGTTGTTTCCATGTCTTGGCTATTGTGAATAGATCTGCAATGAACAAAATTTTATTTTACTGTGGTAAAAACACTTAAGATATACTCTCTCTCTTCTTTTTTTTTTTTAATGTTTTAGGGTCATATCTTTGGCATGTGGAAGTTCCCAGGCTAGGAGTTGAATGAGAGCTGTAGCTGCCAATCTACACCACAGTCACAGAAACACCAGATCAAAGCTACATCTGCACCTATACCACACCTCACAGCAACCCAGGATCCCTGACCCACTGCGTGAGGCCAGGGATTGTACCCACATCCTCATGGATACTAGTTGGATTCATTTCCACTGTGCCACCACAAGGGAACTTAGAGATATACTCTCTTAAGATTTTTTTTTCTTTTTATGTATTTCCCCAGGCCAGGGATCAGATCTGAGCCACAGTTGTGACCTACTGTGGCAACACCGAATCCTTTAACTCACTCTGTTGGGCTGAGAATCAAACCTGTGTCCTTGCACTGCAGAGATGCAGATGATCCTCTTGCACCACAGCAGGATCTCCTTCAGATATTTTTAAGTGTACCATACAGCATTGTTGGCCTCAGACATCATTTTGTATAGCACATCTCTAGATGTTATTCATATTATTTGATTGAAACTTTGTGCCCGTTGATTTGTAACTTCCCATTTCCCCCTCCACTCGCCTCTGACAACTAACATTCCCTTCTGTGAGTTTATGAATTTGATTATATTATATATACCATATAAGTGGAATCACATAGTATTTCTCTTTTTCTGACTGGATTACTTCACTTAGCAAATATTTTCAGTGTTCACACTCGTGTTCATATATTACAGAATTTCCATTTTTTAAAAGCCAAATTGTCTTCCATTGTTTATGTATACTACATTTTTTTTAAATCCAAAACTACAGAGATGTTTAGGTTGTTTCCACATCTTGGCTGTTGTGAAGGGTTCCGCAACAAATGTGGGAAGGCTAATACCTCCTTGAAAACTTGATTAGAATTTTTTTATAAATATCCAGAAGCAGGATTACTGGATCATACAATTTAATTTTTAATTTGTAGAAAACTTCATACTGTTTTCCACAGCAGCTACACCATTTTCATTCATACCAACAATGTACAATGAGGTGTGATGAAAATTCTCTGAAATATATTTGCATTTTATTTAGTAAACTGAAAATTATTAAAAATTTATTTTTAAAATATCAGTCACTTAATAGTCCCATTTTATTGTGTCTCTAATAATACAAGCAGCTCTGCTTTATGCCAACTCACCATCCTTTCTGAACTGATGCAGCATAAAAGTAATAAGCAGCATCTCAGCCTCCACCCCTCCAACTTTGAATTATTTTGCTACTCCCCTTTCAGACTTTGTTTTTAGTGTCTGTGGCTGTGAGCGTGTTGGACTAGGTTGCAGGGTGGTGTTTGGGGGTAGTAAGTAACACTTCTGAACACGTATTACTAAATAATAACTAATTTAGTGAATGTAAACTTACATAATATTTTCTGATAATACATATATTTCACAATAAAACACACAAAATAAAACACACAAAAAATCTAATTACCTAGACCACAAAATTGGTATTTGAAGTAGTCCAGATTCAAATACAATCCTCATATAAAGAGAATCTAGAAAATCAGAGCAGCCTTAGAACATACTCTTAAGTATGTCCTATAATCTTAGCAATTATTGTAAGTTTTTTTCAATGGTTGCATTAACAATGAAGAATTTAAATTGTAAACCAAAATGATGTATTACTACTCATCCACCAACTTGAAAATAGTGAAATGTCTAATGGCAGTATTAACTTTTGGCGAGAATGGGCAATAAGTAGAACTCAGGTATAAGATGGATGGAATGTAAACTAAAACATAGGCCTTATCTCACAGAATGACAGCTTATAAAGCAATGCAGCACATCCTTGTGTGAAAATGTTCATAGCAGCATTTCCATTAAAGGCAGAAAAGGAAATATCCAGGAGCAGAATTGCTGGATCATATGGTAGTTCTATTTACATTCTCTATTTACATTCCTAATTTACATTCTCACGAACAGTGCACAAAATTTCTCTTTTTTCATCCTCTCCAACACTGGTTATTTGTAGAATTTGTAGAATGAAGAGAGATGGGGCAATTTAGGGATATTGAATTAAAACACACAAAATACTCTGTATGCAATAAATAAGCAACAAGGATATATTGAAGAGCACAGTAATCGTAGCTATGATCTTGTAATAAGTTTGTTTTTCTTTTACAGGACTGTACCCACAGCATATGGAAGTTCCCAGGCTAGGGGTCCAATCAGAGCTGCAGCTTTCAGCTTACAATGAAGCCAGTGGAATGCCAGAGCCCACCTATATATGCATCCTACAACACAGCTTGCAGCAATACCAGAACCTTAACCTGCTAAGCAAAGCCAGCAATCAAACCTGCATCATCAAGGACACTGCATTGGGTTCTAAACCCACTGAGTCACAACAGAAACTCCTTTTGTAATAATAACTTTTAGTGGAGGATATCTTATAAAAATACTGAATCACTATACTGTATACCTAAAACTAATATAATACTATCAATAAACTATAATTCACCATAAAAGAGGAAGTAGCCAATCTCAATTAATAGCAGTACAATAAGTAAATTATGATGTATTAATTTTAGGAAACATGCTTTAGCAATACAAAATGAACTGCTGTTACATGTAATCACTTACATATTCTTTTTTTTAAAAAATGCTAAACCAAAGAAGCCAGATATGAGGGCATACTCTAAAACTCTATATGGATTTCAAAAG
Organism: Phacochoerus africanus; assembly: GCF_016906955.1. NCBI lineage: Eukaryota > Metazoa > Chordata > Mammalia > Artiodactyla > Suidae > Phacochoerus > Phacochoerus africanus. The sequence goes on along the minus strand of NC_062553.1, from coordinate 53,846,564 downwards.
GAAGCAAAAAGGTAACTTTGAGACTCTCATAAAATATTCTCAGGGGTTGTAACTGAAAAGAAACATTCTGAATATGACACAGTTCTTAAAGCAGATTGCTCCTCGTGGTGTTAGAGAGGCACAGCGACTAGAAAGTGTTTATGGAAATGTAAAGTACTGACAGAGATTTATCTTTAATTTCTTGGAGAAAGTAACATACAGAACTCCTATTCAGAGTTTAGTCTGCTTGTTTTCCATATTTCCTGATGTGAGAGAAAGAGGGAGAGAAAAGCAAGGCAGCAGAAAAGAAGGGAAGATAACACAGAAGGGTAGTTGTTTACAGACTTCTGTACAGGCTTTAGAGGAATGTTTTTAAGCCTCTTACATTCTGGGAGTAATAAGTAAACAGAATTTTATTTATTTTTTTCTTTTGAATTGAAGATGATTTTTTAAAGAATAGTGAGATTTAATGATCATATATATACACATATATTATCTAATTTTCTCAATAAACTGTAATCCCATTACTAGAAGAAAAAAAATTTAAATGTATAAACACATTTAAGAAAATAACTCCTTCTGTCTCTTTTGTCAAAATTACATTGAGTGAGAAAACAGTGGCTCAGCATTGATTAATTTTCTTTTTGTTGTTGTTGTTGTTGTTGTTGCTGTTGTTGTTGTTGCTATTTCTTGGGCCGCTCCCGCGGCATATGGAGGTTCCCAGGCTAGGGGTCCAATCGGAGCTGTAGCCACCGGCCTACGCCAGAGCCACAGCAACGCGGGATCCGAGCCGCGTCTGCAACCTACACCACAGCTCACGGCAACGCCGGATCGTTAACCCACTGAGCAAGGGCAGGGACCGAACCCACAACCTCATGGCTCCTAGTCGGATTCGTTAACCACTGCACCACGACGGGAACTCCCTGATTTTCTGATTGATACTTTCACTTCCTGATTGATACTTTCACTTCATTATTTCTAAGGCTATAGGTAATGGGGTTTAGCACGGGGATCACCACTGTGTAAAACACAGTGGCTATTTTGATGAAGATAAATGATCTTTTGGAGCTGGGTGCACAGTAAAGAGGAAGAAAGGTCCTATGTAGGATGTTGATGGTGGTCAGGTGGGAGGCACAGGTGGAGAAGGCTTTTTGGAGCCCACCAGCAAATGGCATATTGATAATCATAACAATGATGAAAGGATAGGAAGAGAGGATAATCAGGAGGCTATAAGCCTTGTTGAATGTGGAAATGATAAAACCCAGCATCAGGTTGAAATAAGTGTCAGAGCAGGAGGCAGAGATGATGGCAGAATACTCTCAAAGTGATTTATGATGTTAGAACCACAGAAGGATAGTTCCAAAAGAGAATATGTGAGTGTAAAGGATTATAACCCACACCATGAGTAAGATGAGGCTACAAGGAGAGTACAGAGCTTAGGAGACACAGCAACCATGTAGAGCAGGGGGTTACAACAGCCACAAACAAGTCGTAGGCCATCATGGCTAACATGAATATTTCTGTAAACACAAATGTTCAGCCAAAGAAAAACTGCATCATCCAACCCATGTAAGATATAGTCCTTATGCCCACAACCAAGATCTCTAAGAGTTTGGGTGTAATTACAGAAGAGTAACAGAAATCAAGAAAGGAGAGATGGCTGAGAAAAAAGTACATGATTCTGATGATCACAATCATACCCATGTTCCCCACTACAGAAACTGTGTCGATGGTCAAGAAGACCAAGAAGAGGGGCACCTGGAGGTGTGGGTATTCAGAGAAGCCCAGGAGGATGAAGCTGATACCAACACTCTGATTTCCCTCTTCCATCACTCTGGTTCCTGCTGGAGAAAATCAAATGTCCTTCCTGAGCAACCAAATGTGACAGAGCTAGTGGCTATTATTTTTTTTATTTTCCCTCAGGCTGGGCTCTGGCCTGGAACAGGTGGGTGGAGTTTGGGGTTTCCCAGGAAGGCAAACAGGGCCTAGTTGGAGCCTGAAGGCTGCACTGTGTGTCTTTGGGTGTTTGTGGGGGAGTAGTTTGAGTCCTGATAGAGGGTCAGGGCAAGGATAGACTAGAATGATCTGATCATCAGGGGTGGCTCAGGGAATGCACATGTTTGAATTTACTCAGCTATTCCCCACTTCCCTCCACATGAATGTCTTTATTTTATTTTATTTTACTTTATTTTATTTATTTACTTTTTAGGGCCGGACCTGTAGCACATGGTGGTTCCCATGCTAGTGGTCTAATCAGTGCTACAGATTCAGGTCTACACCACAGCCACAGCAAAGCCAGATCTGAGCTGCCTCTGCCACCTACACCATAGCTCATGGAAATGCTGGATCCTTAAGCCACTGTTCAAACCTGCAATCTCATGGTTCCTAGTCAGATTCATTTCTGCTGTGCCATGATAGGAACTCCTGAATGTTTCTTTAAATAGATCCATTTAATTAATACTGTTGACTATGACTAGAAATTCTTATGTTTGCTCTGACCATTTTAAATGGCCAAGATGTCTTCACTTTCCCTCTCACTTTTCCTCACTTCTACGTTTTTCTTGTCACTTTCCCTCTCAGACCATCAGATAAGCCCCAGTTTTACATCCTTGTAATGATTTCATCAACAGGCTTAACCTCGTTAATAGGTCATTTGTTGCATCTTCTAGAGATTATGAGTGACATCTTGTAAAGATCTTAGGCTTTGTAATATGGTCTACTTGGGTTCAAATTTGGCCTGAGCCACCTATTAATATGTGTCTCTGACAAGTAGTTTAATCACTCTGCAACGCAGTCTCTTATCTATGGAAATATGATAATAAAATAAGCATTCTTTTTATTTCATACTTTTATATAAGGCATAACTTTAGATAGCTATTTTTTAAACATTTAAGATTAAATTGGACATGTAGTAAGTGTAATCTCAAATTTAATTTCTTCTCTTATTATATTTCTAATTCCATTTTTAAATGTGTATCCTTTAATTTCAAATATATGACTGCAAAATACCCTAGAATGCAGCACCAGTTATAACTTTAAAAATCTGAAGTAGTGCAAATAGAGGATATGACATGGAGAGACAAAGAGGAAATAGCTGTCTTTCCTGATTCTTTCCTAATGCTTTCTTAGATGCACATTTCAATTAACATCTAAAGCCAGTCATGCATAAACTTTCTTTTCTCCATTTTTCTTCCCTATCCTTATCTGGATTTCTGTGATTCACTTTTCTTCCCAGGTTTAGGTTTTGAGAAAGGCAGTTAGGACTAAATGAAAGTATTCTTAAAAATGTGCTCCCAGCTTTATCCCTAGCTACCACCACCTACTCACCTAGGTAACAATCATCTTTATTTAGCCTGCCTTCATCCATCCTTCAGGACTATCTTTCATTAAATCTGAGTCTAGATTTGTGATTAGATCCTTAGACCTTTTCAAAATTACCTCCTTACAAATTACTCGAAATATTGCCTTTCTGTCTGGATTTCCATAATCTATAATGTCACTATATCACCTAGATTCTTTAACTGATACTCCTTTTGTGTAACTCATACCAGCAATTTTGATTGTTTTTGCATAAAACACATTTTTGTAATTTTATATTTTCATAACATTGAACACATTGTCCTCTACCCCCATAAGATTTTAAGCATTACTACCTTTTAATATCAAATTCCTGGCAAAACTCTTCCAGACAACATTGGTGATTAATCCATAACTCAAAGTTATTTTACTGCTCAAACTTGCTTCCACCTAAATGGTTTTAAACTCAAAATTTGATTGCAAAGTCTTGTATATTTCTCTACAGTTTTATGGGTTTCTTTTTAATATTTTTTAAAATCTAGAACAGGTAATATTACTCGAATATCTGTACAGTAAGTTACAGAAGGAATATTCAAAAACAAATGCATTCCAAGAATCTTAAAGATGTAAGAAATAGAGTTTGGTAACATATTTTTATTCTTAACTGAATTAAATGCATACTATTGTACTGCTATTGGATTTGTAAATGCATTTCTCTGCCAAAAATATTGATGATTGCAGAGTTTCCCACATCAGAATTAAATTATTGCACTTAGTTTAACAACTAACCAGAATGCAGATACTCTTTTTAGATTTATTGACTGGGATCTTCTTTGATTTAAATAAGATTCTTAAAATTTATTTCCAAAACACAACTTTGATTAAAAAATATTGTTGTAACTTATAATAGTAGTGGGTCAAAACTTCTTCCAAAGTATATTCCAGTAAAGTCTTAAAAAAATTACATTTTTCTCATTAAACAATAAATGAAGGACACCATAGAGAAACTCTCAAGGGTGAGCCAGACTTTCAACTAAATTTGGGATCGTGCTGTATATTTGCATCTACCTGAGTGACTTTGGGGAATCACACCACAGAGAATTTTGATTGAGGTGTTTGTCATGAACTACAAACAAGACAATTTAAAGAAAACCCTTTATTCCTAATTTAGATTGTAATTTTCTTAAATTGTTAAATCATATAGGAATGTTGAACATGCTGATACTCTGATCTTAGAAAAATAACTGTAGCAATCAACCTATTATTTTACATATTGTGTATTCATCAGGGAAAATATGACTTCAAAATTCACAAAGAGGAAATCAAAATCACTGACCAATAAGCCATCCATATTACCATTAGTGTGTTATATTCAATTTCAGTCTTTCCTTCATTTTCTTATTTAGACATCTATCTTTTTGTAAATAACACTTTCAGTGTCACATTGAATGTAGATCTGATATCATGGCCTTTGCATTTAACACTGAACTTAAACTATCAAAAAAAAAAAAAAAACCTCCCAGATACATGTTGCTGGAATTTGCCTGGTTTATTTATATTCAGATATTCTGCAAAATAAATGTAAACACTCAAAAATAGTTAGAAAAATAACTTTTCTGATTAACTTTCCACTCACAGGGGTTAGTCTAAACAATTTCTTCTCTCCTGGCCTTGGTTTCCATGACTGCTCATGAAATTGAACAAGATAGAATACCATGGTTTTATTACTACATCATATGGAAGGGCCACTAACACTAGAGAAATCTTAGCCTGAAGAAAGGACACCTCAATGTTCATTAGGGAATCATTAATCATAAGACTCCATCCCCACTTTCCTTTAAGACTCTTCCACATCTTTAGACATTAGACAAAAAAGTCCCTGAAGGTAATCTATGTAGGAGAAAACATATGCTCTGTATCCTACACAGGGAAAGCATGTGAAGACAGTTGTTTCATCTTTGATTCAAATTACATTAACAGGTGAATAAAATCTGGCCCATAGATACTGATTGTTTCATAGGGATTTCTTTTCCCTAAATTGCTATAAAGTGCTGTATCTGAAAAAAAAAAAAGATATTTTCAGGAACACCTTCACACCTTCAGGAGTTCCCTTTAAAGCTCAGCAAGTGAAAAACATTACATAGCCTCCACGAAGATGCAGGAATGATCCCTGGCTTTGTTTAGGGCTTAAGTTTCTGGTATTGCTGCTGGCATTGATATAGGGTGCAGATGTGGTTTGCATCCAGAGTTGCTGTGGACCCCCTAGCATGGGAACTACCGTATACTGCAGGTACAGCCATAAAAAAAAAATAAATAAAATCTTCATTATGAATAAAATTATTTTTAATTTTTAGAATATTTTTTTATTTTTTTATTTTCCCACTGTACAGCAGGGGATCAGGGTATCCTTACATGTATACATTACAATTACATTTTTCCCCCACCCTTTGTTCTGTTGCAATATGAGTATCTAAACAAAATTCTCAATGCTATTCAGCAGGATCTCCTTGTAAATCTATTCTAAATTGTGTCTGATAACCCCAAGCTCCCGATCCCTCCCACTCCCTCCCTCTCCCATCAGGCAGCCACAAGTCTTTTCTCCAAGTCCATGATTCTCTTTTCTGTGGAGATGCTCATTTGTGCTGGATATTAGATTCCAGTTACAAGTGATATCATATGGTATTTGTCTTTGTCTTTCTGGCTCATTTCACTCAGTATGAGAGTCTCTAGTTCCATCCATGTTGCTGCAAATGGCATTATGTCATTCTTTTATATGGCTGAGTAGTATTCCATTGTGTATATATACCACTTCTTCCGAACCCAATCATCTGTCGATGGACATTTGGGTTGTTTCCATGTCCTGGCTATTGTGAATAGGGCTGCGATGAAGATGCAGGTGCACATGTCTCTTTTAGAGTAGAGTTTTGTCCAGATAGATGCCCAAGAGTGGGATTGCGGGGTCATATGGAAGTTCTATGTATAGATTTCTAAGGTATCTCCAAACTGTTCTCCATAGTGGCTGTACCAGTTTACATTCCCACCAACAGTGCAGGAGGGTTCCCTTTTCTCCACATCCCCTCCAGCACTTGTCACTTGTGGACTTATTAATGATGGCCATTCTGACTGGTGTGAGGTGGTATCTCATGGTAGTTTTGATTTGCATTTCTCTTATGATCAGTGATGTGGAGCATTTTCTCATGTGTTTGCTGGCCATCTGTATGTCTTCCTTGGAGAACAGTCTATTCAGGTCTTTTGCCCATTTTTCCATTGATTGATTGGCTTTTTTGCTGTTGGGTTGTGTAAGTTGCTTGTATTTTCTAGAGATTAAGCCCTTGTCCGTTGCATCGTTTGAAACTATTTTCTCCCATTCTGTAAGTTGCCTTTTTGTTTACTTTTGGGTTTCCACTGCTGTGCAAAAGCTTTTCAGTTTGATTAGGTCTTGTGGGTTTATTTTTGCTCTTATTTCTATTGCTTTGGGAGACTGACCTGAGAAATATTTATTCATGATGTTGATGTCGGAGAGTGTTTTGCCTATGTTCTCTTCTAGGAGTTTGATGGTGTCCTGTCGTATACTTAAGTCTTTCAGCCATTTTGAGTTTATTTTTGTGCATGGTGTGAGGGTGTGTTCTAGTCTCATTGCTTTGCATGCAGCTGTCCAGGTTTCCCAGCAATGCTTGCTGAATAGACTTTCTTTTTTCCCATTTTATGCTCTTGCCTCCCTTGTCAAAGATTAACTGAGCAAAGGTGTCAGGGTTTATTTCCGGGTTCTCTATTCTGTTCCATTGGTCTGTCTGTCTGTTTTGATGCCAGTACCACACTGTTTTGATGACTGTGGCTTTGTAGTATTTCTTGAAGTCTGGGAGAGTTATGCCTCCTGCTTGGTTTTTGTTTCTGAGGATTGCTTTGGCGATTCTGGGTCTTTTGTTGTTCCATATAAATGTTTGGATTGTTTGTTCTAGTTCTGTGAAAAATGTCATGGGTAATTTGGTAGGGATTGCATTGAATCTGTCGATTGCTTTGGGTAGTATGGCCATTTTTACAATATTGATTTTTCCAGTCCAGGACCATGGACTATCTTTCCATTTCTTTACATCTTCTTTGATTTCTTTGATTAAAGTTTTATAGTTCTCGGCATATAGGTCCTTTACCTCCTTGGTCAGGTGTATTCCGAGGTATTTGATTTTGTGAGGTGCAATTTTAAAAGGTACCATATTTTTGTATTCCTTTTCTAATATTTCATTGCTGGTATACAGAAATGCAACTGACTTCTGAATGTTAATCTATATCCTGCTACTTTGCTGAAGTTATGAATCAGTTCCAGTAGTTTTGGGGTTGAGTCCTTAGGGTTTTCTATGTATAGTATCATGTCATCTGCATACAGTGACAGTTTGATCTCTTCTCTTCCTATATGGATGCCGTTTATTTCCTTTGTTTGTCTAATTGCTGTGGCTAGGACTTCCAAAACTATGTTGAAGAGCAGTGGTGAGAGCGGGCATCCCTGTCTTGTTCCAGATTGGAGTGAGAAGGCTTTCAGTTTTTCCCCATTGAGGATTATACTTGCTGTGGGTTTCTCATAGATGGCTTTGATTGTATTCAGGAATGTTCCCTCTATACCCACTTTGGCGAGGGTCTTGATTATGAATGGATGTTGGACTTCGTCAAATGCTTTTTCTGCGTCTATTGAGATGATCATATGATTTTTGACTTCTTTTTTGTTAATGTGGTGTATGATGCTGATTGATTTGCGAATGTTGAACCATCCTTGTGAACCTGGGATGAACCCTACCTGGTCATGGTGTATGATTTTTTTGATATGTTGTTGGATTCGGTTGGGTAAGATTTTGTTGAGAATTTTTGCATCTATATGCATCAATGATATTGGCCGATAGTTTTCTTTTTTGGTGGTATCTCTGTCTGGTTTTGGAATGAGGGTGATGGTGGCATCATAGAATGTCTTTGGGAGTATTCCTTCTTCTTCAACCTTTTGAAAGAGTTTAAGGAGGATGGGCACCAATTCCTCTTTATATGTTTGATAGAATTCGCCTGTGAAGCCATCTGGTCCTGGACTTTTATTTGTAGGGAGTGTTTTTATGACATCTTCAATTTCATTTCTAGTGATCGGTCTGTTCAGTTGGTCTGTTTCTTCTTGATTCACTTTCAAGCAGGCTGTAAGATTCTAGGAAATTGTCCATTTCTTCCAGATTGTCAAACTTGTTGCCGTATACTTGTTCATAGTGTTCTCTTATGGTTTTTTGTATTTCTGCTGTATCCGTTGTGATTGCTCCTTTTTCATTTATAATTTTGGTTATTTGGGTTCTTTCTCTCCTCTTTTAGGTGAGTCTAAAAGAGGACGTTGTCAATTTTGTTTACCTTTTCAAAGAACCAGATCTTGGTTTTATTAATTTTCTCTATTGTTTTTTGAGTCTCTATTTTATTGATTTCTTCTTTGATCTTTATAGTTTCCTTCCTTCTGCTGACTTTAGGTCTTTTTTGTTCTTCTTTTTCTAATTCGTTTAGGTGGAGGGTTAAGGTTGTCAATTTGGGATCTTTCTTCTTTTTGGAGAAAGGCCTGTATTGCTATGAATTTCCCTCTGAGCACTGCTTTCGCAGCATCCCATAGATTTTGAGCGGTTGTGTCTTCATTATCATTTGTTTCAAGGTAGCCTTTAATTTCCTTCTTGATTTCCTCATTGACCCATTGGTTTTTTAGTAGCATGTTGTTTAGTCTCCATGTAGTAGGTTTTTCCTCTTTCCTCTTCCCATGGGTGATTTCTAATTTCATGGCATTGTGGTCAGAGAAGATACTTGGGATAATTTCTAGGCTCCTAAATTTGTTGAGGTTAGCTTTGTGTCCCAATATGTGGTCGATTCTTGAGAATGTTCCATGCGCACTTGAGAAGAACGTGTACTCTGCCTTTTTTGGATGTAGTGTCCTGAAGATATCAGTTAAGTCTAACTTTTCTATTGTTTCCTTTAGGATCTCTGTTGCTTTATTGGTTTTCTGTCTAGAGGATCTGTCCATTGATGTGAGGGTGGTATTAAAGTCTCCTACTATGATTGTATTCCCATTGATTTCTCCCTTTATGTCTGTTAATATTTGTTGTATGTATCTGGGTGCTCCTGTATTTGGGCCACATATGTTGACGATAGTAACATCCTCTCCTTGGATGGATCCCTTAATCATTATTAAGTAGTGTCCTTCTTTGTCTTTCTTTATGTCTTTTGTTTTAAAGTCTATTTTGTCTGATATAAGCGTTGCGACTCCTGCTTTTCTGTCATGTCTATTGACGTGAAATATTTCTCCCCACCCTTTCACTTTCAATCTATATGTATCTTTTGTCCTAAGGTGAGTTTCTTGTAGGCAGCATATTGAAGGTTTTTGCCTTTTTATACACTCAGTCTTTTGATTGGGGCATTCAGTCCATTGACATTTAAGGTGATAATTGATAGATGATTATTTAGTGATATGATCAATTGATTTATTGATTATTTATTAAAAATGGTTCTGAAGCTCATGTTCCAGTTGATTCTATGGTTCTCCATTCTTCCTTCCTTTTTTTGGTTGGATGGTCTCTGGTTATTATCTGCTTGAGTGTTTTATTTTTATTTTATTTTTTTTTTCATTTTTTGTGAATGCAATGTTTGGTTGTGCCTTGTGGTTGCCCTGTTTTTTCAGTGTGCTAACCACTTCCTATAATTGTGTGTTTTAGCCTGAGGATCCTGGAGGTTCAAACACTTCATTACTATATTAAAATTAAGAAGAGAAACATACAAAAAAACAAACAAAAAGGGTCAATTTATTTCCTAACATCCCTTGCCCACATTTTATGATTTTGATGACTCTTTTTTTTCTATTTAATTTCATTTTGTTTGAAGCATGTTCATGATTAAATCTGTATGCTGGCTTATTTGAGTGACTGCTCTCTGATTGTGGTTTCCTCAGTCCCAGTTCTTCCTCTTCTTCTTCTTATTTTTTTACTTTTTTCTTCCCTTTCCTTCCTTTCTTTTTGGTTTAGAGAAGCCCTTTCAGTATTTCTTTTAGCCTGGGTTTTGTGTTGCTGTATTCTTTTAGTTTTTGTTTGTTGGGAAATTTTTATTTCCCCTTCTATTTTAAATGATATTCTTGCTGGATAGAGTATTTTAGGTTGCATATTTTTTTTCTTTTAGCACTTTAAATATCTTTTGCCATTCCCTCCTGGCCTGTAGTGTTTCTGTAGAGAAATCAGCTGATAATCTTTTGGGGGTTCCCTTGTAGGTAACATTCTGCTTTTCTCTTGCCGCCTTTAGGATCCTCTCTTTATCACTAACTTTTGCCATTTTTATTATGATGTGTCTTGGTGTGTGTCTATTTGGGTTCAACTTGTTTGGGGCCCTCTGTGCTTCCTGTATCTTGAGCTCAGTATCCTTTAGATTTGGGAAGTTTCCAGTGATAATTTCTTCAAATATATTTTCCATTCCCTTATCTTTTTCTACTCCTTCTGGAATTCCTATTAGGCATAGGTTGGCCTGCTTTATATTATCCCATAGGTCTCTTATGTTGCTTTCCTGTTTTTTGATTTGGTTTTCTGTCTGCTGACCTGAATGGGTGATTTCCATTATTCTATCTTCCATATCACTGATTCGTTCTTCTGCATTTTTCATTCTGGTTTTTACTGCCCATAGTTCTGTTTGTATCTCTGCAAATGAATCTTCTGGCTTTTCTTGGCTCCTCCTTTTATTTTCTAGTTCCTTTCTGAGGGTGTCTGCATTACTGTTCATATCTTCTCTTAGTTCCTTCAGTATTTTCACTATTTCTCCTTTGAACTCCAGGTCTGTTAGACTGCAGAGAACTGTTTCATTGTTGACTGCTTTAGGTGAGTTCTCCTGTTGGTTTGACTGGGGGTGGTTTCTCAGCTTCTTCATCTTGCTTGCTCTTTTCTTTTTCTTGGTGGAGTATACTCTCCGTGGCCAGGTAGTGTTTGCCTTGTCACTGCCGTGGAATGTTTCCTGAGGGCTGGCATTGTTGGTCAGTCTTTTTTGAGGCACCTTGGCTTTTCTGGAGGGTGGGCAGGGCTGACAGGGTCTCTCTGAAGCAAAGGAGGACTTCCTGAGGACAGACAGGACTGGGAGGTCCACACTATGATGGGAGCAGATTTCACTTGGCTGGGCAGAGCTTGCTCTGGTGTTTTTGAGCTGGGGAGCTCTTGCAGGGGGCTGGTGGTGCTGGGCAGCTGTTCTGCAGGAATGTAGCACCCCCCCAAGGGCTGGAGCAGCTAGCCGGGGCACTGTGAACCCAAGAGGCTCTTCCCCAGAGCAGCCTGACTCAGGAGAACTATCCGAGAATGTAGGCAGATCTTTTCACACTCTGGCCAAGCTTGTTCTAGCTTTTCTTGGATTCAGTCCTTTTCCTGGGTGCTGGCAGTGTTTGGTGCTTCTCTGAGGGGGTGTAGCCCCTCTAAAGGGCAAGCAGGCCAGGGCAGGGATAGCTCCTGTGGTGGTAGGCTTCCAGCGATTGTTGAGGACAGCCCTGTTGGATGGCAGGCAGCCCCAGGTCCAGCATGTGTGTAAGTGGTGGAGGGTGGGATGCACTGGGATGCACAGCTTTCTGATAGCTGCTGGGCCAGTATGCTCGCTGTGGCATGGGGAGTATTCTCTCCCCTCCCCAACACTGGCTCAGACCCAGCTCTTCTCCCAGGTTCCCTCTGATGTGGCTTTCCACTTCCTCGCCCTTACCATATTGCTCCCTTCCCCTATGATGCTCTGCTTTCTAGTCTCCCATGCAGTCTCTGCCCCATCAAACTTGACAGACTTGTTTCTAGACCTCCCAAGCAGTCTCTGCTCCAGCCCCCAGCCCTTTCCCAGGGACTAACCTCTGGAGCCAAAGTCTCAGTGCCCAGCCCCCACCAAGGCATCTCAATTTTTGGTGACTGTGCCCGTAGTTCAGATGATCTGTTCAGTTCTCGCTTTGCTTTTCAGAACTCTGACTTACTGCTACACTCTTCTCTGCATCTGGAGATTCTTCCAGTTTGGTCGATCTTTCTGTCAAGTAGGTGACTTTCCAGGTGTGGGATCCCTTTCTCCTCCACAGTTCCCTTTTGGGAGCACCTTCCAGCTTGGATTCACCTTCTCTCACTCTCCTCTTTTCTCTTGTTTTACTTACTAATGTTACGAGATTCTTGCCATTATTGGAGTTTATGTTCTTCTGCCAGCGATTGATTGCTGTTCTGTGCAAGTCGTTTATCCTGCAGATGTGTTTTTTATGTGTGTGTTTGTGGGAGAGGGAGAGCATGTCCCCCTACTCTTCTGCCATCTTGCCTCCTCTTCCCAGGATATCTTTTTAACATTTCTGGTCCATTTGGTTGAAGATTGCTCAGTCTTTAGTTGTGAATTTTGTTGTTTTTAGGAGTGAAGTTGAGTTCCAGTCCTTATATTCCACCATCTTAATCCCATCTCCCCAAGATCTATTTCTAATTTTCCTGGGATACATCTCTCATGGAAATGCTTGGAAATAAATATTCCTTACTTTTGTATATTTCAGTGTTAATGTCCATAGATATACTAAAAACTGCAATTAATGTAATTTTAAAATTTTATATTTATTTTGATATTTATTTATATGTTATATAGCAACACATACATATATAACGCATTTTCTAAAGCATTATGAAATATAAATGAGATACATGGTATTAGAAAATATCAGATAACCACTGCCCCTTCTTGGCTATCAAGATAAACTCTCCCAGCATAGAGAAGTGAGCTTTCCTATCTGATTTTAGTGGTGCTAATATGCATTGAAATTATGTTACCACCTATGTCAATGAATCATATATATGCTTATTTTTAATGCATGTATTCAGTGATTTTTTTTTTGACTTTTGGCATTTCTTGGGCTACTCCCATGACATATGGAGGTTCCCAGGCTAGAGGTTGAATTGGAGCTGTAGCCACAGGCCTATGCCAGAGCCACAGCAATGTGGGATCCAAGCCATGTCTGCAACCTACACCACAGCTCACAGCAACGCCAGATCCTTAACCCACTGAGCAAGTTCAGGGATCGAACCCACAACCTCATTGTTCTAGTCAGATTCTTTAACCACTGCACCATGATGGGAACTCCTGTATTCAGTGATTTTTTAATTAGCTGTGCTTAATATTAACATTCCCCCAATAAATGGCTCAGGATAAGTATACCATCTAAGAAAATAAAAAAATCTTATGTACAATTAAAGCTCATGTTCTCAGTTGCAGGCTCAGCTGATCATTCAGTACCATGACAACTTTAATTAAAATATTATTCTATTTGTTTTTTATGTTTTTAAGCAACTCCCTAGGCCACACCCCTACAAAGATTCCAGGTTGGGCAGTCTGAGATTGATCCACAAAAGTAAAATTTTCAAAATGCCTCATATCCATGGACTATTTACAAATACTAGCTTAGAAATATCTCACAGACTTGTTTAATTAATTTTCTTTTCTACTGTTATTATATTATCTCATTTTACTCACCTTTAGAAAAGGCTTTATGTTAGAGTTCAGCTCCAACAACCAGGTCCAGCAGCCAGGGCATATACGTCCCAAAAGGAGATGAATGGCATCAGTGTTTGTAACAGAGACAGTCCCTTTGTCCCTTCTTTCAGGGCACTGAACTGCTCAAATTTTATTGGCATAACTGGTTGATTATATAGACAGTTTTTTACTACAGATTACATCATAGTGTTAAAAGTACATTGGTTAACTATTAGGCTTTGTTTTTTGATCACATGGTACAGTAGCAATATGTCATGTCTTAAAATCTTCAGCCTAACTAAATTTAGTGAGTACAATTCAAGGAGAAACAGGCACAACATATCATGTGGGAAAGAGGGGACCCACCACAAACCATCTCATGGCCAGCCAGTTCCCTCAAGCTGAAGAAGTTATAGACACAAAAAATCCTGTCTTCAGACTAGTGTCTATCTTCAAAGTGTCCTTGGCAGGGAAACAGTATGAGAAAATACAAATCAACTTAGCCAGATGTCACTAAAAGCTTCTAAAATCAAGGACAAAATTCACAGCTAGGTTTATTTTGATCATGAATAATATGTGTGTAACTTCTATAAACCTCATTAAAATCCTAACTCTAAAGTTTGCTGTATAACTAGTTAGTAGATAAACACTATGTTTTAATTAAATTGGATTTAAATAGGGGAAAGTCCTTCAGGATGAAATTCTTATTATATTATTGTTGTAATTTTGTTAAATCACAAATCACCACAGGAAAATAAGAATGGGAAATAAGAATAATAAGCAAATAATCAGGAAAGACTGAGGAAACCTGAATAACAAATAAAACAACAGGGAAGACTGGGTCACCTGAGAAAAAAATCCATGTTCTCTGGGGCAAACATGGAAATTGTTTTCCCAGGAAAGCCCCAATTCTTCCCCATCAACATCAGCATGAGAGCCATGTAACCTGAGGCCGGCCCTCGGATTGTACCGTACAGGCAGGCCTCAGCCTGCCCTTGGTTTTTCACTCTACAGGCAGGTCTCATCCTGCCCTCGGTTTTTCACTGTACAGACAGGCTTCTATCCTGACCAGAAGCCCACCTTTGGCTTGCACCATTCAGGCAGGCCCCTTTTTCTGATTAGGAGCCTGCTCTCATTTTTGTACCATTCAGGCAAGCTCCCTTCCTTGGCTCCTTGTATCTTCTTGGCTCCCTACAGTTTTATATTACAATGATGAAACAAGACAGTTTCTCAATTGGGGAAAAAGCATCTCATTATAGAGATTTAAAAAGAGGAATGAAATCTATTACAGAAGGGACATATCAATTAAATGTTGATCAACATATTCACATATTAGATTAAAAATGATATTACATTTTCCCCTATACTATTGTCTTGAAAAAATAAAACTTTGAAAGAATTGGGTTGTAGACCTGTAACCTCAAATTTCCATCCATTATCTTATTATTATTATCATTATTTTTTTGCCTCACCCACAGCATGTCAAAATTTCCATGCCAGTGATCCAATCCATACCACAACAGTGACCTGAGCCACAGCAGTGAAAAGCCTGGATCCTTAACTGAAAGGCCATGAGAGAACTCAGATATTTATTCTTTCAACACACTTTGATTAAGGAAATGTTAAATGGAGATATTGTGCTTTTTGTGGGACTGCAAGGATGAGAATAAAAGTGTCTCTAGTTATACATTACATAGAGTTGATTGCCCCTTTCAAGAGTCAAAAATTTTCTGCTTTCTCAATATTCTGATATTTGGTGTGCTAACAGATATTTTGGCTACCATTATATAATTGGTAGAAAGGCTATGGTTGACCATGCTATAGGCTCAATGGACATGTAAAAAGTGCTTGCTCAATTCAATTCATATATCTTATAATACTCTTTTAAGTTGTAGTTGTTAATCATCTATATTTAACTTTTTATTTAGATATTTTCAGACTTACAGTTTCCATATGCAGTCTAGCCAGCTTCATAGAAGCTAATATCTTACATGATTATAGCATAATTATTAACATAAATTAATTTACATTGATGCAATATTAACTAAACTATGTACTTTGTTTCACCAGTTATTCCTACTAAATCTTTTTTTTTTCTTTAACCAGGATCCAATCTAGAATATTCTTCAATTAGGATCCTGTCTCTTCAGTTTTCTGCAATCTGTGATTGTTCCATTTTCTTTTCTTTCTTGACTGACACTTTTCAAGATTTCTAGTCAAGTATTTTGCAGAATGTCTCTCAATTTAAGTCAGCCTGGTGTTTTTCCTCATGACTAACCTGAGTTATTCATTATGGGAAAAAGCATCAGCATGGTGATATGTGTGCCCTTTTCATATAATAAGACAATACATGGTGTTGATAGGTGCAACTACTGGTGATTTTAAAATTGGTCATTTAGTTAACATAGTGTATGTGAGATTTCCATACTGTAGGGTTATGATTCTTTATATTGTCACACACACACACACACACACACATATAATATATATATACATATATTTAAAAATACAGAGATATACATGTATATACATATGGAAGAAAATTTTAAAATATTTCATTAATATGTTGCCTCTACCAATTTCTATGGTGATGTTTTCACAGTAAATTGCCATTTACCTTATTATTTCAACATATTTCATTTGAAATTATTCTGTAAAGAGAAGTCATTCATATTTATTTATATTTATTTATATGAATATACAATCATTGATCTTTATTTTGTTCCTTGGGTTTATTAGCCAATACCAAAATCACTTATTTTCTTGCTCAAATCATTCCAGCTTTGCTAATGCAACCATCATTGGATTAGATCCTGCATGCTTTGCTTTTTGAACAAGTTTTTTTTGTTTGTTATGTTTGCACTTCCCACATCCTGACAGCACAATATGCTCCAGGTTTTTTTTTAATTTTCCTAGACTTAGCTCTAGAAACCACTTCTCCAAGTGGTTTCTGCTGTTTTTATTGAGAGGATGGTATTTGGAAATTAGGATATGGACAATATTTTCTATTTTCACATATACAGTAATATTTTTCCTTTAGGAATATACAAAAAATACTTACTATTTTTAATGATTTAACATTTTCTAGTCATTGTTATTGTAACCTTTCAATTGAAGACTATGTGATAGTTGAACATATTTAGATCTAGGAAGTGTATTCCTGAATTTGTGTTGAGAAAATTACTAGCTTTGTGGCCATGTGAACATTTGTTAATCTCTTTGATCCTTGGTGTCTTTGTCTGCAAAGTGACGGTTGTAATACCTGCCTGTTTGTGAAGATGAAATTACCTGCCTGTTTGCGAAGATGAAATTAGGTAATACATATAAAATATCTTGCACAACACAGATTATGTTAATCATTCAATCAATACATCCTTAACATAAATAGCTTGGTAATAATCTATTCAGACAGCCATGTTTATTCAACTATTTCTTCCTCTGTTCTACATTCACACTATTCATGATTTTATTTTTCTGAAGTAATGCAGACTACATATTGATCTGTCTCCTTTAGATAGGTAACTAGAATTAATATCTTTGAGGCCCAAACTGCAACTTTTTGATACATATTAGTGTTAGGCATTCTAGAACAGTTTGGCAAATTCTAATTTCTGTGAGTATATTCCCTATTTTCTTTGTTTTAGTTCAATGACCATGTTCTTAAGTCCATTTTTCAATGAAAAAAAAACCTGAGAAACCCTATGTTCTCACATTATTTCTCATGAATTCAATTGATAATTTGATAAAAGAACATAATCACTTCTTGTATCTTCATTTTCACATTATTGGCTTTGAGTTTTTGCCTTATGAGAATCTATTATGCAGTACATTCATTATACGTTTATGTATATTAGGGTGTAATAACTAAACTTTTTTTATTTTATTTTTTTGTCTTTTTGCTATTTCTTGGGCCGCTCCTGCGGCATATGGAGGTTCCCAGGCTAGGAGTCGAATCAGAGCTGTAGCCACCAGCCTACGCCACAGCCACAGCAACACTGGATCCGAGCCGTGTCTGCAACCTACACCACAGCTCACGGCAATGCCGGATCATCAACCCACTGAGCAAGGGCAGGGACCGAACCCACAACCTCATGGCTCCTAGTCGGATTCGTGAACCACTGCGCCATGACGGGAACTCCCACTAAACTTTTAAATACATATAATTGCATTGATAGAGAATTCGGTTTTATTACAGATCTTTAGAGAAGTATTTGAATAAAATGTCGAAATAAAAATTTTACAAGTGTTTTACCAGAGAATTCCATTATTAGAAATAAAGATGAAGACAATTAGAAAAATGAAGATGTTTCATATATAAGCTTTATTATTAGGCTATAAATTACTTGGAAAATATTAAACCCAAAGTATATAATCCAGGATGTAGAAACTTTCTTGGGCCTAATATAGATTTAAATTTTATTCTGTGATTATGAGATATAATTAAGAATGCTATTTACCATATCCTAAGGATTTTCTTATTAAGAGATAGTTTTACTTTTGCAAACTGGTTATAACAATACCATTGATTGTCTTTTTGGAAATACATGGTTGTTGTTTTGATATGCAATTAAAATATTTGACAATGCAATTATCCTGAAAGAAAATATGGGCCATATAGAAACAATGAAATAAAATTTGATTTAGCACATTTTGTTACATATTTACATGAATGTAATTGTCAAGAAATAAGGGGGGGGAATTCCATAGACATATTTTAACAGATAAGATTTATTGCTATGAGGTAAGTATCATTGCATTTGATAGATAATAAACATCCTTTACACAAACTCAAAACTGTTGTCCACTACATATTGCAAAAGTGTCACTGGCAAAGATGTTTCCTTTCTTATCAACTGTGGTGATGACAATAGTAGTGGACTAAGCTGCTGATGCAGGTCTGAGTAAGTAGGATAAACAATGCCATTATGAACATAAGCAATATGAGGTTCTAAAAGTCATTTTGTTTGAAAAAATACTGTCATTATTTTCAAATGGCTCTACTGTTTTATGGACATTTCCTAAAGGTGGATTTTTAGCAAATTCCAATGTTCTCTGATATAGTAGAGTATTTTTGCTTTGCTATTTTGGTATTTCTATTTAAATCCACAAAGGGAATTTCTGTCAAAACATCCTTGGTGACTATGGAATTATTTTTTAAACTTAAATATTCAAAATGTAACTGTTCTAGGCCAATATGGAATATGACATATGTACATGAAATTTATTTACATAAAATGGTAGAGTCCTGTGTACAAGTATATGAACGTGTATGTTTGAATTGTTATCTCTTAAATCTTGATTTTTTTTTTATCTTGGATAAGTTTTTAACTGCACTGTTCCTGTGTTTCTCAGCTATAAAATGTGTTAGCTGTTGTAGAGTTGTAAAGATTGAGTTCATTAACCGATTCTCTTTGAGTTGTGTGATTCTGTATGTTTGTGTAATTATCACCTACTGGTTCTATATTCCATCAAAACTGAAAATTGTATTTCATAACTAACCAATCTGTAGAATATGGTGTCAGTTTATTACATAAGTTATTGGAGAGTCAAGATAACTTGGGAGCATAAGGTATCCAAATTATACAGTGGTAAGGAATCATTGTTTATGGGAGACACATTGGGATTCAAGCAATGCAGAGGGAGGGTTTCTCAGAACTTCCTTTATCTGACTGGAGGCAGAACTTACTAGAGTGAAGCTGCCATAAATCTCTCTTTGTGGCTGTTTTGTCTGCCAGGAAGAAATTGTAGAAGCCCACCTGCCCTATGAGAAATAAATAATATCACAGAATTTGTTGTCTCCCACTTGTTCCCTTAGAAGCTCATTTATTTTTCCCATAGCAGCCATGCCTCCCTATCTTTTCCTTATATTAAGTTAGGTATATAAACTCTATATCTAATTACTGAGAAAGCCACTTTTTTGATACCCTCTTATATACATATAAATACATTTGGACAGTGGAAGATCATGGCACTGAGAGCTGTCCTGGGGTTAGGTGGGAGAGGAATGGAAAAAATCAGCTTAATGTTTTAGGAAGGTGCCCTGGGAGCTAGATGGTGGAAGGGGAGGGACCACAGGGGGAGACGCCAGGTCGGGTGGAGATTTCAGAAACACCTGAAAAAGGAAAGGCCCTCATTAGAGTGACCACAGGGGCATAGAAGGAAAGGAGTGACTCAAAAGGAATAGGGGACAGGTCTCTTGACCTGAGTTCCCCTGGATGTGGGCAGCAAAGGTTGAGAAGGAGCTGGAGTACTTGGCTCTCAATCAGTGCTCCACCATCCACCTGGTGCTCCCTAGGGCAGACTGGCAGCTACAGCCTTTCCCACATCTGCTTTCCTTGGAGACTAGGCAGAGCTATCCTTGGCCTATGCCATTTTGGGCACTGAGAAACAGGAGTCATGCAGGAAGGACCCAATGCATGGCCATCTGCTGACCAGTCTGGAGCCAGTGCCTTTGCCTCTGCTCAGCTGGCCCTGAAGCCACTGAGGTCTCAAACATTCTGTCAGGCCCCAAGGCCACTCACTGGGCTTAGCCAGTGCCTGGGACACCTTGAGGATGTTTGAGGGTGGTGGCAGAAATTCTTTCCACCCCTCTCCTTCCACTACACATCCCTCTTCTACACTTGGAATCAGAACTGCTTATTTTGAGCACAAATTTGATGATAACCAATAAAATCTATTAACTGAACCAACAGAAATAAATATACTTTGTCTATCCTCTTGTTAATCAACCTTTTGTCAGGTTAATTTATGTGCACTTATGCAAAAAATCCAAGAGGGTAGAATAAAAGTTTTTTCCTATCTTACAGAGTATATTGCATTGTATATAAGCATATGCACACAAAAGATACAATACATATTACATGCATGCATGTTTCCAAAAGCCAATAAGGGATATATCATTGCAGACATGCTATTTTATTTTATTTAAAAAAAATTTTTTTTTGTCTTTTTGCTATTTCTTGGGCCACTCCCGTGGCATATGGAGGTTCCCAGGCTAGAGGTCGAATTGGAGCTGTAGCCACTGGCCTACGCCAGAGCCACAGCCATGAGGGATCCGAGCCACGTCTGCAACCTACACCACAGCTCACAGCAATGCTGGATCGTCAACCCACTGAGCAAGGGCAGGGATCGAACTTGCAACCTCATGGTTCCTAGTCGGATTCATTAACCACTGTGCCACGATGGGAACTCCCTATTTTATTATTTTTATTATTTTTATTTGTAGAATTGGTAGTACAATGGCATTTTGTTATTTTTTTCTTTTTTCTTTTTTAAAAGGAATGAAATTCTATATGTGAACCTTGAAGACATTATGCTTGTTGTTGATTTCCAGTCATATTGCATTGTGGTTGGAAAAGATGCTTGATATGATTTCAATTTTCTTAAACTTATTGAGGTTGGATTTGTAGTCCAGGATGTGATCTTAGAGAATGTTCCATGTGCACTTGAGAAGAATGTGTATTCTGTTGCTTTTGGATGGAATGTCCTATAAATATCTATTAAGTCCATCTGGTTTAATGCTTCATTCAGGGCCTGTGTTCCCTTATTGATTTTCTGTCTGGTTGATCTGTCCATTGCTATAAGTGGGGTGTTAAAGTCCCTGACTATGATTGTGTTATTGTCAATTTCTCCTTTTAAGGTTGTTAGCAGTTGCCTTATATATTGTGGTGAACCTGTGTTGGGTGTGTAGATATTTAAAATTGTTATATCATCTTCTTGGAGTGATCCTTTGATCATTATGTAATGACCTTCTTTGTCCCTGAAAATATTCTTCATTTGAAGGTCTATTTTGTCTGATATGAATATTGCTACTCCAGCTTTCTTTTGATTCCTGTTTGCATGGAATATTTTCTTCCATCCTCTCACTTTCAATTTGTGTGTTCCTAGAAGTGAAGTGGGTCTCTTGAAGACAGCATATATATGGGTCTTGTTTTTGTATCCATTCAGCGAGTCTATGTCTTTTGGCTGGGGCATTTAGTCCATTCACATTTAAGGTAATTATTGATATGTATGTCCTTATTGCCATTTTATTAATTACTTTCGATTTGTTTTTGCTGCTCTTTTTCCTTTCCTTCTTCTCTTGTTCTTTTCTGCCTAGAGAAGTTCCTTTAGTATTTGTTGTAAGGCTGGTTTAGTGTTGCTGAATTCTCTCAGCTTTTGCTTATCTGTGAAGGTTTTGATTTCTCCTTCAAATCTGAAGGAGAGCCTTGCTGGGTAGAGTAATCTTGGTTGGAGGTTTTTTCCTTTCATCATGTTAAGTATATCATGCCACTCCCTTCTGGCCTGCAGAGTTTCTGTTGAAAAAATCTGCTGATAACCTTATCAGGGTTCCCTTGTATGTTACTTCTTTCTTTTCCCTAGCTGCTTTCAAGATTTTCTCTTTGTCTTTAATTTTGGTCAGTTTGATTAGTATGTGTCTCGGGGTGTTCCTCCTTGGGTTTATTTTATATGGTACTTGTTGTGCTTCCTGGATTTGAGTGAGTGGTTCCTTCCCCATGTTAGGGAAGTTTTCAGCTATTATCTCTTGGAATATTTTTTCTGTCTCCTTCTCTCTCTCTTCTCCTTCTGGCACCCCTATAATACAGATGTTGTTGCGTTTCACATTGTCCCAGAGTTCTCTGAGGCTCTCTTCATTTGTTTTCAATCTTTCTGCTCTTTTTTGTTCTGCATCCGTAATTTCCACTAAGCTGTCCTCCACCTCACTTATTCATTCTTCTGCCTCCTGTATTCTGCTGTTAGCTGCTTCTAGTGAAATTTTTTATTTCAGTTATTGTATTTTGCATCTCTTCTTGTTTGAGTTTTATATCTTGTATCTCTTTGGTCAGTGTTTCCTGTAAGTTATCCATCTTTACCTCCAGTTTATTTCCAATGTCTTGCATCATCTTCAGGATCAACAGGCTAAAGTCTTTTTCCTGGAGGCTGAGAATCTCCTCATGTCTTAGCTGATTTTCTTGGGTTTTTCCTTTCTCCCTCATCTGAGTTATAGTTCTCTGTCTTTTCATGTTTATAGGTTTTTGGTGTGGTGACCTTCTTACAGATAATAGAATTGTAGCCTCTCTTCCTTCTGGTGTCTGCCCCCCTGTGGCTGACGTCAATATGGGGGCTTGGTGTAGGCTTCCTGATGAGAGAGGCTGATGCCTGCACCCTGGTTGGAGGAGCCGATTCTACTCCCTTTGATGGGTGGGGCTTAGTCTTTGGATGGGATTAGAGGCAGCTGTGTGCCTGAGGGGTCTTTAGGTAGCCTGTTTACTGAGGGTGTGAAGGAAGGGAAGGGAAAGAGGGAGGGAGGGGGAAGAAACAAAAAGAAGGATAAAAGGAAGGCTGTGATCCCACCTGGGTTGTTGTTTGCCCTGGGGCTTCTCAGCAGTTGGCTGATGGGTGGGGCCAGATTTTCCCAAAATGGCCACCTCCAGAGAAAGGCAGCTGCTGAATATTCCCGAGAGCTTCACTTTCAATGTCCCTCCCTCACAAAAGCCATGTTCACCCCTGTTTTCCCAGAATGTCCTCCAAGAACTGTGGTCAGGTTTGACCCCAATTCCCTTGGAGACTTTGATTTGCCCTGGGACTCAGTGCACGTGAATGTCTATGTGTGCCTTTTAAGAATGGGGTCTCCGTTGCCCCCAGTCCCATGGAGCTCTTGCACACAAGCCCCACTGTCCTTCAATGCCAGATGCTCTGGGGCTCTTTCTCTCTGGGCCAGACCCCCACATGAGAGAGTTTGTTGTGTGGCACAGAACTCTCACTCCTGTAGGTAAGTCTCTGTAAACCAGTTAGTTTCCAGTTTGTTGAGCTTCCCACGCAGGAGGTATGGGGTTGTTTATATCGTGAAATCACCCCTCCTACCTCTTGATGTGTCCTCCTCTTTTTCTTCTGGATTAGGGTATCTTTTTTAAGGTTTCTGGTCCATTTTGGTGAAGAGTGCTCAGTCTTTAGTTGTGAATTTTGTTGTTTTTAGGAGAGAAGTTGAGCTCCAGTCCTTCTATTCTGCCATGTTAATCCTGTCTTAGACATGCTATTTTAAAATACTATCCTCCTTTTCTTCCAACAACACCCAGATATCAATTATGTTTCTGCCTGTAGCATCAATCAATATTTGTTTCTATGTCAAAACTCATGGCCACTGAGGGAAGATTTTTCTCATAATGCTTTTCATTGCTTCTTCAGCCTCTTTGTTTCTTACACTGTATATAGGAAGTTTTAATATTGGTAGCAAAAGGGTATAGAACACAGACAGGATTTTGGCTGTATCCTGTGAGTACCTTGAGGCAAATCCCCAGATAAGTAAATATTATTGTTCCATAGAAGAGTCACCACTGTGAGGCTGGAGGCACATGTGGAGAAGGCTTTGTATCTGACCATCAGAGACTGTATCTTCAGGACAGTGAGGATTCCCTGGTAGCAACTAACCACCATGAAAAAGGTAGCCATTGAGGTGGTTCCTAAACCTCACTGTACCAGGTGTCAGAACAGGAGAGTAGAAAGTAATGGGATGTCCCAGAAAAAACAGTTAGTGACATTGGGCCCACAGAAATACAGACCAAAAAATTAGTCAAGTGGGTGAGTGAGTGGGAACAACCAAGTAGGTAGGAAGCCATCACCAGGTGCATGCAGAACATAGTGGTCATGAGACCTTTGTAGTGAAGTGGGCAGCAAATGTCAAATTACAGATCATGGGCCATTGCAGCCAGGAGGAAGTATTCTGTGGTCAGGAGCATGCTGACAAAGGAATCCTGAAGAAGATAACACCTGTAAGAAATGACTTTCTGTCATTCTAGGGAGTTCACCAACATCTTAGGAGTGGACTGAGGAACAGAAATTCAAGAAAGCCACCTGGCTAAGGAAAACATATTTGGGAGAATGGAGCTGGGCAGTGATGAGGATGACTGTGATAAGCCAAATGTTGCCCACCACAGTAACGAGATAGATCAGGAGAAACAGCACTGATAGGACTGTATTCAGTTCAGGGTCATCGGTCAGCCCCAGGGGGAGGAATTCAGTTATCCCACTGACATTTCTGTTAGCCATTTATGTGGCTCCTCTTAGATGGATCTACAGAGAATGAAAGGAAAAAGAAAATAAGCAAAGATCAGAGTTCCTGTTGTAGTTCAGCAGGTTAAGAAACCAACCAGTATCCATGAGGATGCAGGTTCAATCCCTGGCCTTACTCAGTGGATTAATGATCCAGCATTGCCACCAGCTTCAGCATAGTTTGCAGATGTAACTTAAATCTGGCATTGGTGTGGCTGTGGTATAGCCTGGAGGCTGCAGCTGCAGCTTGAATTCAATCCCTAGCCTGGGAACTTCTATATTAGGTGCAGTCCTAAAAAGAAAAAAAAAAGAAAGAAAAGAAAAGAAGCAAAGGTAAGGTTTGAACATGTGAAGTCCATCTACTAGCATCTTATAAAACTGCAGGGTTTCTGTTAATAAAAATAATCATCAGTGAATTCAATTCTTGCCAAGTATGAATAGTTACCCTAATACAAAAAAAAAAAAACTTTATTAGGAACAAAGTCTCACCAAGGGATATAAACTAGCATTATGCACCACAGAAACTCCTGGAAAAATTAAAATCCCCATGAAGTGCCTTAATAGGAATGATTACAGAGAATGCTCAGGAGAGGGATCCTAGATAATGGTATATTTCAGATTCCAGAACACAAGTCAAGAACCTCATATTTTAAGAAAGAGCATTGCTTAACAGAGAACAAAAAACTCAATGTTTAACAGGTAAATTCTTGAGACATCTAGAAAAATAAATCTAGATGTTATTCTCTATGACATCTTTTTTAATTTTGACAAAAAACACACAACATATATTAAATAATAAAAACAACAAATGAGCAGTATATTTGTGTATATGTGTGTACATATATATATATGCATGTATATGATATCATCTAATAAAATTAATATTGTCCATAAAAATGGAAAATGAGATTTGGCAGTGTCTAGAATATAGAATAAAAAATGTAAACATTTTCTGTGCTAACATGACTTACTTGATGCAGGATGTTGTTCTTTGCTACTCCAACAGATATTTACAATTTAATCCTCTGATTTCCTGAAGCATTTATTATCCAATGGCTTGAATTAGTCCATATAAGATTGTTTTCTGATATGATTAAGTCAAAACCTTTAAAATACATTTTAATCCCAGCAGTCAAAATTCTCAAGTTCAATTTCAAGGAAAATACATATGCTGTTGGCACATTAGATCATATACAAATCTGGATTTTTATCCAGGAAAAGTTAGATATTTAGTTAATTTTATTTTAGGTTTTATCCATGACCCAAAATACATGAAAAACAAGTTTCTGATATTTAATGCTTTTGACAATTGGTTAAATAATTTTTAAGGAAATCTTTCTTTGTTGCAGGACTTTAGGAATGTATACAACTATGTTTTGAGAGTCCTAATAAGAAATACAGAACATGTTTTACATTGATTTGACAATTAAATCTATTTTCTTTGAATATTAATGAATATGGAGTTCTATAATCCATGCTTTGGGAATAATATTTCCCTGATATTGAATAAGGTTTTCATATCCCAGATTGTATTTTAATTTTTGGGTAATTTATCCAATTAAGACACTAGAATAAATATTGGGTTCAAATTTTTTTTTAACCCTATGGGATCAACATAAGAATAATTTTTAGTAATATTGAGTAGGCTGATATTTGGGGGATAGAATGGAAAATATAAAAGAGGTAAATATAGAATGAAATGGTATGCTAAATGTAAAAAAGGAGAGAGGCAAGTAAAATTAAGATGCTAAGGTGAATCAAATGCAATCAAATCAATAAAAACAGCTGCACAAGAAAAGGTGGTGAAAAATTACAGTGACTTTAAAGTGAAGCAATAGTGAAAACAAACTAACACACAGAAAATTTTTTTTTAGAGCCTCACCCAAGGCATATGAAGTTTCCAGGCTAGTAGTCTAATCAGAGCTGTTGTTTCTGGCCTATGCCAGAGCCACAGCGATGCCAGATCCAAGCAGCATCTGCAACCTACACCACAACTTACAACAATGCCTGATCCTTAACCCACTGACCAAGGCCAGGGATTGAACCTGCAACCTCATGGTTCCTGGTTGGATTCATTTCCACTGCACCACTATGGGAACTCTACACAGGAAATGTTTTAAGCAGCTTTATCAGAAAGAGTGTTTCCTTTTCTTTGGCGGCCAAAATTTAATTAAGATCTTAGCTAGGATGATTTGTCTGTATTAAACATCTAGTGCACTCCTGGAACTTCACAACTATTATCGCTAATAATTCTGTGAGTTTAGTTAATTAAATATTCTGATTCATATATTTCACATTATAGGTGACCCAGATTAATTGAAGAAATAGTCCTAATTTGTACTTTAAGACATAATAGAACAAGTTGTAACAAAATAATTATCTAGTGTAAAAATCTATGTTTCTTTCACCTTTTTTCATACATGTTTTCAATACTGAGAAACCAAGGAGCAAATACTAAAATGATGAATTTTAAAACACATTGCATAAAGAATTGTAGAAAAGATAGGAAAAGTTAGATTCAGGATGGTATTTTAGCAAAAACTGAACATCTGATGAGCCTAAGAATGAAGAGTGAGACTAAATGTAGATCTTAAGGCTTTAGAAGATGTATCTAAGAACAAAAAGAGAAACATGTCTTGCTTACACTGAAAAAATACATTTATTTAATTAGTAAATCAGATAAGTGTTGATTTGTGGGGTCAGGGTGCAGTAGACAGATATTAGAGCATTTTTTAGAGCATACTCAATATCAGGTTAGACTTTTGGTGATTTGACTATTTGACCCTTAAATGCCCATGATTCTGGGAATTGAAATTTGTTCACAGGCCGCATTTGACCTAGGACAACTGAAAATTGCCATCAAACGTGGGATGCATGTAGTCACTCTGTGCTCATGGCACTATATCAAATCTCAAATCTTAGAAAGATAAATTAATTGCATTGGTTTGAGTCTCTCAATAAATATAAAAAATGATCATGACAATAAAGTAGCCAGTCCAGATGATGCTAGCACCTTATTTTTCCAATGAGTTAGGCCATTTCCAAAATGCAAACTCCAAGGCTACACATATGAACTTTTTCAAATTAACATGTATTCAATAGTGGTTCTCTGAGTGCTTGGAGGAAAATTATATGCAACCTTCTGCTGAGCCTAGATTTCTCTAAATATTGATATTGTACTGTAACTAATTTTATGTATGAGGTTTAGGAAATGGAGCTGCAAGTGTCCATTCTCAATTTTTGTTGCTGATATTTTACATGACAATTTATGGAATAGCATCAGTTACCTAATTGATGAAGTCCTCGCTTATTTCCTATTGACCAATTATATGTGTCATTTAACCACATTTGGAATCTCTTTAACCACTTTCATTTACTTTTAGAATACATACACTTGTGTGTGTATACACACACACATATACTGTGTTTGCATGTGTATGTTTTCCAGTACATATTCTACAAATTTGCACAAACCATCATTTGCCTCAGAATTCTAGGACAGTTTTTTTTGTTGGTGGTGTTCTCATTTAACCATCCACCTCCTGTTCATAGTATAATATGGTAGCTATTTGTTAGATTAAGTTGAAAGTCATTAATAGAAAAAAATAAAAATCATTATTTTCCATAAAATAGCCGCCATCCCATACATTCACACTTAGTAAACTGCTCTTTTATTTATGTCCTGGGAGTTCAGCCCTTTATTTTACAGAGTGTACATTGTAAGAGAATTTATTTAAAAATTATAAATAGTTCAGATTTTTTGGAGCTTCAATAACCTTAACTCTATATCATTTCTGTGTTTCATACTCTAGGATATGAGACAGTGAATGTTCTTAAAAAATTGTGAAGGACTATGAAAAATTAAATTTGCTGATTATTATTATTTTACTATTTATATTAGCTTGAAAATTAAAACCTTCAGGAGTTACCACTGTGTTTAAGTGTGTTAAGAATCTGACTGCAGTGGCTTGAGTTGCTGCAGAAGCACACTTCCATCCCCACTCAGTGCAGTGGGCTAAAGGAGCTGATGTTGCCACAGCTACATCTTGGATTCAGTCACTGACCTGAGTCCATATTCTAAGGGTGTGGGTTGCAGACATAAAAAAAATTAAAAAAATACTTTCATGCAAAAACATTTACATGAATGCCTCATTCATAAATGCAGCCTTATAAGATACAATTTCAAATAATATATGAAATGATTTTGGAAAATTGAGAAAGGCTATACAAATGTTACATCTGTTTCTGGTGTTGGTGCTGTTGTAGGTATTATTACATTCTTAAAGTAACCTTTCAGGAGTTCCTGTCTTGTCTCACTGGTAAAAAACCCAACTAGTACCCATGATGATGAGGGTTCAATCCCTGGCCTTATTCAGGGGGTTAAGGATCTGGCATTGCCCTGAGCTGAGGTATAGGTTGCAGACATGGCTAAGATATAGCATTGCTATAGCTATGGTGTAGGCCAGCAGCAACAACTCTGATTTGACCCCTACCCTGGGAACTTCCATATGCCATGGGTGCAGCCATCAAAAATAAGACAAAAAATAAATAAAAATAAAAAGTAATCTTTCATATGAACTTCTGTGAATGAATGTCCAATATATAGTAAGCATTTCAGTTTATTAACTTCACAGAGTGAAACCATTAAGTTACATGACTGTCACTGAGGAAAAAAAGTAATCTAACAAGTCATGTAAGACCAATAATTAATTTTATTCAGCTGTGTTGTTGTAATGCTTAGCCTACCTGCCACTAGTATTTAAAATAAATTCTAATCGCTTCTCGGCCTTTTGGCTAAGATCAAGTGTAGTATCTGTTCTTATCAGTTTAATAACTGATACATCCTCTATCCAAGGACAATATCTTAATTTTAATATAGTAATGAAGTGTTTGAACTTACAGGACCATAAGGCTAAAACACACAATTATAGGAAGGGGTTAGCATACTGAAAAAACAGGGCAACCACAAGCCAAAACCAAACATTGCATTTGCAAAAAATGAAAAAAAAAAATGCACTCAAGCAGATAATAACAGGAGACTATCCAACAAAAAAAAAAAAAAAAGGAAAGGAAGAATGGAGAACCATAGAATCAACTGAAACACGAGGTTCAAAATGGCAATAAATAATCATCTATCAATTATCACCTTAAATGTCAATGGACTGAATGCCCCAATCAAAAGACTGAGTGTATAAAAAGGCAAAAACCTTCAATATGCTGCCTACAAGAAACTCACCTTAGGACAAAAGATACATATAGATTGAAAGTGAAAGGGTGGGGAGAAATATTTCACGTCAATAGACATGACAGAAAAGCAGGAGTCGCAACGCTTATATCAGACAAAATAGACTTTAAAACAAAAGACATAAAGAAAGACAAAGAAGGACACTACTTAATAATGATTAAGGGATCCATCCAAGGAGAGGATGTTACTATCGTCAACATATGTGGCCCAAATACAGGAGCACCCAGATACATACAACAAATATTAACAGACATAAAGGGAGAAATCAATGGGAATACAATCATAGTAGGAGACTTTAATACCACCCTCACATCAATGGACAGATCCTCTAGACAGAAAACCAATAAAGCAACAGAGATCCTAAAGGAAACAATAGAAAAGTTAGACTTAACTGATATCTTCAGGACACTACATCCAAAAAAGGCAGAGTACACGTTCTTCTCAAGTGCGCATGGAACATTCTCAAGAATCGACCACATATTGGGACACAAAGCTAACCTCAACAAATTTAGGAGCCTAGAAATTATCCCAAGTATCTTCTCTGACCACAATGCCATGAAATTAGAAATCACCCATGGGAAGAGGAAAGAGGAAAAACCTACTACATGGAGACTAAACAACATGCTACTAAAAAACCAATGGGTCAATGAGGAAATCAAGAAGGAAATTAAAGGCTACCTTGAAACAAATGATAATGAAGACACAACCGCTCAAAATCTATGGGATGCTGCGAAAGCAGTGCTCAGAGGGAAATTCATAGCAATACAGGCCTTTCTCCAAAAAGAAGAAAGATCCCAAATTGACAACTTAACCCTCCACCTAAACGAATTAGAAAAAGAAGAACAAAAAAGACCTAAAGTCAGCAGAAGGAAGGAAACTATAAAGATCAAAGAAGAAATCAATAAAATAGAGACTCAAAAAACAATAGAGAAAATTAATAAAACCAAGATCTGGTTCTTTGAAAAGGTAAACAAAATTGACAACGTCCTCTTTTAGACTCACCTAAAAGAGGAGAGAAAGAACCCAAATAACCAAAATTATAAATGAAAAAGGAGCAATCACAACGGATACAGCAGAAATACAAAAAACCATAAGAGAACACTATGAACAAGTATACGGCAACAAGTTTGACAATCTGGAAGAAATGGACAATTTCCTAGAATCTTACAGCCTGCTTGAAAGTGAATCAAGAAGAAACAGACCAACTGAACAGACCGATCACTAGAAATGAAATTGAAGATGTCATAAAAACACTCCCTACAAATAAAAGTCCAGGACCAGATGGCTTCACAGGCGAATTCTATCAAACATATAAAGAGGAATTGGTGCCCATCCTCCTGAAACTCTTTCAAAAGGTTGAAGAAGAAGGAATACTCCCAAAGACATTCTATGATGCCACCATCACCCTCATTCCAAAACCAGACAGAGATACCACCAAAAAAGAAAACTATCGGCCAATATCATTGATGCATATAGATGCAAAAATTCTCAACAAAATCTTACCCAACCGAATCCAACAACATATCAAAAAAATCATACACCATGACCAGGTAGGGTTCATCCCAGGTTCACAAGGATGGTTCAACATTCGCAAATCAATCAGCATCATACACCACATTAACAAAAAAGAAGTCAAAAATCATATGATCATCTCAATAGACGCAGAAAAAGCATTTGACGAAGTCCAACATCCATTCATAATCAAGACCCTCGCCAAAGTGGGTATAGAGGGAACATTCCTGAATACAATCAAAGCCATCTATGAGAAACCCACAGCAAGTATAATCCTCAATGGGGAAAAACTGAAAGCCTTCTCACTCCAATCTGGAACAAGACAGGGATGCCCGCTCTCACCACTGCTCTTCAACATAGTTTTGGAAGTCCTAGCCACAGCAATTAGACAAACAAAGGAAATAAACGGCATCCATATAGGAAGAGAAGAGATCAAACTGTCACTGTATGCAGATGACATGATACTATACATAGAAAACCCTAAGGACTCAACCCCAAAACTACTGGAACTGATTAATAAATTCAGCAAAGTAGCAGGATATAGATTAACATTCAGAAGTCAGTTGCATTTCTGTATACCAGCAATGAAATATTAGAAAAGGAATACAAAAATATGGTACCTTTTAAAATTGCACCTCACAAAATCAAATACCTCGGAATACACCTGACCAAGGAGGTAAAGGACCTATATGCCGAGAACTATAAAACTTTAATCAAAGAAGATGTAAAGAAATGGAAAGATATTCCATGGTCCTGGACTGGAAAAATCAATATCGTAAAAATGGCCATACTACCCGAAGCAATCGACAGATTCAATGCAATCCCTACCAAATTACCCATGACTTTTTTCACAGAACTAGAACAAACAATCCAAACATTTATATGGAACAACAAAAGACCCAGAATCGCCAAAGCAATCCTCAGAAACAAAAACCAAGCAGGAGGCATAACTCTCCCAGACTTCAAGAAATACTACAAAGCCACAGTCATCAAAACAGTGTGGTACTGGCATCAAAACAGACAGACAGACCAATGGAACAGAATAGAGAACCCGGAAATAAACCCTGACACCTTTGCTCAGTTAATCTTTGACAAGGGAGGCAAGAGCATAAAATGGGAAAAAAGAAAGTCTATTCAGCAAGCATTGCTGGGAAACCTGGACAGCTGCATGCAAAGCAATGAGACTAGAACACACCCTCACACCATGCACAAAAATAAACTCAAAATGGCTGAAAGACTTAAGTATACGACAGGACACCATCAAACTCCTAGAAGAGAACATAGGCAAAACACTCTCCGACATCAACATCATGAATATTTTCTCAGGTCAGTCTTGCAAAGCAACAGAAATAAGAGCAAAAATAAACCCACAAGACCTAATCAAACTGAAAAGCTTTTGCACAGCAGTGGAAACCCAAAAGTAAACAAAAAGGCAACTTACAGAATGGGAGAAAATAGTTTCAAACGATGCAACGGACAAGGGCTTAATCTCTAGAAAATACAAGCAACTTACACGACCCAACAGCAAAAAAGCCAATCAATCAATGGAAAAATGGGCAAAAGACCTGAATAGACTGTTCTCCAAGGAAGACATACAGATGGCCAGCAAACACATGAGAAAATGCTCCACATCACTGATCATAAGAGAAATGCAAATCAAAACTACCATGAGATACCACCTCACACCAGTCAGAATGGCCATCATTAATAAGTCCACAAGTGACAAGTGCTGGAGGGGATGTGGAGAAAAGGGAACCCTCCTGCACTGTTGGTGGGAATGTAAACTGGTACAGCCACTATGGAGAACAGTTTGGAGATACCTTAGAAATCTATACATAGAACTTCCATATGACCCCGCAATCCCACTCTTGGGCATCTATCTGGACAAAACTCTACTCTAAAAGAGACACGTGCACCCGCATCTTCATCGCAGCCCTATTCACAATAGCCAGGACATGGAAACAACCCAAATGTCCATCGACAGATGATTGGGTTCGGAAGAAGTGGTATATATACACAATGGAATACTACTCAGCCATATAAAAGAATGACATAATGCCATTTGCAGCAATATGGATGGAACTAGAGACTCTCATACTGAGTGAAATGAGCCAGAAAGACAAAGACAAATACCATATGATATCACTTATAACTGGAATCTAATATCCAGCACAAATGAGCATCTCCACAGAAAAGAGAATCATGGACTTGGAGAAAAGACTTGTGGCTGCCTGATGGGAGAGGGAGGGAGTGGGAGGGATCGGGAGCTTGGGGTTATCAGACACAACTTAGAATAGATTTACAAGGAGATCCTGCTGAGTAGCATTGAGAATTATGTCTAGATACTCATATTGCAACAAAACAAAGGGTGGGGGGAAAAATGAATACATGTAAGGATAACTTGATCTCCTTGCTGTACAGTGGGAAAAAAATAAATAAATAAAAAAGAAATTTCCCTAAGCCCCTTGAGTGAAAGAAGCACAGGGACTGGCCAACTTCCCACACGCATGCCACTGATATCCCCCAATTTATTCATCACCAGCACCTTCTTTATCCACCTACCTAAATGCCAGAATGTTGGGAGCTTGGAAATGGACAGCTCACATTACCAAACCAATGCTATGTGGATATTGGCTCCTGCTCTGAGGAACACAAGGCATGCCAAAATCCAGTGAATGCTTCAAGCATTCTCAGCACACTGCCACCCAACCAGGCTAACCATCCACCTCCAAATGCTCAAGGGACAACAGTGCCCACTGCCTGACATGAGCCTTCTTAGAGCAGAGAGTCCATGGTGTCCAGGAAACAACTGATACACTTCTGGGTGCTTGCTGTGGGAACTGCACAGGACACTATCAGCCTCAACACTGAGCATGCATTTTTAGTACCTTGGAGCTCCTACCTGTTATAGCATTTGAGATGCTCTTGGGATAGAAGGTACTCTGGTGCCCCCATGTGGACATCTGTCCTAAAATCCACTTTCAAGCTTTCCCACTTTCTCTGGCTCAGCAGTTCTAGTGTTTGCACTGGCAGGGGGCCAGATGCAGATTAGGTCCCATTCCCTGCTTTCATGAAATACCAAATAGTGTCTTTCAAACTGGGCTCTTTCACTCTCAAAAGCATTCAGAGCCCTGAGACCAACCTACAATCTGACTCACTGTTTAAACCCCAGCTCCCTACCCATCATGGCATGCCAGGCTTCTTCCTCTTTTATATAATCCTGCACTTATCTATGTATGAAGATAGATGTGTATGTATGGAATGATTGATTTTTTTCTTAATTTTCCACCTGGGATTCTTTTTTTTTTTTTCTTACCTTTCTCTCTTTCCCTCATTCTTTCAAAATTTATTGACCCCACCTGTAGCATCTGTTTCTGGTTTACCTATTGATGTTTTCCAAGACATATTGGTTACCAAACCAACCAAAGGGACAAAGGCATATCTTTGACCCAGGTTTCCTAGAGGGATCTCAGTGACAACTTGCTTTATATCCATCAATCTATGGCCTTAAATGCCCAACCTGACTATAGGTCATATTTCCATATCCAGCGCCTAGAAAGAAGAGAAGAGTCACACATGAAAAGAAAATGATGGTGTTTCATGGGACAACATAAGGGACAATGCCCAATGATGGGCACAGCTGCTTTCCAAAAATATCACTGTTCATGCACCTGCCACATAAAACATGCAGGCACTGTATCTGGATCCCAATACCCAGGTCTGGCTAGCCTTCCAAAATAAACAAATAAACCACTGATACCAACCAAAGGAAAAACAAAACAAACAACCAAATTGAAAAATGCAGAAAAGACCTGAATAATCCTTTTCCTTAACCAAATGTACAGAGGGCAACCAGCACAGGGAAAATGAACACCATTGCTCATTAAGAGGGAAATGCAAACAAAAATGAAGCTGAGGTACCCCTTCACCCCTCTCTGAATGGCCATCATTAGTACATCTTCAAATAAAAAATCCTGGACTGGATGTGGAAATGACAGTGCCCTCCTACAGTGAGGGTGTGTAGGTAAGTTTGAACAATGACTAAGGAGCACAGGAACTAGGTCATTTGAAACATAAACATAGTACAAGCTAATGACCCAGCAATCCCACTCTTGGGCACATATCCTGAAAATGTTCTTTTCAAAAAGTGAAATGCCCCACTATGGTCATGCAGCACTATTCACCATAGCAACACACAGAAACCCATTCTTTGTCCATGGGCAGATGATTGGATTAGGAAGAAGATGTCCATATACACAATGCTATAGTACTCAGCCAAACAATGGGTGAAGGAAATGCCATTGACAGCAGCATATATGGTAAGAAAAACTCACATACTAAATGAAATATGTCCAAAAGAGAAGAAAAATACAATGGGAAACCCCTACCCTCTGGACTCTGACAAATGACACCAATGAACTTTTCTACAGGAAAGAAATGCATGGACTGGAAAACAGCTTTGGGGTTGCCAGATTGGATAGAGAGGCTGTCGGGAGGACTGGCATTTGGAAGGTCATACTTCCAAACAATTGCCCATGGAGATGGTCAGCAGAGAGATGCTTTTTTTTTTTCTTTTTTTAGCACAGGAACCTATATCTAGTCACACGTTTTGGAAACAAATGGTGGAAAATGTGAAAAATGTGTATGTATATCCCTGTACAATTGGATCATTTCATCTTTGAAATGAAATTGAGACCCACGAAATAAGGATAATTGCAAATAATAAATTATTAAAAGACCCGACATTATTAGTGGATCACAGTTCATCAGAGAAGGTATCAGGGATGAGACTGCTGCCTCAGGAGAAAAGAGATAGGCACACTGACTCTGTTGAACCTGGCAAGACTTTATAGCATAGCAACATCTGAATAGACAAAATTACCTAGCATGTATGAATTTATTTCTGTGAAAACATGTTTATCTTTTCATATTTTTTAATTTCCCACTATATACCTGCTTGTTGCATGCAGATACACTCTGCCTGGGAAATGAATCCATTCCTATGCTGGACCTCCCCAGGCTTGCACATGAAACCCTCTGCCACCTGAGATATTGGGTCAGGAGAGCCTTTTTGATTGCTTTAACTATCTGCTGCCTTAGGTATATGTGTGTGTATATATATATATATGTGTGTGTGTGTATATATATACATGAAGAAATATTTATATTGATATATGTATGTATTCATTGACTTCTTTAACAATTCAGCTCACTATTTTAAATATATGTTTGTATTTTATATAAATTGGGTGCCCCCTGTGACACTTGGAAAATGTCTTGCCAAAGTTTGATCTTCCAACACAGCTCTTGCCAGAGCCAAAAAGTGACACAGAGAGACCCTATAGCCAGGCAGCCACGAGAGAACTCCCTGACAGCTTGTTGTATGATACCAATCAACCCAGATTAATTCATCTTCCTGGATTCAATCAGGCCTCCATACCATGGTGCTGGAATGAATAGTGAGGCTCATCTCAAATGTCAGGAAAGAAATTTTCCAGACCCTTGAGTGAAAAAAAAATCACAGGGATTAGCCAAGCGCCCACACTCAGGCCACCAAAGTCACCACATTTTGACATCAGCAACACCCATTTTCTCCACCTACCTAAATGCCAGAATGTCAGGGGCTTGGAAATGGCCAGCTCATGATACCACACCAATGCAGTGTGGGTCTTGGCTCCTGCCTCTGGGTAACACAAAGCGTGCCAAAACCCCATGAAGGCTTCAAGCATTCCTAGCACACGGCCACCCAATCAGGCTACCCATCCACCTCCAAATGCTCAAGGGACACCTGTGCCCACTGCCTGACATGAGCCTTCAGAGAGCAGAGAGTCCCTGCTGTCCAGGAAACAACCGATAGTCTTCAGGGTGGCTTGCTGTAGGATCCGCTCAAGACACCATGAGGCCCAAAGGTGAGCCTGTACTTTTAGAGCCTTGGAAGTCTAATGTATTAGAACCTTGGAACTGCACCTGGGGCCAGAAGGGACAATGGAGCCCTCGTGTGGATTTCTGTTCTAAAGGACACTCTCAATCTTTCCTCTTCTTTCTGGCTCAGCGGTCCCAGGGGCTGCACTGATGGAGGTGCCAGTTGTGGGTTAGGTCTCCTTCCCCGGCATTCATGAAATACCAAGAAATAGCCCTTCCAAATGGGCTATTTCACTCTCAAGGCCTTCAGAGACCTGAGGCAAATGTAGGCCATCCCTCACTGTTTAAACACTCAGCCCCCAACCCATCATTATTCCCAGCATTATTCTTTATTATAGAACCCTGCACTTATGCATTTATGAAGATACATGCATAGGTATGGAACAATTGATTTTTTTCTTAAATTTCCACCTGGAAGCCCTTCCTTCATTAAGTCTGGCCTCATTTCTATCTTTGGGATTTTTGTTCTTCTGCTCATTCTCTCCTTCCCTAACATGTAGTGTGCATGAGTAGTTTGCACATCAATTTTTTTCAAGTTGCGGTGGTTACCAAACCCACCACAGTGACAAAGGCAGACTTTTGACCCAGGGTGTCTGCAGGGATCTCCGAGTTTTGATTATATTAATAAATCTACTGGCCTTACTTGACCTGGCTTTAGGTCAAATCTCCATATCAGGTGCATAGAAAGAAGAGAAGAGGCCGGAGTTCCTGTCGTGGCGCAGTGGTTAATGAATCTGACTAGGAACCATGAGGTTGCGGGTTCGTTCCCTGCCCTTGCTCAGTGGGTTGATGATCCGGTGTTGCCGTGAGCTGTGGTGTAGGTTGCAGACACGGCTCGGATCCTGAGTTGCTGTGGCTCTGGCATAGGCCGGTGGCTACAGCTCCAATTCGACCCCTAGCCTGGGAACTCCATATGCCACAGGAGCAGCCCAAGAAATAGCAAAAAGACAAAAAAACAAAACAAAACAAAAAAAAACAAGAAGAGAAGAGGCCCACATGGAAAGAAAAAGATAGCATTTCATGAGACCTCATGAGAGACAATGCCCAGTGATTGGCACAGCTGCTCTCCAAAATATCACCATTTATGCAACAGCCACACACAACACAGGCAGTCTATCTGGATCCCAATACATAGTTCAGGCTAGCCTTCCAAAATAAACAGATCAACCCCTGACAAAACCCAACAGCAAAACAAAACCAACAACCCAGTTGAAAAATGCGGGAAAGACCTGAAGAGACCTTTCCCTAAACCAGATATATAGAGGGCAACACACACCGGTAAAATGAACACCATTGCTCATTAATACAAAATTGCAAATAAAAATGAAGCTGAGGTACCCCCTCACCCCTCTCTGAATGGCCATCATTAGTATGTCTTCAAATAATAAATCCTGAACTGGATGTAGAAATGAAAGTTCCCTCCTACACTGAGGGTGTGTAGGTAAATTTGTACAACTACTAAGGAGCCCATGAACTAGGTAATCTGAAAAATAAACATAGTATGACCTAATGAACCTGCAATCCCACTCTTGGGCATATATATACTGAAAATGTTCTTTTCAAAAAGTGAAATGTCCTGCTATGGTCATGCAGCACTATTCACCATAGCAACACACAGAAACACATTCTTTGGCCATGGACAGGTGATTGGATTAGGAAGAGGATGTCCATATACACAAGGGAAGAGTACTCAGCCAAGAAAAGGTGGGAAAGAAAATGCCATTGGCAGCCACATAGCAGATAAGATAAACTAATCATACTAAATGAAATATGTCCAAAAGGGAAAAAAAAAGCACTATGGGAAACCCCTACCCTCTGGACTCTGACAAATGACACCAATAAACTATTGTACAGGAAAGAAATGCATGGACTGGAAAACACATTTGAAGTTGCCAGATTGGAGGGAGAGGCTGTGGGGAAGACTGGGATTTTGAGGGTCATACATCCAAATTATTGCCCATGGAGAGGGTAAACATGGATATCCTGCTGTTTAGCACAGGGATCTGTATCTAGTCACTCTTTTTGGAAGAAAAAGGAGAAAAGGTGTGTGCATATCCATGTATGACTAGCTAGCTTTGACATTAAGTTGAAATTGAGGCCCATGAATCAGGGATAATTGCAAATAATAAATGATAAAGAAAATTCCAACAATATTTGTGGCTCAGGGTTCATCAGAGAAGTTATCAGGGTCAAGACTGCTGCCTCTCAGAAAAAGAGACAGGCACAATTACTAAGATGAACTTATCCATACCCTTAGCTTTCTGTGGTAGTAAATATATATGTGTCTGTATGTATGCATATATGAAAAAATACATTTATGTATGTATGTATTCATTGACTTCTTTATCAATTCAGATCATTGTTTTAGGTATCTCTTTGTATTTATCAATTTATTGGGTGTCCTGTGCATCACTGGGATAATGTCTGGCCAAAGTTTGATCTGCAAATGCAGCTCTTGCCACAACCACAGCAGTGACACAGAGAGACTCTTAAGCTAGGCAGCCATGAGAGAACTCGTGAAGAGCACCCTGGATGAGACCAATCAACTCAGCTTAATTCCTCAATCCCAGTTTCAGACAGGCCTCCATACCCCAGCGCCGACCTGAAAAGTGAGGCTGCTCTCAAAAGGCAAGAAAGAAATTTCCCTAAGTTCCTTTAGTGAAAAAAATCACAGGGATTAGCCAAATGCCCACACTCATAACACTGAAGTCATTCCATTTATTCATCAGCACCAACCTCTTTCTCCACCTACCTATACATCAAAATGTCAGGGACTTAGAAATGGCCAGCTCATGATAAAACACCAATGCTGTGTGGGTCTCAGCTCCTGCCTCCAAGGAACAAAAGGTATGCTGAAACCCATAGAATGCCTCAATCATTCTCAGCACACTGCCACCCAACCAGGCTACCTACCCATCCATATCCAAATACTCAAGGGACACCTGTGCCCACTGCCTCACATGAGCCTTCTTGGAACAGACAGACCCTAGTGTCCAGAAAACAACTGGTAATCCTCTGGGTGTTTGTTGTGGGATAGGCTCAAGGCAGCCCCAATGCTGAGCCTGCACTTTTAGAGCCTTGGAGCTGCACCTGGGTACAGAAGGTTCTCTGGTGCCCTCGTGTGGACATCTGCTCTAAAAGCCACACTCAGGCTTTCCTCCTCTCTCTAGCTCAGCAGTCCCCATGGCTGCACTGGTGGGGGCGGGGGAGGGGCAAGATGCAGGTCAGGTCTCCTTCCCCTGCTTTCATGAAATACCAAGAAGTGCATTTTGATATGGGCTCTTTCATTCTCAAACTCTTTCAGAGCCCTGAGGCCAAACTATGCCATGCCTCACTGTTTAAACCCTCAGTTCCTGATCCACCATGGCATGCCAGTCTTCCTTTTTTATATAACCCTGAAGATATGTATTTATGAAGATAGGTGTGTAGGTATGGTATGATGGATTTTTTTTTCTTAATTTTCAGCCTGGGATGCCTTCCTTCGTTAAGTCTGGCCTCATTTCTTTTTCTTTTTTTCTTCTTCTCCTCTTTCTCTCTTACCCTCATTCTATTTAAATTTATTGGCCCCACCTGGAGTGTGCATGAGTGGTCTGTCCATTAATGTTTTTCAAGCCACAGTGGTTATGAAACCCACCCCAGCGACAAAGGAGGATCATTGACCCAGGGTGTGGGGAGGGATCTCAGGGAGAGCTTTCTTACTATCAATCAATGTACTGGCCTTAAATGTCTGATCTGGCTTTAGGTCACGTCTCCATATAAGGTGCATAGAAAGAAGAGAAGAGGCTCACATGGAAAGAAAAGGATGGAGTTTCATGGGACCTCATGAGAGACAATGCCCAGTGATTGGCACAGCTGGTCTCCAAAATCTCAGAGTTTATGCCCCTGCCACACACAATGTGTAGGCACTGTATAGGGATCCCAATACCCAAGTCAGGCTAACCTTCCAAAAAAAAAAAAAACCAGCTTGACCACTGATACCACCCAACAGCAAAACAAAACCCAACAACCCAATTGAAAAATGGGGAAAAGACCTGAATAGCCCTTTCCCTGAACAAGACATACAGAGGTCAAAAAGCACCCAGAAAATGAACACCATCACTCATTAAGCGTGAATTGCAACTCAAAATGAAGCTGAGGTACCCCCTCAACCATCTCTGAATGGCCATCATTAGGACATCTTCAAATAAAAACTCCTGTACTGGGTGTGGATAGGAAGATGCCCTCCAAAATGTGGGTGTGTAGGTAAATTTGTACAATGACTATGGAGCACAGGAACAAGGTAATCAAAAACATAAACATATTATGACCAAATGATCCAGCAAGCCCCCTCTTGGGCACATATCTTGAAAATGTTCTTTGCAAAAAGTGAAATGCTCCTCTATATTCATACAGCACACTTCACAATAGCAACACATGGAAGCACATTCGATGTCCATGGACAGATGATTGGATTAGGAAGAATATGTCCATATACACAATGGAAGATTACTCAGCCATAAAACCAAGTGAAGAAAGTGACACTGGCAGCCAAAGGGATGGTAAGAAAAACTCTCCTACTAAACATGATATGTCCAAAAGGGAAAGCAAATCCCATTGGAAACCCCTTCATTATGGAATCTGACAAAGGACACCAATGAACCTTGAGACAGGAAAGAATCTCATGAACTGGAAAACAGATTTTGTGTCACCAGATTGGAGGGGGAGGCTGTGGGTAGGACCAGGATTTGGAGGGTAATACATCCAAACCATGGCCTGTGGAGAGGGTAAGCATAGAGTTCCTGTGGTTTAGCCCCAGGGCCTACATCTAGTCATTCTTTTTGGAAGCAGAAGGAGGATAATTTGAGAAAAGTATATGTATATAGATGTAGGAATGGATTGCTTTGTTGCTTAAATTAAATTGAGTCCCATGAATCAGCGATAATACCAAACAATAAATGATAAAAAACAAATATTACTAGCAGCTGAGGCTTCACCATAGAAGGTGTCAGGGTTCAGACTGATGCTTCTTGGGAAAAGTGCCAGGCATACCTACACGGTTGAAACTCTCAGGGATTCCTAGCCTTGCGATATTGGACAGGACCAAATTACTTAGCATGTATGAATTTTTTCTGTAAAAACATTTTTATTTATTTTTTTCACTTCCCCAGTTATTTTCCTGCACCTATGTGGGGCATGCAGATACACTCTGCCTGGGAGATTAATCCCCTCCTATGTTGGACATCCCCAGGCTTGCACTTAAAACCTTCTGCCACCCAAGATATTGGGTCAGGGGAGCATTTATGATGGCTTAACCAAAACATTTCCTTAGTTTTTGTAGGAATAAATATGTATATATATATATTTATATTGATATATGTATACATTGGCTTCTTTATCAATTAAGCACACAGTTTTAAATATCTGTTTATATTTATCAATTTATTGGTGAACCCTAAGAAAGTGGGATAATGTCTAGCCAAAGTTTGATCTGTCAGTGCTGATCTTGCCACAGCCACAGCAGTGACACAGAAAGACTCTTAAGCCAGGCAGCT
The DNA here is from genome assembly GCF_016906955.1 of Phacochoerus africanus. Classification (NCBI taxonomy): domain Eukaryota; kingdom Metazoa; phylum Chordata; class Mammalia; order Artiodactyla; family Suidae; genus Phacochoerus; species Phacochoerus africanus. The sequence goes on along the minus strand of NC_062553.1, from coordinate 53,803,562 downwards.
AGGAGGGAATTCCCTTACAGTTGATACCAATCAACCCAGTTTAATTAATCAATCTTGGTTTGGGGCAGGCCTCCATACCCTGGCACTGTCCTAAAATGAGAGGCTCATCTCAAAAGGCAAGAATGAAATTTCCCTAAGTCCCTTCAGAAAAAAAAAAAAGCACAGGGATTAGCCAAATGCCCACACTCATGCCACCAAATTCACCCCATTTATTCATCGGCACCACCCACTTTCTCCAGCTACCTTAATGCCAGAAGGTCAGGGGCTTGGAAATGGACAGCTCATGATACAAAACTGATGCTATGTGGGTCTCAGCTCCAGCATCTGAGGAAAACAAGGCATGCCAAAACCCAGTGAATGCTTCAAGCATTCTCAGCACACTGCCACCCAACCAGGCTAACCATCCACCTCCAAATGCTCAAGGGACACCTGTGCCCACTGCCTGACGTGAGCCTTCTCAGAGCAGAGAGCCTCTGGTGTCCAGGAAACAACCGATAGATTGTTGGGTTGTGGGATCCACTCAAGACACCATCAGCCCCATTGCCAAGGCTGCACTTTTAGGGTCTTGGAGCTCTAACCTGTTAGAACTTCAGAGATGCACCTGGGGCCAGAAGGTGCTCTTGCGCCCTCGTGTGGACAACTTCTCTAAAAGCCACTATCAGGCTTTCCACCTTTCTCTGGCTCAGCGGTCCCCAGGGCTGCACTGTTTGGGGGGCCAGATGTGGGTTAGGTCTCCTTCCCCTGCTTTCATGAAACACCAAGAAATGCCTTTCAAAGTGGACTATTTCACTCTCAAAGGCTTTAAGCGGCCTGAGACCAACCTACTCAATGACTCGCTGTTTAAATCCTCAGCTCCCTATTCATGAAGTCATGCTATCATTCTTCCTTTTTTTATATAACTCTGAACTTATATATTTATTAAGATATGTGTGTAGATAATGAAAGTTTGCTTTTTCTCAGTTTCCCGCCTGGGATTCCTTCCTTCGTTAAGTCTGGCCTCGTTTCTTTCTTTGGTCTTTTTTTTTTTTTTCTACTTCTCATTCTCTCTTTCCCTCATTCTTTCTAATTTTATTGACCCCACCTGGAGCATGTGTGAGGGGATTGTCCATAGATTTTTTTCAAGCCACAGTGGTTACAAAACCCACCCCGGGAACTAAGGCAAATCATTTACCAGGGTGCTGAGAGGGATCTCAGAGAGAGCTTTATATCAGTCAATCTACTGGCATTAAATGCCTGACCTGGATTTAGGTCATGTCTCCATATCATGTGCAGAGAAAGAAGAGAAGAGGCTTATGTGGAAAGAAAAGGATGGAGTTTCATGAGACCTCGTGAGAGACAGTGCCCAGTGATTGGCACAGCTGCTCTCCAAAATATCAACATTTATGCTCCTACCACACACAATATGCAGGCACCTTATCCAGATCCCAATACCCAGGTCAGGCTAGCCTTCCAAAATAAATACCCAAATCACCTATACCACCCAACAGCAAAGCAAAACCAACAACCAAACTGAAACTTACAGAAAGGCCTGAATAGAACTTTCCCTAAGGCAGTTATAGAGAGCAACAAGCACTGGGTAAATGAACACCATTGCTCATTAAAAGTGAATTGCAAATCAAAACAAAGCTGAGGTAACCCTCACCCATCTCTGTACTTCTTTAAAATAAAAAGTCCTAGACTGGATGTGGAAATGTAGGAGCCCTCCTGCAATGAGGGTGTGTAGATACATTGTACAATGATGAACGAACACAGGAAATAGGTAATCCAAAACATAAACACAGTATGACTGAATGGCCAAGCAATCCCAGTCTTGGGCATATATCCTGAAAATGTTCTTTTCAAAAAGTGAAATGTCCCACTATATTCATGCAGCACTATTCACCATAGCAACACATGGGAACACATTCTATGTCCATGGACAGATGTTTGGATTAGGAACAGGGTGTACATATACACAATGGAATAGTATTCAGCCAAAAAAAAAATGGTGAAGGAAATGCAATTGGCAGCCACATAGATGGTAAGAAAAACTCATACTAAACAAAAAATATCCAAAAGGGAAAGATAAATACCATGGGAAATCCCTTCCTTCTGGACTCTGACAAATGACACCAATGAACCTTTCTACAGGAAAAAAACACATGGACTGGAAAACAGATATGGGGTTGCCAGATTGGATGGAGAGGCTGTGGGGAGGACTGGAATTTGGAGGGTCATACATCCAAACTAGTGCTCATGGACCATGGAGAGTGTAAGCATAGAGATCCTGTTGATTAGCACAGGGACCTATATCTACTCACACATTTTGGAAGCAAAAGGAGTATAATGTGAGAAAAGGTGTATGTATATCCATGTATTATTGGATCTCTTTGTTGATAAAGTGAAATTGAGCTCCAAGTATCATCAATACTAACAAATAATGAATGAAAAAAATATTAGCAGCTCAGGGTTCATCAAAGAAATTGTTAGCCTCAAGAATACTGCCTCTCAGGAGAAGAGACAGGCACAATCACTCCGTTGACCCTGGCAAGATTTCCTGGCATAGTGACATCAGACCAGACCAAATTACCAAGTGTATACGCATTTATTTCTGTGAAAACTTTTTTATATTTTTATTTTTTTACTTTCCCAGTTATTTTCAGGCACCCATGTGTTGCATGCAGATACACTCTGCCTGGGAAATGAATCCACTCCTATGCAGGACCTCCCCAGGCTCGTATATCAAACCCTCTGCCACCTGAGATGTTAGATCAGGAGAGCCTTTATGATTGCTTTACCTATCCATCCCCTTAGCTTTCTGTAGGAATAAATATATATGTGTATATGTGTGTGTATATATATATGAAGAAATATTTCTATTTATTTGCATATAAATGTATTCATTGACTTCTTTATCAATTCAGCTCATTGTTTTACTTATCTGCTTGTATTTATCAATTTATTGAGTGCGCCCTGCAACATTGGGATGATAACTGACCAAAGTTTGATCTGCAACTGCAGCTTTTGCCACAGCCACAGCAGTGACCCAGAGAGACTCTTAAGCCACGTAGCCATGAGGGAACTCCCTGGCAGCTTACTGGATGATACCAATCAACCCATCTTAATTCATTAATCATGATTTCAGGCAGGTCTCCATACCCTGGTGCTGACCTGGAAAGTGAGGCTCATCTCAAAAGGCAAGAAAGAAATTTCCCTCAGCCCTTTGAGTGAAAAAAGCACAGGGATTAGCCAACTGCCCACACTCATGCCACCAAAGTCCCTCCATTTATTCATCAGCATCACCCTCTTTGTCCACCTACCTAAATGCCAGAAGGTCAGGGGCCTGGAAAAGTCCAGCTCATGATAACACATCAATGGTGTGTGGGTCTGGGCTCCTGCCTCTGAGGAATATAAGGCATACTGAAACACGGTGAAGACTTCAAGCATTCTCTGCACACTGCCACCCAACCTGGCTAACCATCCATCTCCAAATGCTCAAGGGACACCAGTGTCCACTGCCTGACATGAGCCTTCATGGAGCAGAGAGGCCGTGGTGTCCGGCTATCACTCAATAAATATCTGAGTGCTTGCTCTGTGATCCACTCAAGACACCATCAGCCCCAATGCTGAGCCTGCAATTTTACAGCCTTGGAGCTCTACCCTGTTGGAGCTTCAGAGCTGCTCCTGGGGCCAGAAGGGACTCTGCCCCCCTCATGTGGACATCTGCTTTAAAGGCACACTCAGGCTTTCCTCCTCTTTCTGGCTCAGCAATCTCCTAGGCTGCACTGGGGTGGGGGCAGATGCAGGTGAGTTCTCTTTCCCCTGCTTTCATGAAATACCAAGAAGTGCTTTTGAAGTGGGCTATTTCACTCTCAAAGGATTTCAGAGCCCTGAGGCCAACCTACACCATGCCTCACTGTTTAAACCCTCAGCTTCTGATCCATCATGTCATGTCACCCTTCTTATTTTTTTATATAACCCTGCACTTATGTATTTATGAAGATAGGTGTGTAGGTATGGAATGATTGATTTTTTTTCCTCAATTTTCCACCGGGGATGCCTTCCTTCTTTAAATCTGGCCTCATTTCTTTCTTTTTTCTTTCTTTCTTCTTTCTTTCTCTTATTTTTTTTCTCTCTTTTCCTCGTTCTTTCTAAATTTATTGACCCCAATTGGAGTGTACATGAGTGTTTTTCCTATTGATGTTTTCCAGGCAACAGTGGTTACCAAGCCAACCCGTGACAAATGCAGATCTTTGACCCAGAGTGCCAGGAGGGATCTCAGTGAGATCTTTCTTACTATCAATCAATGTACTGGCCTTAAATGTCCAACCTGGCTTTAGGTCATGTCTCCATATAAGGTGCATAGAAAGAAGAGAAGAGGCGAACATGGAAAGAAAAGGATGCAGTTACAGGATACCACATGAGAGACAATGCCCAGCGATTGGCACAGATGCTCTCCAAAATATCACCATTTCTGCACTTGCCATGCACAAAGCAGAAGCACTGTATATATATCCCAATATCCAGGTCTGGCTAACCTTCCAAAACAAAGAACTCAAACACTGATACCACCCAAGAGAAAAATGAAGACAACAACTCAATTGAAAAGTGCAGAAAAGCCCTGAATAGACCTTTCCCTAAAACAGATATACAGAGGGCAACAATCACCAGGAAAATGAATACCATTGCATATTAGGAGTGAATTGCAAATCAAAACAAAGCTGAGGTACCACCTCATCCCTTTCTGAATGGCCATAATTTTATGTCTTCAAGTGAAATATCCTAGACTGGATGAGGAAATGAAGGTTCGCTCCTACAGTGAGGGTGTGGAGGTAAATTTGTACAACGACTAAGGAGCACAAGAACTAGGTCATCCAAAACATAAACATAGTACTACTGAATGACCCAGCAATCCCACTCTTGGGCATATATCCTGAAAATGTTCTTTTCAAAAAGTTGTGTCCCATTATGATCATGTAGCACTATTCACCAGCAACACATGGAAACGCATTCAATGTCCATGGAGAGATGTTTGGATCAGGAAGAGGATGTGCGCATACACAAAGGAACCATACTCAGCCAAAAAAAAGGGGGGGGGGCAAAGAAAATGCCACTGCCAGCCACATAGATGGTAAGAAAAACTCTCATACTAAACAAAAAGTATCCAAAAGGGAAAGAAAATACCGTGGGAAACCCCTTCCCTCTGGACTCTGATAAATGACACTTATGAACGTTTCTAGAGGAAAGAAACACATAGACCTGAAAACAGATTTTTGGTCGCCAGATTGGATGGGGAGGCTGTGGGGAGGACTGGGATTTGGAGGATCATATATCCAAACTATTCCCCATGGAGAGGGCAAGCATAGAGATCCTGCTGTTAGCACAGGGACCTGTATCTAGTAACTCTTTTTGGAAGCAAAAGGAGCATAATGTGAGAAAAAGGTGTATGTATATCCATGTCTGATTGGATCACTCTGTCATTAAATTGAAACTGAGCCCATGAATTACTGATTATCACAAATAATAAATGATAAAAATAAACCCAACAATATTAGTAGCTTGGGGGTCATCATAGAAGGAGTCAGGTTCGAGAATGATGACTCAGGTAAGATAGAGTCGCACTGACTCTCTTGAACCTGGCAAGATTTCCTAGCCTAGCAACATCAGACCAGACCAAATTAGCTAGTGTGTATGAATTTATTTCTGTAAAAACATTATTATATTTTCACTTTTTTCCTTCCCTAGTTATTTTCCTGCACCCACGTGTGGCATGGAGATACACCATGCCTGGGAAATGAATCCACTCCTACGCTGGACCTCTCCAGTCTCGCACATAAAACCCTCTGCCACCCGAGCTATTGGGTCGGGAGAGCCTTTATGATTGCTTCACTTATGCATTCCCTTAGATTTCTGTAGGAATATATATATAGTATATATATATATATAGTGTATATATATATGTGTATATATATGAATAAATATTTATATTTATTTATAAATAACTATTTATACCTAGGCTTCATTGTGATTTGCGATTCTCTATTAATGAGTAATGGTGTTCATTTTCCCGTTGCTTGAAGCCCTCGTACATCTGGTTGAGAGAAAGTTCTATTCAGGTCTCTTCCCCATTTTTCAATTGGGTTGTTAATTTTGTGTTGCTGTTGCTTGGTATCAGTGGTTGAGCTGTTGATTTTGGAAGCGCAGCCTGACCTGGGTTTTGGGATGCATATAAAGTGCCTGTACTTTGTGCATGGGAGGTGCAAAAACAGTGATATTTTGGAGAGCAGCTGTGCCAATCGCTAGGCATTGTCTCTCAAGTGGTCTCATGGAAATCCACGCTTTTCTTTCCATGTGACACTCTTCTCTTCTTTCTATGCACCTGGTGTGAAGACGTGACCTAAAGCCAGGTCAGGCATATTCAGGCTGCTATATTGACTGCTAAAAAGAAAGCTCTCCCTGAGATCCCTTCTGGGCCGCTGGGCAAAAGTTCTGTTTTTGGCGCTGTGGTGCGTTTGGTAAACACTCCGCCTTGGAAAACATCGATGGGGAGACAACTCATGCATGCTCCATGTGGGGTCAATACATTCAGAATGAAAGAGGGAAAGGGAGAAGCCAAAAAAAAAAAAAAAGGAAGAAGGAAATAAACGGCAGATTTTACTGTATGAAGGAAGGACTCACAGGTGGAAGATTAAGAAGAAAATCAATCATTCCATACCTACACACCTATCTTCATAAATACATAAGTGCAGGGTTATACAAAAACGGAAGAAGGCTGGCATGACATGATGGGTGGGGAGATGAGGGTTTAAACAGTGAGGCATGGCCTACGTTGGCCTCAGGGCTCTGAAAGACTTTGAGAGAGAAAGAGCCCACATGGAAGGGCCTTTCTTGGTATTTCCCGAAACCAGGGGAAGGAGACCCACTCCGTCTAATGGGCCACAGACAATGCAGCCTTGGGGACTGCTGAGCCAGTGAGAGGAGGAAAACTTGAGAGTGGCTGTGAGAGCAGATGTCCACACGAGGGCGCCAGAGTACCTTCTGGCCCCAGGCACAGCTTGGAGGCTCTAACAGGCTAGGGCTCCAAGGCTCAAAATGTGCAGGCTCAGAGTTGGGGCTCTTGGTGTCTTGAGCAGAACCCTCATCAAGCACCCAGGAAATTTTCGGGTGTTTCCTGGGCACCAGGGACTCTCTATTCCAAGACGCCTCATGTCAGGCAGAGGGTACAGGTGTCCCTTCAGGATTTGGAGGTGGATGGGCAGGCTAGTTGGGTGGCAGTGTGTTTAGAATGCTTGAAGCATTCCCTGGGTTTCAGCATGCCTGTGTTCCTCTCGAGGCAGGCGCTGAGACAAACAGCATCGGTGTTTTAGCATGAGCTAGCCATTTTCCAGCCCCTGATCATCAGGGGTTTATGTAGGTGAGAAAGACAGTGGTTCTGAAGGCTAAATGGGGGACTTTGGTCGCATTAGGGTAGGCAGCTGGGCTAATCCCTGTGCTTTTTTCAAATCTCAAGAGGCTGAGGGAAATGTCCTTCTTGCCTTTTGAGATGAGCCTCTCTTGTCAGCAGGGCACCAGGGTATGGAGGCCTGACCAAAAGCAGGTGTGATGAATTGAGCAGGGTTGATTGGTATCATTAAGCAAGCACTCAGGGAGTACCTACCTGGCTGCCAGGCTTAAGAGTCTCTCCTTGTCGCTGCTATGGCTGTGGCAAGTGCTGCATTGGGAGATCAAATTCTGGCCAGAAAATATCACAGTGTAGCAAGGGGCACCCAAATAAATTGATAAATAAAAAAAAGATATCGTGGAGTTCCCGTCGTGGCGCAGTGGTTAACGAATCCGACTAGGAACCATGAGGTTGCGAGTTAGGTCCCTGCCCTTGCTCAGTGGGTTAACGATCCGGCGTTGCCGTGAGCTGTGGTGTAGGTTGCAGACGCGGCTCGGATCCCGCGTTGCTGTGGCTCTGGCATAGGCCGGTGGCTACAGCTCCGATTCAACCCCTAGCCTGGGAACCTCCATATGCCGCGGGAGCGGCCCAAGAAATAGCAACAACAACAACAACAACAAAAAAAAAAGACAAAAGACCAAAAAAAAAGATATTGAAAGAATGAGCTTAAGTGATAAAGAAGTCAATGACTATACATATATGTGTACACACACACACACACACACACACACAGATGTCTCAGGTGGCACTTGGTTTGACATGTGAGCCTGGGAATGTCCAGAATAGGAGTGGATGCATTTCCAGGGCAGTGTATATCTGCATGCCACACATGGGTGCAGGAAAATAACTAGGCGAGTAAATAAATTCATAAATAAAAATGCTTTTATAGTCATAAATTCATACGTGCTAGGTAAATAGGTCTGGTCTGATGTCTCTAGGCTAGGAAATCTTGACAGATTTGACGGAGTCCTTGTGCCTGTCTCCTTTCCCCAAGGGGCAGCAGTCCAACCCTGACAACTTCTCTGGTGAATGCTGAGCCGCTAATTTTATCAGTTCTATTTTTAAAATCATTTCTTATTTTTGATGGTCGCTGCTTTATGGGGCTCAATTTCACTTTAAAAACAAAGGGATCCAATCCTACATGTATATCCATAAGTTTTTCTCACATGATACTCCATTTGGTTCCAAAAAGAGTGACTAGTGATTAGTGACTAGTTCCTTGTGCTAAACAGCAGGATGTCTATGCTTACCCACTCCAAGGGCAAGTGTTTCGATCCATTAGCCTCCAAATCCCAGTCCTTCCCACACCCTCCGCCTCCAATCTGGCAAGCAAATCTCTGTATTTCAGTCCATTTGTTTCTTTATTGTAGCAAGGATCATTGGAGTCATTTGTAAGAGTCCAGAGGGAAGTGGTTTCCCATGGTATTTGTGTCTCTCTTTCAGACATATTTCATGTAGCATGAGAGTTTTTCTTTCCAACTATGTGGCTGCCAATGGCATTTTTTGGGAATTTTATGGCTGAGTACTCTTCCATTGTGTACGCGGACATCCTCTTCCTAATCCTATGAGCCCTCTCTGAGTGGCTTAAAAATCTGGCATTGCCATGAGTTGTGGGGTAGTTTGCAGATGTGGCTCAGGTCTAGCGTTGCCGTGCCTGTGGTGTAGGCTGGCAGCTGTAGCTCTGATTGGACCCCTAGCCTGGGAACCTCCATATGCCTCGGGTGCGGCCCTAAAAATACAAAAGACAAAATAAATAAAAATGAAAAAGTGGTGTCTGTAGGTCATATACTAGTGGTGTGAATGTTTGGCACACTGCAGACAAGTTAAAGGAGGTTGAAAGCGCCAATGAAGTCCTTCCAAATGCTAAAAAAACATGGTCCTGAAGGTGACCCAAAACCAGCATCCTTTACTTTTCCTTCATGAAAAAGGCAAATGAAGAGAATGCACAGAAGTTGGCCGATACACATGAGGAAAATGTACAATTTCAGTTATTATCAAGCAAGTATGAGTCAAAAAAGGAAATGCCAATTTTGCCTAGCAAAGATGTTTAAAAGGTAGTACTCCACGCTGCTGTGGTAAGAGGAGGGTACTCTTCCATGAGGCTTCCTTGATGGGGAGGGCAAAAGAATAAAAACAGCCTGTGGAGAGGGATTGTTTAGTAACTACACTTCTAAGATAATGCAAGGTGCAAAGATTTAGGTATGAAGACATATATTTGTACAAATTACAATCTAAATGTCCATCGACAGCAAAGTAGTTGAATTCTGAACCTACACGCCAAGATATTATGCAACCATGAAAAAAATGAAAAAGCGACATAGTGAGCATTTAGGCATGAAGCAAGGATACAAAAGTATTTTGTTGATTTTGAGTTTTTAAATTTCCATATATCCATTACATAAACCCATGGAATTTGAAGGAAAACCACAATCCAGGTTATCTCTTTTTATTTACCAGTGGATACTTAGGTGAGTCATTGGAACCTTTTTGAGAGCGTTCCCTCCTCTGTAAAATGGCGATAAAACCTAGCAGGATGGTTGTGAAGATTAAATGGGATCACTCGGCTAGAAAGGTACCAGGCCGGTGAGCAGAGTTCAGTGCCCCTTCCCTTTTAAAAGGACACAGTTTTCTACCTCTGGGGAAACTGCCACCAAAGCTCAGTCCTCAGGCTTGCTATCTGAATGAGCAAGGAACCGAACTAAGGGGCCAGGCTTTCCTGTTCATCTTGTTCCAGCCACTCAGCTGGCTGAAGGCAGCGAGGCCAGCTACGTGTCACGCTGGGGAGAGCAGGAGACCTGGTGACCTCTGGGCAGAGACTCAAGCACTTGGAATCAAAACTGGGCTGGGGAAGGGTGCGTCTCGGACTTGGTGGTCTGCTCTCAATGATAGGACAGTTCCTCCCGGCTATAGCAGAGCAAGAGAAAAGAGCTCGCGCACACGCAGACAGCGGCCCCCAGCGCCCGCCAACTCACGAGCCCTTCCCAGGCCCAGGGCACGAGTCCCAGCCCCAAAGCACAGCGCGCCTGCAGGAGGGGCTTCCTGAGGAGCCCACGAGTCGGAGCACCAGTAGCGGGGCTCCTCCACTTCTGGGTGGTCTTGAAATTCTGCAGAAGCCTGGTGGCTCACAGAGCACTGACTCTGAGTGAGGTGGAGGATGCTTGAGGCTGGCGGCTGCACTGTGGCCCGCGTGGGGAAGGTCGGGGGCCACAAGTCCCGACTGCTTGGACCGTCCGCCATGGGGAGGCCGTACGGGTTTCGTGGAAACCGAGGGGAGCGGGAGGGAGCGACCCCCTTACAGGGTGCGGGCAGGTGCGGGGTCCGAGAGGCCGCCCTTGGCCCGGGGATGGGGTGGTACGTCAGCTAGGGCCGCGCTCGCTTGAAGCTGGGGAGCGGCAGGAAAGGGATGGGAAGCGGCGGAGCTGGGCAAGGGCCAGGGGGCCTCGGCCCAGGAGAGGCCAGATCTGACGCCCACCTTCCCGGGAGGCCTCTCCTCCCAATGAGGCGCAGCACAGGTGCCTGGGAGTCGCGGCGGGGGCGGGGAGGCAGGACCGATTTGGGCGCCCAGGTGCCTGTGGTCAGGGCTGCCTCCGGGAGCCCCACCCTCTCCCAGCCGGCAAAGCTGCTCGTATGTTGCTTCTTGGCACAAATAGCTTGTTCTGAGTCTTTTCTGCTCAGAGTTTCTTGTTTTCCTTTGAATAAAGCCATGCAATTTTGAATTTATCGTTGTTCTTCGATGTTTCTGGGTTGCAGTGTTAACACTTGCCTTGAATTGGAAAGATAGCTTGGTTTTCTTGCAAATTGAGAAACTCAGATTAAGGAATTCTTTTGCAGCCGTTCTAACAACTTCTCCGGCTGCACTGGGAAAGGAGTGTTTGACTTGAGAGCAGGACCAGACTACTCACACAGCCACTTAACAGCTTTGTAGCTGTGGGCAAAGAGGTTGAATGCCAGTTTGTTCATCTCTAAAATAATAATGCCAGTGCATAGGACTTTTGTGTAAAAAGCCATACAAATGTTAACCTTATTTTCTCAAAGCCATGGGTGAAGTATTGTGATGATTCATTACGTAGTAATTTGCAGTTATTGGTGAATCTGTTTGGTGTGTGGCTTTGGAAGATTCCTCCTTCTGTGATTACTAATTACAGCCATTCTTTTCAAATGCCCTGATGGGAATGGAGTACAGATCACTGGCGCTATTGGAAAAACAGATATAAGGTTGTGGATTACAAATGTGTCATTATCTGAAAGATAAAATGTTCAAGCATCTGTGATGCATTCTGAGGATTAGTACAACTGTATTTCGTTTTATTTATTTTAGGGCCGCATCTGCAGCACATGGAGGTTCCCAGGCTAGGGGTGGAATCCGAGCTTCAGCTGCTGGCCTACACCACAGCCACAGCAACCGGGATCCGAGCCGCACCTTGGTACTACACCATAGCTCATGGCAATGCCCAGGGATCGATCCTCCATCCCCATGGATCCCAGTCGGGTTCCCTAACTGCTGAGTAGTAGTAAAGGGAACTCCCGGACTAGCACAATTTTAAATGACCTTTCACAGGAAACCCTTACTTCAAGTCCATTAACAATTTTTGGATTGTTTGGGCATCTGCTGCTTTCAAGAAAGTCAGTGAAAGGGGAGGAAAATTATCAATTAACTTTGGTTCCAGGCAGACAGGTATCATTAGGCTTTTTTAAAACATCAGCTGGGAAATTCCCTTGTGGTGCAGTGGGTTAAGGATCCAGTGTTTTCACTGCAGCAGCTTGGGCTGCTGCTGTGGTGTGGGTTCAGTTCCTGCCTTGGCCTCAGTCCCTGGCCAGAGAAATTTCCACATACTGGTGCAGCCACCCCGCCCCCCGCCCCCCAAAAAGAGTAACTAGAATTATTCTACTAACAAAATCAGACTTTTGGGTCATCTGATTTCAGGTGTTCATATTAGAGAGGACTGTCAGAAATATGCCTGAGAAACATAATGGTGATCACATTTTCACTGACTTGACTATTGGCTACTGATTTCTGAAGTGGGTGGAACAGAGGAAATTAACAAAGCCTCTCTGGAAGGCTATTTAGGGAAAAGGACAGTGGGTCAGTGGAATGCCTTCAGAAGGCAGGAAATCATCTAGAGGACTTTTTGAGTTCTCTTCCAGTCTAGTGACTTAGGTTCAGGAGACTGGAAAATTGGCCCTTTTACAACCTGTATTTTTCAGTTGTGTTCTTGTAAGCACTCTCAGTTTTTCAGTGATGTGTTGTAAGAAAAAAATCTCAAATTTGCATCTTTTGGGGAATTAACCTGAAACTGTCTAGCGAGGTAGTATGTAGTTGTACCACGATAATTATTTTTCACCATGATTGCACTGAGGCAGTGTAAGATCTTACAGCTTGTTTGAAACATCAAGTTGCTCATTCATAAATGCTTCTTGAATGTTTATTATAATAAAGCGCCATTCTAAGTGTTGAGGATTCAACAGGTGAACACAACTGACATCCCCGCCCTTTTACAGTTTACATTTCAATAGAAAAAAAAAGGTAATAAATCTTACATTAAGTGGTAATAAGTGCCATGGAGAGACATCAAGCAGAGAAAAGGGGTAAGAAGTACTGAAGGTGTGGGGAAGGGGAGTTGCAGTGGTAACAAGATTGGTCAAGAAAGGTTTCCCTGAGAAGGTGATCTTTGAGGAAAGACCTAAAGGCAGCAAGGGGCAAGCCATGGGACATGTAGGGGAAGACAGTCTAGGTCGAGGGAATAGCAAGTGCCAGTGCCTGAAGTAGGATGGGGCCTGGTGGGTTCCTAAAAGAGCAAGGAGTAAGTGTGACCAGATGAAAGGGCTCTGGAGGCCTTTGTTAAAAGACGGGGGCAAGAGATCATGGTGGCCACCTGACCCAGGGAGGTAGCAGCAAAGGTGAGAAGGAGTGAGATTTTGGCTATTTTTTGAAAGTAAGGTGAGGAGTTCCCTGGTCGCCTAGCAGTTATAGATTTGGTGTTGTCATTGCTGAGGTTCCCATTGAATTCCTGGCCCAGAAACTTTCTCACACTGCAGGTGTGGCCAAAAATAAATATCTTTCTTAAAAAGAAGGTAAGGCTAGGAGTTCCCATTGTGGATCAGCAGGTTAAGAACCCCACTAGTATCCACGAGGATGAGGGTTCAGTTCCTGGCCTCACTCAGTGTGCTAACAATCTGGTGTTGCAATGAGCTATGGTGTAGGTCACAGACATGGCTCAGGTCTGGTATTGCTGTGGCTGTGGTGTAGGCCCGCAGCTATAGCTCCGATTTGACCCCTAGCCTGGGAACCTCCATATGCTGCAGGTGTGGCCTTAAAAAAATAAAAAAATAAATATAAATAAATAAGGAAAGGAAAGAAAATAAGTCTAATGACAGGGATGTAAGAAAGAGGTATCAGGATGATATAGCATTTAAGTACTTATTAGAATGTCGTGAAGAGTCTTTTTAAAATTCTTTGAAAATTGTATTGTTGTGAGAACTATTTCTAGAATATTTGGTAATTCCAAACATCCATTTTCCAACCAAATCAAATTTGTTGAAGTAACTTTTAGTTACTTTTTAGTTTAGGCACATCTGCTGGAGTTTAGTAGTCCATTTGTTGTATAGGTGTTTGTCTTGGTTTTAATTGGATTTGAGGTCTATGAATTTTATCCCAATTTCATGTCATTTTATTTTGTAAAAGTAATCTGTTTGACTAAATGAATTAGCAATCATATCTAAGGTTTTTTTAATTGTAATCAATTTTTATTTCCCCAAAACATTTTTTTTTCTACTGTACAGCATGGTAACCCAGTTACACATACATGTCTCCATTCTTTTTTCTCACATTGTCATACTCCATCATAAGTGACTAGACCTAGTTTCCAGTGCTACACACAGAATCTCATTGCTAATCCATTCCAAAGGCAATAGTCTGCATCTATTAACCCCAAGCTCCCAATCCATATCTAAGTTTTTCAGTTAAGTCACAAATTTTAAACCTTCAGGAGTTCCTCTTGTGGCTCAGCAGTAACAAACCCAACTAGTATCCATGGGAAAGCAATTTAGATCCCTGCCCTTGCTAAGTGGGTTAAGGATCCGACGTTGCTGTGAACTGTGATGTAGGTCACAGACGCAGTTTGGATCCCACATGGCTGTGGTGTAGGCTGGCGGCTATAGCTCTGATTTGACCCCTAGCCTAGGAACCTCCATATGCTGTGGGTTGGGCCCTAAAAAGACAAAAAGAAAAAACAGATTATGTGCCAGATTTTTAAAAATAACAGCTTTATTGAGAGAAAATCCTCATAGCATATAATTCACCTACTTAAAGTGCACAGTGTAATTATTTTTAGTATATTCATAGAGTTGTGATGCTATTATGGCAATCAATTTACATTTTTATCATCCCCTTATATATATATATAATTTTTTTTTGGCCATGCCTAAGGCATGTGGGAGTTCCCAGGCCAGGGATCTAACCCATACTATAGTAGCAACCCAGTCACTGCAGTGATGCCAGATCCTTAACCCACTGCACCACAAGAGAACTCCCTTTATAATTCCTTTAAACTCCTACCTGTTAGCCCTCAGTCCCCTTTTCCCACGGATCTCCCTCTCCTGAATCCCAGCCCTAGGCAACTACTAACCTGCTGTCTCTTTAGATTTGCCTATTCTGGATATTTCAAATACATTAAGTCATATGATATGTCCCCTTTTGTGATTGGCCTCTTTCACTTGGCATAATGTTTTCAAGGTTTATTGTCAAATACTATCCCATTGTATAGGTGTATTTTATCTGTTCATTAATTGATGGCCATTTGGGTTGTTTCTACTTCTTGGCTATTATTAATGATGTTGCCATAAATATTTTTCTTTTTTCTCTGTTTTTGGCCACCCCTAGGCATATGGAGTTCCCAGGCCAGGGATCAGACACAAGCCACAGCTGTGGCAATGCCAGATCCTTAGCCCACTGTGCCAGGCTGAGGATGGAACCCTCGTCCCAACACTCCCAAGATGCTGCCAATCCCATTGCACCACATCGGGAACTGCTTTTTTTTCCTTTTTCTTTTGCCATAAACATTTATGTAAGAGCTGCGTGAATGTATGTTTTCATTTCTCTTAGATAAATATCTAGGGATGGAATTGTTGGGTTTTATGGTAACTATTTGAGGAACCACTAGACTGTTTTGCAAAGTGGCTGCACCATATTACATCCCCACCAGCAGTGTATGAAGGTTCTAATTTTGTGACATCCTTGTCAACACTTGTTACTGTCTTTTTTATTATAGTCATCCTAGTGGCTCTGAAGTGATATTACTTCGTGGTTTTGATTTGCATTTCCCTGGTGGCTAATGATATTGAGCATCTATTCATGTGCTCACTGGCTATTAGTATGTCTTCTTTGGAGAAAGGTCTATTCATATGTTCTGCCAGTTGTGCCAGATTTTTTTATTGTACAGAAAAGTAATCACTTTACCTTCTGGATATTTTGCAGAGCTAGGCAGCACTGCTTGTGAATCTGTTGTCAGTATCTGCGAACACATGCATTCTGAAGGTAGGTGGAAGTTAGAAAGATATTGAACCTTTGGCAGGAATTCAAGGTGAAATGAAGATGGATAGGATGTGATGGTCCCTGCCTTGGAGTTTATGGTTTCTAGGCTTGGGGCTGACTGTGAGGAATCACAGCTGTACACAGGAGGTGGTGGCAGGTAGAAGGTGATGTGCAGAAGCACAGTGGCTCAAAAACCAAGAGCCATACATGGTTGGGTGAGGAACACAGTCCCAGGGAATGAGCTCAGCAAGTTCAGTTGGCTGGGATTTTAGGGAGGGAGGAGTGGGAGGAATTACATAAGAAACAAACCTGGAGGAGTTCCTGTCATGGGGCAGTGGTTAACGAAACCAACTAGAAACCATGAGGTTTCGGGTTCGATCCCTGGCCTTGTTCAGTGGGTTAAGGATCCGGCATTGCCGTGAGCTGTAGTGTAGGTCACAGATGCAGCTCGGATCCCGAGTTGCTGTGGCTCTGGGGTAGGCCAGCAGCTACAGCTCCGATTCGACCCCTAGCCTGGGAAACTCCTTATGCCGCGGGAGGGGCCCTCAAAAAAGCAAAAAAGACAAAAAAAAAGAAAAAGAAAAAGAAAAAGAAAGAAAGAAAAAAGAAACAAACCTGGAGAAAGGATTAGAAGTCCATTCCTCTGAAGGTGGTTAAACTATGTTTCCTGAGGGTGGTGGGAAGCTTTGAGGCCAAGTTAAAAAGGCCTGACTATTTTTTTTTCTTTTCACCTGCACTTGTGGCATGTGGAAATTCCCAGGTCAGGGATGGAACCTGCGCCATTGCAGTGACAATGCCAGATCCTTAACCTGTTGTATCACAAGGAACCCTCTGACTGGGTTGTGTTTTCATGAGAACATAGCTGTCCTGTGGAGATTAGCTGGGATGGAGTTGGCCATTCAGACTGGAGAGCACTCTGTAGTACCCCTCAGATCAGTGCCCCAGGCCAGTCTGGCTCAGCTCTCAGGTTTTGCATTCAACCTGAATACTGACCACAGTTTAGACCTTGTAGGTTATTTTGTCTTATTTTCTATTGCTGTGCCTGTGGCATATGGAAGTTTCTGGGCCAGCGATTGAATCCAAGCTTCAGCTGCAGCCTGTGCCACAACTGTGGCAATGCCAGATTCTTTAGCTCACTACGCCAGCGCAGGGATTGAGTCCACGGCAACCTAAGCCACTGCAGTTGGATTCTTAACCCACTTTGCCTCAGCAGGAGCCCTTGTAGGTTATTTTAAATAACAGTAAAATTTGATATTTGACTTGTGCATTCTTTTGTCTTAAAAGTGAAGTACAGGAGTTTCTGGTGTGGCTCAGCAGAAATGAGCCCGACTCATACCCATGAGGATGCTGCTTCAATCCCTGGCCTCATTCAGTGGGTTAAGGATCTGGTGTGGCTGTGAGCTGGGGTGTAGGTCACAGACTCAGCTTGGATCCCTCGTTGCTGTGGCTGTGGTGTAGGCCAGTAGCTGCAGCTCCAGTTTGATCCCTAGCCTGGGAACCTCCATATGCTGTGGGTGCAGCCCTTAAGAAACGGGGTGTGGGGGTGGGTGAAGTACAAAGAGATTGATCCTCTGAGGAAGCACTTTAGTTAAACTTGACTTCATTAAGAGTATATTGAATGACTTAATTACCTGTTAACATTTCTAAAGTGGAGTACCATAAATTATTTTCTTCTTCTTCTTCTTCCTTTTTTTTTTTTTTACACTTTAGGGCCAAACCTGTGGCATATGGAGGGGTTGAATTGGAGCTATAGCCACCGGCCTATACCACAGCAACCTGGGATCTGAGCCCGTGTCTGTGACCTACACCACAGCTCACTGCAGCACTGGATCCTTAACCCACTGAGTGAGGCCAGGGATCAAGCCCACAACCTCATGCTTCCTGGTTGGATTCATTTCTGCTGTGCCATGATGTATTCATTATGTGGGTATTGATCTTGGCCATCTGCTGTAGGCAACTGCTATTTGTGCAAAAGCTTTTCTTCAACTAGGACAGGCAACATTTAAATTGGGATTTCTTGGCTAGAGAAATGTCTTGGATGTGACTATATTAAAACCTATGGAGAAACTGATGTTCTTGGAAATCTAGGCTGATGATTCAGAACCCTTGAATAGGCTGTGACAGAAAGGGGGCCAATGAGATCCTCTAGTCTCATTGTTTGCACCCAAAAAGCTTCAGTGACTTGTTCCAGGCCTCCTAGCTGACTGGTAGGTAGCAAAGCACATCCAGAGTCTAGTTTCTGTGGTGCCAGAGCAGTGTCTTTGTTTTCCATTTGTACCAAGAAAGGAGAGAAAATCTCACTCACTAAGTACATTAAGGCTTATCATTTTTAAAGTAAGAGTTTTTTTGTTTTTTTGTTTTGTTTTGTTTTGTTTTGTTTTTTAAAGATAAAAACACAGAGTTCCTGTCATGGCTGAGTAGTTAACAAACCCAACTAGTATCCATGAGGATGCGGGTTTGATCCCTGGTCTCGCTTAGTGGGTTAAGGATCTAGTGTTACCATGAGCTGTAGTGTAGGTCAAAAACAGGGCTCAGATCCCACATTGCTGTGACTGTGGTGTAGGCCTGTGGCTACAGCTCTGATTAGACCCCTAGCCTGGGGACCTCCACATGCCATGGGGGCAGCCTTAAAAGGAGGGAAAGACCAAAAAAAAAAGATTAAAAACACAAATTACCCAATTAAATTTGTATTTCAGATGAGCAATGAATAATCTTTTTAAATAAACTCTTTGTAATTGAAGAATAATGCACATTCAAAAATGTATACAAATCAGTGCAAACTCCATGAATTTTCACAAAGTCAGTATTTATTTTTTCAGGCTAGGGCTCTTGCCCATCTCTTGCCTTCTGTCCTGCAGAGATGGGAAAGGCTTTTTCTAGCCTTCCAGTTCAAGTCCATTTGTATGTGTGAGTGGAAAGCTGAAGTTTAATCTTGAGTGGTAACTTGACAATGACAGTCAAGGAGTAGCTAGTGTTGATGTGTGGCAGATATGTGAAAGAAGACTTTCATGCTTAGCAAATGGAATACCTAATACTCCTTAGTCTCTAAAGCAGGAAATTGGGGAGTTCTACCTTCCTTCCTCCTTTCCTTTTTTTTCTAAACGTTTTCTTTGATAAATGAAGTGTAGCATTATTTTCCTTTTCTTTCTTCAAATCATACTTTATAAACATATTGAACATTTAAAAAAATCACCTGTAATGTAACTCCAGGAGAACCAGTGAGAATATTTGGTATTTTTCCTGTTTTTGTAAAAAGCTTTTCAAAATAGTGTATTTTTACAAACTAGAGACCACATGCAGTCATGATTTCTGCCTTTTCCCTACTTAGTATTGGTTTTGACTTTTTTTTCATAGCATCAAATTTTCTTCAAATACATGCTCATTATGTATTATGTTCTGATACCATTAATCATCTGCATCAGCAAAAGGCATTCTTCCTGTTTTCATATCAGATGAAAGCGAGAGTCAAAGTTAATAGGGAACTCATCTGGCTTGGGCACATTCCTCATGAGTAGGCTGAGACTCAGTCATGCAGGAGGGGGAGGGGTGAGACTGTAAGCCCAGGACAGGGCTGTCAGTATGGTCCAGCCACACAGCTGAACAAGATATACCTACTTGTTCCTGTTTCTAAGCTCCCTGGATTCCATTACCATTGAGATACTAAGAGTGGACAGATATAAAGTGTCAAAAGCTAAATGAGAAAAAGAAGAGATAGGTCATTCTGAGCCCCAACTACTATCATGGGATGCCCCAGGATGTGACTGGGAAACTAGGGTCACCATAGGCTCAGCTCAAAGTCTGGTCTTCAGTTGCTGCTGAGCAAAGTCCCAGCATGTGCGTTCCAGCCCATTGACACTGGTCACTAAATACAAATAGGTACTCTCTCCCAAGGAGAGGGGTGGGGAGTTTTTGCTAAAATGTGTTCAGGCTCAAGTATTTTACAGACCACATTCAAGATAATGGTTTTGCAAATCATCAAGGATTTGTGTTTTTTAAACCAGACATATAGTATTACAGACACATGAATAATACAAAGATGGTACCCACCTTTGATAATTTGTGTGTGTGTGGCCATTATAAGGATGATACATTGACTGATTTTTTTCCTCTCTACAGGTGTCATTACTTCCACCTGTTTAGGGAGAAAAACACCCAATGGTGCTCAAGCATGGAGCCAATGAGAAGAACCTAGAGCTCAATGGCAGCATCCTCAGTGGTGGGTACCCTGACTCACACCCCCCTCCATGCTTTGGTGCATCTCCAGCATTAATTCTGTTGCCAGCACCTATTCTGAGTTTGTGGCAATTCACCTTTTCTAATATCTACCAGTCCCTGGGGAGCACACAGTTCGTGCAGAGTGGGTATCTTCCCAAGGACACCCAAGCTACTAGTTAGGACAGTACTTTGGAGGCTGAGAATCACTTTCCCGCCTTAACCATGAAATGAGGTGTGGTGGTTTAAGGGAGGTATATAGGAAGGAAGATGACAGCAGCAACTAGACAGTTAACCTGGGTCTTTCTGCTTAAGAAATACCATTCCCTGGCCATAGGAGGTAACCCTGCTAGTCACTGCCCTGGTGCTTTCTTGGTGGAGTTCTTGGTAATTGCCTTAATTCTTTGTTCTTAGAAAGATCTGTCCCTCTCTGACAGCTCCACTGTTGGATTTCAGGTCTGTATGGCAACACATGCATGTTCCATGTCCCTTTTTCAAAATGATCTGTCATCTGCTGTCTTCATTACCATCTGGGCACAGGAATATATTAACCAAACTCAGCTGTACAAGCTCATAAAAACTTTTTTTTTTTACAAAGGAAGCAGAAATTCCTAACATAGATTTAAAAAATATTAACTCTTTGGTTTAAAATCCCAACAGACTGCCTAACCTTCTGATTAACTTGTTCAGACTTGGATTGAATTCTCAGCCCATCTAAAGTCAGGCAAAGGTTTTTTTTTTAAATTTAATCATGTTATTTCACATCATAAAACCTTCACCCTCCCCAGTTGTGCCATTAAAGGTCTCCAAGGTGCTAGAGATTATAGAATTCCCATCACATGGGGAGGGGAGCCCCAGCTGTGTGCTGCCTATGAGGTTCTTGGCCTGTGTGCTGATTATTTCCTGGAGTATATGTCTTACTAACCCCTCGGAGCTGAATCATCAACTTTCTGTCTGCTCTGAGCTAGCCAATGCTCATTTCTTTGCCTTTGCCTTTGCCTGTTTCTATCACACTGAGCTGCTAAAGCATATATGAGGCACTGGAAGAAAGTAATTTTTCATGTGATGCTCTTTGGCTCCTAGTAATTTACTCATTTACCAGCACTTAACTGCAGTGCCCTTTCCTTCACAATGGATGTTCTCTCTTCCCTCAGTATTTTCCTATTGAGAGATGAGGCTGCTCCTCACCCTTGGGAGGGGGGAATATTGAGTTAAAGCTAACTGTTTCATCAGCTTTTAGGTGCTTCAAAGCCTGGACAGTTTCCATTACCATGGGCCTAACTTACAGAAGTGAATGAGTTACAGATGAAAATCCATCATAGGCTTAGTGGGTCCTTAAACACTTGTTTTTTTTTTTTTTTTTTTTGACTCAAGAAATACATTGAAAGTTAGTTCATAGCAATAAGAGTAAATTTTAGTATATGGAACCTAATTTTTTTCCATGCCCTGTACCTGTATTTGCAGAAGCACTGTCAAGGGCTTATTATTGGCTTCACCATTGGACAGCAAAATGATTGTGCTCATGCTTGGGGTATGGGACATGAAGCAGTTTTTGGTTTGTACACTTATGATTAGCGATTAATATATTTTTTTGTTTAGGGATGTTGAAATAATGCAGTAGCTTCAAAAGCTTTGCTCTCACCTAAAATCTGTCCCCAACACTCAGGGGACAGCCTTCCTCCTGATGAAGATGTCTGGGTGTCAGAAGTTTTGATGGCCTGACCCACTGCCCAAGAGGTGACAGGGAGGCTGGGAGCACATTTGTTAAACTGTGTACAGTTCTGCTTTGTAAGGCAGGACCCTTTGTAGGGTATGCATATGAACACACATGCTTGTCTGAACTCTACTTCAGTTTTTCTCTGGGTCCAGTTCTTCCACCCTCTTCATTTGATAACTAAGTGGGTGGGTGTTTGGATGGGTTGGGTCATTTCCATCATGAAGACCTGGAACTTCACACATGTCAGTACTGGGGAGTTGTTCCTGCTGTAGTGTCCAAGATGAGGCTCCTTCTTTACCTCCCCTATTAATCACTACTGTGCTCCCCAAAGCACTATTATTTATTTTTCCTCTGTCTGCCTGTGCCAGTACTACTGTCAGCACATTAAATGGTTCTCAGATGCTTACCAGTGTGGACTTGTTCTGTGTCAGCCATACTGTTTTTAGTCATATGTATACATGTCCTCATTTTAAAATATAAAGATATTCTCAAAATAAATTAAAATGTGTATAATTAATGTCAAAATATATATAATGTGTGTTTTCACTGTTCCTTAAGTCAATTTTTTGTTGGTTTTGTCTGTGGAAAACAGAAAAGTCTAAAAGAACATATAAGAAATTTTTAGTTGTGGGAATTCCAATTCTGCTGAGCAGTAACTTACCCAATTAGTATCCATGAGGGTGCATGTTTGATCCCTGTCCTCACTCAGTAGGTTAAGGATCCAGCATTGCCATGAGCTGTGGTGTAGGTCACAGACACAGTTCATTTCTGGCATCACTGTTACTGTGGTATAGGCTAGCAGCTGCAGCTCTGATTCAACCCCTAGCCTAGGTGCAGCCTTAAAAAGCAAAAAAGAAAAAAGAAGAAGAAGAAGAAAAATTTTTAGTTGGGAGTATGATTTTCACATTTTGCTGTTTCTAAATTATGAATGTCTCTTTTTTTGTGACTTCATAATTTTATTTTAATATGCTGATTATTAAAAACCAAGCACTGAGAAAAACTCGATGTAGAACAACAAATTATAACTTTTTTTTTTTTTGCTGTTGCTGACACTTTTTTTACATTGCTATTTCCCCAATACAATTTTTTTTTCCCACTGTACAGCATGGGGACCCAGTTATATATATATGTATACATTCTTTTTTCTCCCACTGTCATGCTCTGTCATAAGTAACTAGACACAGATCTCAGTGCTACCCAGCAGGGTCTCATTGCTAATCCATTCCAAAATCAATAGTTTGCATCCATTAACCCCAAGCTCCCGATCCATCCCACTCCCTCCCCCTCCTCCTTGGCAACCACAAGTCTATTCTCCAAGTCCATGATTTTCTTTTCTGTGGAAAGGTTCATTTGTGACATATATTAGATAGCAGATATAAGTGATATCATATGGTATTTGTCTTTCTCTTTATGACTTACTTCACTCAGTATGAGAGTCTCTAGTTCCATCCATGTTGCTGCAAATGGCATTATGTCATTCTTTTTTTATGGCTGAGTAGTATTCCATTGTCTATATATACCACATCTTCCTAATCCAATCATCTGTCAATGGACCTTTGGGTTGTTTCCATGTCTTGGCTATTGTTACTAGAGCTGCAATGAACATTTGGGTGCATGTGTCTTTTTTAAGGAAAGATTTGGCCGAATCTATGCCCAAGAGTGGGGTTGCTAGGTCATATGGCAGTTCTATGTATAGTTTTCTAAGGTACCTCCGTACTGTTCTCTACAGTGGCTGTACCAGCTTACACTATCACCAACAGTGCAGGAGGGTTCTGTTTTCTCCACACCCCCTCCAGGCCTTGTTATTTGTGGACTTATTAATGATGGACTTTCTGACTGGTGTGAGATAGTATCTCCTGGTAGTTTTGATTTGCATTTCTCTAATAATCAGGGGTGTTGAGCATTTTTTCATGTGCTTGTTGGCCATCTGTATATCTTCCTTTGGGAAATGTGTATTCAGGTTTTTTGCCCATTTTTTAAATTTGATTGTTGTCTTCTTTGCTGTTGAGTTGTATAAGTTGTATGCATATCTTAGAGATTAAGCCCTTGTCAGTTGCATCATTTGAAACTATTTTCTCCCATTCTATAAGTTGTCTTTTTGGTTTCATTTTCATTTCCTTTGCTGAGCAAAACTTTTCAGTTTGATTAGGTCCCACTGGTTTAATTTTGCTTTTATTTCTGTTGCTTTGGGAGACTGACCTGAGAAAACATTAGTATCATGTCATCCACATACAGTGATAGTTTTACCTCTTCACTTCCTATTTGGATGCATCTTATTTCTTTCATTTGTCTGATTGCTGTGGCTAGGACTTCCTCTATTATGTTGAATAACAGTGGTGAGAGTGGGCATCCTTGTCTTGTTCCAGATTTTACTTGGAATGCTTTCAGCTTTTATCCATTGAGTATTATATTTGCTGTGGCTTTATCATAAATGGCTTTGTTTATGTTAAGGTATGTTCCCTCTATACCCACTTTGATAAGAGTTTTATCATGACTGGATATTGGATGTTGTCAAGTGCTTTTTCTGCATCTATTGAGATGATCATGTGGTTTTTGACTTTTCTTTTGTTAATGTGGTGTATGACATTGATTGATCTATGTATATAGAACTGTCTTTGTGCACCTGGGATGTGTCCCACCTGGTCATGGTGTATGATCTTTTTTATATGTTGTTGGATATGGTTGGCTAAAATTTTGTTGAGAATTTTTGCATGTATATTCATCAAAGATTTTGCTTATAGTTTTCTTTTTGGTGGTATCTTTGTCTGGTTTTGGAATTAGGGTGATGGTGCTGTCATAGAATGTCTTTGGGAGTCTTCCTTCTTCAACCTTTTGAAAAAGTTTAAGGAGGATTGGTATAAGTTCCTCTTTGTATGTTTGGTATAATTTGCCTGTGAAGCCATCTGGTCCTGGACTTTTATTTTTACAGAGTGTTTTGTTTTGTTTTGTTTTTTGACATACTCAATTTCATTTCTAGTGATCAGTCTGTTCAGTTGATCTTCTTCCTCTTAATTCAATTTTGGCAGAGTATGTCTCTAGAAAGTTGTCCATTTCTTCTCAGTTGTCAAATTTGCTAGCATACATAGTATTCTATGCTATACCATTCATAGCATTCATAATATTCTCTCATTTTTTTTTTGTATTTCCATAGCATCTCTTGTAATTTTCCTTTTTCTTATTTTCTTTATTTACGTGTTTTGTCTCTTCTTGGTGAGTCTAGCCAGAGTTTTGTCAATTTTGTTTACCTTTTCAAAGAACCAGCTCTTGGTTTTATTGATTTTGTCTATTGTTTTTTAAATAACTATTTTATTGATTTCTTCTTTGATCTTTATGATTTCCTTCCTTATGCTGACTTTAGGTTTTATTTGTTCTTTGGCTAATTCATTTAGGTGGTGGGTTAAGTTGTCGATTTGAGATTTTTATTCTTTTTTGAGGAAGGCCTGTATTGCTATGAATTTCCCTCTGAGCACTGCTTTTGTGGCATTCCATAGATATTGAGCTGTTGTGTCTTCATTTTCATTTGTCTCTAAGTATTTTTTAATTTCCTTCTGGATTTCCTCATTGACCCTTTGTTTTTTGTAGCATGTTTTTTAGTCTCCATGTAGTCAGTTTTTTTTCTCATTTCTTTTCCTGTGGTCGATTTCTAGTTTCATGACATTTTGTTCATAGGAGATACTTGAAATAATTTCTACACTCTTAAATTTGTTGAGGTTAGCTTTGTGCCCCAATATGTGATCAATCCTTGAGAATGTTCCATGTGCACTTGAGAAGAATGTCTATTCTGATTTTTTTTATGTAATGGCTTCAAAATGTCAATTAGGTCTAACTTTTCTATTGTTTCCTTTAGGATTTCTATTGTCTTATTGATTTTGTGTCTAGATAATATGTCCATTGATGTGAGTGGGGTGTTAAAGTCTCCTGCTATGATTGTATTCCCATCAATTTCTCCTTTTATGTCTGTTAGTATTTTTTGGAGGTATTTGAGTGCTCCTATATTAGGGGCATATATGTTGATGATAGTAATATCCTCTTTTTGAATGGATACTTTAACCATTCAATAGTGTCCTTCTTTGTCTTTCTTTATGGCTTTCATTTTAAAGTCTATTTTGTCTGATATGAGTATTGCAACTCCTGCTTTCCTATCTTGTCCATTGGCATGAAACATATTTGCCCAACCCCTCACTTGCAATCTGTATGTGTCCTCTGCCATTAGGTGAGTTTCTTGTAGACAACAGATTGAAGGTCTGCCACTCTGTGTCTTTTGATTGGAGTATTCAGTCCATTGACCATTAAGGTGATTATTGATAGATATGTATTTATTGCCATTATAAACCTTGTTATCAAATTGATTCTATGTTTCTCCTTTTTCCTTTCTTTTTTTGGTTGGATGGTTTCCGTTTATTTAATGCTTGATAACTTTCTTTTCAGTTTTTGTGAATGTAATGTTCAGCTTTGATTTGTGGTTGCCTGTTTTTAAGTAAGTTAGCCCCTTTCTATATCTGCTTGCTTTAGCCTGAGAGTCATATAGGCTCAAACACATCATGAAAATTAAAAAAAAAAGAATCTATATTTTCTTACTTTCCTTCCCCATAATGTATGATTTTAGTGTCTTTTTTTTAACATCTTCATGTTTAGATTTGTATGCTGGCTTTTTTAAATGGCAGCTTTCCATTTGCAGTTTCCTCCATCCTAATTCTTCTTCTTCTTTTTTTAATTTAGAGAATCCCTTTCAGTTTTTCTTTTAGAAAGGGTTTCATATTGCTATATTCTTTTAGCTTTTGTTTGTTGGAGAAATTATTTACTTACCCTTCTGTTTTAAATGATATTCTTACTGGATAGAGTATTCTAGGTTGCATTTTTTTTTTCCTCTCAGTACTATAAATCTATCTTGCCACTCCCTTCTGGCCTGTAGTATTTCTGTAGAGAAATCAGCTGATAGCCTTATGGGGGTTCCCTTATAATTAATGCTTTGCTTTTCTCTTGCTGTCTTTAGAACCCTCTCTTTTAACTTCTGCCATTTTTATTTTAATATGTCTTGGTGTGGGCCTGTTTGGGTTCAACATGTTTGGGACCCTCTTTGCTTCCTGTATCTTGATATCAGTATCCTTTATATTTGGAAAGTTTTCAGCCATAATTTCTTCAAATATATTTTTAATCCCCCCTTTTTTTCTTCTCCTTTCTGGAATTCCTATTATGCATAAATTGGCCCACTTTATATAATCCCATAGGTCTCTTATTTTGCTTTCATGTTTTTTTTCATTTGGTTTTCTGTCTGCTGTCCTGTTTGGGTGATTTCCAATATTCTACCTTCCACATCAATCATTCGTTCCTCTGCCTTATTCATTCTGCTCATTATTGCCTTTAGCTCAGTTTGTATCTCTGCCAATGAATTTTATGTTTTTTCTTGGCTCCTCCTTATATTTTCTAGTTCCTTTCTAAAGGAATCTGCATTACTGTCCATATCCTCTCTTTACTCTTTCAGTATTTTCACCATCTCCTTTTTGAACTCAAAGTCCGTCAGGCTGCAGAGATCTGTTTCATTGTTGACTGCTTTAGATGAATTCTCCTGTTGCTTTAACTGGGAAAGCTTTCTGAGCTTCTTCATCTTGCTTGTGTTTTTCTTTTTCTGTGAGTTTGGGGGAGGCAAACTGTAGTCTCATAAGGCTGCTTCTATGCAGGAGTACCCCTTTGTATTTTGGGGCAGGGGGTTACTATTTATTTTGGTATGGGTGTTCGAATATTTTCTGTCTCTTTCTTTGGTATGAGCAGGCTGTTTTCCCCAGGATTCTCAGCATTTTTTCAATGAGAAGGAGGCAATGGGAAGGGCCAGCCTTCAGAGCCTGGTCATTGGGCTCTCAATAGCAGCAAGGAACTGCAGGAAGATGCCACAGGCTACTCATAGTTGCAGAGCCCTGGGAAGTGGTAATAAGCTCTAGATAGATCTACAAGGGGCTGAGCATTTTGGTTCTAGTTAGGGTTAGGTTTTATTTTAGGGTTAGGATTTCAGTTAGGGGTAGTTTTCCATTTAGAGTTAGTGTTATTGTTAGGTTTTGAGTTAGGTTTAGGCTTAGGGTTTGGTTCAGTTTAAGTGTTAGGGTGAGTGTTCAGGTTCATGTTTGGGCTCAAGTTTGGGTTAGGTTTAGGGTTCATTTTAGGTTTATGTTGCCAGTTAGGTTTAGGTTTAGGGTTAGTGTTAGGGTTTGAATTATGTTTAGGGTTAGGTTTTGGTTCAGTGTCGGGTTAAGTGTTAGTGTAAGGGTTCAGGTTGGTGTAAGTGTTCTGGTTAGGGTTATATTTCATTTTAGGTTTAGGTTTTCAATTTGTGATAGTGTTCCTTTTAGGGTTAGCTTTAGGATTAGTGTAGGGTTCATGCTAGGTTTAGGCTTAGGGTCCAGTTTCATTTAGTTTTTAGTTTTAGTATTAAGGTTCATGTTGGGTCTCAGGTTGGGGTTTGGTTTAGGTTTTGTTTTAGTGTTAGGATTTTGGTTAGTGTTATGTTGAGAAGTTAGTGTTAGGATGAGGGATTATTTTAGGGTTTTGATTTAGGGTTAGGGTTATGTTTCAGTTCGGTTTAGGGATTAGTGTTAGGGTTCACGTTGATGTTCGGTTCAGGTTAGGGTTAGGTTTTGTTTTAGACTGAGGTTTTCTGTTAGGGTAAGTTTTCCAGTTAGGTTTAGGGTTAAGTTTAGGTTTAGGGTTCTGTTTAGAGGTGGAGTTACTGTTAGGGTTCAGTTCAACTTAGGTTTTAGGGGTAGTGTTAATTTTCATGTAGGTTTTTGGGTTCTGATTAGGTTTGGGGTTCATTTCTAGGTTTAGAGATTCAGTAAGGTGTAATCTTACTTTTAGGGTTATGGTTAGGATTCGGGTTATGGTTCAAGTTACTTTTAGGCTTAAGTTTTGGTTTGTTTTAGGTATTAATGTTAGTGTTAGGTTTCATAGTGTTTGGTTTCGGTTTCAGTTTAGAGTTCATTTTGGGTTAGGGTTAGGTTGCCTCTTAGGGTTAGGGTTAGAGTTCGAATTAGGGTTAGGCTTAGGTTTCAGTTCAGTTTAGGACTTATTTTTAGTGTTAGGTTTCAAGTTGGTGGTTCAGCTTCAGGCTAGGGTTAAGTTTTCTCTTAGGTTGAGTTTTTCTGTTAGGTTAGGGTTCAGGTTAGGATTAGTGGTAGGGATTATGTTTGTGTTTGGCTTTGGGTGAGGGTTGATTAGGTTGAGGGCTTCTTTTAGGTTAAGGTTTCCTGTTTGGGTTAGTGTTAGTGATTGGTTTAGTTTCAGGTTTCCATTAGGTTTAGGGTTTAGGGCTAGTGTTGTGGTGCATGTTGGGTTTTGGGTTTGGGTTAAATTTAGGGTTCGTTAGAGGGTTTGGGTTTTGGTAAGGGGCAGTGTTCTGTTTAGGTTTAGGGTTAGTGTTAGGGTTTGGTTTGGTTTAGGGGTTCATGTTAGTGTTAGTTTTCATGTTGGTGTTTGGTTTGGGTTTAGTTTAGCTTTTGTTTATTATTATCATTATTTTTAATAGTTATTTCCCCAATACAATTTTTTTCTACTGTACAGAGTGGTGACTCAGTTACACAGACATGTACACATTCTATTTTCACACATTATCATTCTCCATCGTAAGTGACTAGACATAGTTCCCAGTGCTACATATTAGGATCTCATTGCTATTCCATTCCAAAGACAACAGTTTGTATCTATTAACCCCAAGCTCCCCAACTACCCCCACTCCCTCCCCCTCCCCCTTGGCAACCACAAGTCTATCTGCATGTCCATGATTTTCTTTTCTGTGGAAAAATTCATTTGTGCTGTATATTAGATTCCAGATATAACTGATATCATATGGTATTTGTCTTTCTCTTTCTGACTTACTTCACTCAGTATGAGTCTCTAGTTCCATCCATGTTGCTGCAAATGGCATTATTTTTTTCTTTTTATGGCTGAGTAGTATTCCATTGTGTATACATACCACATCTTCCTATTCCAATCATCTGTTGATGGCTAGCTTTTGTTTTAGATTGTGGGTTTCTGGTAGGGTAAGTTTTCCAGTTATGTTTAGGTCTAGTGTTAGGGTTCCAGGTAGGTTTGGGTTTATGGTTAAGGCTCTGTTCAGCTTAGTGTTTAGGTGTAGTGTTAGGGTTCATGCAGGTGTTGAGGTTCTGGTGAAGTTTAGGGTTCATTTTAGGTTTAGGTTTTCAGTTAGCAGTAGTGTTCCATTTAGGTTTAGGCTTGGTTTTAGTGTTCAAATTAGGGTTAGGGTTAGGGTTTGCTTTGGTTTAAGGGTTAGTGTTAGGTTTAGAGTTCATGTGGGTGTTTGGGTTAGAGTTAGGGTTAGGCTTTATTTTAGAATGTGGTTTTCTTTTAGGGTAAGTGTTCTGGTTAGTGTTAGCTTTGGGGTTGGGGTTAGGTTTAGGGTTTGGTTTCTGTTTGGTTTAGGTTTTAGGGTTTGTCTTAGGGTTCATGTTTTGTTTCAAGTTCGGGTTAAGGTTAGGGTTCATTTAAGGTTTAGATTTCATTTATATTGGATTCCCATTCTGGTTAAGGTTATGTTTTTTTTCAGGTTTGGGTTAATGTTAGGGTTACCATTAGGGTTTGATTCAGTTTTGGGGGTTGGGGTAGTGTTAGAGTTTATGTAGGTGTTTGGGTTCTGGTTAGAATTAGTGTTTGTTTTAGGGTTAGGTTTTGCTTAGTGGTAATGTTCCTTTTAGGGTTAAGTTTAGGGTTAGGGTTAGTGTTAGAGTTAGGTTTAGCCTTAGCATTGGGTTTCATTTATGTGTTAGGGTTAGTGGTTGGGTTTACACTGGGGATCTTGTTCAGGTTAGGTTTAGGGTTTGTTTTAGGATTAGGGTTTTGGTTAGGGTTAGATTGCCAGTTAGGTTTAGGGCTAGGGTTAGTGTTAGGGTTCAAATTAGGTTTTGTTTCATTTTACAGGTTGGTTTTAGTTTTAGGTTTAATGTTGGTGTTCTGGTGCTAGTATGGTTTAGATTTTGTTTTAGATGGAGGGTTTCTCTTAAGGTAAGTGATCCTGTTAGGGTTAGGTTTAGGATTAGGTTTAAGGTTCTGGTTAGGATTAGGGTTACTTTTAGGGTTCCATTAAGCTTAGGGTTTAGATGTAGTGTTAGGGTTCATGTAGGTGTTTGGGTTCTGGTTAGGGTTAGGGTTTGTTTTAGGGTAGGGTTTTCTTTAGGGTTATGTTGCCATTTAGGGTTAGATTTATTTTTAGAGTTGGGGTTAGGTTTTGGTTTCAGTTTGGTTTAGAGTTAGTGTTAGGTGTATGTTGCAATTTGGGTTAGGGTAATGTTTAGGGTTTGTTTTAGGCTTTGGGTTTTGGTTAGTGTTATGTTCCATTTAGGGTTAGGGTTAGTGTTAGGTTTCAAGTTAGGTTTAGGCTTAGTGTTTGGTTTGGTTTAGGTGTTAGGTTTGGTGTTAGTGTTCATGATGGGTCTCAGTTTCCAGTTAGGTTTCAGATTTGTTTTATGGTTAGGTTTTTGGTTAGGGATAGGTTGCCGGTTAGGGTTAGGGTTCACTTTTGTTTAGGGGTTAGCATTGTGGTTCGTGTTGTTCTGGTTAAGTTTTGTTTTAGTTTGAGGGTTTCTGTTAAGGTAAGTTTTCTGGTTAGCTTTAGGCTTTGGGTTAGCGTTCTGGGTAGGTTTAGTTTTCTAGTTAGTGTTTGTTTGAGCTTATGATTTAGGAGTAGTGTTAGGGTTCATGTAGGTGTTTGGCTTCTGGTTAGGGTTAGGGTTCTTTTTAAGGATAGGTTTTCATTTTGGGTAATGTTCCATTTATTGTTAGGTTTAGTATTAGTGTTCAAGATTGGTTTAAGCTTAGGTTTGGGTTTAGTTTATGTATTTGTGATAGTGTTATGGTTCATGTTGGGGCTCAGGCTAGGAGGTTAGGTTTGGGGTTCGTTTTGGGGTTAGGGTTTCAGTTAGTGTTAAGTTGCCACTTTGGTTTAGGGTTAGGGTTTGTTTTAGGATTGAATTAGTGTTAGGGTTAGGGTTCAATTTGGTTTAGGGGTTACTGTTAGTGTTAGAGTTCACATTGGTTTTTGGGTTCTTTTTAGAGTTAGATATTTTTTAGGTAGTGTTTTTTCATTAGGGTAAGTTTTCTGGTTCATGTTACAGTTAGGATTTGTGTGAGGTTTCTGTTAGAATGAGGTTTCTGTTTGGATTTAGGTTTAAATTTAATGTTAGGGCTCATGTTGTGGTTCAGGTTCTGGTTAGATTTAGGGTTCTTTTTAGGCTTAGGGATTCAGTTAGGTGTAGTGTTCCATTTAGGGTTAGCGTTAGGGTTAGTGTTAGGGTTTGAGTTAGGGTTAGGCTTAGGCTTAGGGTTCAGTTCATTTTAGGTGTTAGGGTTAGTATTAGGGTTCATGTTGGGGCTCGGGTTTGGTTTAGCTTTAGTGTTCATTTTAGGTTTAGGGTTTCTGTTAGGGTTAGGTTTCCTGTTAGGGTTAATGTTAGGGTTTTATTTACGGTTAGAGTTATGGTTTGATTCGGTTTAGGGGTTATTTTTAGTGTTAGGGTTCAAGGTGGTGATCGGCTTTGGTTAGGGTTGTTTTTTCAGGTTGAGCTTTTCTCTTAGGGTAGGGTTCAGGTTACATTTAAGGTTAGTGTTAGGGTTTGGGTTTGAGTTCAGGCTAGTGTTCAGTTCAGTTTGGATTTAGGGTTAATGTTAGGTTTCAGTTAGTGTTCAGTTTCGGGTTAAGGTTAGGGTTTATTTTAAGGTTATGGTTTCATTTAGGGTTCAGTTTCCAGTTTCTGTTCTGGTTAGGTTTAGTTTTTGGGTTCTGGTTAGGTTTATGGTTAGGGTTATAGTTAGTGTTCATTTAGAGATTAAAGGTAGTGTTAGGGTTCATGTAGGTGTTTGGGTTCTGGTTAGGTTCGGGGTCTTTTTAGGGTTAGGATTTCAGTTAGGTATTATGTTCCGTTTAGGGTTATGGTTAGTGTTAGCATTTGAGTTAGTCTTAGGCTTAGGGTTCAGATTCGTTTAGGTGTTATAGTTAGTGTTAGCATTCATGTTGTGATTCGGGTTAGGTTTAGGTTTCTGTGTAGGGTTTGGTTCCCATTTAGGTTTAGGGTTAGGGTTATTGTTACAGTTTGATTAAGTGTTAGGGTTAGAATTTTGTTCGGTTTAGGGGTTAGTGTTAGTGTTAAGGTTCCTGTTGTTGTTGGGTTCTTGTTACTTTTAGGTTGTGTTTTAGGTTGAGGATTTATGTTAGTTTGAATATTCCGGTAATGGTTAGATTTAGGCTTCAGTTTAGGTTTAGGGTTACAGTTAGGGTTCATTTAAATTTAGGGGTTAAGAGTAGTGTTAGGGTCCATGTAGGTGTTTGGATTCTGATTAGGGTTACATTTTGTTTTAGGGTTATGTTTTTGGTTAGGGGGTAGTGTTCCATTTAGTTTTAGGGTTAGTGTTAGGGTTAGTGTTCAGCTTAGGTGATAGTGTTAGGTTTCACTTTGGTGTTTGGATTTGGGTTACGGTTAGGATTTCATTTAGGGTTATTCTGCCAGTTAGGGTTAAGTTTAGGGTTAGATTTCTGATTGGTTTAAGGTTTAGGGTTATTGTTATTGTGCATGTTGGGGCTGTGGTAGGGTTAAGTTTAGGGTTCATTTTAGGGTTTGGGTTTTGGTTACAGGTAGTTTTCCATTTAGGGTTATGTTTAGGGTTAGTATTAGGTTTCGAGTTAAGTTTAGCCTTAGGGTTTGGTTTGGTTTAGGTGTTGGGTTTAGTGTTAGGGTTCATGATGTGTCTCAGTTTAAGTTTATATTTAGTGTTCCTTTTAGTGTTAGGTTTTCAGTTAGGGATATATTGCTGGTTAGGGTTAGTTTTAGGTTTCAAATTAGGGTTAGATATATGGTTTGGTTCAGTTTAGAGGTTAGTTTAGTACAAGGGTTCATGTTAATATTTGGGTTCAGGTTAGGGTATGCTTTTGTTTTAGATTGATGGTTTCTGTTAGGGTAAGTTTTCTGGTTAGTGTTCTGGTTATGGTTAGGGTTCAAGGTAGTTTTAGGTTTTCAGTAGGGTTTGGTTGAGCTTAGGGGTTAGGAGTCGTGTTAGAGTTCATGTAGGTTTTTGGGTTCTGGTTAGGGTTAGGGTTCATTTTAGGGATAGGTTTTCATTGGGGTAGTGTTCCATTTATGGTTAGTGTTAGGTTTAGTGTTAGGGTTCAAGATAAGTTTCAGCTTAGGTTTGGGTTTAGTTTAGGTATTTGGGATAGTGTTAGTGTTCATGTTGTGGCTTAGGTTCAGGTTAGGTTTGGGGCTCGTTTGGGGGTTAGGGTTTCAGCTAGTGTTAAGTTGCCACTTTGGTTTAGGGTTAGGGTCGAATTAGTGTTAGGGTTATGTTGGGTTTTGTTTAGGGGTTGGTGTTAGTGTTAGAGTTCATGTTGGTGTTTGGGTTCATTTCAGGGTTAGATTTTTTTAGCTTGAGGTTTTTCATTAGGGTAAGTTTTCTAGTTATTTTTATGGTTAGGATTAGGGTTAGGGTTCTGGTTAGTGTTAAATTTCTGTTTGGATTAGGTTTTAGTGTTAGTGTTAGGATTCATGTTGGGGTTCGAGTTTGGCTTAGTATTCATTTTAAGGTTAGGGTTTCGGTTAAGTGTGGTGTTCCTTTTGGGTTTAGTGTTAGTGTTAGTCTTAGGTTTCGAGTTAGGGTTAGTCTTAGGGTTTGGTTTGTTTTAGTTGTTAAGTTTAGTGTTACCATTCATGTTAGGGCTCGGGTTCGGTTTAGGGTTAGGATTCATTTTAGGTTTAGGGTTTTCTTTTAGGGTTAAGTTGCCTGTTATGGTTAGTGTTAGGGTTCGATTCAGGTTTAGGATTATGATTTGGTTTGTTTAGGGGTTATTTTTAGTGTTAGGATTCATGTTGGTGTTTGGCTTTGGGTTATGTTTATGTTTTATATTAGGTTGAGTTTTCCTGTTAAGGTAGGGTTCAAGTTAGGGTTAGGGTTAGTGTTAGGGTTTGGGTTCGGTTTAGGATTTAGGGTTAATGTTAGTGTTCATAGTGGTTATTGGGTTAGGGTTCCAGTTTCTGTTCTGGTTAGGTTTAGTGTTAGGTTTCTGGTTAGAGTTATAGTTATTTTTCATTTCACTTTAGGGGGTTAGTGTTGTGTTAAGATTCATGTAGATGTTTGGTTTCTGCTTAGGGCTAAGGTTTGTTTCAGGGTTAGGGTTTTGGGTTTTGGTTAGGTGTAGTGTTCCGTTTTGGGTTAGGGTTAGGGTTAGTTTTAGCGTTTGAGTTAGTTTTAGGCTTAGGGTTCAGATTCATTTAGGTGTTAGGGTTACTGTCAGAGTTCATTTTGGGGCTTGGTTCTTGTTAGCTTTAGGGTTTTGGTTAGAACTAGTTTCCCAATTAGGTTTAGGGTTAGGGTTAGGGTTAGGATTAGTGTTATTGTTTGATTTAGTGTTAGGGTTAGGGTTTGGTTTAGTTTAGGGGTTAGTGTTAGTGTTAGGGTTTCTGTTGGTGTTCAGGTTCTTGTTAGTTTTAGGTTTTGTTTTATGTTGAGGGTTTCCGTTAGGGTAAGGATTCCTATAATGTTTAGTTTTAGGGTTCGGGTTAGGTTTGGGGTTATGGTTAGTTTTAGTTTCAGTTTAGAGTTTAAGGGTACTGTTAGTGTTCATGTAGGTTTTTGAATTCTGATTAGGTTACAGTTCATTTTAAGGTTGTGTTTTTGGTTGGGGGTAGTGTTTTGATTAGGGTTAGGGTTAAGATTAGGATTAGGGTTTGGTTCAGCTTAGGTGTTAGTATTAGGGTTCACATTGGTATTTGTGTTTGGGTTAGGTTTAGAGTTCATTTTAGGTTTAGGGTTTCATTTAGGGTTATGTTTCCTCTTAGGGTTAGCGTAAGGGATAGGAATAGTGTTAGGGTTTGAGTTAGAGTTAGGCTTAGGGTTCGTTTTGGTTTACTTGTTAGTGTTAGGGTTCATGTTTGGGCTTGGGTTCGGGTTAGGTTTAGCATTCTTATTAGGCTTAGAGTTTCATTAAGCTTATGTTGCCACTTATGGTTGGGGTTAGTATTAGGTTTCAATTTAAGGTTAAATTTTGGTTTCATTTCAGTTTATGGGTTAGTGTTAGTGTTTGTGTTATGATTCATGTTGTGTTCCACTTTGGATGATGGTTAGTTTTTGTTTTAGGTTGATGTTTTCTGTTCAGTTAAGTTTTCCTTTTATGGTTTGGGTTAGCAATAGGGATTGATTGAACGTTAGGGTTATGTTTCTGTTCAGTTTGGGGTTTAGGGCTGGTATTGAGGTGCATGTGGAGGTTCAGCTTAAGTTTAGGGTTCATTTTAGGGTTTGGGTTTCATTAATGGGTAATATTCCCGTTAGGGTTAGGGTTAGCGTTAGGATTTTTATTAGGGTTAGGGTTAGGGTTTGTTTCAGTTTAGGGGTTAGTGTTGGTGTTAGG
The DNA here is from genome assembly GCF_016906955.1 of Phacochoerus africanus. Lineage (NCBI taxonomy): Eukaryota > Metazoa > Chordata > Mammalia > Artiodactyla > Suidae > Phacochoerus > Phacochoerus africanus. The sequence continues at coordinate 53,767,288 of NC_062553.1, read as the reverse complement.
ATTCACACTGGTTTTCAGGTTTGGCTTAGATTGTTTTAGACTGAGGTTTTCTGATAAGTTTTCCAGTTAGATTTAGGGTTAAGCTTAGTTTTATTGTTCAAATTAGGTTTAAGTTTAGGATTTGCTTCATTTTAGGGATTAGTTTTAGTGTTCGTGTTCATGTTTGGGTTTGAGTTAAGGTTAGTTTTTGTTTTAGATTGTGGTTTTCTGCAAGGATAAAACTTCTGGTTAGGTTTAGGATTAGTGTTTTGTTTTGGGTTAGGGTTAGGGTTTGATTTCTGTTTGGTTTAGGTTTTAGATTTAATCTTAGGGTTAATGTTTTGTTTTAGTTTGGGTTAAGGTTAGGGTTCATTTTAGGTTTAGGGTTTCATTTAGCTAGACTTCCCATTCCAGTTAGGGTTATGTTTTTGTGTGGGTTTGGGGTTAGTGTTAGGGTTAAAGTTAGGATTCTGTTCAGTTAGGAGTTAGGGGTAATGTTAGGATTTATGTAGGTGTTTGGGTTCTGGTTAGGGTTAATGTGCATTTTAGGGTTAGGCTTTCAGGTAGGGGTAGTGTTCCATTTAGGGTTACGTTTAGGTATAGGTTAAGGTTAGAGTTAGGTTTAGGCTTAGATTCAGTTTTGTTTAGGTCTTAGGGTTAGTGTTAGGGTTCATGTTGAGGCTCTCATTCAGGTTAGGTTTAGAGCTTTTTTTAGGGTTAGGATTTCCTTTAGGGTTAGGTGGTGAGTTAGGGTTAGGATTAGGGTTAGTGTTAGGGTTCGAATTACGGTTAGGGTTAGGTTTCATTTTGGTTTATGGTTAGTGTTAGTTTTAGGGTTCATGTTGGTGTTTGGGTTCGGTTTTGGTTTAGGTTTTGTTTAGATTGAGATTTTTTGTTAGGGTAAGTGCTTTGGGTGGGTTAGGGTTAGGTTTCCAGTTAGGATTAGGGATACGTTTAGGGTTCTGTTAAGCTAGGGTTTAGTTAGGGTTAGTTTTAGGGTTTATGTAGCTGTTTGTATTCTTGTTAGGGTTAGTGTTCTTTTTAGGGTTAGGGTTTCATTTATCATTATTTTGTCACTTAGTTTTAGTGTTAGGGTTAGTGTTAGGATTAGATTTATGGTTAGGTTTAGGGTTTGGTTCTGTTTAGAGATTAGTGTTAATTTTAGGGTCATGTTGTTGTTCTGGTTAGGTTTAGATTGTGTTTTAGATGAAGATATCTGTTAGGGTAAGTTTTCCAGTTTGAGTTAGGGTTAGGGTTAGGTTTTGTGGTAGGTTTAGTGTTCTGGTTAGGGTTCAGTTGAGCTTAGGTATTAGTAGTAGTCTTAGGGTTCAGGTAGGTGTTTGGGTTCTGGTTAGTGTTAGGTTTCATTTTAGGGTTAGGTTTTTGGTTGGGGTAGTGTTTCATTTAGGGTTAGGGTTAGGTTTATGCTTAGTGTTGTGCCTCAACTTAGGGTTAAGCTTAGGTTTCAGTTTGGGTTAGGTATTTAGGATAGTGTTAGGTTTCATGTTGGGGCTCAGGTTCGGATTAAGTTTGGGGTTTGTTTTCTGATTAGGGTTTCAGTTAGTTTTGAGTTGCCATTTAGGTTTATTGTTAGAGCTAGTGTTAGGATTTGAATTAATGTTTAGGGTTAGGGTTCAGTTTGGTTTAGGTGTTAGTTTTAGTGTTAGGATTCATGTTGGTGTTCCTGTTCTTTTTAGGGTTAGATTTTGTTTTAAGTTTAGTTTTGTTTGTTTGTTTGTTTGTTTAGGGTAAGTTTTATGGTTAGTGTTAGGTTTATGGTTAGGATTAGGTTTCTGTTTGGTTTAGGTTTTAGGGTTAGTGCTAGTGTTCATGTTGGGGTTCAGGTTTGGGTTAGGTTTAGGCTTCAGTTTAGGGTTAGGGATTAGTTTAGGTTAGTGTTCCATTTAGGGTTAGGGTTAGGGTTTAGTTTGTTTTAGGTGTTAGGGTTAGTGGTAGGGTTCATGTTGGTGCTCAGGTTTGGTTTAGGTTTAGGGTTCATTTTAGAGTTAGGGTTTCAGTTAGATTTAGGCTGCCTTTTAGGTTAATTTAGGGTTTGAATTAGGGTTAAGCTTAGGGTTCTGTTCTGTTTAGGTGTTATTTTTAGTGTTACGGTTCATGTTGATATTTGACTTCAGGTTAGGGTAAAGTTTTGTTTTAGGTTGAAGTTTTCTTATTAGGGTAGGTTTCAGGTTAGGTTTAGGGTTATTGTTAGGGTTTGGGTTCCAGTTCCAGATAGGTTTTGGTTCAGTTTAGGATTTAGGGTTAATGTTAGGGTTCATGTTGGTTAGGATTAGGGTTAAGTATGGGTTTCCTTTTAGGTTTATGGGTTTATTTAGGGTTTGGGTTCCAATTCCTGTTCCAGTTAGGTTTAGTGTTAGGGTTCAGGTTAGTTTTAGAGTTAGGGTTATGGTTATTGTTCATTTGACTTTAGGGATTATGGGTAGTGTTAGGATTCATGTAGGCTTTTGGGTTCTGTTTAGGGTTAGGGTTCCTTTTAGGGTTAGGGTTTCAGTAAGGGTTAGGATTTCAGTTAGGGTTAGGGTTAGGATTAGGGTTTGGTTCAGCTTAGGTGTTAGTGTTTGTTAGGGTTCACCTTAGTGTTCATGTTTGGGTTAGGGTTAGTTTTCATTTTAGGATTAGGTTTTCATCTAGGGTTATGTTGTAAGTTAGTGTTAGGGTTAGTGTTAAGGTTAGGGATAAGGTTAGTGTTATGGTTGAGTTAAATTTAGGCTTTTCATTTGTTTTGGTTAGTTGTTAGTGTTACTGTTAGTTTTCATGTTTTGGCTCAGTTTCGGGTTAGGTTTAGCATTCATTTTAGGTTTAGGGTTTCATTAGCATTATGTTGCCAGTTACATTTAGGGTTAGGGTTACGTTTTGGTTTGGTTTAGTTGTTAGTGTTAGTGTTCATGTTGGTGTTCAGTTTCACATGAGGGTTAATTTTTGCTTTAGGGTGAGATTTTCTGTTAGGTTAAGTTTTCCTTTTAGGATTAAGTTCAGTGTTAGGGATCACTTTAGGGCTTTAGGGTTAGGTTTAGGTTTCTGTATGGTTTAGTGTTTAGGGCTAGTGTTATGGTGCATGCTGGGGTCAGGTTCAGGTTAAGTTTAGGGTTCACTTTAGGATTTGGGTTTCAGTTATGGGTAATGTTCCATTAGGGTTATGTTTAGGGTTAGTGTTAGGGTTTTGTTTGGTTTAAGGTTAGTTTTGTTAGTTTTAGGGTTCATGTTGTTGATCAGGTTGGGTTAGGGTTGTTGTTTTTTTTTTTTTTTTTTTAGGTTGAGGTTTTCTGTTAGGACGAGTGTTCCAGTTAGGGTTAAGGTTAGGGTCATGGTTAGTATTAGGGTTTTGGTTAGGTTTGGGGTTACATTTATAATTAATTTAAGCTTAGGCATTAGACGTAGTGTTCGGGTTCACGTATGTTTAGGCTTCTGGTTAGGGTTAGGGTTCATTTTAGATTTAGGGTTTCATTTAGGGTTATGTTGCCAGTTAGGGTTAGAGTTAAGATTAGTGTTAGGATTTGAGTTAGACTTAGGCTTAGTGTTTGTTTTGGTTTAGCTGTTAGTGATAGTGTTAGGATTCATGTTGGGGATCGGGTTCAGGTTAGGTTTAGAGTTAGTTTTGGGGCTAGGGTTTCATTTAGGGTTATGTTGCAAGTTAGGGTTAACATTGGTGTTAGTGTTCAAATTAAGATTAGGCTTAGGGTTTGGTTTGTTTTAGGTGTTAGGGTTAGTGCTAGGGTACATGTTGGGGGCTCAGGTTCGGTTTAGGTTTAGGCTTCGTTTTAGGGTTAGGGTTTTGTTTAGGGTTAGGTTGCCTTTAGGGTTAGTGTTAGGGATTTTATTAGGTTAGGATTAGAGTTCGGTTCGGTTTAGGGGTAATTTTTATTGCTAGGGTTCATGTCGGTGTTAGGTTTTTGATTAGGATTATGTTTTATTTTAGGCTGAGGTTTTCTTTTAAGATAGGGTTCAGGTTACAGTTAGGTTTAGGATTAAGTTTCAGGTTAGGGTTCAGTTTGTCTAGGATTTAGGGTTAATATTAGGGTTCATGGTGGTATTTGGGTTCGGGTTAAGGTTAGGGTTTGTTTTAGGGTTATGTTTTCATTTAGGCTTTGAGTACTTTTTTCTGTTACCATTAGCTTTAGTGTTAGGGTTCTGTTTAGCTTTAGGTTTAGGGTTATGGTTAGTGTTTGTTTCACTTTAGGGATTGAGGTTAGTGTTAGGGTTCATGTAGGTGTTTGGTTTCTGGTTAGGTTTAGGGTTCATTTTAGGGTTATGGTTTTGGTTGAGGTAGTGTTCTGTTTAGTGTTCAGATTTGGGTTAGTTTTAGCATTTGAGTTAGTTTTAGGTTTAGGTTTCAGATTCATTTAGTTGTTAGGGTTAGTGTCAGAGTTCATGTTGGGGCTTGGGTTAGAATTAGGTTTAGCTTTTGTTTTAGGTTTAATTTTTTGGCTAGGTTTAGGTCCCCAGTTAGGGTTAGGGTTAGTGTTAAGGTTTGATTTAGTGTCAGGTTTAGGGTTCTATTTGGTTTAGGGGTTAGTGTTAGGGTTCCTCTTAGTGTTCAGGTTCTTGTTAGTTTTAGGTTTTATTTTAGGTTGAGGATTTCTCTTCCAGTAATGGTTAGATTTAGGGTTCAGGTTAGGTTTAGGTTTAGGTTTACAGTTAGGGTTAGTTTCAATTTAGGGGTTAAGGTTAGTGTTAGGGTTCATTTAGGTGTTTAGATTCTGGTTCAGATTAGGGTTCCTTTTAGGATTAGGGTTTTGGTCAGGGGTAGTGTTCCATTTGGGGTTAGGGTTAGGTTTAGGGTTTGGGTCCTGTTCTGCCTAGGTGTTAGTGTTCAGTTTTGGGTTAGGCTTAGAGTTTGTTTTAGGGTTAGGATTTCATTTAGGGTTATGTTGCCAGTTAGGGTTAGAGTTAGGTATCAGTTAGAGTTTAGGGTTAAGTTTATGTTCAGTTTAGAGTTTAGGGCTAGTGTTGTGGTGCATATTGGGGTTTGGGTTCGGGTTAAGTTTATAGGGTTCATTTTAAGGTGTGGGCTTCAGTTACATGTAGTGTTCCTTTTAGGGTTATATGTAGGGTTGTTGCTAAGGTTCTGATTAGGGTTAGCATTTCATTTGGCTTAGGGGTTAGTGTTAGTTTTTGGGTTCGTGTTGCTTTTCAGGTTCGGGTTAGGGTTATGTTTTTAGATTGAAGTTTTCTGCTAGGTTAAATGTTCTGGTTAGGGTTAGTGTTAGTGTTCGTTTTTGAGTTAGGGTTAAGCTTAGGGTTCAGTTTCCTTTAGGAGTTAGTGTTAGTGTTAGGGTTCATATTGGGGCTCAGGTCTGTTTTAGGTTTAGGCTTTCGTTTAAGGGCAGTGTTCCATTTTGGGTTTAGGTTTAGGGTTAATGTTAGGATTCAAATTGGGTTTAGGCCTAGGGTTTGGTTTGGTTTATGTGTATGGTTAGTGTTAGGGTTCTTTCTAGGGCTCTTGTCAGGTTTAGGGTTTGTTTTAGGGTTAGTGTTTTGGTTATGGTTATGTTGCCATTTAAGGTTATGGTTAGGGTTAGGGTTCAAATTAAGGTTAGATCTAGGGGTTAATGTTAGTGTTAGGGTTCATGTTGATGTTCTGGTTCAGGTTAGGTATGCATTTTGTTTTAGATTGAGCTTTTCTCAGGGTATGTTTCAGGTTAGGTTTAGAGTTAGGGTTTTGGTTCAGTTTTGGGTTAGGGTCCAGTTTGGTTTGGGATTTAGGGTTAATATTAGGGTTCATGTTGGTGTTCGGTTTTGGTTAAGTTTAGGTTTGGTTTTAGGTTTACAATTTCAGTTAGGGTTTGGTTTCTGTTTTCTGTTTGGATAGGTTTAGTGGTTCGGGTTAGGTTTGGGATTATGTTTAGGGGTTGGTTCACTTTGGGTGTATAGGAAGTGTTAGGGTTCATGTAGGTGTTTGGGTTCTGGTTAGAGTTAGGGTTCATTTTAGGGATAGGTTTTTGGTTAGGGGTAGTGTTCCCTTTAGGGTTAGGGTTAGTGTTAGGGTTTTATGTATGTTTAGAGTTTGGGTACAGTTCACTTTAGGATTGGGGTTTAGTGTTTCCACTCATGTTGGGTTTGGGTTCTGTTTGGGGTTAGGGTTATATTTAGGTTTTCGTTTTCATTTAGGGTTAGGTTTATGTTCTGGTTTTTGGTTAGGGTTAGGGTTAGTGTTACCATTAGGGTTAAGTTCAGTTTAGGGGTTAGAGGTAGTGTTAGGGTTCATGTACTTGTTTGGGTTCTGGTTAGGGTTAGGGTTTGTTTTAGGGTTAGGGTTTTAGTTAGGTGTAGTGTTCCCTTTAGGGTAAGGTTTAGGTTTAGGATTCGAGTTAGGTTTAGTCTTAGGGTTCAGTTTTCTTTAGGTGTTGGGCTCAGGTTCAAATTCAGTTTAGGGCTCATTAGAGTAGGGTTTCGGTAAGGGTTAAGTTGCCGGTTAGTGCTAGTTTTACGGTTATTTTTAGTGTTCGAATTAGGGTTAGTTTTAGGGTTCAGTTTTCTTTAGTGTTTAGTGTTAGTGTTAGATTTCAGGTTGGTGTTCGGGTTTGGATTATGGTTAGTTTTTTTTTTTTTATATCGATGGTTTCTCTTAGGGTAAGTTTTCTGGTTAGGGTTAGGGTTCTTCTAGGATTCAGGTTATGGTTACATTTTGGTTCAACTTAGGTTTTGGGGGTATTGTTAGGATTCATGTAGGTGTTTGTGTTCTGGTTAGGTTTAGGGTTTTGGTTAGGTGTAGTGTTCCATTTAGGGTTAGGTTTAGTGTTAGTGTTTGATATAGGTCTAGGCTTATATTTCTGTTTCATTTAAGTGTTAGGGTTAGTGTTAGTGTTCATGTTTGGGCTCGGGTTCAGGTTAGGTTTAGGTTTCATTTTAGTGTTAGGTTGCCTCTTAGTGCTAGGTTTAGAGTGAGTGTTAGGGTTAGAATTAGAGTTAGAGTTAGGGTTAGGGTTTGGTTCATTTTAGGGGTTAGTGTTAATATTAGGATTCACATTGGTTTTTCATTCAGGTGTGGGTTAGTTTTTTTAGATTGAGTGTGTTTTTTTTGTTTTTTGTTTTTTTGTTTTTTGTTTTTTTTTTTAGGGTAAAGTTTATTGTTAGGCGTAGTGTTCCAGTTAGGGTTATAGGTACGGTTTGGGTTCAGTTCAGTTTAGTGGTTAGGGCTAATGTTATGGTTCATGTAGGTGTTTGGGTTTTGTTTAGGGTTAGGTTTGTTTTTAGGGTTAGTGTTTCATTTAGGGTTAAGTTGCCAGTTAGGTTTAGGGTTAGGGTGAGTGTTAGGGCTCAAATTAGTTTTAGGGTTAGGGTTTTGTTTGGTTTAATGTTGGTGTTAGTGTTAGGGTTAATGTAGGTTTTCATTATGGTTAGGTTTGTTTTAGGTTGAGTGTTTCTGTTAGGGTAAGTGTACTACTTAGTGTTATAGGGTTAATGTTACTCTTTTTGTTAGTTTTAAGTTTAGTATTCGATTTGGTTTAGGCATTAGATTTTTTGTTCGATTTCATGTTGGGTCTTGATTTCATGTTAGGTTTGGGGTTCATTTTAGGGTTAGGATTTCCAGTTATGGTTAGGTTTAGGGTTAGTATCAGGGTTAGATTTAGGGTTATGTTAAGTTTAGGGGTTAGTGTCAGTGTTAGGGTTCATGTAGGTGTTCAGGTTCATATTAGGGTTATGTTTTGTTTTAGGTTGAGTGTTTCTGTTAAGTGTTCTGGTTAGCGTTAGGGTTTGGTTTAGGTAAAGGGTTCATTTTCCATTCTTTTTAGGTATTAGGTTTAGCATTAGGGTTTATGTTGGTTTTTGGGTTCAGGTTAGGTTTAGTGTTCGTTTTAGGTTTAGGGTTTGGGTTAGGGTTAGATTTCCTGTTAGGTAGGGTTAGGTTTGGTGTTAGGGTTTGGGTTAGGGTTAGGGTTCATTTTTGGTTTTGTTTTGGATTGAGGTTTAGTGTTATGTTTCATGTTGGTGTTCAGTTCTGTTTAGACCTTACCTAAAGCTAGGCGGGTAAATTAAGGCCACTAGATGGGTAGAAAATAAGGTATCATGGAGATCTCACCTGGCTCTATGGCTAAAAGATCTGTCTCAGTTGCTGTTGTGCTTTTGGTAAGCACTGTGGCTTGAAAATTTTTGATTCCCAACTCACACATGCCTCTGGTGTGGTCTATAATTAAGAAAGAAAGATGGAAAGAAGAAACAGAACAAAAGAAATAATGATAGAAGCAAATCTATATTTTATGAATGAAGTAATAACAGTTGGAAAATATCAATACTTACAAATGTACACACCTATATTTATAAATACAAAAGTGCAGGAATACTTGTAAAAGGAAGAAGGCTGACCTGACATGATGGGTCAAGTTAGGGTTAGGGTTCTGGCTAGGGTTCAGGATCAGGTTTGGAATTGGATTTGGTTTAGTGTTAAGTTTAGGGATCAGGTTAGGTGTAAAGATAGGATTCAGGTTCTGGTTTTAGAGGAGTTTCAGTTTAGATTGAGCATTAGGGTTCAGATTAGGTTTTGGGTTAGAGTTCGGTTTTGGATTTGGTTTAAGATCGGGTTTCAGTTAGGGTTAAGGTTCATTTTAGGTTCGAATTTGGACTCGGTTAAGGGTTCAGGTTAGAGTCAAGGTTCCTTTTAGGATTTGTGTTAGGTTAAATTTCTCGTTCAGTTTGTGTTAGGGTTAGGTTTTTGTTCAGTTTAGTGTTTAGGGTTAGTGTTAGGGTGCATGTTGGGGTTCAGGTTTGTGCTTAAGGTAGAGTTAGTTTTAGGGTTAGGTTTTTATTTAGGGTTTGGGCTCTGGTTCTGGTTAGGGTTAATTTTAGCCTTAGGGTTCAGTTCAGTTTATAGGTTAGGGGTAATGTTAGGTTTCTGGTAGGTGCTTTGGTTTTGCTTAGGGTTAGTGTTCATTTTAGGTTTAGGGTTTTGTTTAGGTGTAGTGTTCAGTTTAGGTGAGGATTAGGGTTACTGTTAGGGTTCAAGTTCTGTTTAGGTTTTGTGTTCACTTTGGTTTATGTGTAGGGTTAGTGTTAGGGTTCATGTTGGAGTGCAGGTTTGGGTTAGGTCTAGAGATCATTTTAGGTTTATGCTTTTTGTTAGGTACAGGTTACCAGTTAGGTTTAGGGTTAGGGCTGGGCTTAATATTTGGGTTGGAATTATGGTGAGGTTGAGTGTTCAGTTCAGTTTAGTTTTAGTGTTAGTGTTCATGTTGGTGTTTGAGTTCAGGTTAGGGTTATGTTTGGTTCTGTGTTGTGGGTTTCCATTAGGATAAGAGTTCTGGTTAGGGTTAGGGTTAGTGTTTGGGTTCAGTGTAGGATTAGAGTAAAATTAAGGACATGGTTTTCCTTTTGGGTTAGTGTTAGTGTTAGTGTTATAGTTAGGGTTAGGGCTTTGGTTAGGTTTAGGTTCTGGGTTCCAGTTAGGGAAGGGTTAAAGTTAGATGATACATGCCCAACAATGGTTTTGCTGGGTAATACTTTGGCTCTTCATTTATTTTTTGGATTTACCTTGATGCTGTTGCCCATTATGTTTGTATCAATTTACATAATCAACCACAATGTAGGGAGGGCACCCTCTTATTGACACCCTCTCCAGGATTTCTTATTTTTAGATGTACTAATAATGGCCATTTGGACAACTGTGAAGTGGCACCTCAGAGTAGATGTGACATTTATTTCTCTCCTAATGGGTGAGGGAGATCTTTTTATCTGGTGCTTATTGCCCTCTGTATATCTGGTTTAGGGAAATGTCTGTTCAGGGCTTTTGCCCATTTTTCAATCATGTTGTTGGGTTTGTTTTGATGTTGGGTGGTATCAGTGGTTGATCTGATACTTTAGAAACCCCAGCCTGACCTGGCTTTGGGATCCAGATCAAGTGCCTACAGATCATGCATGGAAGGTAGGGAAAAGACTATATTTTGGTGAGCAGCTGCACAAATCCCTGAGATTTTTCTCTCAAGCGGTCTCCTGAAACTCAGTGTTTTTCTTGCCATGTTAGCCTCTTTTTTTCTCTCTATACACATGTTATGAAGACCTGATATAAAGCCAGATTGATTGAATTAAGGCTGGTAGATGGATATAAAGTAAGCCCTCATGGAGATCACTTCTTTCTCCCTGGGTACAAGATCTGTCTCAGTCACTGTGTTGGTTTTGGTAACTTCTGAGGCTTGAAAACCATCAATGGGCAGACAACTCATGTATGCTTCAGGTTCAGGCTATAAAAGGAATAATAAAAGGGAAGAGAAACAGAACAAAAGAAAGAAGGAAATAAGTGAGACTTTATTGTAGGAATAAAAGAGTAACAGTTGGAAAAATAAGAAAAAAAAATCCTTACATACATACACACCCATCTTTGTAAATACATAAGTGCAGTAGTAGATTTCAAAAGAAGAAGCTGATGTGACATGATGGTCAGGTTTGGTTTAGGGTTCAGGTTAGGGTTCAGGTTTGGGGTCAGTTTGGGTTAAAGGATAGGTTTTGGGATAATGTTAAGGGTAGGGGTATGATTTGGGTTAGGGTTTGTTTTTATGTTTGGGTTTGGGTTAGTTTAAGTTTGGGTTTCAGTTGTGGTTAGGGTCCATTTTAGTGTTTGGGTTTGGATTAGTTTTATGGTTCAGGTTATGTTTAGGGTCCATTTTAGCATTTGGGTTAGGTTTAGTGTTCACCCCAAGACCCAGTCCTTCCCACACTCTCCGCTCCAATTGGCAACCACATCTTTTTCCAGTTCATATCTTTCTTTGTTGTAGAGGGGTTCATTTTTGCCATTTGTTGGATTCCAGATAGAAGTTGTATCCTAGGCTGTTTTTCCCTGTTGCACTTATGTCACTTAGTATGGGAGTGTCTATTTCCAGCTATGTGGCTGCAAATGGCTTTATTTTGTTCCTATTTATGGTTCTTTGTATTCCATTGTATATCTGTACCACATTTAATTAATCCAGTCACATGTTGATGTATATTATGTGTGTTTCCCTATCTTGGCTATTGTGAAGGGTGCTGAAATGAACATTGAATGGCATTTAACTTTTGAAAAAGATCATTGTTTTTCCGGATATATGCCCAATAGTGGCATTGCTGTGTAATACAGTATTTCATTATTTTGTCTGATTTACCTCTAGCCTGTTGTCCAGAATGGTGATACCAAATTACATACAATCCCACTCTATTGGAGGGCACCCTCTCCTTGACACCCTCCTCAGGATTTGTTATGTGTACACTTACTAATAACAGCCATTTTTACAGGTGTCATGTTGTATCTCAGTATATTTGGATATGCACTTCTTTCCTAATGAGTGATGGTGATTTTTTTTCTTGTGCTTGTTCTCTGTGTTTTTGGCTTAGGGAAAGTTCTGTTCAGGACTTTTGCCCATTTTTCAATTGAGTTGTTGGTTTTGTTTTGGGGTTGTGTGGTATCAGTTGTTGAGATGGTAATTTTGAAACCCCAGTCTGACCTGACTTTGGATGTGGATCGAATGCCAGTGGGTTGTGCATGAAATGTGGTAAGGTGGGGATTTGGGTGCACAGCTGCACTCATATGTGTGTGTTTTCTCCCAAAAGGTCTGTTGAAACTCCTTCCTTTCCTTTCCATGGGAGCCTCTTTTCTTCTCTCTATAAATGTAATCTTATAACTGGATCTGTAGCCAAATCCATGAGCATTAAGGGCCATAGAGTGATATAAAGCAAGCTCTCATGGAGATCCCACCTGGTTCCCTGGGTAAAAATTCTGTCTTTGATCTGGGGTTGCTATGGTGACCTTTTGTGGCTTGAAATCTGAGGATGGGATGGCCCCTCACACTCACTACCAGCCAGGTCAATAAAGTAAGAATGAAAGAGTGATTGAAAGAAAGAGGAAAAAAGAAAGGAAGAAAAGAAGCAGGACTTTATTGTATGAATGAAGTCATGAGAGTTGGAAATTTAAGAAAAAATCAAGAGTTCTATATATACACATGTATCTTCAGCCATATATAAGTGCAGGTATAATTAAACCAGGAAGATGGCTGTCAAAAGCTGATGGGTAGGGAGTAGGTTTGAATTGAGTAGCATGGGTAGGTTAGCCTCAGGGCTCTGAAAGTCTTTGACAGAAAAAGTAGCCCACTTGGAAGGGACCTCCTTGGTATTTCAAGAATTTAGAGGGAAATCCAACCAGCATATTGCCTAGGGCCAATGCATCCCCAGTGACTGCTAATCCAGAGAGAGGAGGAAAAGCTGAGAGTTGCTGTTAGAGCACATATCCACAAGATGGCACCAGAGAATCTTCTGGACCCAGGTGCAACTCTAAGGCTGCAGGTGTAGGCTCAGAATTGGGTTTGATGGTGTGTTGGGAGGAACCCACATCAAGCACCAAAGGTTTGGGGTTTTTTTTCTGGGAACCTGGGACTCTGCTCCAAGGTGCCTTCCATCAGAAAGAGGACATATGTGTACCTTCAGCATTTGTTGTGGATTGGCAGCCTGGTTGGGGGGCAGTGTGTTTCAAATGCTTGAGGCTACCACTGGATTTTGGAATGCCTTGTGTTCCTCCAGAGACAGGAGCTGATACCCACACAACATCAGTGTTGAATCATGATCTGGCCATGTTCAAGCCACTGACTGTCAGGGGTTTAGGTATGTGGGGAGAGAGGCTGGTGCTGATCAATGAATGGGGGACTTCACTGGCATCATGGTGGGAAGCTGTGCTAATCCCTTTGCAGTTTTCTCTCAAGAAACCTGGTTAAATTTCCTTCTTGCTTTTCATGTTTCACCTCTAAGTATGGCACCAGGGTAGGAAGGCCTGACAGAAACCAAGTCAGATGAATTAAGCAGGGTTAATTTGCATCATCAAGAAAGCTCTCAGGGAGTTCCCTCATTGCCACCTGACTTAAGAATTACCCTCTGTCCTTTCTGGGGCCATTGTAGAAGCTGCAATGGGAAATCAATCCCTGGCCGTACAACAAACCCATGTCACAGGTGGCACCCAAATAAATTTATAAAGAAAATAAGATATTGCTAAAATTGAGCTCAATGCATATAGAAATCAATAAATACATATATATACAACTACATAGTATTTAAGGAATGATAGATAAGGTGATCATAAAAGCTCTCCTGGTGGAACACCTCTGCTGGCAGAGGGGTTTAAGTATGAGCATGGGGATATAGAGCAGTAGTGTGAATTCAATTCCTAGGTAGACAGTATCTGCAAGCCACAAAAGGGTGGTGAAAAAATAAGTAGTTAAGTAAAATAAATATAAGTAAATAAATACATAATTAAGATGTTAATAGAGAAATACATTCATACACCTCAGGTAATTGCTTAAGGTCACATATAACAATGCCAAAAATCTTGACATGTACAGCAGAGTCAGATTGCCTCTGTTTTTTTCTTGAGAGTCAGTCATCTGGATCCAGACACCTTCTCTGGTCAAAACTGATATGGTAATATTGGTGACTTCATTATTATTTTCATTATAGCTGATTCATCATGCACTATTTCTCTTTGACAGCAAAGTGAAGCAGTCATACATGAATATACATATGCTTTTTCTCAAATTATCCTCGATCTTGTTACAAAAAAAAGTCACTATATACACTTCCCTGTACTATATATCAGGGTGTCATTACTTACCCATTGCAAGTGCAAGATTTTGCATCTAATACTCCAGGCCTTCCCACACCCTCCCCCCACCCCCGGAATCTGGCAACCACACCTCTGTTTTCCAGTCCATGACTTTCTTTCCTGCAGAGGGTTTCTTTTGTGCCATTTGTTGGATTCCAGAGAGAAGGAGTATCCTAGGCTATTTGTCTTTCTCTATTGCACTTATGTCACTTAGTGTGGGAGTTTTGAGTTTCAGCTATGTGGCTGCAAATGGATTTATTTTGTTCCTATCTTATGGCTGAGTAGTGTTCCATTGTGTATCTGTACAATATCTACCTAATCCAATCATCTGTCAATGAACATTTAGAGATATAGTGGGGCCTTCAACTTTTGAAAAAGAACATTTCTGTCCCAAATATCTGCCCAAGAGTGGGATTGCAGTGTAATACAGGGGTTCTTTATCTTTTTGTTTTGTTTTCTTTTTGTTTGTTTGTCTACCTTGATCCTGTTGTCCAGGGCATTGGTACCTAGTACACACACACACACACACACACTGAGGACAACCTCTTCTCAACACCTTCCTCAGGATTTTTTATTTGTCGACTTACTAATCATGGCCATTCAGACAGGTGTCAGAGTAGTTTGGATATGCATTTATCTCCTAATGAGTGATGGTGATTTTCTTTTTTTTTTTTATGGTGCTTGTTGCTCTCTGTATATCTGGTTTAGGGAAATGTCTACTCAGGATTTTGACCATTTTTCATTTGGGTCCTTGGTTTTGATTTGCTGTTGGGTGGTTTCAGTTGTTGAGCTTCAAATTTTGAAACCCCACCCTGACCCAGATTTGGGATCTGGATCAAGTTCCTGAGGGTTTTGCAAAGAATGTGGTAAAATGGGGATAATTTGATGAGCAGCTTGACCTATCCCTGTGTGTTTAATCACAAGAGATCTGCTGAAACTCCATCTTTTCCTTTCCATGAGAGCTTCTTTTGTTTTCTCAATACAAGTGGTCTGAAGATGGGATCTGTAGCTGAATTCAGGTAAATTAAGGACTGTAAATTGATATAAAGTGAGCTCTCATGGAGATCCCAACTGGCTCACTGAGTAAAAGCTTTATCTTTGCTCTGGTGTCAGTTTGGTAACATGTGTGGCTTAAAAACCTTCAAAGGGCTGGCCCCTCATGCACACTTCAGGCCAGGTCAATAAAGAAAGAATGAAAGAGGGATTGAGAGAGAGAGAACCAAACAAAGAAAGAAAATAAGCAAGACTTTATTGTATGAATTAAGGCATAAGAGTTGGAAATTAAGAAAAAATCAAGAGTTCTATATATACACACAACATCATCAATACATAAATTCAGGCATATCTAAACTAGAAAAAAGGCTGTAAGGAGCTGGTGGGTCAAGAGCTGAGGATTTGAATGGAATGGCATGTGGTAGGTTGGCCTCAGTGTTCTGAAAGCCTTTGAGAGAGAAATAGCCCACTTGGAAAGACCCTTCTTGGTATTTAAGGAAAGTGGAGGAAGGAACTAAAACCAACATTATACCTGAGGTGAATGTAGCCCTGGGGGCTGCTAAGCCAGAGAGAGAAGGCCAAAGTGAGAGTGGCTATTACAGCAGATGTCCTCGAGATGGCCCCAGAGTACATTCTGGACACAGGTTCAGCTCCAAGGCTGCTGGTACATGCTCAAAGGTGGGGTTGATGGTGTGTGTGCAAACCCAGAGCAAGCACCCAGAGGTTTGGGGTTGTTTTCTGGACACCTGAGACCCTATCCTCCAAGATGCCTCCTGTCATGCAGAGGACACAGGTGTCCCTTCAGCCTTTGCTGTGGATTGACAGACTCGTTGGCAGTGTGTTTGTTTGGAATGCTTGAAGCTATAACTGGGTTTTGGAATGCCTTGTGTTCTTCCAGAGGCAGAATCCAAGACCCACACTGCATGGATGTTGAATCATGATGTTGCAGAAACCACAAAAACTATGGCAACGGAAGGAGACAAACAGCACTCGGAGATATGGAAAAGCAAGGTTTATTCAGCACTGGTGCAGGCTCAGAGGCATCACCTCCAGAGTCTGAGCACCAGGTCTTTGTTCTCAGTAACTTTTATACACTACAAGGTCTTGATTTTCCCATGTAAGCATCCCGGACCTTCCCCATCCCCAAGCAGACAGTATTCCTCCATAAGAAACTGAGCAAGCAAGGTTACAGAAGCAGAACTGATAAGCAATGCTGGGTGCCTAATTAACAGGGCTGCTGGCTTGGACAGAGAGCACACAGTTGTTATGTTATTACAAGAAGGGTGGCATAGTGATTAGCACAGCTGCAAAGGCTTGCAGCTGCCTTCTTAGCCAAAGGGGGGGTGTTGTTCTTTAGTTAAAACTCTATTTCATTCCCCCCTCTTGATGTTCAGGGTGCATCTGCACCCTTTACAGATCATCATCAGTCATAACCCTTTGGTAGCCTCTAATAAGTAGCAGGTGGGAGGCTGTTTTTCTTTCAACCATGGTTTTTATAAAACCTTTTATAATATTTATCAGGAGAGGTACAAGGCAGGGAACAAGTAGGCACCCTGTGAGTATAACCATGACTATTCCAACCATTGTCTTAATTTCTCCCAACCAAGAGAACCATTTACCAAAGAGAATGTCTGCATCCCATCCTTTCCAAGTTTGTACAGGTACATGGGCTGGTTTAGTCATGTGGTCAGCAATTTCTTCTACCACCTTTCTGGTGTCATCTATTTGTAGACAGCAATTACTTAAGTTAAATTTTCCACAAACCCCTCCTTCAGAAGCAAGTAAATAATCCAAGGCCAAGTGATTTTGGTAGATTGCACTGCGCATTTTAGTTTGTTGTTGGGCCAATATAGTCAAGGCCCTTGCAGTGTCATTTGTTATAAGTTCCAAAACTGCCTGTAGTCTGATGATGCGGTTCAGTATATAGATAGGGGTGCGATATCCCCAAGAGCCATCCTCTGCCCAGGTGGCAGGTCCATAATATTGAATTATCCATTCTGGGGGCCATTCATCATCTTTCCAGTCTCCAATTTGGAGAGCCCACCGGTCTCTCTGGGCACCCTGTGCCCTGTATATAGGAACTCCCAGTTGCTCCCCTAGTGACAGCAGGAGCAGGAAGAAGGAAGGTCTGATTGTTCCCAGTACACATGCCCCAGCCCAATTTGGAGGGGAGTATGGAATAGGCCATTTTTTCCACAAATCCAGTATAATCCCTTTGGTGCCCGCCAATGGATATTAGTACTGATATCTTCCCATGCTTGTCGAAGGAGGGAAAAGTTAGACAAGGGATTAGGCTTGGGCTCTGAGTGATTGGAGGATGACCACCATTGAGTCTTTTGGGCAGTCAGATTATAATACCTTAGGCCTAAACATGTTAGGCTTCCAACTGAAACATTAAACTGTCCTCCCCGCCTCGCAAGACAATTTCTCCCTATAATAGCAGTTCTGAGGAGCCATACCCCATTGGTGAGTTGGGGGTATGTAGTCTCATTATGAGGCTCTAATAGGTCCAGCTCTCTGGCTTGCCAAGGCCAGTGGTCTCCTGTGTTTGTTCCCCCACATACATAACAAGAGGAGACCTTGAAAGTTTGTGTAATAGTTTCTGCCAGGGCTAAGAACAAATTCTTAGTTGTGGCCAGAATGGGAGGTGGGGTGTTTCTTATCTCTTTATAAAAGGAATGAAAGACCCTGTGAGAGGCATCTTGGAGCACAAACGTGATTCTCTGGAAATGTAGCATAGTTCCAGGGTCAAGGCCTCTTCCATCAATGCGAATGCTTATTTTGAAACCCTCCTCCAATTGGGCTCACAGGCAGCCGATTCCTCAAGCTTCAGCTGTGCATTGACTGACCAGCTTCTGGTGTGGTCAGAGCAGGGCTTTGAGATCATCGTCTCCTTCTATGTATTGTCAGGCGAAGAGGTATCTCTGGATCGAGGGCAGTCTCCCACTCTCCACGGTTGTCAGCTGGGCCAGCTGGTTTAACTCTGGAATGATGGATCCAAGCATCTATTCCTGTTACCTTAAGAGTGGTGGGGGTGGTTAGAATTACAGTATAGGGGCCCTTCCATACTGGCCTCAAGGGCTCCTTTTTCCAGTCCTTTATCCACACCTGGTCCCCCCGCTTGTGGGGGTGTACTGTTATACCTAAGGACACAGGTATTCTGTCTGTGACCCATTTATATATCCAAGAAATAGTGAGCCCCAGTCCTTGTAATTGTTTATGTAATTCCAAGTCTCCCAACTCCCTGGTGTTTTCTTTTAAACTGATTAGTGGAGGTGGCCTTTCATATAAGATTTCAAATGGTGAGAATCCTATTCCCGCTCGGGGTGAGCATCTCACTTTTAAGAGGGCCACCAGCAACATGTCTATCCAGGGCAAGCCAGTTTCCTGACATAACTCTTCCAGGGTCTGTTTAAGGGTTCGGTTCATGCATTCTACTTTCCATGAACTTTGAGGGTGATAAGCAGAATGTAGTTTCCATTGGATCTGTAAAGCTTTTGCCACCTGTTGTACTGTTTCAGCCACGAATGCCAGTCCATTATCTGACCTGATGGTCAGAGGCATTCCATATCTGGGAATAATGTTTCTCAGGAGTGCCTTGGTTGCTTTCCTTGCCTTTTCAGTTTGGGTAGGGATGGCCTCTACCCATCCTGAAAAAGTACAGATAAAAACTAGTAAATATTTGTACTCCTTACTAGGGGTGACCTCAGTGAAGTCCACTTCCATATCCTCAAATGGGGACAGTCCGCAGTGCTGTGCCCCAGCTGGTCTGTGGGGCCCCTGGTGGGAATTATTCTGTAAACAGGTTATGCACCTTTGGGAGACAGAGGAGCAGAGTGCAGGAAGATGAGCAATGAGATAGTACCAGCCCAGTAGGTTCTCTAAGGCAGTTTTGTCCATGTGGGTTAGCTCATGTTCTTGGCAGACTAGTTTGTAGGCCAGCTGTTCTGGAATGTAAACTCGGTGGTCCCGTGTGACCCACCATCCCGTTTTAGTTTTAGTTCCTCCTTCCTCCCTTATCCATTTTTCTTCCTCTGGAGAATATTTGGGGACAGCTGGCACTTCTGGGGCCAGCAAGACCTTAGGTTTGTCTGGCTGTTGTCCCCAGGCTGCCTGTCTGGAAGCTGCATCAGCACTACGGTTTCCTTTTGTCACTGGGTCATCCCCCTTTTGGTGGCCTTTACAGTGGATAACTGCAACTTCTTTAGGTTCCCATACTGCCTCTAGGAGCTTTAAGATTTCAGCCTGGTTTTTAATTCCTTTTCCTTCAGCAGTGAGGAGCCCTCTTTCTTTATATAAGGCTCCATGGACATGTAAAGTTGCAAAGGCATATCATGAGTCGGTATAGATATTAACTCGCTGGTCTTGGCTGAGTTCCAGTGCTCTGATTAAGGCCCATAATTCTGCTCTCTGTGCTGACCAGCCTTGAGGAAGCGCCTCTGCTTCTATCACTTTTAAGTCAGATATCACAGCATATCCTGCCATCCTTTTTCCATCCTCCATAAAGCTGCTGCCATCAATATATAAAACCAGGTCAGGATTTTGGAGTGGTTTATCAGTCAAGTCAGGCCTGCTGGAAAACACCTCATCTAGTACCTCCAGGCAGTTATGGTCTGGGGGCCCCGCTTCATCTGGCAGAAAAGTAGCTGGGTTCAGAGTTCATACAACCTCCAATTTTACCCATGGATTTTCACATAGTAACCCTTGATATTGAGTCATTCGTGTATGTGTGAGCCAATGGTGGCCCCTGGTATCCATTAGGGTTACAACTGAGTGTGGGACTTTAACATTGAGGTTTTGTCCCAGGGTCAACTTGTCAACCTCTCTCACCAACAAGGTGGTAGCTGCCAGTGCTCGGAGGCAGGGAGGCCATCCAGCAGCAACTGAGTCAATTTGTTTAGACAGATATGCCACTGGCCTCTGCCAAGGCCCAAATTCTTGTTAAGACTCCCAAAGCCACCCCATTTTTCTCATGAACAAAAAGGTTAAATTCTCTGGTTACATCAGGAAGTCCCAAGGCTGGAGCCTCAGTGAGTTTGGTTTTGATTGTCTGAAACGCTGTCTCCTGGCTTGGTCCCCATTTAAGGGGAGCCTTTTCTTCTCCTTTTAGAGCCTCATACAGAGGCCTGGCCAGGTCTGAAAACCCAGGGATCCATATCTGGCAGAATCCTGCTGCCCCTTCCGGCGGATGGTAGGGACAGGAATGGCACAAACTGCCTGCTTTCTTTCAGCCCCCAGCATTCGTCGGCCCTGCATGATGTTGAAGCCCAGATACTTGACTTGTTTTTTGCAGATTTGTGCATTTTTCTTTGATACCCAATACCCTGCCTCCATCAGTAGGGAAAAGAGAGCTCTTGTTCCCTCTAGGCACTGAGCCTCCATGGTGCCAGCTAGTAAGAGGTCATCAACATACTGTAGCAAAACACAGCCCAGTTTTGGTCCAGGATATTCAGCCAGGTCAGCAGCTAAGGCATTGCTAAAAAGAGTGGGAGAGTTTTTGAATCCTTGTGGGAGTCTAGTCCAGGTGAGCTGTTCCTTGGTCCCTGTATGTGGATTCTCCCATTCAAAAGCAAACAAGGGCTGACTGGCAGGCACCACCTGGAGGCAGAAAAAGGTGTCTTTTAAGTCCAGGCAAGTAAACCACTCAGCAGTGGAGGGGATCAGCCCTAGCAGGGTATATGGGTTAGGGACGGATGGGTGTAATGTGACTGTTGCTTCATTTATGGCTCTCAAGTCCTGTACTGGGCGGTAGTCCTGTGTTCCCAGTTTTTTTCACAGGCAGTAAAGGGGTGTTCCAAGGGGACTGACATTTTATTAACAGTCCATGCTGAAGCAGCCTATCCAGGTGAACCTGGATTCCCAGTAGAGCTTCTCTGGGAATTGAGTATTGCTGTAGCTTTACCGGTTGAGCTCTGGGTTTTAGATCAATTAAGACAGGAGCATGGCATTTTGCCAGTCCTGGTGGGTTTCCTTCAGCCCAAACCAATGGGTATTTAGTCTCTAGTTCTGGGGGAATGGTCCCCATTTCTGAAGGGGAAGAGTACAAGCACCATTCCTCTTCTCTTTTTACAGCAAGAGCCATGATTAAAGGAGAGGGGGGGGTTCTGTCAATTTGAGTTGGGCCGATCCATCAGTAGAAAAGAAAATTTGTGTCCCCATTTTAGCCAGCAGGTCTTTTCCCATCAGGGGGACTTCATGGCCTCCTAACTGACATCGTCGAGGACCACACAAGGGCCTGTGGGTTTGGTTACCTTGGCCCCAACAATGGTGGTTTTTTTCCCTGAGAGGGGAGCCACAGGTTGTGTAACCACAGAAAGTTCAGCACCTGTGTCAACCATAAAGTCTATGGGGTGGCCCCCTACTTGAATTCTGACCATAGGCTCTCGGGGGCCCAGTTGGAGAGACCCTGGTCCCCCCAATCAGACTCAGCTAGGCTGATCAGGTTGGTGCTGAATGGCTCAGATCAGTACTGGCTAGGTGGGGCCTTGGTCTTTTTCTCAGGACGGTTGGGGCATTCATTTTTCCAATGTCCCTTTTCTTTGCAGTAAGCACATTGGTCATGTTCCAGGGGGCTCCTTTTCCCTGGCCTTGTGCCTTGTCCCCTATGGGGTGGTCCCACTGGGGGCACCGGTTTTTGACAAGGCGGCTGCCAGAAGAGTCACTTTTTGTTTCATTCTCTTTTCTGCATCACAGTGGGCCACCTGGTCTCGGTTAATAAAAACCTTGTTGGCTATTTCCAACAGTTTAGTGGCATTCTCTCCTGCAAAGCCTTCTAATTTCTGTAGCTTTTTATGGATATCTGATTTATCATCCGTTGGTTCTCAGGGGCCTTGGGATCAAAAGGGGTGTAGGTTCGGAAAGCCTCAAATAGTCTCTCGTAGAATTTGGCTGGGCTTTCATTTGGCTCTTGTAGTATCTCACTGATCCTAGCTATATTAGTGGGCTTTTTAGCCCCAGCTTTTGCCCCCTGTAGGAAGGCCTGCTGGTACCTCTCTAGGTTATGTTTCCCTTCTTCAGTGTCATAGTCCCAGTGGGGGTTTTCTTCTGGGAAGGCTTCCCTCACCCAGTTTGCCAAGTCTGCTTGACCCCCCGCATTGGCCTGAAGCCATTTTTGGGCTTCTGTTACAATTCGCCAGCACTCTTCAGTGTCAAATAGAGTAAAAAGGAGTTGCTGGCAGTCTATCCAGGTGGGACAGTGTGTCTGGAAAATGAATTCTAAGAGACCAATCAGCACCTGAAGCTTTTCAGAATATGAGGGAGTGTGGTGTTTCCAGTTGAGGAGATTGGCAGTGGAAAAGGGCTGGTAATAATAAAAAACATCCCCCCTCTTGTATGGGCCCATTGGGGGCGACTTGCTGTGGTCCCCATGTCTCCCGTAAGGCATTTGTAATGCTGGAGTGGATGCTCCCTGAGCTGAATGGAGATGCCTGCTCATAGGTTCTGGAGAATCTGGCTGTGGGGGTGATATTGCCTCAGGAACTTCAGAAGCAGAAGGAGGAGGAGAAACAGAAGGCGGTGGGCTATCTGGCATCTGGGGACCTTCGGCTCCTGGAGGTGGGGCCGGCAGCACATAAGGTGGTGGCATAGGGGGGTGAGTCCTCAGGTTCCCCTCGATAAATAGGTGACACCTTTTTTGGGACAAGGTTTTCTTCTTGGACTGGGCTACTAGCACCTTACACTGTCCCTGGCCTGTAGTGCAGAACCGAACCTATGGGGGCCTCAAATAGGCAATTTCCAACCATTGATCAATATACAGAAATGGGTCTGGGTGTTCAGGGTCTCCTGTTATAACATTATATACTGCTGCAACTGTGAACACATCTAAGGTCCCTTCTGGAGGCCAACCAACACCAAAGGAGGGCCACTTTAGGGTACAGAGGGTACACAGTTTTCCAGGACTCAGCTTAACACCATAATCTCTAGAAAATCCTTTCTTAAAATTCTTAACCATATACTCTAAGACAGTGGGCTTGGAAGCTGATTTACCCATTGTGTGAAGTCCCACCCTGTGCCAGTGATGCAAGACAAACAGTGAGGGCAAGGCCTCAGGTAACAATCACTTCGTCTGTCTGACCTCTCCCCTGGAGGAGATATTTCAGGCACCTCTTAGCATAGGTGGGACTGTATAAACCCCAACATCAGGATCCCCCCGAAGAGGGCCACCATAAGCCGTATGAGGGTCGCCACAGAACGGCAGGTTAGGACTCACTCTGGCTCTGTAGTCCAAAGATGGTGGAGCATGGGCTCTCATTCTCTCCAGTCACTCACACACACACACCAGAATTGACAAGCCTCCCAATCCCAACGGAGCAAGCCCTGACCTGAGTGACCCTTTGGTAACTGAGAGGTGATCAGTCTCTCCTTCCACCATATGGCGGGTCCTGACTTGGGCAGATGTCCCCGGGGCACTCACCAGTCTGACATCCTGTCCAGGAACCTGTTTCCACTCTCCTTCTGAGTCCATTCGGTAAGTGGTGTGGGCCAAGGCCACGGCCCGAGTGAGGGTCTGGATCCAGCAAAATGGCCAGTGTGCACTATCCACCTGTCACCAGGCTGGTGACTGTGGCCTCCCCCAGTTCCCCAACAACGGTGGCACAAGAGGCCAGCTCAGTTGTTGGCTTCCCAGCCAACGCACCAAAATGTTGCAGAAATCGCATAAACTGTGGCAACGGAAGGAGACAAACAGCACTCAGAGATATGGAAAAGCAAGGTTTATTTAGCACTGGTGCGGGCTCAGAGGTGTCACCTCCAGAGTCTGAGCACCAGGTCTTTGTTCTCAGTAACTTTTATACACTACAAGGTCTTGATTTTCCCATGTAAGCATCCCGGACCTTCCCCATCCCCAAGCAGACAGTATTCCTCCATAAGAAACTGAGCAAGCAAGGTTACAGAAGCAGAACTGATAAGCAATGCTGGGTGCCTAATTAACAGGGCTGCTGGCTTGGACAGAGAGCACACAGTTGTTATGTTATTACAAGAAGGGTGGCATAGTGATTAGCACAGCTGCAAAGGCTTGCAGCTGCCTTCTTAGCCAAGGGGGGGTTGTTCTTTAGTTAAAACTCCATTTCAATGAGCTGGCCATGTTCAAGCCCCTGACTATCATGGGTTTGTATAGGTGGGAAGAGAAGCTGGTGCTGATGAATGAATGGGGGACTTCCCTGGCATGATGATGAGCAGCTATTCTATTCCCTTTATTTTTTCCTCTCAAGAGACTTAAGGAAATGTTCTTGCCTTTGGAAATTAGCCTCTATTTTCTGTACAGTGCCAGGTTAGGGAGGTATGAACAAAACCATGTCTGATGAAATAAGCAGGGTTGATTAGTATCTTCCAGAAAGCTCTCAGGGTGTTTCCTCTTGGCTGCCTGGCTTAAGAATCTCCTTCTGCCACTTCTGTGGCTGTGATAAGAACTGCATTGGGAAATAAAAACCTGGGCACACAACAAAACAATGTCACAGGTGGCACACAAATAAATTTATAAAGAAAAATAGTTATTCAAATGAATGAAATCAATGGTTATAGAAATGAATAAATACATATATACATGCCTATGGAGTAGCTTAAGGGAAATGATAGATAATGCAGTATTAAAAGATCTCCTGACACAACACCTCTGTTGGCAGAGGGGTTTAAATTACTATCATAGTGTATACAGCAGTGGTGTGGATTCGTTTCTGAGCCAGAGTGTATCTGCAAGCCACAGATGGGTGCAGAAAAATAACACATGAAGATGTAAATAAAGAAATAAATTCATACGCTAGGTAATTACTTAAGGTCTCATGTCACATGGTGAAAAATCTTGACAGAGATTGCTTTTTTTTTTTGTCTTTTTTGCTATTTCTTTGGGCCGCTCTCGTGGCATATGGAGGTTCCCAGGCTAGGGGTCAAATCGGAGCTGTAGCCACCAGCCTACGCAAGAGCCACAGCAACGCAGGATCCGAGCTGCGTCTGCAACCTACACCACAGCTCACGGCAACGCCGGATCGTTAACCCACTGAGCAAGGGCAGGGACCGAACCCGCAACCTCATGGTTCCTAGTCAGATTCGTTAACCACTGCACCACGACGGGAACTCCAGATTGCCTTTTTTTTTCTCAAGAGGCAGTTTGCCTGTTTTATTGGAGTCAGGTTGCCTGTTTATTACTCAAGAGGCAGTTGTCTGGACTAAGACACCTTACCTGGTGAACACTGAGAAAGTAAATTTGGGATTTTTTTCATCAATCTGTATTTACACTGTAGCTGATTGATAGTGCTCAATTTTCTTTGACAACAAAGAGAAGCAGACATACATGTACATGCCTATTCTTTTCCTCATATTATCCTCGATTTTGTTCCAAACTTACTGACTAGATACATTTCTCAGTACCACACACCAGAATCTCATTGCTTAACCACTCCAAGGGCAAGATTTCACAATGATTACCCCCCAAATCCCAGTCCTTCCCACACACTCCTCCTCCAATATGGCAACCATATATCTGTTTTCCAAGCCATGGGTTTCTTCTCTGTAGAGAGATTCATTTTTGCCATTTGTTAAGCTTCCGGGGAGAAGGTGTTATCCTAGGATCCTTGTCTTTCTCTATAGCACTTATATTATATAGTCTAGGAGTTTCTATTTCCATCTATGTGGATGTGAATGGCTTTTATTTTTGTTCTTATTTCATGGCTGAATAATGTTCCATTGTGATTTCTACAACATCTACCTAATCCAATCATTTGTCAGTAGACACTTTGTTTCCATATCTTGGCTATTGTGAAGAGTGCTGAAATGAACATAGTGGGGCTTTACCTTTTGGAAAAGAACTTTTTTTCCCCTAGATATATGCCCAAGAGTGGGATTGCTGTGTACTACAGGGGTTCTTTATTTATTTTATGGATTTACCTCGATCCTGTTGTTTAGAGCGATGGTACCAAATTACATACACATTCACACTGTTGAGGGTCACTGTTTTTCATCCTCAGGGTTTGTTATTTGTAGACATAAAAATAATGGCCATTCAGACATGTGTGAAGTTGTCCCTCAGAGTAGTTTGGATTTGCATTTCTCTCCTAATGACTGATGATGATTTTTTTTTCCTGGTGCTTGTTGCCCTCTGTATATCTGGTTTGGGGAAATGTCTATTCAGGACTTTTGCCCATTTTTCAATTGGGTTTTTGATTTTGTTTTAGTCTTGGGTGGTATCATTTGTCAAACTGGAAATTTTGTTACCCCAGAAAGACCTGGTTTTGATATCTGGATCAAGTGTATGCGATTGTGCATGGCTGGTGGTCAAAGGGTGATATTTTGGTGAGCAGCTGTGCTCATCCCTGTGCATTTTCTCTCAAGAGGTCTGCTGGTAGTCCTTCCTTTCCTTTCCTTGGGAGCCTATACTTTCCTCTCTGTGCATGTGGTATGAAGACCGGATCTATAGCCAGATCCAGGTTCTTTAATGCTTGTAGATTGATATAAAGCAAGCTCTCACAGAGATCCCACCTGGTTTTCTGGGTAAAAGTCCTGCTTTTGTGCTGGGGTTGGTTTCATAACCTCTGTGGCTTGAAATTCATAGATTTCCACTTCTGGTAGGGTCAATAATGTAAGAATGGAAGAGTGATTGAGAGAAAGAAAAAATTGAAATAAAAGCCAGACGTATGAATGAAGGACTAATAGGTGGAAAATTAAGAATATATATATATATATATATATATATATATATATATATATCTTCATCAATACATAATTACAGGAATATATAAACCAAGAAGAGGGCTGTCACAAGCAGATGAGACCAGAGCTGATTGTTTGAATGGAATGGCATGGGGTAGGTTGGCCTCAGGGCTCTGAAGGATGTTGAGAAAGAAACAGCCCACTTGGAAGGGCTCTTCTTGATATTTCAAGAAAGGGGATTAAGGAAATCCAACCAGCATATTGCCTAACCCCAGAGGCTGCTGAGACACATAGAGGAGGGAAACCTGATAGTGGCTCTTAGGTCAGATATCCACAAGACAGCACCAGAATACCTTCTGGACCCAAGTGTAGCTCCAAGGCTGCAGGTGCAGGTTCAGAGTTGTGGTTGATAGTGTTTTGGGTGGAACCCATGGCAAGCACCCAGAGGTTTTGTGTTGGTTTCCAGTCACCTGGGCCTCTCTGCTCCAAGATGCCTCCTCTCAGGCAGAGGACAAGAGTGTCCCTTCATAATTTGCTGATGTGCATTGGCAGCCTAGTTGGGGGGCACTGTGTTTGGAATGCTTGAGGGATTCACTGGGTTTCAGAATGCCTTGGGTTCCTCCAGAGGCAGGTGCAGAGTCCCACACCACATCCATGTTTAATCCCATGCTGGGCTTGTTCAAACTCCTGACTGTTTTGGGTTTATGTATGTGGAGGGAGAGTCTGGTTATGATGAAAGAATGGGGGATTTTGCTGCCATGATGCTGGCAGGGCTGCTAATCCCTGTATTGTTTTCACTAAAGAGACCTATGGAAATGTCAATCTTGCCATTTGAAATGAGCCTCTCTTTTCACTTCAGCACCAGGGTAGGAAACCTGATGGAAACCATGTCTGATGAATTATGCAGAGTTTATTGGTATCATCAAGCCAGCTCTCAGGGAGTACCCTCTTGCCTTCCTGGCTTAAGAATCTCCCTCTGTCACTTCTGTGGCTGTGATAAGAGTATTTGGATATCAAATACTGGCCAGACAACAAAACAGTGTCTCAGGTGACAACCAAATAAATTTGTGTTTGGTAAAAACTATGGCTTATAATAAATCAACTGAGGAAAAAATCAATCATTCCATACCTACACACCAATCTTCATAATATATAAATGCAGGGTTATATAAAAAAGAAATAAAGCTGACATGAAATAATGGGTAGGAAGCTGAGAGTTTAAAAAATGAGGCATGGCCTAGGATGTTCTCTGGGGTCTGAAAGCATTTGAGAGTGAAATAACCCACATGGAAGTGCATTCTTGTTATTTCATGATAGTGGGGAAAGGGACATAACCAGCATATGATTCCCCCTGGCAATGCAGCCACAGAGAGTCCTGAGCCAGAGATAGGAGGAAAGCCAAGAGTGACTTAAGAGCAGATATCAACATGAGGGTCCCATAGTACCTTCTGGCACCAGGTACAGCTCTAAGGCTCTAACAGGTTAGAGCTCCAAGGCTCTAAAGGCTCAGGATCAGCATTGGAGATGATGGTGTCTTGAGTGGAACCCAAAGCAAGCACCCAGAGGTTGATTGGTTGTTTTCTGGGCACCAGGGAGTCTCTGCTCCAAGAAGGCTCATGTCAGTCAGTGGGCAGAGGTGTCCCTTGAACATTCAGTGGTGGATGGGTAGCCTGTTTGGATGGAAGTGTGTTTAGAATACTTGAAGCATTCACTGGGTTTCAGCATACCTTGTGTTGGGTTTCAGCATGCCTTGTGTTCCTTAGAGGCAGGAACCAAGATCCACATAGCATAGGTGTTGTATCATAAGCTGGCCATTTTCAAGCCCTGACCTTCTGGCATTTAGGTAGGTGGAGAAAGAGGATGGTTCTGATAAATAAATGGGGGACTTTGGTGGCATTCTTGTGGTCAGTTGGCTAATTCCTGTGCTTTTTTAGATCAAGGAGATTAAGGAATTTTCTTTCTTGCCTTTCAAGATGATCCTCACTTTTCAGTATGGCACTAGGGTGTGGAGGCCTAACCAAAACCAGGATTGATGCATTAAGCTGGGTTGATTGGTATAATCCAGCAAGGTGTCAGGGAGTTCCCTCATGGCTGGCTGGCTTAAAAGTCTCTATTTGTCACTGCTGTGACTGTGGAAAGAGCTGCATTGGCAGATCAAATTTTGACCAGACATCATCCCAATGATGCAGAGGGCACCCAATAAATTGATAAACACAAACAGGTATTTAAAACAATGAGCTTAATTGATAAAGAATCAATGAAAACATATATGCACATATATATATAAATATATAGGTGTATATATTTGTGTGTGTGTGTGTGTGTATTCCTGCAGAAAGCTAAGAGAATGCATAGGTAAATCTATCATAAAGGCTCTCCTGACCCAACATCTCAGGTGGCAGAGGGTTTTATGTGTGAGCCTGGGGATGTCCAGCATAGGAGTGTATTCATTTCCTGAGCAAAGTGTATCTGCATGCCACAGATGGGTACAGGAAAATAACTGGGGAAGTAAATAAAAATAAAATAAAATAAATATTTTATAGAAATAAATTCCATACATGCTAAGTAATTGTGTCTGGTCCAATGTAGCTAGACTAGGAAATCTTGACAGGTTCAATAGAGTGAGTGTGTCTGTCTCTTTTCATGAGACATGGCAGTCTCAACCTTGACACCTTCCTTCTCTGGTGAACTCTGAACTGCTAGTAATGTTGGGGTTTCTTTATCATTTATTATTTGCAATTATTGCTGATTCATGGGGCTCAATTTCACTTTAACAACAAAGCGATCCAATTATACATGGATATACAGACAGCTTTTCCTGCATTATCCTTCATTTGCTTCCAAAATTGGTGACTAGATACAGATCCCTGTGATTAACAGCAGGATCACTATGCTTACCCTCTCCAAAGGCAATAGTTTGGATGTATTACCCTCCAAATCCCAGTCCTACCAACAGCACCCCCCCCCCACACCAATCTGGCAATCAAAATTCTGTTTTCCAGTCCATGAGCTTCTTTCTTGTAGAAAGGTTCATTGGTGTCATTTGTCAGAGTCCAGAGGGAAGGGGTTTCCAGTGGTATTTGTCATCCCCTTTTAGACATACTTTGTATAGTATGAGAGTTTTTCTTACCATCTATGTGACTGTCAGTGGCATTTTCTTCACTATTTTTTGTGGCTGAGTAATATTCCATTGTGCATATGGACATCCTCTTCCTAACCCAATCATCTGTCCATGGACATAGAATATGTTTCCATGTGTTGCTATTGTGAATAGTGCTTCATGAACATAGTGGGGCTTTTCACTTTTTGAAAAGAACATTTTCAGGATATATGCCGAAGTGTGGGATTGCTGGCTTGTTTTGTCATACTATGTTTATGTTTCAGATTACCTAGTTCCTGTGTTCCTTAGGCATTGTACAAGTTTACCTACACAACCACACTGTAGGAGGGCACTTTCATTTCCACAGCCTGTCCAGGATTTTTTATTTGAAGAGGTACTAATGATGGCCATTCAGAGATGGGTGAGGGGATACCTCAGATTTGTTTTGATTTTGCAATTCACTATTAATGAGTGATGGTGTTCATTTTCCTGGGACATTTTGCCCTCTGTATATCTGGTTTAGGGAAAGATCTATTCAGGTCTTTTCCCCATTTTTCAATTGGGTTGTTAGTTTTTTTGGGGGGGGGTAGAGGTTGTATTGGTGGTTGATCTGTTTATTTTGGAAGGATAGCCTGACCTGAGTATTGGGATCAGGATACAGTGCCTTCACATTGTGCATTGCAGGTGCATAAACAGTGATATTTTTGAGAGCAGCTGTGCCAATTGCTGGGCAATGTCTCTCAAGGGGTCTCATGAAGCTCTATCCTTTTCTTTCCAAGTAGCCTCTTATCTTCTTTCTATTCACCTGATATGAACACATGGCCTAAAGCCAGATCAGGCATTTAAGGCTGGTAGTTTGATTGATATGAAGTAAGCTCTCACTGAGTTCACTCATGGCAACCTGGGTCAAAGATCTGCCTTTATCACTGGGGTGGGTTTAGTTAAACTGTGGCTGGAAAAATCATAGATGGGCAAAGCACTCACACCTGCTCCAGGTGGTGTCAATAAATTTATAAAGAAAGAGGGAGAGAGAGAGAAGAGGAAAAAGCAAACAAAAACAAACAAACAATAAAACAAAGAATGATACAAGGCCAGACATTACAAAGGAAGAAATCACAGATGAAAAATTAAGAAAAAAATCTTGTTCTATTCCTACACACCACTTTTCTTAAATACATAAATTCAGGGATCTATAAAAAAGGAATAAGGTTGGTATGACATGATGGGTATGGAGCTGAGGTTTAAACAGCCAGGAAGGGTGTAGGTTTGCCTCACAGCTCTGAAAGCCTTTGAGAGTGAAATAGCCCACGAGGAAACAGCCCACAGAATGCTGTGCCACTAATTTTGTCAGTGTTTTTTTTATCTGTTGTTGTTTCTGATAATCGCTCATTAATGGTGTTTAAGTTCATTTTAACAACAGACTGATCCAAATGTACATGTATATCCATATTCTTTTTCCCACATGTCCTCCATTTTGTTCCAAAGATTGTGACATGTTATAGTTCCCTCTGCTAAACTATAGGATCTCTGTCTTACCCTCTCCAATGGCCAGAGTTTATATTTATTACCCTCCAAATCCCAGTCCTTCCCACACAATCACCCTCAAATCTGATGACCAAAAAACTTTTTACCAGTCCATGCATTTCTTTTCTGTAGAAAATTTCATTGTATTTGTAAGATTATGGAAGGATTGGGTTTCCCATGGT
The DNA here is from genome assembly GCF_016906955.1 of Phacochoerus africanus. Taxonomy (NCBI): domain Eukaryota; kingdom Metazoa; phylum Chordata; class Mammalia; order Artiodactyla; family Suidae; genus Phacochoerus; species Phacochoerus africanus. The sequence goes on along the minus strand of NC_062553.1, from coordinate 53,736,303 downwards.
ATTTTTCTTTCTCTTTTAGAAAAATTGCACTTAGTTTGTGTCTATCTTTCCATCTATGTGGCTGCCAATGGCATATTTTTGCTCTTTTTATGGCCGAATACTATTCCATTGTGTATATGGAGGTCCTTTTTCTAATCCAATCATCTGTCCATTAAGAGACTGTGTTTTCCTGTCTTGCTTTTGTGAATAGTGCTGCATGGACATAGCTGGGCATTTAAATTTTTAAAAGAACATTTTCAGGATATATGGCCAAGAGTGTGATTGCTGGGTCATTCTGTCATTGTATGTTTATTTGTGGGATTACTTGGTTCCTGTGGTTCCTAAAATTATACAAATTTACATTAAAACCCACGTTGTTGGAGGGCACATTTTCTCCACATCCTCTCAAGTGTTTTTTATTTGTAGACTTACAAATGATTGCCAGTCTGAGAAGGGTGAGGGGATACCTCAGCTGTTTGATTTGCAATTCATTATTAATGAGCGATGGTGATAATTTTCCCAGTGCTTTTTGCCCGTGTATATCTGGTTTAGGGATAGGTCTATTCAGTTCTGTTGCCTATTTTTCAGTTGGCTTGTTGGTTTTGTTTTGCTGTATGTGTTATCCCTTTTTTAGCTGTTAATTTTGGTCACCCAAACCTTATGTGGGGTTTGGGATCTGGATAAATTGCCCATACATTTTGTATGGGATGTGATAAAACACTGATATTTTGGATAGCAGCTATGCCAATTGTGGTGGATTTTCTCTCAAGAAGTTTCATGAAACTCCATCCTTGTCTTTCCATGTCAGCCTCTTCTCTTCTTTCTATGCACCTGGTATGAAGACATGACCTAAGCCATGTCAGGGATATTAAGGCCAGTATATTGATTGATATAAGGAAACTTCACACCAATATCCCTCCTGGCACGTTGTGTAAAAGTTCTGACTTTGTCGCTGTTGTGGTTTTGGGAAACACTGGGGCTTGAAAAACTGAATGGGCAGACAACTCATTCATGCTTCAGGTAGGGTCAATAAATTTAGGAAGAAATATGGAAAGAGAGAAAAAGTAAAAATAGGAATGACACCAGAATTTCCAGTATGAATGAAGGAATCACAGGTGGAAATTAAGAAAAAATAATTAATCATTACATATGTACATACCTATGTTCATAAACACATCAGTGCTGGGATGTATAAAAAAGGAAGAAGGTTGTCATGACATGGTTGGTCATGGACTTAGTATTTAAGAGGAGAGGCATGGCATACATTGGCTTCAGGGCTCTGAAAGCCTTTGAAAGAGAGATAGCCCACTTGGAATGGCACTACTTGGTATTTCATGAAATCAGGGGAAGGAAATCCAAAAATTATATTGCCCACAGCCAGTGCAGCTATGGAGACTGCTGAGCCAGAAATAGGAGGAAAATCTGAGAGTGGCTGTTAGAGCAGATGTGCACATGAGGGCATCAGAGAAACTTCTGGCCCCAGGTGCAGCTCCCAGGCTCTACAGGTTAGAGATCCAAGGCTTTAAAAGCACAGTCTCAGAGTTGGGGCTGATGGTGTCTTGAGTGGAACCCACAGCAAGCACCCAGAGGATTTTTGGTTGTTTCCTGGGCACATGGAACTCTTTCCTCCAAGAAGCCTCATATCACCCCAAGGACATAGGTGTTCTTTAAACATTTCGAGGTGGAATGGCAGCCTGGTTGGGTGTCAGAGTGTTTAGAATGGTTGAAGTGTTCACTCGGTTTTGTATGCCTTGTGTTCCTCCTGAGGTTGGGGCCAAGTCCCACAGAGCATCTGTGTTGTATTGTGAGCTGACCATTGGGTGTTTAGGTATGTGGAGAAAGAGGGTGGTGCTGAGGAATTAATGGGCGACTTTGGTGGCAATGGGGTGGGCAGCTGGACTAATTGTTGTGCTTTTTTTGCTCAAGAGGCTTAGGGAAATTTCTCTCTTGCCTTTTGAGACTAACTTCACTTTTCAGTAAGGCACCAGGGTATGGAGGCCTAACCAAAACCAGGTCTGATAAATTAAGCAAGGTTGATTTGTATCATCAAAGCAAGCTCTCAGGAAGTTCCCTCATGGCTGCCTGTCTTAAGATTCTCTCCTTTTGGAGTTTCTGCCATGGTTCAGTGGTTAGCAAATCTGACTATGAACCATGAGGTTGTGGGTTCAGTCCCTGGCCTCGCTCAGTGCATTAAGGATCTGGTGTTGCTGCGAGCTGTGGTGTAGGTAGCAGATGAGGCTTGGATCCTGCATTGCTGTGGCTCTGGCATAGGCCAGTGGCTACAGCTCTGATTAGACCCTTAGCCTGGGAACCTCCATGTGCCATGGGAGCAGCCCTAGAAAAGGCAAAAAGACCAAAAAAATAAAAAATAAATAAAAAGAAACAAAAAAAAAGATTCTCACCTTTCTACTGCTGTGGCTGTGGGAAGAACTAAGCTTTAATATCAGACTCTGATTAGACTACATCCCAGTGTTGCAGTCGGCACCCAAATAAATTAATAAATAAAATATATTCAATCATACATGAGTGTACATATTCTTTTACTGACTTTATCCTATATTTTGTTAAAAAAAATAGTGACTTGCTATAGTTTCCTGTGGTATGCCGCAGGAACTGTGTGCTTATCCACTTCAAGGTCAAGGAGTTGGATTTATTACCCTCCAAATTCCAGTCCATCCCACAGTTTCCTCCTCCAATCTGGCAGCCAAAATCTGTTTTCCAGTCCATGAATTTCTCTTCTGTAGAAAGGTTCATTTGTGTCTTTTTAAGATTCCAGACTGAAGAGGTTTACCATGGTATTTCACATTCTATTTCACACATATTTTGATAAGTATGAGAGTTTCTTTTTCTATTTATGTGGCTGTGAATTATATTTTTTTGCTGTTATTTATGCCTGAGTAATATTCCATTGTGTATATATACATACTGTTCCTAACCAATCATCTGACCATGGACATATTATTTCTTTCCATGTGCTGCTATTGTTTATAGTGCTGTATATATTTAGTGGTGCATTTCCTTTTTTTTTTTTTTGTCTTTTGTCTTTCTTTTAGAGCCACACCCATGGCACACTAGGGGTCTAATTGAAGCTGTTGCCACTGGCCTATGCCACAGTCACACCAAAGCCAGATCTGAGCAATGTCTGTGACCTACACCACAGCTCACGGCAACACCAGATCCTTAACCCACTGAGCAAGGCCAGGGATCAAACCCACAACCTCATGGTTCCTAGTTGGATCCATTTCCACTGCACTATGAAGGGAACTCCACATTTACTTTTTGAAAAGAACATTTTATGGATATTTGCCCAAGAATGTGTGTCTAGGACATAAAGTCCTTCTATATTTATTTTTCAGATTTCCTAGTTCCTGTGGCCCATAGTGGTTGTACCAGTTTCTATAAACACCCACACTGTAGGAGGGCACCTTCTTCTCTACCCCTTCTCCATAATTTGTTTTTGTAGACTTAGTAATGATAGCCATTTGTAGGGCATGAGGTGGTACCTCAGATTCATTTTGTTTTGCAATTATCTATTAATGAGTGATTTTGATCATTTTTTCCATTTTTGTGCCCTCTGGATATATTGTTTGGGGAAAGGACTAGTTAGGTCTTTTGCCCATTTTCTGCTTGTGTTTTTGGTTTTGTTTTGCTATTGGGTAGTATCAGTTGTAGAGACGGAAATTTTAATAGTCCAGTCTGACCTGGTCTTTTGATCTGGATAAGTGCCTGCAGTTTGTGCATGGAATGTCTAAAAATGGTCATATTTTGTTGTGCAACTCTGCCAATTGATGGATATTTTCTCTCAAGAGGTCTCCTGAAACTCCATCCTTTTCTATGTGAGCCTCTTCTGTTCTTTCTATGCACCTGGTATGATGATCTGACCTAAAGCCAGGTCGGGGATATTAAGGCCAGTAGTTTGATTGATATAAAGAAATCTCTCACCACCATCCCTCCAAGCTCCCTGGGCAAAGATTTGTTTTTGTCACTGTGGAGTGTTTGGTAACACTCTGACTTGAAAACATCAATGGGCTGACAACTCAGGGACACTTCAGGTAGGGTCAATAAAATAGGCAAGAAAGAGGGAAAGAGAAATAGAGAAAAAATGTAAGAAAAGAAGCCAGACTTTACTGTTCAAATGAAGGAATCACAGTTGGAAAATTAAGTAAAAAAAATTATCCTTACACACTTCAAAAAGTCATATGTGGAGATGTCAAAAAGGAAGAAGGCTGTCATGACAGATGTCTTGGGTGCTCTGTGTTTTAAGGGAGGTGCAAGGCTAATGTTGGTGTCTGGGCTCTTAAAGTCTTTGAGAGAGAAATAGACCCCTTGGAAAGGCACTTATTGATATTTCAAGAAAGTGGGGGAAGGAAATCCAAGGAGCATATTGCCCATGGCCAATGCAGCACCAGAAATTGCTGTGCCAAGGAGAGGAGGAAAACATGAGAGTTGCTATTAGAGCAGATGTCCACACAAGGGCACTATATTTCCTTCTGGACCCAGCAGCAACTCCAAGGCTGCATGTGCAGGCTAAGCGGGGTGCCGCTGATGGTGTGTTGGAGAAACACACAGCAAACTCTCAGAGGCTTTTCCATTTTTTCCTGGGCATCAGGAACATTGCTCCAAGATGCCTCATGCCAGGCAGAGGGCACAGCTGTCCCTTCAGCATTTGGAGGTGGATTGGCAGCCTGGTGCCCACACAGCTTCAGTGTTGTATCATGTGCTGGCCACTTTCAATCCCCTGACCAATGGGGGTTTAAGTGTGTGGAGGAAGAGGCTGGTTCTGATGAATGAATGTGGGACTTCAGTGGCATTAGTGTGGGTAGATGGCCTAATCCCTGTGATTTATTCACTAAATGACTTAATGAAATTTGTTTTTTGCCTTTCAAGATGAGCTTCACTTTTCAATATGGCATCAGGGTATTGAGGCCTGACTGAAACCAGGTGTGATTAATTGAGCAAGTTTAGGTATCATTAATAAAGAGTACCTAAATAATAAATACCATTTAGGTATCATTAAGAAAGCACTCAGGATTTTCCCTTGTGGTCACCTCACTTAAGAGACTCTTAAATTGCTATTTCTGTGGTAAGAGCTGAGTTGGGAGATAAAACTCTGGCCAGACAACATCACAATATCAGAGGTGGCACACAAATAAATTGATAAATGTAAATACAAATATATATATTGAAAAAATGAGCTTAATTGATATATATATATATATATATATATATTTCTAAAGAGTAGCTAATGTAATTGATAGATAAAGCAATCTTAAAAGCTCTCCTGACTCAACACTTTGGGTGGCAGATAAATTTAAATATGAGACTGGGGATGTACAGTATAGGCGTGGATTCATTAACGGGGCAGCAAGTATCTACATGCAACATATGGGTGCAGCAACATAAATAGGTGGTAAAAATAAATAAATGAATATGTTATTTTAGAAAAATTCACACAATCTTTACCTACCAACATACTTATATTCAAAAATACACAAATGCAGGGATATACAAAAAGGAAAATGGCAGACATGATATGATGGTTCATGATCGGTGGGTTTGAAAGTACTGGCATGGCTTAGGTTGGCCTCAGGGCTCTGAAAGCATTTGAGAGTGAAATAGCCCTCTTCAAAAGGCACTTCTTGGTATTTCATGAATGTGGGGGAAGGAAATCCAATGAGCATATTGCCCACAGCCAATGCAACCCCATAGACTGCTGAGCCAGATAGAGGCGGAAAACCTGAGAGGAGTTGTGGTATACAGCAAATCTATTTAATTTCCCACTCTAAAGGCAAGTGTCTGGATTTATTATCCCCCAAATCCCAATCCTTCCCACACCCTCCACCTCCAATCTGGCAACCATATATCTGTATTCTGGTCCCTGAATTTCTTTTCTGTAGAAAGGTTCATTGGTGTAATTTGTTAGATTCCAGAGAGAAGGGGATTACCATGGTATTGGTCTTTCACTTTCAGACATATTTTGTTTAGAATGAGAGTTCCTCTTTCCATTTATGTGGATGTGAATGACATTATTTTTTGCTTTTTTATGGCCAAGTAGTGTTCCATTGTGTATAGGTACAGCCTCTTCCTAATCCAGTCATCTGTCCATGGATACAGAATGTTTTTCCATGTCTTCCTATTGTGAATAGTGCTGCATGAACTTGATGGGGCATTTAACTTTTTTTAAAGAACATTTTCTGGATATATGCCCAAGAATGGGATTGCTAGGTCCTATGGTTATTCTATATTTATTTTTTCCAATTACCCAGATCCTGTGTCCCATTGTGGTTGTACCAATTTACATACCCACCCACATGTAGGAGGGCACCTACTTCTCCACACCCTCTCCAGGTTTTGATATTTGTAGACTTACTAATGATGTAAGTTGGAAAAGGGGTGAGTTGGTACCTTAGCTTTGTTTTCATTTGCAATTATCTATTAATGACTGATGGTGATCATTTTAAAGGTGCTTTTTGTTCTCCAAATATCTGGTTTAAGGAAAGGTATATGCATGTATTTGGCCCATTTTTCAAATGGGTGGTTGGTTTTGTTTTGCTCTTGGGAAGCATCACTTGTTGAGCTTCTAATTTTGGAAGTCCATCCTGACATGGGCTGTGGGATCCCACTAAATTACCTTTGGGTTTGCAAGGGAGATGGTAAAACTGAGATATTTTGAGAGTAGCTGTGCTGATAGCTGAGTTTTTCTCTAAGGCTGTCTCATGAAACTCAGTCCCTTTTTTCCATGTGAGCCTCTCCTGTTCTTTCAATGCACCCGGTATGAAGAATTGACCTAAAGCCAGGTTGGGGATATTAAGGTCAGTAGATTGATTGGAATAAAGAAAGCTCTCACCAAAATCCTTCCCAGAACCCTGGGTAAAAGATTTGTCTTTGTCACTGGGGTGGGTTTTGGAAGCCCTGTGGCCTGAAGAACATCAATGGGGAAATAACTCACCCAAGCTTCAGGTGGGGTTAATAAATTTATAAAGAAAGAGGGAAAGAGAGAAAGAGAAAAAAAAAAAAAAAGAAAAGATGCCAGACTATTGTATGAATGAATGAATCACAGGTGGAAAATTAAGAAAAAAAATCAATCATTACATACCTACACACTTCATAAATACATATGTGCAGGAATATTTTAAATGGAAGAAGGCTGTCATAACATGACATGTCAGGAGCTGAGTGTTTGAATGGACTGGCACAGTGTAATTTTGCCTCAAGGCTCTGAAAGCCCTTGGGAGATAATTTGCCCACTTGGAAGGGCTCTTCTTGGTATTTCAAAAAAGTGGTAGAAGGAAAACCAGTGAGCATATGGCTACAGCCAATGCAGCACCAGGTAGTACCAAGACAGAAAGAGGATGAAATCCAGAGTGTTGCCGTTTGAGCAGATGTCTACACATGGGCGCCTGAGTACCTTCGGGACCCAGGGGTATCTCCAAGGCTGCACGTGCAGACTCAGATTTGGGGCTGATGGTGTTTTGAGAGGAACACTCAGCAAGCATCCAGAGGTTTTTTGGTTAATTCCTTGGAACCAGGGACTCTCTGCTCCAGAATGCTTCATATCAGGCAGATGGCACAGTTTTCCCTTCAACACTTTTGGGGTGCTTTGGCAATCTAGTTGTGTGGCAGTGTGTTTAGAATGCTTGAGGCTTTAACTGGGTTTTGGAATGCCTTGTGTTCCTCCAGAGGCAGGAGCTGAGACCCACACAGAATCTGTGTTGTATGGTCAGTTGGCAATTTTCAAGCCCCTAACTGTCGGGGGTTTAAGTAGGTGGAGAAAGAGGCTGGTGCCGATGAATGAATGGGGGATTTCCCTGGCATTAGGGTGGGCAGCTCGGTTAAGGCCTGTGCTTTAACTCAAGAAACTTAGTGAAACTTCCTTCTTGCCTTTTGAAATTAGCTTCTCTTTTCGGTACAGCACCAGTTTATGGAGGCTTGACTGAAACCAGGTCTGATGACTTAAGCAGCTTTGGTTTGTATCATCAAGCAAGCTGTCAGGGAGTTCCTTCGTGGCTGCCTGGCTTAAGAGTCTCTCCTTTTCACTGCTATGGCTGTGGTAAGTGTTGTGTTGGTAGATCATACTCTGGCTAGAACACATCCCGCTATTGGAGGTGGCACCCAAATAAACTGATATAAAACACATGGAAAAATGAGCTTAATTGATAAAGAATTTAATGAATATATATATGTGTATGTGTATATATATATATATATATATATTCCTACAGAATAATGATTGGAATTGATAGATTATGCAATCCTAAAATATCTCCTGACCTACTATCTCTGGTGACAGGGTGTTGTATACATGAGTCTTGGTATGTACAGCATAGGAATGAATCATTTCCAGGACAGAGTGTATCTGCATGCCACACAAGGGCACAAGAAAATAGGTAAGTGAAATATAAATAAATAAAAATGAAATTATAGTCATAAATTCACACATGCTAGGTAACTAAGTCTGCTCTGGTGTTGCTTTGCTAGGAAATCTTGACAGGTTCAACAAAGCCAGTTTGCCTGTCTCTTTTATCAAGAGGCATGTGTCTCAAAACAGACACCTGCTCTGTTGAATGCTGAGCTGGTAATTTTGTGGGTTTTTAAATCATTTATCATTTTCCATTATCACTGATTTTTGTTGCTCAAATTCACTCTAACAATAAAGTGATCCAATCATACATGTATATGCACATGCTTTTTCTCACATTATCCTCCAAATTTTTCCAAATATGGTGACTAGATATAGTATCCTGTGCCATATAGCATGAGCTCTTTCTTACCCACTCCAAGGACAAGTGTTTGGATCTATTAGTCCCCAAATCCAAGTCACTCACATACCCTCACCTTCACCCTCCATTCTGTCAACCAAAAATTTGTTTTCTGGTCCATGAGTTTCTTTTCTGTAGACAGGTTCTTTGGTGTCATTTGTAAATTTCCATAGAGAATTGGTTTCCAATGGTACCTGTCTTTCTCTTTTGGACATATTTCAATTAATATGGGCATTTCTCTTTCCATTTATGTAGATGTGAATGACTTTTTTTTTGCTGTTTTTTGGCTGAGTAGTATTCCACTGTGTATATGTACATCATCTTCTTAATCCAATCATCTGTCCATGGACATAGAGTTTGTTTCTATGTCTTGTTATTGTGAATAGTGGTGCATGAACTTGACAGGTCAAATAACTTTTTTAAAATAACAGTTTCTGGATATATGCTCAAGAGTGGAATTGCTAGGTTCTATGGTCATTCTACATTTATTTTTTGGATTACTTCAATCCTGTGTTCCATAGTAATTTTACCAAATTACATACCCACCCACACTATAGGAGGACACCTACTTCTTCACACTTTTCCCAGCGTTTTTTATTTGTAGACTTACTAATTATTGCCATTGTGAAGTGGGACCTCAAATTCTTTTTCATTTGAAATTCTCTTAATGACTGATGTTGATCATTTTTTTTGGTGCTTGTTTTCCTCTGAATATCTTGTTTAGGGAAAGTTTTTTTCAAGTCTTTCACCCATTCTTCAAAAAGGTGTTTGGTTTTGCTTTGCTGTACAATTGTATCAGTTGTTGAGGTGGTAATTTCAGAATCCCAGCAGGACCTGGGCTTTGAAATCCAATAAAGCACCTAAGGGCTGTGCATGGGAAGTGGTAGAACTCTCATATTTTGGAGAGCAGCTATGGAAATTGCTAGGCATTGTCTCTCAAGAAGTCTCATGAAACTCCATCCTTTTATTTCCACATCAGCCTCTTCTGTTCTTTCTATCCACCTGGTAGGAAAACCTGACATAAAGCCAGGTCAGATATATTAAGTCTGGTACATTGATTGGTATAAAGAAAGCTATCATATAGATTCTTCTGGTTCCCTGGGTAAAAGATCAGTCATCTTTGCTGTGGTGGTTTTGGTAAACACTTTGGCTTGAAAAAATATCAATGGACAGGCAACTAAAATATGTTTCTGGTGGGGTCAATAAATTTAGAAAGAAAGAGGGAAAGAGAGAAAGAGGAAAAACAAATGAGTAAAGATGCCATAATTTACTGTACGAATGAAGGAATCAGAGGTGGAAAATTAAGAAAATAAATCAACTGTTACATACCTACATACCTATCTTGGTAAATACATAAGTGTATGGATATAGAAAATGCAAGATGGCTGTCATGAAATTATGGGTCCAGAGCTGAAAGCTTGAATGGAGTCGCATGGAGTAGGTTGGCCTCAGGGCTCTGAAAGCCTTTGAGAAAGAAATAGCCCACTTGGAAGAGCACCTCTTGGTATTTCAATAAATCAGGGAAAGGAAATCCAATGAGCAATGGCCCATGGCCAATGCAGGCACATTGACTGCTGAGCCAGAAAGAGGAGAAAAACCTGACAGTTGTTGTTTGAGCAGATGCCCACAAGAAGGCACCTGAATACCTTCTGGACCCAGGTGCAGCTTGAGGGCTGCAGGTGCAGGCTCAGAGGTGGGGCCAATGGTGTTTTGATCAGAACCCACAGCAAGCACCCAGAGGTTTTTTTGGTTGTTTCCTAGGTACCAGGGACTCTCTACTCTAAGGCATCTCATGTCAGGCAGAGGGCACAGGTGTCCCATCAGCATTTTGTAGTGGATTGGCAGCCTGGTTGGGTGGCATTGGTTTACAATGCTTGACAATTTCACTGAATTTTGGAAAGCCTTGTGTTCCTCCAGAGATAGGGACTGAGACACACATCCATATTGTATTGTGAGCTGTCTGTTGCAAAGCCCCTATGCATTGGAGGCTTAGCTAGGTAAAGAGGCTGGTGCCTATGACTGAATGTGGGACTTTGGTGCCACTTGGTTGGGCAGATGTGCTTTTTACGCTCAAGAGACAGTGATATTTCCTTTATGCCTTTTGAGATAAGCCTCAGCATTCAGTTCTGCATCATTGTTTCAAAGCCTGACTGAAATCAGGTCTAATGAATTAAACAGATTTTTTTTGCATTATCAAGAAATATCTCAGGGTGTTCCCTCATGGCTGCCTGGCTTAAGAGTCTCTTCTTGGAGTTCCCGTCGTGGCGCAGTGGTTAACGAATCTGACTAGGAACCATGAGGTTGCGGGTTCGGTCCCTGCCCTCAGTGGGTTAACGATCCGGCATTGCCGTGAGCTGTGATGTAGGTTGCAGACGTGGCTCAGACCCCGCGTTGCTGTGGCTCTGGTGTAGGCCGGTGGCTACAGCTCCGATTGGACCCCTAGCCTGGGAACCTCCATATGCCGCGGGAGCGGCCCAAGAAATAGAAAAAAGACAAAAAAAAAAAAGAGTCTCTTCTTGTCACTGCTGTGGCTGTGGTAGGAGCTGTGTTGAGAGATCAGTCTCTGGCCAGACAACATCACAATATCATAGGTGTCACCTAAATAAATTGATAAATATAAAGAGATATTGAAAGAATAAGCTTAATTTATAAAAATAAAATGATACATATATATATTTCTACACAGTAGCTAAAGGTATTGATAGATGAGGCAATGCTAAAGGCTATTCAGAACCTATACCTCGAGTGGCAGAGTGTTTTAATTACAAGCCTGTGGATGTACAGCATAGGCATGTATACATTTCCAGGCAAAGATTATGTGCTTGCCACATTTTGGTGTTGGAACATACATGGTTAATTATAAATAAATAAATAAGTTATTATAGAAGTAAATTCATACACCCTGTAATTAGGTCTGGTCATATGTCACATTGCTAGGAAATCATGATAGGTCCAAAGGAATGGGTGTGTCTCTTTTTTTTGAGAGGCAGGTGTTTCAACCCAGACAACTTCTCTGTGGATCACTGATATATGTTGCTCATTTTTACTTTATCAACAAAGTGATCCAGTTGTAATGTATATACATATTCTTTTTCTCATATCATCCTCAATTTTGCCCAAAAAAGTTACTAGATATATTTCCCCTTTCTGTACAGAATTATCTCTTTGATTACCCACTCCAAAGGCAAGATTTAGGATCTATTACCCCCAAATCCCAGTCCTTCCCATACCTTCACCTGCATTGTGCAAGGGAGCTGTTAAAACACTGATATTTGGTGAGAAGCTGTGCCAATCCCTGTGTTTTTCTCTCAAATAGTCTCATGAAACTCTGTTTTTTTCTTCCATTGTGATCCTCTTCTGTTCTTTCAAAGCACCTGGAATGGTGACTGAACCTAAATCAAGGTCAGGTGTTTTCATTCTGGCAGATTGATTGATATAAGGAAAGCTCTCACTGAGATCCCTCCCTGCTCCCTGGGTAAAAGTTCTGTCTTTGTCAAGTGGTTTGTTTGGTAAACAATGTGCCTTAAAAACATCGATGGGTAGAAAACTCACAGACACGTCATGTGGGATCAATAAATTTAGATGGAAAGAGGGAAAGACAGAAAGAAAAAAAAAGAAAAAATGAATCCAGAATTTACTGCATAATGAAGGAATCACAGGTGGAAAATTAAGGAAAAAATCAATCATTACATTTCTACATATCTGTCTTCATAAATATATAAGTGCAGGTATATATAAAAAAGGAAGAAGGCTGTCAGGACATGATGGGTCTAAAGCTGAGATTTTGTATGTAGTGGTGTGGCATATGTTGGCCTCAGTACTCTGAAAGACTTCGAGAGAGAAATAGCCAACTTGGAAGGACACTTTTTTGCATTACAAAATTGCATGGGAAATAAATCCAATTAGCATATTGCCCAAGGCCAGTGCAGCCTCTGGGACCACTAAGCCAGAGAGAGGATGAAAGCCCAAGGGTTTCTGTTAGAGAAGATGTCCACAAGATGTCCACAGATGATACCCCAAGGCTGAAGGTGCAGGCTCAGTATTGGGGTTGTTTATGTTTAGATCAGAACCCACAGCAAGCACACCGAGGTTTTTGCCTGTTTCCTGGGCACCAGAGACTCTCTGCTCCAAGCTTCCTTATGTCAGGCAGAGGGTACAGGTGTCCCTTCAGCATTTGGAGGTGGATTTGCAGCCTGGTTGGGTGGTAGTATGTTTAGAATGCTTGAAGTCTTCACTGGGTTTCAGAATGCTTTGTGTTTCTCCAAGGCAGCATCTGTGTGTATCATGATCTGGCCATTGACATGCCCCTGACCATCGGTGGTTTAGGTAGGTGGAGAAAGAGCCTGGTGCTAATGAATGTATGGGGGATTTTAGTGGCATTATGATCGGCAGCTGTGCTGATTCCTTTCATTTTTTTTTTCAGTCTTTTCTAGGGCCGCACCCAGAGCCACAGCAACTCAGGATCTGAGCTGAATCTGCAACCTACACCACAGCTCATGGAAACACCAGATCCTTAACCCACTAAGTGAGTCCAGGGATTGAACCTGCAACCTCATGGTTCCTAGTCGGATTCATTAACAATGGAACCACGATGGGAACTCCTCCTTTTGCATTTTTGGCTCAAGATTCCTAGTAATATTTCCTTCTTGCTTTTCTAGGTGAGCCTCACTTTTCAGTACAGCAGCACTGTATGGAGGCCTGACCAAAACCAGGTCTGATGTATTAAGCAGGGTTACTTGGTGTCATCAAGAATGATCTCATGGTGTTCCATAGTGGCTATCTGGCCAAAGAGTCTTTTCTTGTCACTGCTTTGGTAAGTGGTGTTTGTGAGATCATACCATGGAAAGACAGCATCCCAATGTCACAAGTGGCACCTGAATAAATTGATAAATAAAAGATATAAAAAAGAATGTTCTTAATTGATAAATAAGTCAGTGTGTGTATATATGTATATGTATCCCTACAGTGTAGATAAGTGAATTGATAGATAAGGCAATTATAAAGTCTCTCCTGACTCTATATCTCATGTGGCAGTGTTCCTTAAGTACAAGCCTGGGAATGTACAGTGTAGGTGTGTATTCATTTCCTGGACAGAGGGTATATTCATGCCACCCATTGCTGCATGAATGTAAATATATAAGTAAAAATAATATTATAGAAAAAAATCCATACACACTTGGTAATTAGGTCTGGTCAGATGTTGCATTTCTAGGAAATCCTGACAGGTTCAACAGAGTCAGTTTTACTCTCCCTTTACTTGAGAGCAGTGGTCTCAACCCAGACACCTTTTCTCTGGTGGTTGCTAAGCTGATTATTTTGTGGGGGTTTTAAAATAATTTATTATTTTTCATTATCTATGATTTGTTTTGCTCAATTTCACTTTAACAACATAGTGATCCAGCCTTCCATGTATATACATACTCTTTTTCTCAATTATCCTCCATTTTGTCCCAAAAATAGTGTCTAGATATGGTACCCTATGTTATACAGCCCAATCTCTTTGCTTACACACTCAAAGTGAAAGAGTTTGTACCTATTTCCCCAAAATCCCAGTCTTTCTTACAACATCCCCCTCCAGTCTGACAACCAAATATCTGTTTTCCAATCCATGAGTTTCTTTTGTGTGAAAGATTCATTGATATCATTTGTTAGATTCCAGATAAATGGATATTCCTAAGGTGTTTGTCTTTTTCTTTTGACATATTTGGGATAGTATGAGAGTTTCTCTTTCCATATATGTGGCTGTGAATGGTATTTATTTTTGCTTTTTTATATCTGAATAGTATTATATTGTGTATATGTACATCTTCTTCCTAATCCAATCATCTGTCCATGGACATAGAGTGTGTTTCAATGTCTTGCTATTGTGAATAGTGCTGCATGAACATAGTGGGGCATTTAACTTAAAAAATATATATTTTCTGGATACATACTCAATAGTGGTATTTCTGGGTCATATAGTCATTCTGTATTTTTCATATTACCTAAAATAGTGTTTGTACAATATTTCATATACACCCACACTGGAGGAGAGCGCCTTTTTCTCCACACCCTCTCCTGGGTTTGATTTTGTAGACTTACTAATTATGGCTATTCAGAGAGGTATGATGTGGTACCTCAGCATCGTTTTTATGTGCATTTCTCTCCTAATGAGAGATGGTGGTCATTTTTTCTGGTGCTTGTTACCCTCTGTATATCTGCTTTAGGGAAATGTCTGTTTGGGTCTTTTGCCCACTTTTCAATTGGGTTTTTTGGTTTATTTTGCTGTTGAGTGGTGTCAGTTGTTAAGATGGTAATTTTGAAACCCCAGTCTGAACTAGGCTTTGGAACCTGGGTAAAGTGCCTGTGGGTTGTGCATGGAAGATGGTTTAAAAAAATTATATTTTAGTGAGCACCTTTTCTAATCCCTGTGTCTTTTTCTTGCAAGAGGTTTCCTGTCACCCCATACTTTTCTTCCCATGTGAGCCTCTTCAGTACTCTTTATACACTGGGAATGAAGAACTTACCTAAAGCCAAGTCAGGTGAATTAAGGCCAGTAGAATGATGGATATAAAGAAAGCTCTCAATGAGATCCCTCCAAGATCCCTGGTTAAAGGATCATTATTTGTCTCTGTGGTGGGTTTGGTAATTTCTGTAGCTAGAGAAACTTCCAAGGAAATACCACACATGCATTCTTCATGTGGGATAAATAGAGTTAGAAAGAATGAGGAATAGAGAGAGAAAGGAAAAAAAACAAAGAAAAAAAGAAGCAAGACTTTATTGTACAAATGTATGGATCACAGTTTTGAACTTATGAAAAAAATAATTACATACCTACACAGCTGCCTTCATAAATACATAAAGGCAGGGATATATAAAAAAGGAAGAATGCTGTCATGACATGATGGGTCAGGAGCTGAGTGTTTGAATGGAGTGGCATTTTGTAAATTGGCCTCAGGGCTCTGAAAGCATTTGAGAGTGAAATAGCCCACTTGGAAGGGCACTTCTTGATATTTCAAGAAAGCAGGGAAGGAAATCCAATGAAAATAATTGCCCAAGGCCAATGCAGTCACAGTGGCTGCTGAGCCAGAGAGAGGAGGAAAACCTGAGTCACTCTTATAGCTGATGTCCACAAGAGAGCCCCATAGTACCTACCAGATCCATGTACTGCTCCAAGGCTGCAGGTGCAAGCTCAGAGGTGGGGTTGATGTTGGGTTGAGCAGAACCCACAGCAAGTACCCAGATGTTTTTTGGTTGTTTCCTTGACACCACCTGGTACTCTCTGTTCCAAGATGCCTCATTTCAGGCAGAGTACACAGGTGTCCCTTCAGTATTTTTAGTTGGACTAGCAGCCTGGTTGGGTGGCATTATGTTTAGAATGCTTGAAGAATTCACTGTGTCAGAATGCCCTGTGTTACTCCAGAGGTAGGATCTAAGACTCACAAAGCATCTGTGTTGTATCTTGTGCAGGCAAATTTCAAGCCCATGTGCGTTGGTGCTTTAGGTAGATAGAGAAAGAGGGTGGTGGGGATGAATGAATGGGGGACTTTGGGGGCATTATCTTGGGCTGTTGTGCTGAAGAGACTTATTGAAACTTTTCCTCAAGAGACATATTGAAATTTCCTTCATTCCTTTATAAGTGAGCTTCTCTTTTCAGTGCAGCACCAGGGTATGGAGGCCTGACTAAAACCAGGTCTGAGGAATTAAGCAGGGTTGATTGGTATAATCAAGAAAGCTCTCCAGGATTTTCCTCATGGCTGCCTGGCTTAAGAGTCTCTGTCACTGCTGTGACTGTGGTAAGAGCTTTAGTGAGATCAAACTCTGGCCAAAAAACATCCCATTGTTGCAGGTGGAAACCAAAATAATTTATAAATAGAAATAGATTTGGGAAGAATGAGCTTAGCCAATAAAGAAGAAAATGAATACATATTCTTACAGTGTAGCTAAGGGCATTAATAGCTAAGCCAATGCTAAAGGCTCCCCTGACCCTATACCTCAGGTTGCAGGGTATTTTAAGTTACAAGCCTGATGATGTATAGCAGTTTCTTGGATTCAATTAACTGGCAGTTTATCTGCATGCCACACATGGGTGCAGGAACATAAACATAATTAAAATACAAATACAATGTTATAGAAATAAATTAATAAATGCTTGTTAATTACATCTGGTCCCATGTCACATTGCTGGTAAATCTTGACAGGTTCAAGAGGAGCCACTTTGGCTGTCTCTTTTCTCTGGAGGCAGGTGTCTCTTCCAATACACCTTCTATGGTGAACCCTGAGCCATTAATTTTCTGGGATTTTATCTTATTATTTTCCATTTTTGCATATTTATAGTGCTCAATTTCACTTTAACAACAAAGTGATCCAGTTGTACATATATATACATACTCTTTTTTTTTTTTTTGTCACAGTGTCCTCCATTTTTTCCTCCATTGTTGACTAGGTATAATTCCCTGTGCTGTAGAGCAGGATTTCATTGCTAACATATACCAAGCACAGGAGTTTGAATCTATTACCCCCCAAGTCCCAGTCCTTCCCACATCTTCCATGAGTTTCTTTTATGTAGAAATGTTCATTGGTTCCATTTGTTAGATTCCAGATAGAAGGGATATCTCTTGGTTTTGTCTTTCATGTTCTGACTTATTTCACTTAGTATGACAGTTTCTATTTCCATCTATGTGGCTGAGAATGACTTTT
Organism: Phacochoerus africanus; assembly: GCF_016906955.1. Classification (NCBI taxonomy): domain Eukaryota; kingdom Metazoa; phylum Chordata; class Mammalia; order Artiodactyla; family Suidae; genus Phacochoerus; species Phacochoerus africanus. The sequence continues at coordinate 53,718,886 of NC_062553.1, read as the reverse complement.
TTTGCTCTTTTTTATGTCTGAGTAGCATTCCATTGCGTATATGTACACTCATTTCCAATCCAATCATCTGTTGATGGACATTGAGTTTGTTTCCATGTCTTTCTATTGTGAATAATGTTGCATGAACATGGCAGGGGTTTTTAATTTTTAAAAGAACATTTTCCAAAAGTATGACCAAGAGTGGGATTCCTGGGTCATAATGTCATTCTATATTTACTTTTTGGATTACCGCTATCCTGTGGTCCATAGCAGTTGTACCAATTTACAAAATCACCAATACTGTAGGAGGGCACCTTCTTCTCCACACCCATTCAGGGGTTTTTTACTTGTAGACTTACTAATTATGGCCATTTGGAGACTGGTGAGTAGGTAATTCAGTGCTGTTTTGATTTGCATTTCTCTCCTAATGAGTGATAGTGATCATTTTTTCCCGTGCTAATTGCCCTCTGTACATCTGCTTAGGGAACTGTCTATTCATGTCTTTTGCCCATTTTCAATTGGGTTGTTGGTTTTGATTTACTGTTGGGTGGTATCAGTTGTTGAGCTGATAATTTTGACCCCCAGCCTGACCTAGGCTTTGGGATCTGGATTATGTGCCTGCAGGTTGTGCATGGAAGGTGGTAAAATGGTGACATTTTGGTGAGCAGATGTGTTAATCCCTATGCATTTTTTCTCATGAGGTTTTGTGAAACTCTGTCCTTTTCTTTGGGAACCTCTTCAGTTCTCTCTATACATCTGGTATGAAAACCTGACCTAAAGTCAGGTCAGGTGAATTAAGGCTGGTAGATTGATTGATATAAAAATAGTTCTCACTGAGAATCCCCCAAGTTCCCTGGGTGAAAAATCTGTCTTCCTGTGGTGGGATTGCTCACCTCTGTGGTTTGAAAAACATTGATGTGTAGACAACTCATCCAAGCTAAGTTGGGGTCAATAAATTAAGAAGAATGAGGGAAAGAGAGAAAAAAAGAGAAATAAATAAATGAAGCAAGATTTTACTGTAGGAATGAAGGGGTCACACCTGGAAAATTATGAAATAGAAATCTTTACATACTCACCTATCTTCATAAATACATAATTGCAGGGATATATAAAAAGGAGAAGGCTGTCATGACACAATGTGTCAGGAGCTGAATGTTTGAATGGTGTGGCAAGGTGTGGGTTGTCCTCAAGGCTTTGAAAGTCTTTTAGAGAGAAATACTCATTTGGATTGGAACTTCTTGGTATTTCAAGAAAGGGGAGGAAGGAAATCCCAGGAGAATGTTGTTCACAGTCAATGTAGCCCTGAGGCTGCTGAGCCAGGGAGAGGAGGAAAACCTGAGAGTGGCTGTTAGAGCAGATGTCCACAAGAGGGAGGTAGAGTAACTTCTGTACCCTGGTGCAGCTCCAAGGCTGCAGGTGTAGGCTCGCTGTTGGGGTTGATGTTGAATTGAGTGGAATCTACAGAAAGCACCCAGAGGTTTTCTGTTTTTTTCCTGGGCACCTGAGATTATCTGGTCTAATATGCCTCATGTCAGTCAGAGGACCCAGGTGTCCCTTCATCTGAAGTGGATTTGCATCCTGGTTGGTTGCGAGTGTGCTTACAATGCTTGAAGGATTCACAGGGTTTTGGTATGCCTTGTATTCATCCAGAGGCAGGAGCCAAGACTGACAGAGCATATGTGCTGTGTCATGAGCTGGCCATTTTCCAGTACCTGAAAAATGTCATGTGTTTAGGTACATGGACATAGAGGCTGGTGCTGATGAAAGTGTGGGGGACCTTGGTGGCATTAGGTTGGGCAAGTGTGCTAATTCCTGTGCTTTTTTCCCTCATGAGACTTAGTGAAATTTCCTACTTGTCTTTCAAGATGAGTCTCACCTTTCAGTATGGCACCAGGGTATGGATGCCTGATTGAAACCAGGTCTGATGAATAAAGCAGGGTTGATTGGTGTCATCAAGAAATCTCTCCGATTGTACCCTCCTGGCTTCCTGGCTTAAGAGTCTTTCTCTGTTACTGCTGTGGGTGTGGTAATAGGTGCATTGAGAACACAAACTCTGGGCAGACAGCATCCCAATATCACAGTTGGCACCCAAATAATTTGATGAATATAAAAATATATTGAAAATAATGGGCTTAATTGATAAATATGTCAATGAATACTTACACATATTATTACACAGTAGCTAAGGGTGTTGATAGATAAGGCAATCCTAAAGGCTCTCCTGACCCAATACCTTGGGTGTCAGTGTTTTAAGTATGAGCCTGTGGATGTAGAGAAGTGTCTTGGATTCAATTCCTGGACAGCGTGTATCTGCATTCCACACATGGGTGCAGAAACTTAAATAGGTAAGTAAAAATAAATAAAATATTATTATAGAAATAATTTCATACAAGCTAGTTCAGTATATCTCATTAGATGTCACATTGATAGGAAATCTTGATAGGTTCAATGGAGTCAGTTTACTAGTGACCTTTATCTAAAGGCAGGCATCTCAACACAGACTTATTCTCTGCTGAAACCTGAGCCAATGACTAATGGGTTTTTTATCATTAATATTTTCAATTATCACTTATGCATGGTGGTCAATTTCACTTTTTACAGCAAATTAATCTAATCATACATGTACATATTACACTTTTTCTACAGTGTCCTCCATTATGCTCCAAAAATGTGACTAGATATAGTTCCCTGCGCTATACAGTAGGATCAGAGTGCTTGCCCAATCCAAGGCCAAGTTTTTCAATTTATTACTCACAAAATCCTGGTCCTTCCTACACCCTCCCCTTCCAATCTGGCAACAAAATCTGTTTTTGATTTCATGAGTTTCTTTTCTGTAGAGAGTTGCATTTGTGCCTCTTGTTAGGTTCTACATGGAAGGGGTATCCCACGTTATTTGTCTTTCTCTTTTGAACATATGTCACTTACTATGATAATTTCTCTTTTCATCTCTGTGGCTGCAAATGACATTTTTGTTCTATTGTATGGCTGAGTAGTTTTCCACTGTGTATATTTACATCCTCTTCCTAATACAATCATGTGTTGATGGACATTAAGGTTATTTCCATATCTTGCTATTGTGAATAGTGCTGCATGAACATAGCAGGGCTTTCAACTTTTGAAATTATACTTTCTGGATATATGGGCAAGAATGTGATTGCTGGTTTATATGGTCTTCTATGTTTGTTTTTCATATTACTTCGATCCTGTGGTCCATAGTTGTTGTATCTATTTACATAACCACCCACACTGTATGAGGGCACCTTCTTCTCCAAACCCTCTCCTGGGTTTGTTACTAGTAGACATACTAATGATGGCCATTTGGAGAAGGGTGAGGTGTTACCTCAGCATCATTTTTATTTGTATTTCTCTCCTAATTATTGATGGTGAACATTATTTCCTATACTTGTTGCCCTCTGTATATCTGGTTTAGGAAAATATATTTTTAAGTTTTTGTCCATTTTTCAATTTGGTTGTTGGTTTTATTTAGCTTTTGGAAGGTATCTTCTGTTGAGCTGGTAATTTTGAAACCCCAACATGACCTGGGCTTTGGGATCCAGATTATGTGCCTGTGGGTTGTGCATGGAAAGTTGTAAAAGGCTGATATTTTGGTGACCAGTTGTGCAAATACCTTTGATTTTTCTCTCAAGATGTCTCCTGAAACTCTGTCCTTCTATTTCCATGTGAGACTCTTCTGTTCTCTCTATACACCTTGTATGAAAACCCAACCTAAATACAAGTCAGGTGAATTAAGGCTGGTAGATCAATTGATATCAAGAAAGCTCTCACCAAGATCCCTCCTAGCCCCCTGGGTAAAATTTCTGTCTTTGTCACTGTGGTGGGTTTGGTAACCTCTGTGGCTTGAAAAAAAAATCAATGGGCAGACAACTCATTCATGTTTCAGGTGGGTCAATAAAGTTAGAATGATAGAGGAAAAAAGAGAATGAAAAAAGATAGAAAAGTGGCAAGACTTTATGAATTAAGGAATTACATTTGGAAAATTATGAAAAAATCAATCATTACATAGCTACACACCTATCTTCATAAATACATAAGTGCATGATTATATAAAAAGGAAGAATGGTGTCACAATACAATGGGTCAGGAACTGAAAGTCCGAACAGCGTGGCATAGTGTAGATTGGCTTCAAGGCTCTGAAAGCCTTTGAGAGAGAAATAGCCCACTTGGAAGGGCACTTCTTGGTATTTCAAGAAAGTGGAGGAAGGACATCCAATGAGCATTTTATCCTAGGCAATGCATACCTGGGGACTGCTGAGCCAGCGAGGAGGAAAACCTGAGTGGCTGTTGGAGCAGATGTCCACATGAGGGTGCCAGAGTACCTTCTGGACCCAGATGCACGCTGCAAGTCTGCAGCTGCATGCGCAGATGTGGGGTTGACGGAGTGTTGATAGGAACCTCAGCAAGTACCCAGAGGTTTTTAGGTTGTTTCCTGGGAAACTGTGACACTCTACTCCAAGATGCCTTTTTTTAAAGAACATTTTTAAGTGTTTTAAAATAATGTATTCCAGATATATGCACAAGAGTGGGATTGCTGGGTCATAGGGTCTTTCCATATTTACTTTTGGATTACCTCAATCTTGGTGTCCATTGAATTTGTACCAATTTATCTAACCACCCACAACATAGGAGGGCATATTCTTATCCACACTCCCTCCAGGGTTTGTTGCTTGTAGACTCTAAATAATGGAAAAAGATATTTGAATGTACCACAGAATCATTTTGATTTGCATTTATCTCCTAATGAGTGATGGTGATCAATTTTTCCCATGATTGTTGACCTCTGTATTTCTGATTTAGAGAAATACCTATTCAGACCTTTTGCCTATTTTTCAATTGTGCATGGAATTTGATGGGCTTTTGGGTGGTATCACTTGTTGAGCTGGTAATTTTGAAACCCAAGCCTGACCTGGGCTTCAGGATCTGTATAAAGTGCCTATGGGTTGTGCATGGAAGGTGGAAAAATGGTGATATTTTGCTTAGAACCTGTGCCAATCCCTGTGATTTTTTTCTCAAGATGTTTCCTGAAACTCCATCCTTTTCTTTCTATGTGATCCTTTTCACATCTTTCTATACACCTGGTAGGAAAACCTGAGCTAAATCCAGATCTGGTGATTTAAGGTCCCTAGTTTGAGATATAGAAAAAATTTCTCACCGAGATCTCTCCTGATGCCCTTGGTAAAACATATCTTTCCCACTGTGGTGGGAAACTCTGTGTCTTGAAAATCTTTGTGAAAATCTTTGATTAGCAGACACCTCATTCATTCTTCATGTGTGGTAAATAAAGGTAGAAAGAAAGAGGGAAAGACAGAAAGAAAGAGAAAAATAAGGAAGAAGCAATATTTTACTCTATGAATGAAGAAATCATTTCATACCTACATACCTATCTTCATCAATACATAAGTGCAGGGATATGTAAAAAAGGAAGAATACTTTCATGACATAATGGGATGGGGCTGAGTGTTTGAATGGAAAGGCATGGTGTAGGTTGGCCTCGGGGATCTGAGAGACTTTGAGAGGGAATTAGCCCACTGGGAAGAGCATATTTTAGTACTTCAAGAAATTAGAGGAAGAGAATCCAATGAGCATATTGCATACAGCCAATGCAGCCTCTGGCACTGCTGAGCCAGAGAAAGGAGGAAAGCCTGAGAGTGTCATTAGAGCAGATGTCCACATAAGGGCACCGGAGTAGATTCTGGTCCTATGTGCAGCTGCAAGGCTGCAGGTGCAGGCTTAGAGGTGGGTCGATGGTGTGTTGATTGGAACCCACAGCAAGCACAAAGAATCCTTTTGGTTGTTTTCTGGGCACTAGGGACTCTCTGCTCCAAGATGTCTCATGCCAGGCAGAGGACATATGTGTCCCTTCAGAATCTTGAGCTGGATTTGCATCCTGGTTGGTTGGGAGGGTGCTTAAAATGCTTGAAGTATTCACTGGGCTTCAGAATGCCTTGTGTTCCTCCAGATGCAGGAGCTGAGACCCTCATGGCATCTGTGTTGTATAGTCCCTGGCCATTTTGAAGCCCCTGACCATCAGTTGTTTAGGTAGGTGGAGAATGAGGCTGGTGCTGATGAATGAATATGGACTTTGGTGGCATTATTTTGGGCAGCTGTGCTAATCCCCGTTGTTTTTCATTCAAAAGACTTAGTGAGATTTCCTTCTTGACCTTTGTGATTAGCCTCTCTTTTCAATACAGAGCCAGGGTATGGAGACCTGACTGAAACCAGGCCTGTTGAATTAAGCCAAGTTGATAGGTCTCATCAAGAAAACTCTCAGGGAGTTCCCTCTTGTCTTCCTGACTTAAGACTTTCCCTGTATCCCTGCTAAGACTGTGGTAAGAGCTGCATCAGGAGATTAAATTCTGGCCAGACAACATCCCAGTGTTGAAGGAGGCACCAAAATAAATTTATAATTAAAATAGATATTGAAAACAATGACCTTAATTGATAAAGAAGTCAATGAATATATATATATATTCCAACAGAGTAGCTAAGGGAATTGATAATTAAGGCAAACCTAAAGGCTCTCCTTACCCTATACCTCAAGTGGCAGAGTGTTGCAAGTATGAGCCTGGGGTTTTTACAGCAGTGGTGTAGATTCATTTCCTGGGCAGAGTGTATCTGCATGCCACACATGGGTGCAGGAACACAAATAGGTAAATAAAAAATGTATAATTTATTATAGAAATAAATTCATACACACTTGGCAATTAGGTCTGGTCAGATGTCACTTTGCTAGGAAATCTTGACAGGTTCAATGGAGTCTGTTTGCCTGTCTTTTTTCTCAGGAGACAATTGTCTTGACACAGACAAGATCTCTGGTGAGCACTGATAAGGTAATTTGGTGGGTTTTATTTATCATTCATTATTTTCCATTATTGCTGATTTATGCTGCTTAATTTCACTTTAACAACAAAGTGATCCAGTTGTACATGTATATACATATTCTTTTTCTCACATGATCATCCATTTTGTTCCAAAAATTGTCTAGTTACATTTTCCTGTGCTTTACAGCAGGTTCTCATTGCTTACCCACTCCAATGGCATGATCTTCAATCTTTTACCTCCCAAATCCCAGTCCTTCCCACACAGTACATCTCCAATCTGTCAGGCACAAATCTGTTTTCTAGTCCATGAATTTATCTTCTGTAGAAAGTTTCATTGGTGCCATTCATTAGATTCCAAATAGAATTGGTATCCCATGGTATATGTCTTTCTCTTTTGGATGTATTTCCCTTACTATGAGAGTTTCTCTTTCCATCTATGTGGTTGTGAATGACTTTTTTTGCTCTATTTTATGGCTGAGTAGATTTCCATTGCATATATGTAAATCCTCTTCCTAATCGAATATTCTGTCCATGGTCATAGAGTTGTTTCAAGGTCTTGCTATTGTGAATAGTGCTCCATGAACATAGCAGGGCATTTAACTTGTTAAAGAGAATATTTTCCATACATATGCTCAAGAGTTGGATTTATGTGTCTTATGGTCTTCATATATTGATTTTTCAGATTACCATGATCCTGTGTTCCATTGTGGTTATACCAATTTACATAACCACCCACACTGTATGAAGGCACCTTCGTCACCACATCTCTAGGTTTTTTATTTGTAGACTTACTAATTATGTTCATTTGGGAGGGGTAACCTAGTACCTCAGCGTCATTTTGATTTGCATATCTCTCCTAATAAATGATGGTGATCTTTTTTTTTTTTTTTCTGGTGCTTGTTGCCCTCTGTATATCTGGCTTAGGGAAATATCTATTCAGGTCTTTTGCCCAATTTCAATTGGGATCTTGGTGTTTTTTTGTTGTTGTTGGGTGGCACGAGTTGTTGAGCTGGTAATTTTGAAACCCCAGCCTGACCTGTGCTTTGGCATCTGGATAAAGCACCTGCGGGTTGTGCATGGAAGGTGATAATATGGTGATATTTTGCTTAGCTGCTAATTCCTGTGTTTTTTCTCTCAAGTGGTCTCATGAAACTTTATCCTTTTCTTTCTATGTGAGGCTCTTCTGTACTCTCTATTCACCTGGTATGAAGACCTGACCTAAAACCAGGTAAGGTTAATTAAGGCCTGTAGATTCAATGATATAAATAAATCTCTCACCAAGATCCCTCTAGGATCCCTGGGTAAAAGGTAAGTCTTTGTCTCTGTGGTGGGTTTGGTAACCTCTGTGGCTTGAAAAATATCAATGTGCATAAAACTCACGTATGCTTAAGGTGGAGTCAATAAAGTTAGAAAGATGGGAAGAGAGAAAAAGAAAGAAAACAAGACTTTGCTATAAGAATGAAGGACTCCTAGTTGTACAATTAAGAACAAAATCAATTTTTACATATCTATAACCTATCTTCATAAATACATATGTGCAGGGATCTATAACAAAGGAAGAAGGCTGTCATGACATGATGGGTCTAGAGCTAAGTGCTTGAAGTTAGTGGCATCTTCTAGGTTTGCTACAGGGCTCTGAATGCCTTTGAGAGAGAAATAGCCCAATTGGAATGTCACTCCTTGGTTTTTCATAAAGCAGAGGAAGGAAATCCAAGAAGCATATTGTTCATGGCTAATGAAGCTACTTGGGCTGTTGAGCCTGATAGGGGAGGAAAACCTGAGAGCTGCTGTTAGAGCAGATGTCTACCATATGGCCTCAGAGTAAGTTCTGGACACAGGTGCAGCTCCAGCCCTGCAGGTGCAGCTCAGATTTGGAGTTGATGATGTGTTGAGTGGAATCCACATCAAGTGCCTTGATTTTGGGGTTTGCTTTCTAAATACCTGTGACTCTCTGGTCCAATATGCCTCATGTCAGGCAATGTCCTTTCAGCATTTTTAGGTGGATTGGCAGCCTGGTGAGGTGCCAGTGTTTTTAGAATACTTGAAGAATTCACTGGGTTTTGGAGTGCTTCTGTTCCTCCAGAAGCAAGTGCTAAGATACACACATGGTTTGTGTTGAATTGACCTGGCCATTTTCAAGCTCCTGATGGTTGGAAGTTTAAGTAAGTGAAGATAGCAGCTAGTGCTGATGAATGAATGATGTCTTCTGGGGCATCAGGAGGAGCAGCTGTGCTAATCCCTGTGCTTTTCTTTTCAGGAGGCCTAGGGAAATTTGCTTCTTTCCTTTGGAGTTGAGCATCTCTTTTCAGTACAGCACCAGGTTAAGGAGGCATGACTGAAACTCTGTCTGATTAACTATGCAGGGTTGATTGGCATCATCAAAAAAACTCTCAGCATATTCCCATATGGCTGCCTCACTTAAGAGTCTCTCTCTTTCAGTGCTGTGGCTGTGGTCAAACCTTTGATGCATGATCAAATTCTGGCCAGACAACATCCCAATATCACAGGTGGCACCCAAATATATGTACAAATAATACATATATTGAAAGGAATGTGCTCAATTTATAAAGTCAAAGAAAACATATATACATTCCTACAGTGTAGCTAAGGGAATTTGTAGATAAGGCAATCCTAACAGCTCTCCCCTCACTATACCTTGGGTGGCAGATTTTTTTAAGTATGAGCCTGGGGTTGTACTGCAGTGGTGTGGTTTCAGTTCCTGGGCAGACTGTATCTGTATGCCACAAGAGGGTGCAGAACCATAAATAGGTAAATAGAAATAAATAAATAAAATGTTAATATAGAAAATCATAAACCTATGAAATTATCTCCTTTTGGATGTCACATTGCTAAGAAATCTTGATAGGTTCAATGGAGACTGCCTGTTTTTATTTTATTATTTTTCTTGAGGGGCATTATTCTGGACTCAGACATCCTCTCTGGTGAATGCTGAGCCAGAAATTTTTGTGGGCTTTTTTAAATCATTTTTTTCTATTTCTATTAGAGCTGATTTATGGTTCTCAATTTCTTTTTAGCAACAAGTTGATCAATTCATACCTGTATATACACATTCTTTTTTTTAAATTGTAGTGATTTTATTTTTTTCGACTATAGCTGGTTTACAGCATTCTGTCAATTTTCTACTGTACAGCAAAATTATCCATTCACACATGCAAATATACATTATTTTTTTCTCACATTATCATGCTCCATCATAAGTGACCATATATAATTCCCAGCTATACAGCAGGTTCTCATTGATTATCCATTCCAAAGGCAAAATTGCATCTATTAACCCCAAATTCCCACCCTATCCCACTCCCACCCCCTCCTCCTTGGCAACCACAATTCCTTTCTCCAAGTCCATGATTTTCTTTTATGTGGAAATGTTCATTTGTGCTATATATCAGATTACAGATATAAATTATATCACATGGTATTTGTTTGTCTCTTTCTGACTTACTTCACTCAGTATGAGAGTCTCTAGTTGCATCCATATTGCTGCAAATGGCATTATTTTTGTTTTTTTATGGCTGAGTAGTATTCCATTGTGTATATATAGCACATTTTCTTAATCCATTTATCTGTCAATGGACACTAAAGTTGTTTCCATGTCTTGGCTAATGTGAATAGTGCTTTAGTGAACATACAGGTGCATGTGTATTTTTCAAGGGAAGTTTTGCCCAGATATATGAACTAGAGTGGGATGGCTTGGTCATATGATAGTTCTACATACAGTTTTCTAAGGTACCTCCATTCTGTTTTCCATAGTGGTTGTACCAATTTATATTCCCACCAACAGAGCAGGAGGGTTTCGTTTACTTCACACCCTCTCCAGCATTTGTTCTTTGTGGATTTATTAATGATGGCCATTTTGACTGGTTTGAGGTGGTATCTCATGGTAGTTCTGATGCGCATTTCTCTCATAATCAGTGATGTTGAGCATTTTTTTCATGTGCTTGATGGCCATCTGTATATCTTATTTGGAGAAATGTCTATTCAGGTCTTTTGCCCATTTTTCAATTGGGTTGTTGGCTTTTTTTGCTGTTGAGTTGTATAAGTTGTTTGTGTACTTTAGAGATTAAACCCTTGTCAGTTGTGTCATTTCAAAATGCTTACTCCCATTGTGTAAGTTGTCTTTTGATGTTTTTGGGGTTTTTTTTTATGGTTAAAGGCTTGTCAGTTTGTTTAAGTCCCATTGCTTTATTTTTGCTTTTATTTCTGTTGCCTTGGGAGACTGACATGAGAAAACATTTGTAAGGTTGATGTCAAAGATATTCATATTCCTTATCCTCCATCTTGTTTGAAAAAAGTGACTAGATATAGTTTCCAGTGATATACAGCAGGATCTCATTGCTCACCCACTCTAAGTGCAAGAGTTTTTACATATTACCCCCAAAATCCAAGTTCTTCCCTCACTCTCAGCCTCCAATTTGGCAACTAAAAATCTGTTTCCACTCTAAGAGTCTATTTCCTGTAGAAAGAGTCATTGGTGTCATAAGTTAGGTTCTGGATAGAAGGGGTACACTCTGGTATATATCTTTCCTTTTTGGAAACATTTCACTTAGTATGTGAGTTTCTAGTTCCATTTATGTGGGTACAAACACCATTTTTTTGCTCTTTTTTAATTCTGAGTAGTATTCCATTGTGTATATATACATAAAACTCCTAATACTATAATGTGTTGATAGACACATTCAACTTGTTTCCATGTATTGCTATTGTGAATATTGATTCATAAACGTAGCTGGACATTTAAATTTTTTAAAGAATAATATCTGTTTATATGCCCAATAGTGGGATTGCTGGCTCATACAGTCTATCTATATTTATTATTTGGATTTGCCTCTATACTGTGGTCCACAGTTGTTGTACAAATTTACATACACACCCACACTGTAGGAGGGCACCATCTTCCTGACATCCTCTCCAGGATTTTTTATTGATATATTTACAAATAATAGCCCTTCCAAGAGGGGTGTGGTGGTACATCAACATCATTTTTATTTGTATTTCTCTCCTACTCTGTGATGGTGATCATTTTCTCCTGTGGTCATTTCCCTCTGTATATTTGGTTTAGGGAAATATCTATTCAGGGCTTTTGCCCATTTTTCTATTTGTTTGTGGGTTTTTTTTTTTTTTTTTGCTGCTGGGTGGTATCAGTCATTGAGATGGTAATTTTGCAATTCCAGCCTAACCTAGGCTTTGAGAATGGAATAAAGTGCCTGCAGGTTATGCATGTAATGTGGTAAAACTGTGATACTTTGGTGAGCAGCTTCACTAATCCCTGTGAAAATTCTCTCAAGAGTTCTCCTGAAACACTAACATTTTCATTCCATAAGAGTCTATTTTGTTCTCTTTATACACCTGGTATGAACACCGTATCAAAAGCTAGGTTGGGTGAATTAAGGCAAGTATATTAATTGATAAAAGAAAGCTCTCACCAATATCACCCCAGCTTCTGGGGTAAAAGATTTGTCTTTGTCACTCTTGTGGGGTTGATAACCCCTGTGGCCTGAAAACAATTTGATGGTCAGGCAAATCACACATGCTTCATGTGGGGTCAATAAAGTAAGAAAAAAAGTGGGAAAGAGAGAATGAGAAAAAAATGAGAAAGGAAACAAGACTTTAATGTACAAATGAAGGAATAAGAGTTGGAACATAAAGAAAAATGAATCATTACATACATACACACCTATCTTTGTAAATAAAAAGTGCAGGGATATATAACAAAGAAAGAAGGCTGTCCTGACACAATGGGTGACACAATGCTTGAAAGAAGTGGCATGTGATAATTTGGACTCAGGCCTCTGTAAAATTTTGAGAGAGAAATAGCCCACCTGGAAAGGCACTTCTTGGTATTTCAAGGAAACAGAGGAAACAAATCCAATGAGCATATTGCCCATGGCTGGTGCAGTCCAGGGGACTGCTGAGCCACAGAGAGGAGGAAAGCCTAAGAATTGCTGTTAGAGCAGGTATCAACAAGTGGGCTCCAGAGTACCTTCTGGATCCAGGTGCAGCTGCAAGGCTGCAGTTGCAGGCACAGAGCTGGGATTGATGGTTTGTTGAGGGGAACCCTCAGCAAGCACTCATTTATGGTTGTTTTCTGTGCAACTAGGACACTCTGCTCCAAGATTCCTCATTTCAGGCAGAGGAATCAGGTGTCCCTTCAGCTTTTTTAAGGAGGATTTGTAGCCTAGTTTGGTGGTAGTGTGTTTAGAATTCTTAAGGTATTCCCTGGTTTTGGGGTGCCTTGTGTATCTTCAGAAGTAGGAGCCAAGACCCACACAGTTCATGTGTTGAATCATGAGATGGCTATTTCAGACAGTGGCTGCTGATGAATGAATGGGGACTTTGGTGGCATTATGTGTGGCAACTGTGGTAATCCCTGTGATATTTTCTTTCAAGAGATCTAGTGAAATTTCTTTCTTGCCATTTGAGATGAGCCTAACATTTCAGTACAGTGCCAGGGTATAGAGACCTGACTAAACCAGATTTGATGAATTAAGCAGGGTTTATTGCTATCATCAAGAAAGCTCTTAGTGTTTTGTGTTTGTGGCTGCCTGGCTTAAGAATCTCTATCACTGCTGTGGCTGTGGTAAGGGCTGTGTTGGGAGATCAGTCTCTGGCCAGACAACATCCCATTTTCACAGGCAGAATCAAAATTCATTTGTAAGTAAAAATAGATATGGAAAAGAATGAGCTTAATTGATAAAGGAGTCAATGAATATATATGTATATTCCTAGAGTAGATAAGAAAATTGAATAAAAGAAAAGAAAAAGAAAATTGATAGATAAGGTGATGCTAAAGGCTCTCCTGACTCAATACCTCTGGTGGCAGAGGGATTTGTGTATGAGTCTGGGGGTGTACAACAGTGGTGTGTATTCAGATGGGATTAAGATGGTGGAATAGAAGGACTGGAGCTCAACTTCTCTCCTAAAAACAACAAAACTCACAACTAAAGCCTGAGCATTCTTCACCCAAATGGACCAGAAACCTTAAAAAAGGTATCCTACTCCAGAAGAAAAAGAGGAGGACACATCAAGAGGGAGGAGGGGTGATTTCACAATATAAATAACCCCATACCTCCTGGGTGGGAAGCCCCACAGACTGGAAACTAACTGGTCACAGAGACTCACCTACAGGAGTGAGAGTTCTGAGCCCCACATCAAACTCTCTCATGTGGGGATCTGGGACTGGAAGATAGAGCCCCTGAAGGATCTGGCATTGAAGGCCAGTGGGCCTTGTGCACAGGAGCTCCACAGGACTGGGGAAAACAGAGATCCCATTCTTGAAAAGGTACATGCAGATTTTCACATGCACTGGGTCCCAGGGCAAAACAAAGTCTCCATAGGAATCTGGGTCAAACCTGACTGCAGTTGTTGGAGGACATCCTGGGAAAACAGGAGTGAATGTGGCTACTTGTGGGGGAAGGACATTGGAATCAAAGCTCTCAGGAATATTCATGAATGTGCATTTCTCTGGAGGTGGCCATTTTGGGAAAATATGGCACCACCCATCAGTCAGGGCTGAGAAGCCCCAGGGGAAATAACAACACAGGAGGGAAAAGCTGGTTCTTTGAAAAGATCAACAAAATTGATAAACCCCTAGCCAGAAGGAAAGAAATCTTAAAGATCAGAGCAGAAATCAATGTAATAGAAACAAAGATTTCTCCTCCACATCTGAATGAGAGCCTTGCTTGGTAAAATAATCTCTGTTGAAGGTTTTTTCCTTTCATCACGTTAAGTATATCATGCCATGCCCTTCTGGCCTGCCAAGTTTCTACTGAAAAATCTGCCAATAACCTTATCAGGGTTCCCTTGTATGTTATTTGGTTTTTTTTTCCCCTAGAAACTGCTTTCAATATTTTATCTTTGTCTTTAATTTTGGTTAGTTTGATTCATATGTGTCTCAGTGTATTCCTCCTTGGGTTTATTTTATATGGTACTTGTTGTGCTTCCTGGATTTGAGTGAGTGGTTCCTTTCCCATGTCAGGGAAGTTTTCGGCTATTATCTCTTGGAATATTTTTTCTGTTCCTTTCTCTCTGTCTCTTCTCCTTCTGGCACCCCTATAATATGGATGTTGGTGCATTTAACATTGTCCCAGAGTTCTCTGAGACTCTCGTCATTTCTTTTCAATCTTTCATCTATATTCTGTTCTGCACCCATAATTTCCACTAAGCTGTCCTCCACCTCACTTACTCATTCTTCTGCCTCCTGTTTTCTGCTGTTGGCTGCTTCTAGTTAATTTTTTATTTCAGTTATTGTATTTTGCATCTCTTCTTGCTTAAGCTTTATGTCTTGTATTTCTTTGCTCAGTGTTCCCTGTAAATTACCCATCTTTGCCTCCAGTTTATTTCCAATGTCTTGCATCATCTTCAGCATCAACAGGCTAAAGTCTTTTTCCTGGAGGCTGAGAATCTCCTGATCACTTAGCTGATTTTCTGGGGTTTTTCCTTTCTCTCTCCCTCATCTGAGATATAGTTCTCTGTGTTTTCATTTTTATAGGTTTTTGGTGTGGTGACCTTTTTACAGATAATAGAGTTGTAGCCTCTCTTACTTCTGGTGTATGCCCCCCATGTGGCTGAAGTGGGTATGGGGGCTTGCTGTTGGCTTCCTGATGGGAGGGATTGGTGCCTGCCCCTGGTATTTGGGGCTGATTCCTATGCCTCTTTTGGTTGAGGCTTTGACTCTGGGTGAGGTCAAAGGCAGCTTTTTGCCTGGAGCTTATTTCGGCAGGCTGTTTACTGAGAGGCAGGGCTGTGATCCCTCCTGTGTTGTTATTTCCCCTGGGGCTTCTCAGCCCTGACTGATGGGTGGTGCCATATTTTCCCAAAATGGCCACCTCCAGAGAAATGCACACTCATGAATATTCCTGAGAGCTTTGCTTCCAATGCCCTTCCCCCACAAATAGCATTTACCCGCTGTTTTACTAGTAGATACACCAAGAACTGCATTCATGTCTGACCCAGATTCCTATGGAGATTTTGCTTTGCCCAGTGCACATGAGAGTCTGTGTGCACTTTTCAAGAATGGGGTCTCTGTTTTCCCCAGACCTGTGGAGCTCCTGCACAAAAGCCCCACTAGCTTTCAATGCCAGATTTTCCAGGGGCTCTTTCTCCCATTGCTAGATCCCCACAGAACTCTCACTCCTGTAGGTGAGTCTCTGCGATACAGTTAATTTCCAGTCCAGGGGTCTTCCCAACTGGGATGTATGGGGTTTCTTAAATTGCATAATTGCCCCTCCTCCCTCTTGATTTGGCCTCCTATTTGTCTTCTGGAGTAGGATGTCTTTTTGAAAGTCTCCAGACCATGAATGTCACACAGCATTTGGTTGTAATTTTTTTTTTATTTTTATCAGAGAAGTTGAGCTCCAGTCCTTCTATTCCTCCATCTTAATCCCATCTTGAGCTGGTAATTTTGGATCCCCATCCTTTTGGATCAGGATAAAGTGACTGTGAATTGTGCATGGAAGGTGGTCAAATGGTGGTATTTTGGTGAGCAGATGCACTGTTCCTGTGACTTTTCTCTCAAGAGGTCTCCTGAAAACTCTGTCCTTTTCTTTCCATGTGAGACTATTTTGTTCTCTCTAACCTGGTATGAAGACCTGATATAAAGAAAGATTGGTTAATTAAGGCTGGTAGATTGATCAATATTGAGAAAGCTCTCACTTAGTTCATCCTGGCACCCTCAGTAAACAATATGTCTTTGTTGCTGTGGTGTATTAGGTAAACTCTGTGGCTTGAAACCAACTATGGGCACACAACTCTTGCACACTTCATGTGGGATCGCTAAGTTAAGAAATAAATAGGTAAAGAGAGAAAGAAAAAGCAAGATTTTAATGTACGAATGAAGGAATAACATTTGGAACATTAAGAGAAAATCAGTCATTACATACATACACACTTATCTTCATAAATACAGAAGTGCAGGGATAGATAAAAAAGGAAGAAGGCTGTCTTGACATGACACTTTTCTGTCTGAGTAGTATTGCATTCTGTATATGTACATCCTCTTCCTAAGCCAATTATATGTCAATGGACATTGAATATGTTTCCATGTCTTGTTCTTGTGAATAGTCCTGCAAGAACATAGTGGGACATTTAAATTTTTAAAAGAACATTTTCCAGTTATATGCCCAGGAGTGGGATTGCCGGGTCATATGGTCATTCTATAATTATTTTTTTGTATTACTTCAATCCTCTGTTCCATAGTGGTTGTACCAATTTACGTAACCACCCAAAATTAAAGAGGGCAACTTCTCCACACCTTCTTAGGGTTTTTTATTTGTAGACTATTGATGATGGCCATTTGGAGAGGGGTGAGGTGATACCTCAGCGTCATTTTGATTTGCATTTATCTCCTAATGAGTGATGGTGATCATTATTTTTGGTGCTAGTTGCCCTCTGTTTATCTGGTTTTGGGAAAATAATGTTCAGGTCTTCTGCCAGTTTTTCAGATATTGTACTGGTAAATTTGAAACTGCATACTGACCTGGGGATGTGGATAAGTTCCTGCATGTTGTGCATGGAAGGTGGTAAAACTGTCATATTTTGGTGAGCAGCTGTGCTGATCCCTGTGCTTTTTCTCTCAAGAGGTCTACTGAAACTCCATCATTTTCTTTCCATATAAATCTGTTCTTTCTATACACCTGGTATGAAGACCTGACCTAATGCCAGGTCAGGTGAATTAAGGCTGGTAAAATTTTGATATAAGGAATGCTTATACTGAGATCATTACTGGTTCTCTGGGTAAAATATTTGTCTTTGTCTGGACTTTACTGTACAAATGAAGGAATAACATTTGGAACATCAAGAAAAAAATCAATCACTTTATACCTCCACACCGACCTTCTTAAGTATATATGTGCACGGATATATAAAAAAGGAAGAATGCTGTCATGACATGATGGGTAGGGAACTGATGGTTTAAACAGAGTGACATCTGTTAAGTTGGTCTCAGGTATCTGAAAGACTTTGATTTAGAAACAGCCCACTTGGAATGGCATTTCTCGGTATTTATACAAAGTGGAGGAAACAAATCCAGCCAGCATAATGCCCACAGCCAATGCAGCCATGATGGGCTGCTGAACCACAAAGAGGAGGAAAAACTGAGCATTGGTGTTACAGAAGATGTCCACATGATGGCGCCAGAGTACCTTCTGGACCCAGGTATAGGTCCAAGTCTGCAGGTTCAGTCTCAAATTTTGGGATGATGGTGTCATAGGTGGAACCCAGAGCAAGCACCCAGAGGTTAGGGTTATTTTCACAGCATCTAGGACTCTCTGCTCCAAGATGCCTCATGTCAGGCAAAGGACACAGGTGTCCCTTCAGCATTTTTAGGTGAATGCTTAGACTATTGTTGGAGCAGCATTTTTTAAAGACTTGAGGGATTCACTGGGTTTCAGAATGCCTTGTGTTCCTCCATGGGCTGGAGCCAAGATGCAAAACATCATATGTTTTGAATCTTGAGATGTCCATTTACAAGCCCCAGACTCTTGGGTGATTCAGTATGTGGAAAAAGAGTGTGTTGCTGAGGAATTAGTGGGGGACTTCAGTGTCATTATGGTGGGTAGCTGTGCTAATTGCTATATATTTTTCACTCAAGGGACCTAGTGAAATTTCTTTCTTGCCTTTTGAGATGGGCTTCTCTTTCCAGTACAGCAGCAGGGTATAGAGGCCTGACTGAAATCTGGTCTGATAAATTAAGCAGGGTTGATTGGTATCATCAAAAAATTCTCAGGGAGTTCCCTCATGCAACCTGAAACCAAATTAATTTATAAATAAAAATAGTTATTGAAAAGAATGAGCTCAATTGATAAGAAGTCTCTCTCTCTCTCTCTCTCTATATATATATATATATGATAGATAGATATAGATATAGATATATAGAGAGAGATAGATATAGACATTACTTTTCCTACTGGCTGATATCAACTTCCAAAAGACACTGTGAATAAGCTGTGAAAAGGAGACAAACTTTCAGGATTTCAGAACTTCTATTTCAATTTCTTTATGTATTAATCCCAACATTTTCTTTTGGCAAAATAGAGGTTAAGGGTTTATGGCTTCTCCCACTCTAGAATGATTAAAAAGTAAAATGTAATCAGGGTATGAATGTATAAATTTCATATCTGGATTTAACATACAGTAAAATAATATAAGCATTTTGGCACGGAGCTAACAGTTTTTGAATAAATACAGATTAAGAGCATATTGAACAACTTGGGAACAACTAATTATCAGTACAATTCCTTCTGGGATAATCATATCCTTAAATTACCTCTGATTTTGTATTTACTTGTCTCACCACCACAAGTTGAAAAACACCAAAATGAAGTCTAGCAGAATGGTGAGAACTCATATATTTGAGACACTGCCCAAATTCTAAATGTCAGTTATAAGTTGGCCTATCTAAGAAGCTAGTTATACAAATGAATCAAAGCCATAAAACAGAACTTCAAAGGAAATCAAATATTCATTTCTTAGGACATGTTGAGAAATAGGTTCAGAAATGAACATTACTGCTGTAATATAAAAAAGAATTACAAATAGAATTTCACTCTCTTTTTTTTTTCTTTTGTTCTACCCAGTTATGTCAAGTGTTTCCTATCATTTTTGGATGTTTTAAATTCCACTGCCAGCATTCAGTTGATTTTCATGCCAGTTGTTTTACATGTAGATGTTTTTTTTTTTTATTTGTTTGTGGGAGAATGTGAGCTCAACCTCTTATTCCTCTGCCATCTTGCTCCCAATTTAGTATTTCAGACTTTCTTTTGTGACTTTAATTAGGTGTTATTCAAAGTAACAAATACTTTCATAAACACTAAAGCCTATAATATCAAATCAGTAGCAATGAATAGTTCCTTTCATAGTCTCTCTATAAATAATCAATGAACCAAGTGTGTTTTCCATATTCTGAAAAGCCAAATAGTCAATGCAATTGATTTCAAATTTAGAAGTAAAAAAATCAGGAATTCCCATCATGGCTCAGTGGAAATGTATCTGACCAGTAACCAGGAAGAAGTAGTTTCTATCCCTGGTCTCACTCAGTGAGTTAAAGATCTGGGGTTGCCATGAGGTGTGTTGTAAGTCAAAGATATGGCTCAAATCTGACCTTTCTGTGGCTGTGGTGTAGGCTGGCAACTGTAGCTCAGATTTGACCCCTAGTCTTGGAACCTCCATGTGCCTTGGGTGTGGACCTAAAAAGAAAACAAAAATTCACTCAAGTAAATACAAAGTAATTTTAATGCCTTTGGAAACTTATAGGAATATAAAAGGATAATTTTAAATCCTTGCACATTTTACTATTTAGGCCGTTCTAAGACATTAAAGAGTTTTTTTTTTTTAACTCAGGAAAGAATAATTATGTACAGAAAAATATGAGACTATCTTGTTATGCAAGGAAATAATTATATTTCAGCCTGGAATTGCTTTGGAATTGATGTTATTTTTCCTCTAAAGAGAAACACAGTAAGAGAATCCTGTGGAACTAGTAAACCATTGTGCTTTCAGACAATTCCTTTTCATGCAGGAACTTCTAAGCAATCACACTAGTATGTGGGTGGGTATTTCTTCCTTCGCTCTTTTTCTTTTGGCAGATCTGGTGAAGTTGGATAGAGATATGTCTTTGAAAGCAAAGGACAAAGAAACATGGAAGAAATGCTATCCAGCAGAACAATTTACTCATACTTCATTTCTTCTTATAGCCAGTTATGAAAATGTTCAGGGTTTTTCAGTTGAAAGCAACTTTATATGTTTCTACATTTCAATATAAACACAGGAAGTGTATTTCCTTAGAAGTCTGAATTAATGCTCCTAAAGAGTTTTGTTTTGTCTTTATGGCCGTACTTGTGGCATATGGAAGTTCCCAGGCCAGGGTTTAAATCCAAGCTGCAGCTGTGACTGACCCCACAGCTGAGGCAATGCCAGATCCTTTATCCCACTGCACCTGGCAGTAGATCAAACCTGCAGCTCTGCAGTGACTTGAGCTGCTGCAGTCAGATACTTAACCCACTGAACCACAGCAGGAACTCCTAAAAAGATTTTTATATTAAATTAGTACGAATAATGATTTGAATGAATAAGGATTTTAATGACAAAGAAAAATTTAAGAAATTTATTACAGATAACTTGCTGTAATAGATACAAAAATATAAATGTTGTAATGCATTCTTCAGAATAAAATAAAACTTCTTTATAAATGAAGGAACATGAAAGTTATATGCAAAGAATCATATACTTATAGAATAAATGTTTGAAATTAAATATACCATGATTCACAACACCTTGAGGGAAATAGATTTTTTTTTCTTTTTTAGGACACATCTTCAATGTATGGAAGTTCCTGGGCTAGGGGTTGAATCAGAACTGCATCTTCTGGCTTAAGCCACAGCAATATAGATTCAAGCCACATGTGTGACTTAAACTATAGCTTGTGTCAGTGCCAGATCCTTAACCCCATGAGTGAGGCCAGGGAACAAATCCACATCCTCAGGGACACTATATCGGGTACTTTTTCTTTTTAGGGCCACACCCCAGGCATAAAGATTTACTCAGAAATGTGCACAGCCTTTCATAGGACCCAAAAGCAGTGGCAGTTCCTGTTGTGGCTCACAGGAAATGAATCTGACCAGTATCCATGAGGACTCGGGTTCAATCCCTGGCTCGCTCAGTGGGCTAAAGATTTGTCATTGACCTACACCATAGCTCACGGACCCGGCTCAGATCCCGTGTTGCTGTGGCTGTGGTGTAGGCCAGCAGCTACAGCTCTAATTCCACACTTAGACTGGGAACCTCCATATGCCTGGGTGCAGCCCTAAAAAATCCCCCCAAAAAGAACAGCCAGTACATACAGGTTCTCACAGGTCAAGACCAGGATTCTGTCTCTCCATGTGGATGTGAGAGATAATCCTCAGTGGTGAAGGCAGACACAGGGAGGACAAAGGAACACAAGATTTAGGCAGAAGATGTCAAAGACAGTGACAGAAATAAGCCCATGTTTCTCAAAAATCAGTGCCATTGAAGCAGATCTTCCCAAAGCATATTGTAAGGTTCCTGTGTCATCTGCTTTATCCATGCACACATACCTAGCTGTATGGCTACTGTCTCCATTCCCTTCACATCCCAAGGATCTTTTTTTGCTCCAACAAGGGAACCAGGTCTGGCTTAGAGATAACATATTCTATTCATCTGAAAGGAAAACAGAAGCTTTCCTGGAGATTCACCAATATCCAGTCTAGGATTGGACTCAGGTGAAAGAGATGGCATTTGGGAATGTTAGAACATTCTAGGTATTAATTTCCCCAAACATTGTCCTTTGAAAGCACATTTAAGACCCTAAGTGATAGGTAAAATCAGTTCCTCTGTTCCCCATCTAAGTACTACTGAGTCAAAAGTAAAGGGTACAAATCTGACTTTAAGATACAGGCAGCACTCTTTTATATATATGAACTTGCAGAATTATAAATACTCTAAGGTTAAGGAAGCAGATTTCCTCAGGTAGGGGTTCAGTTAGAATGACGATGCATCATTATGAAGCCTTTCTAACTGTACCCACAAACTCTCAATTATTCCTAAAATGTTGGGGTCTGAAAATCTATTGTATCAAGAAGACTGCAGGAGACATTCTGCAAATGGAAGAACCAACACCCAATGAGGAGAAAAGGAATTCAGGAAGGAAAGTGTTCTCACCCAAGGAAACCAGGTACCTACAGATCTCTAACATCACATCTCTGTACAGGTCCCATTGACTGAGGTCCAAACATTCCCACTCCTCTGCAGAGAAATCGATGGCCACATCCTTGATTGTCAGAAGTCCCTGAAATGGAAAGGGCACATGCTATCTGCCAAAGCTGAGTTCATTATGTGACTTGAGATGAAAACAGCAAGTCAAAAGAAAAGTTTTATTTTTTTAATGTCTTGCAACATTCAGTAATATATATATGAAACAGTAGTATTCTCTACCATATTTCTAACTCACTGAAAAGGGTCTGACACGGGATCTATAACACTGCTATAACAAAGTGAACTTCCATAGAATAGTAGTTAGAAAATGATGATATCTGCACAGACACAAGCTTTTTTGAGTGTCTATACTAGACAAAGTGTGTGTATTTCTCGGAGGGAAAATCCACAGTGAGTAGATATAGAACTTTTAATTACCAGTGAGAAAGTACACTGGAGATACTGTCAAAACTGATTCTCATTCAGGCATTCTGGGATGGGGCCTATAGTTCTACTTTTTAACAAGCTCATGTTTAGCTAATGATGCTAGTCTCTGATTAAGAGCCACAATTTGAATACCATAGAGACAGGAAGAAAAGGTAAGAATTCATGGTTAACTTGGAAATGAAATTGTTTATGGATTTGACACATTTAATAGAATAATAGGCATAACAGTACCAATCATTTTATCTATTTACTATGTACCGTATATTTAACATTTTTTAAAAAGTAGTGAACACATCACAAAAATAATTAAGAAAAATATTACTATTCCACTTGTTTGAGATATTTTGCGAAATTGCCATTAAATATTAGAGTTTGTGTTTGACTCAAACTAAAATTCATCTAAAGAGAACACTGAAAAACACATAAAAACAACCCTCATTGGGAGTTCCCATAGGGGCTCAGTGGTTAACGAATCTGACTAGGAACCATGACATTGCAGGTTTGATCCCTGGCCTCGCTCAGTGGGTTAAGGATCCAGCATTGCTGTGAGCTGTGGTGTAGGTCCCAGACATGGCTCGGATCCCATGTAGCTGTGGCGTAGGTCCAAGGCTACAGCTCCCATTGGACCTGTAGCCTGGGAACCGCCATATGCCACAGGTGTGGCCCTAGAAAAAGACAAAAAAATAAAAAGACAACCCTCATTAATGCTTACAACACTTTCTTTAACTAGGACGAATAATGTAATCAAGAAAATGTGGATCAAATATTGTTGACATTTCATGCACACAGACATACATTCAATGGGCACTTAGTACATATTAAAAGAGATCCAGAGGAAAATACTCATGTCAGTGTCATCAAGATCATATGTGAGTAAATTGATAAATTGATTTTCTAAATGATACTCTAATAATACACTAGGTTGAGAACATAAACAATGATATGTAATAGTATTATTGATTTTGAATCATTTATTTCTTTAAAAAGCTTTATCATTTGTGCTGAGCTATGTGTTAGGAATTGAACACCGCTGAATATACCTTACTAGTAGGATTCTTTGGAGCAAAACAAGTGATGAAGATTCTGTCTGTAATGTGTGTGTGTGAAGTATAATGAAAACTATCAGGACCTAGGCTTGACTGATGAAAACCTCCACTTATAAAAGGCAGAATCTCTACTCAACACAGTTGAGAGTTCATAGTTCAAAACCAGCAACAAGAAAAGAGAAACAAAAAAGATAAGGCATTTCCACATTGACTGAGATGGCTTCTCCATATCACTTAATAAATATTTCCAAGACCCTTTTGAAGTGGAAAATTATATGAAAATTTTAGTGCTGGAATCTCAAAGAAACCACCCAAAGCAATAAAGATCAGGTATTAATAGGATAAATACATAGCAGGTGAGTGAAGCACACAAAAAAAGGACATATTATCATTGCTTGGGCACTTTTGGTAAAAAGAAGGAAATCATAATCTGAACCTATCATGAAAAATGTTAGTTTTATACAAATTTCAATCTATAAACTTCCCATATTCTGTAAACCTCCCACAATCTGTATTCCTGCTACTTCATTTAAGAGTCAGCCTTTCTTAACATGGAGAACAGTCTCGTCTACTTTTTTTGGGAGGGGGGATCTTATGAGGGATTCAAGCCTACTAAGGTCATCCAGTTTATTTGTGCATTTTCTTAATCCTATTCTAAATAGAATAAGTTGCATCCAGATGTAAAATAATCACTACATTTGCACTGGCCTCCCTCAAACCCCAACATGGAACACATTCCAATGGGAATCTTGGCTACCAATGCCTTCCCATGTTGATGTCTCACAAAGGGAATAGTTTAAATACTTGAAAGTTCATGATTCATGGTGACAATTCATGCTCCACAGGGAGCCTGGATGCAGACAATGGCGAAAAGGCTCTGGGGCAGAGTGAGAGTATTTTTAACAGCCGATCATGACTATCCTGAGTGCACAAGAAAAAGGTATTTGAGAACAACCTCACTAGGCAAGAATATCAGGAGAGAATTAATGATTCCTACATTCTCAATTCATGGCATTTCAAGAGGAAAATAGAAACAGACTCTGAGGATAGGATGTTTACCTGAGAAGCTGCCATTTCCCCCACTTCTTCCTCCAGCTCTGGGTCACTTTCTCATCAATACTGTGTTGAGGAATCACATCAGCATCTTGAGAATACACCATCAAAGGTAAAAGCTCTTTCCCCAGAACCCACACCCACAAGCTATGCATCCAAGGCCAACTTTGGAATGCTGAAAAGGCCAAACTCTCCAGACTTTGTGTCATAAAAGATTCAGGAACAATCACTTGCTACATGGAGAACAAAGTGAGTTTGTTCCTGGTTGGCTACATGTGTTCATCCCCATACAGATGTCCCAACAGTCTACTCACAAAGGATATGGGGGCCCCACTGACTTTTCCTTTCCAAACCCCTGTGGAGCAGACTCTGTTATCTCTCTTTGGGCTAAAGCTTGGTCTGAATTCCCAGAAACACATGCAGGAGCTCACGTGCTCACATCCTTGGCTTTAGCTTAGAATCATATGGAGCTCTTAATAAAACAACACTGACGCTCCCTTTGGACCAAGAGATAGAGTATCTGGGAACACACATGTGATGCTATTTCTTAACACTGGTCATGGGAGGGCATCAGGGTTGTATGAGGTTTTGCTCTAAGAATTCTTCCAAAATGACCCTGAGTCCTTAGGTCTTTTCATCCCCTTCCTTCCCAGGGCCACAGGAATCCACACAATTATTTGCTGCATGACTGACCACCTGTTTGCAGGTAAGGGAGCCTTCATCTTCAGAGACCAGGAGCTTGAAGCTGTTTCCATCATAAAGCAAATCTTTCCATTCTTTGTGTGGAACCCAAAAGAGCCAAAGGGATCCTCAGAGAGGAGAGGAGAATAGGCTGGATGCATCTCACAACCTGACTTCACACTATATTGTGAAGCTTCAGTCACCAACACAAGGTGGCACTGGCAGAAAAACAAGTGCCCAGACCAGAGGAACACCAGAGAGCCAGAACTAAACCCTCACGGTGGGAGTCAGTTAACTTGAGACAAGGGGACAAGGTCACACCATGGGGGAAGGACAGTCTCCACTGGAAACTGTGCTGGGAAACCTGGCCTCCACCTACCACATGCTGTCTCTACCACACACAAATCCAACCAAAAACCCAGTTTTCCGCATGGAGCTCCTCTTTTGTCCTCTGAAGACAGACACCCTCAGCAGTCAGCCCCACCCAGGAAGCTTCTCCCCACATTTCCTCAGTTCTCCTGATGTCCTCCCAGGGTCACCTCAGTCATCATGAAACTCAGCTCCTATTTGTGCAGACATAGCCCCCTGATGTCCTGAAGCCAAAACCCCCATGAATCCAAAGATGACAGAGCTTTGATAGCAGAGACGGGGCCCTCCAGTCCCAGCTGAAGTCCAGGGGGTGCCAAAGTAGACACAACCCCTCCCAGCTGCATGCAGAGCCATGCCTGTCAGGCCCCTGCAGGCACCCTGAGTCACACAAGGTGGATTGCCCCCTCCCCACCCCTGACCCCACCTCCCCTCTGTGGGAAGTGTAGGCCATGACCCTTCCTAATAGTCACTGGATACAAGCACCCGCTCTTGGCAGAATGCCTGAATGCCCTCCGTTTCCATTGAGGAACACTGCAATGGAGATAATATCCCACAACTTCTCCAAAAAGAGTTAAGGAATGATTCCTTGGCAACCATTTGGCATGAAATGAACACAGGCACAACTTTACAACTTACACCCAATTCACTCACAATTACTCATAGACAAACTGTAAAGGCAAAACTATTAAAAATATACTATACAGAAGAAAATCGACACAAGCTTGGGTTTGGACATGTTGCTCATGAGCTATCAGTTTTCACATGCAACACAAAAAGGCAGACCAGAAAGCAAAACAAGGAACACTGTGGATTTTTTAAAATTAAAGATTTCTACTCGGTTGAAAGACCTTCATTTAGAAAGCCAAAAGACGAGTATCACTCAACTATACTGCCTACTACCTTCATACACCCAGTGCATTCTATCCTTCCCTCTGCTTCCACCTCAAAATACTTTCAATTTGTCATATTTGATAGGTTCACATTTATACACATTTGATGACATAGTCAAAAATATTTAAGGTAAAAACAAGGGCTTATTCACTCCAGCATTAGTGACTTTTGTCAGTGAGAACAGACAAAACACATTCTGAGAGGTAGCAATACCTGAAGAACTAGGTCTGCATCCAAGTGGACCACTTAACTAGCTAGATGTTCTTGCCAAATTAACTTCTGAGATTCAGTTCTCAAGAATGGAAGGCACATGTCCTAGCACCTGGCATTTAACACACTGACAATAAAAAGTAAAACTATCTCATAAAACTTCAAAAGCTGGAGTTCCCTGGTGGCCTAGGATCCGCATTGTCACTCCTATGGCTCACTGCTATGGCGCAGGTTCCATTCCTGGCCTGAAAACTCACACATGCCCAAACAAAACAAAAAACCCTCAAACACTCTTTGGGAGGAAAAAAAAGCACTGATATTTAACCTAAAAGCTACTGTCTGGTAAAAGCTGCCTATATCCTCAGTGACAAGCAAAAGGCACTAACTTACATAGTTCTTTCCAAGCCAATCTCCCTACCCACCAACACTACTTGTTATAATAACTAAGGTCTAAGGCTTCATGGACTTCCAAACCTTAATACTTTCAAATGGGTACCTGTGAGTAGGCTAAGGAAGATGGGGAATAAATGGGACTTGGAGGGAGGTTGCAGAGAGTGGTCAGAGATTAGAAAATGAAGGCTGATAGAAGTTTTTAGAATCTTGCCCTGGGAGGTCCCATGTTGTCACAGTAAAAATGAATCTGACTAGGAACCATGAGGTTTCAGGTTTGATCCTTGGCCTCACTCAGTGGGTTAAGGATCTGGCATTGCTGTGAGCTGAGTCTTGTGATCCCAGACTCAGCTCAGATCCTGAGTTGCTTTGGCTGTGGCTTAGGCCAGCAGCTATAGCACCGATTTGAACCCTAGCCTCAGAACCTCCATATACTGCAGGTGTGGCACTCAAAAGCAAAATAAATTTATAAATAAATAAAATATAAATATAAATATAGATATTATATATAAATCTTGCCTTTGAGTTCCCATTCTGGCTCAGTGGCAACAAAGCCAACTAGTATCCATGAGGATACGGGCTCTGTCCTTGGCCTCCCTCAGTGGGTTAAGGATTCGGCATTGCCATGAGCTATGATGCAGGTTGCAGAAGATCTGTAGCTGTGGCTGTGGTTCAGGATGTCAGCTCAGCTTGGATTTGATGGCTAGGCTAGGAACTTCCATATACTGTGGATGTGGCCCCAAAAAGAAAAAAAAAAAGAGTCTTGGCCAATTTCACACAACTAGTAAATGGCAGAGCATAACAAGAAGAAAAAAAGTAATACTTTTAAGAAAGGCTGTATTAGTTTGTTGTTGTTGTCATTGTTTTTTAGGGCTGCACCAGTAGCACAGGGAGGTTCCCAGGCTAGGGAGGTAGCCACTGACCTTTGCCATAGGCACAGCAACCTTAACCCACTGTACAAGGCCACGGATGGAACCAGAAATCTCATGGATACTAGTAGGGGTCATTAATCGCTCAGCCAAGACAGCATCTCCAGAACAGATGTATTTAAAAAGGATTCTAGTACAATGCAAGGAAACTAACAAGGCACTCAAGCATTCCAGGTGTTACTGTGCCCCCTTTTCCTGAGCATACCAGGAAACCAGTCTGCCCAACGTGTAAGAACCAAGTCACTAAGTAAACAAAACAGGAATTGCACAGAACCAGCTTTGCAGGCACTGCTACCACCCTAATTCAAGCTACCCACTCTCTCCCTGTATTAAAAGCATTTTTTACTACAATTATCTTCCAACTTAAAAACCTATTGGTCCTTCATTACTTTCAGAAGATAACTCTCCAACCTCGGCTTGCTTCCTAAAAACCGCAAGGCCACATGCTCGGTTTCCTAGTTCCCAGTTGACATGGCAAGCCTGGGGCCCATGGTCTGAGGAAAACAAGGCTTAACAGGCCAAACAAAGCAGGCAGTGTAAGATCGCCTGGCCAACCTCCACTCCCCCCTTTCCTTACACGGAACAGTGATTCCGAAACTGTGAATCACATCATTATCTGTCTCACCTAAGGCAAATACCCACCCCGGGACCCACCCCAGGACCCACCCCGGGTCCCTGGGGAGACCCAGAGAAATGCCGCGTGGCCCCGGTCAGCCAAACCCCAGGCCCTTCCTCCAGACACCTGCTCACCTGTAGCAGCTCAACTCCCAGGCCCAGGGCGAGGAGCCACAAGGGCCAGAGGGACTAATACCTGGCGCCTGAGCGGAGATTCCAGGATGCACTGCGAGGTCTTCTTTCAGTGATTGGCGGTTCTCCCTCCAGCTGGACATGGGCAGGGAGAGCCTATGCTCTCAGTGACAGAGGTGGGGCAGGAAGAGAGCCTGAGCCTGAGCCAGAGGGTGGGGAGGGGGCATACCTGAAATGGTAGGAGTTATGTAGGCTTCTGCAGATCATCCAATTCCAGAGTAAAATTTCCCTGTTATTACTGCTTTGAGTCCCTGAGTAAATTGGGGCTCCACGTAAGGTCGTGTCCCTGAGAAAAGCGTCACCATCGCCTCCTCCTTGTAACGACTTCCGGGTCATTGTGAACAGAGTGGGAGGGGCTGTTCAGCGCCCCAGCTGACTGGGATCAGTTCCCTCTTGGGGGCGGTGAGTGGGTGAGTCTGCCCCGACCTATGCGTTCTGGTCCTGCCCTAAGCTCCCCAGACCTCTTCTGAGGAAGTGACAGAGGTAAAGGGGGTCCAGGAAACCAGCGAGGAGGCCCTGTGGCTGAGGAACTTGGCACCTGAGGGACAAGGACCTTGATGTGGCCCTGGGGAAGCAAGCAGATGCAAGAAGCAGAAGAGGTGAAGAAGGCCTTGTTGAGGCTTAGTTGACTGGCCGGTAGCTGCTGTTTCAAGATCTTTTAAGGCAGAGGTTAGGGTTTGGGCTTTTTCACTGCAAAGGACATCCAGTAAAGCATTTTTAACTAATGATTATGTCATGTTATATATTTGAATTTTGAAAGGGTGAGAGGCAAGCGATGAGGACCTGTTGTATAGCACAAGTAGCTATATCCAATCACTTATGATGGAACATGGTGGAGGATAATATGAGAAAATGAATGTATATACATACATATATGTGTGTGTGTGTGTGTGTGTATGGCTGGGTCACTTTGCTCTATGGCAAAAAATAACAACATTGTCAATCAACTATAGTTTAATTTAAAACATGAAAAAAAAATGAAAGGATGACTGCCTACAATTCAGGAGATAGTCTTTTGGTGCCTTTAAGAGGGCCAAGGAGTGGTGTCTCATGGGCAGGCAAATACAGGTGTGAGTGAGAGAATCCTTAGCAGGTATGTTACAGCTGTGGTTCCTAAACCTTCTGAATTGCTGATGGCAGCAGCTTCCCTTCTTTGTGTTTGTTCTTTTACTGTGGGGTGAGTGTGTGGTTTTAATTTGTATATACTCCATGGTACAAAATAGGCATCCCTATCAGAGTTTGGATGTACAAAACTCCTTAAGACAGCAGCCCAATCTCTGTGACACTGAATCCCGAAGATCTGGCCCTGCTGTGCAGGGTACAGCAGAATTGAGCAGGATGGAGCCAGCCTACCTGCTACATCATTATCTTGCAGTAAATTCTTCCTCTGGACCCATTGCTTTTAAGAATTACCATTGTGTTTCCTACAAGACAACTTCAGAAGTTATCTTGCTTTCATCCCTACACCTCTGTAAGAACTGAAAGTGTTCTACATTTATCATCAATTTAATTTCTCAGCAATGGAATATTTTTATGCATGTTGCTCTGAGATGCTTTATAGTCTTGAGCTCTGGCTGGTCCAACTTGTTTTAGCACGTTGCTCATCCTCTCCTTCCCCTTTGTGCATATATGGAAAGACCTGCAATGACATGCAACAAACCTTTACTATGTAGTGTGAAACATGTATATGTGTGGGTACACACAGGCGTGTCTCTGTGCTTATATAGATATGGAAATTTATGATATCTAACAATGCCTATTTCTGTATCCCACAGAAATGAGATGGAGAGGGAACAGGACTAAATATCCCACTTTGTTTTGTAGCATTTGTAAAGCTTAAAAACAAACAAACAGAAACCTAAAATTATGGACTTATTTGCCACCAGAAAATAAATTTTTAAATAGAAAAAGCTGAGGTTTTTTGATGCAGTTATTTTTAGAATAGTTAAAACATGCTGCTTCAATATGATGATAAACAAAAGAAAGAATTTTATTGTATGCAGGTAATTTTCTCTCTTTAAAAAAATTAGTAAACAGTCCTTTTCAAAAGTCCTTGGAAGGAGATGAGAGAAACTTGGGAGGGAATGAATCCAAACTTTGTTGAATTGAGTGTGAGTTGTACATACAGAGAAATACAAAGTTTTCTGGTTAAGTAAGCTGAAGTGGGGATCTCTATGCTGCCTCTAAGAGGAGATGTCAACAGAATACACAGTGAGGCCAAACAACTGAAACATTGCAGTTTGGAGCAGAAAAAGTTTTATTGCAGGGCCAAGCAAGGAGAATGAGTTTCTGGCACTCAAAAACCCCAAACTCTTCAATGGTTTGGGGGGAGAAGTTTATCGCTTTTTGTTTTTTCTTTTTTCTTTTTTAGGGCCTACCTGTGGCATATGGAGAGTCCCAGGCTAGGGGTCAAATTGGAGCTGTTGCTGCCAGCTTATACCACAGCCACAGCAAAGCAGGATCTGAGCTTCATCACCATGAGCAGGGCCAGGGATCAAACACAAACCTCATAGTTACTAGTCTGATTCATTAACAACTGAGCCACAACAGGAACTCCTCTAAAGGTCAATTTTAAGTTGGCATTTATACAAATTAATCAAGTGCCATGACAGGAACTCCCGAGTGGGGGGGATTTTTTATAGGCAAAAGACAGGGTGAGGGTTTTAGGGTGTATGGCTTTTTTCTGATCTATTGGTAACAAGCTTCCAGGGAAATCTTTGGCACATCCTGAAGTTACCATCCTCCATGTGGGTGGGGACCTTAGTTCCTGCAGAAGAGCTGGAAGATATTCAGTTATGTATATTCCTTGATCAGGAACCATAACCCTATCCCAAGGCTGCACTATTGTTTCTCAACTGCAAGGAGTCCTGAAACAATAGTATCAGCATTCCCTCTCTTCCCTGATTAGCAAAACCCATTGAGCAGAAACTTTTCTTCACGTATTCATTTGCAGATCACAAAAATATTTTTTTCCACTAAAAAATATATGGCTTCAATAAGGAGTTTATATCTCCTATTGCACACTGTCCTTAAGAACACATTTTGGAAGGCACTTAGATTTGTATTCCAACTGTATTTACTTAGTTGTAGGATTTTAGATTTCTCTCATTTTCTTAATTCCTGTTTCCTGATCTAAAACTGGGTAAAATGATACTTAATTTCATAAAGTTCTTGGGAAAAAACTTTGCAGAGGTAGAACTTCTTTCCTCCCTCCTTCTCTTCCTTTCTAACAGGCGTACTTTTGTTTTGTGGTTGCCTTTTTTTAGGGCCACACCCACTACATATGGAACTTCCCAGGCCAGGGGTTGAATTGGAGCTGCAGCAGCTGGCCTACACCATAGCCACAGCAACACCAGATAAGAGCCACCTCTGCAACCTACACCACAGCGCACAGCTGAACCAGATCCTTAACCCAGAGAGCGAGGCCAGAGATTGAACCTGCATCCTCATGGATACTAGTTGGGGTCATTACTGCTGAGCCACGATGGAAATTCCCTAACAGGTATACTTTTAAAATAGAATTAAACATAAAGAATAAAAAAGAAGGTGGCTCAGACACTCTAGAAACACAACTCCAAAAATGACAATATGATTAATAGTCATACACTATCTTATTATAGAAAAGTGTTTAACAGAAAACACTATTTTTAAAAATCAGATTGCAAGTTTAGAACTTTTTTTATTTTTCAGAGCTAATCTTATTAAAACATTTGTTCCAAATGCTGAAGAATTGGAATTATTTTTGTTTTGGTTTACTTGTAGTAGTTGGACTTTTCATGGCATGGCTCAGTTTATATGTTTTATTTAATTAGTAATAACAGAGTTGTGAAACACAAAACTTTTTTGTGTAATGCACTGGAAAGAAGAAAATAGTGTGCAAACTGACATACTAACACATTCTCATAGGAAATGTTACACTAAAAGTAGAAAAAATGAGAAATTGCTGTATACCAAAATATTCTTTGCTCTTACTTAATACTGAGTTCAAAACTTTAAAGAATATTATATGGCTGCTTGCATAGAAAGTGCCACAAAATAGTTTATATATGATATTATGAGAACTTGCAAAAAAATAGAGTGTTGTAATAATCTTAAAAGTGTTAAGTCAGGAGATGTTGTAGTTAGTTCTTGTAGATTCTTAGTGTACAATCAGATGACATCCTCCTGAAGGACACTGATAGGACTTTTCTGCAGAGCAGTTGACAGGGGCCAGAGCCTCCAATTCCAACCCCACCGTCTCTTACCAAGACTTCTTGGGATACAGTTGTATTATTTTATAGTAAGATGAGAATTGATATAAAAAAGGATCTATGGCTAGAATCCAGTGTTCTTTCCAGGATCACTCTGGCCAGATGGAAGCCTGGAATGGAAGATGAGATCTTGATCTGGAGTTTAGGGAGGGAAGGCATGTGGTGAAGTGAGAACAAAGGGAAGAAACAGAGGACTGAATTCAGGCTACGAGGTGCTAAAACAAGGATCTAGTTATTGACAGAACTAGAATTCCTAATTTTTTCTTTGGCCTCAGGCTCTGACATAGCTCAGCTCAGCCTGTATTTATCTAAAACTTTGCTATTTTGTTCATCATGCATTACTTTGATGTGTCATTTGTTTTCCAAAAGAAGCATTAAGGAATTTCCATGTGGCATAAGGGGTTAACAATCAGCATTGTCACTGCTGTGGGCCCAGGAACTTCCCCATGCCACCGGTGTAGCCAAAAAAAAAAAAAAAAAAGCATTAACATTGTTGTTACTTTGAGCATAGTCTTTAATTTTGTGTCCACATATTCTAGTCCTGGCCCTGGGAAGGAAAGTCAAGATGGTGAAGGTGATGCAGGTGCCTCATACCCCTGAGAGAAAAGTTATATTCCTTCCCCTTCTTTTTGAAATTGAACAGCTTAGAGTCCTTCCTTGTCCTTTTTGGGGACTTAGATACACCCTAAACACAATCACCCCTAAGCTTAAGATTAGGCACCCTGAGCATAATAGCCTGTGGCTTAAAAGTGATTAGCACATGATGTTTTTCAGGAACTTTCCTAGTTTGTCCTAATCTCTGATCAGTGTGCCCTTTTCACAAGTACTGTTATTCTAGACAACAATCAAGAAGACCACCGTCATGATCAGGCTGAGATCACCTGACTCCAGCTTTGATGATTAAGATTCCCCCAAAGAAAGAGAACGAATGTCTGTACCAATACTGATTCCTATCTGAAAAACTGCTTTTCTCCTTTTTACTATAAAATGCCTTGTAATTCTTTCTAAGTGGGAGCACAGTCTTTAAGGCATTAGCATGCTGTGACCCTCCTTTGCCTGGCAAAGCAGTAAAGTTATTTTTTTGTTTGTTTTTTTACTCCTTTACCTAAAACTCTGTCCCTGCATTTCAATTTCACACCAGCAGACAGAGGATGAATTGTGGCAATGAAAGGACCAAAGCCTTCACCCAATTCATAGTTTGGAAAGGACCGATCCCAGAAAGAACCAATCAATTTGCACATTTTCTTTGGTCTACTTCTCTCTACCTGCTCCATGAGCTCAAACTGGGGTGATACCATCACTTCTGATGCCCTTCACCATTTCTCTTTTGGTTTCTTTTTTTGGTGAATTTAGGGCCATACCTGTGGCATAGGGATGTTCCCAGGCTAGGGGACTTGGAGTTGCAGTGCTGGCCTACACCACAGTCATAGCAATGCCAGATCTGAGCTGTGTATGTGACCAATCCCACAGCTCATGGCAATGCCAGATACTTAGCCTGCTGAGAGAGGCCAGGAATGGACCCACATCCTCGTGGATACTAGTCAGGTTCCAACTCCCGCCCTTCGCCACTTGATTAAACTCTATAACATTTCTTTTCCTTTGTGTCCTAAACATGTTAGAAAATGCAAAGAACTTTTATTAGAAAAATAATAAAACTGTCACTAAATCACTGAGAAGTTAAAGTTCAAAGGACTCATAATTTGACACTCTTGGTCTCACCCTTGACCTTGCCAGTGAATCAAATGTGGCATCACTGTCATGGCCTTGTTCCAATATGCCACTTTTAGCATACATGCCACTGGTTGTTGAGTTTTTATACTTTTGAGAGTATTGTTGTCTTTCCTCTGGCAATCTTGTGTTAAGTAAATGAATGGCAGTGGCAAGGTGTATATCAAGGCTGATGCATCTTAAATGCCCCAATAAAGATGAGTACCATGCTGTGTTCAATAGTCAGAACCTTTGCTATGCAACCAAGGACAATTAGACATTCAAGTCACTGGGTGTTTTACTGAAAAATTACTGAAGTTGTTTGAGGAGAAATTCATAACCATTTAATTACCTGGTGACAGTATGGCTGGTTATTAATTTTTTCTGTGACTGTGACAATCTTGAATATGTGAGTTCTCACCACTCTGCCAGACTTCATTTTGGTGTTATTCATCTGGTTGTGGTGAAACAAGTAAATACAAAATCAGCAGAATTTGAAGATATGATTATCCCAGAAGGAATTGTAGTGATAATTAGTTAGTTCTTCCCAAGTTTTTCAATATGCTCTTAAGCTCTAATTATTCAAAAACTATTAGCTCAGTGCTGAAAAGCTTTTATTATTTTACTGTATGTTAGTTCAGATATGAAATTTATACATTTATTCTAAATGTCAATTATACTTTGGCCTTTCTAAGAAGCTATTTATACAAATAGCTTGGATAAAAGGCATAAAACAGAACTTCAAAGGAAATCAAACTTTCTTTCTTAGGACTGCATGTTGGGAAATACATTCAGAAATGAACATTTCAGTTGTAATATAAAGAGAACAACAATTAGTATTTCAGATTTTCTTGTATGACTTTAATTAGGTGTTATTCAAAGAAAATGTGATACAGATATACAAAGGAATATTATTCAGCCCTAAAATACAAGGCAATTTCAAGCAACATGGATGGACATAAAACTGATCCAACTAGATGAAGCCAGACAGAAAATGACAAATATCATATGAGATAACAAGTATATGGAATTGTATAGAAATGATACACTAGAACTTACAAAAAAGAAATTACACAATGATTCTAATCTGGATTTCTTTTATTTCTTTTCCTTATCTAGTCACCCTAAATAGAATCTCCAGTACAATATTTTTGTTTGTTTGTTTATTTTTATTTTTTATCATGTATATATATAACAGCTAAGAAAATTATTTGGATCAGGTCAAAAACAGATATCAGAACCAAAATCTACACCATGCACAAAAAATAAACTCAAAATGGCTTAAAGACTTAAATGTAAGACAAGACACCATCAAATTTCTAGAAGATAACATAAGTAAAACATTCTCTGATATGAACCTTACAAATGTTTTCTCAGGTCAGTCTCCCAAAGCAACAGAAACAGAAGCAAAAATAAACCAATGGAACCTAATCAAACTGACAAGATTTACATGGCAAAGGAAACCATAAAAAAAAAAGACAACTTACAAAATGGGAGAGAATAATTTCAAACAACATAACTGACAAGGGCTTAATCTCTAAAATATAAAAACAACTTACACAACTCCACAGCAAAAAAGCCAAAAACCCAATGGAAAAAAATGGGCAAAAGACCTGAATAGACATTTCTCCAAAGAAGATATACAGATGGCCAACAAGCACATGTAAACATGCTCAACATCCCTGCTTATTAGAGAAATGCAAATCAAAACTACTATGAGGTATCACCTCACACCAGTCAGAATGGCCATCATTAATAAGTCCACAAATAACAAATGCTGGAGAGGGTGTGGAGAAAAGGGGACCCTTCTGCACTGTTGGTGGGAATGTAAATTGGTATGACCACTATGGAAAACAGCATGGTGGTACCTTAGAAATCTATACATAGAACTACCATATGACCCAGCAATCCCACTCTTGGGCATATACCGGGACAAAACTTTCCTTGAAAAAGACACATGCACCTGCTTGTTCACTGCAGCTCTATTCACAATAACCAAGACATGGAAACAACCTAAATGTCCACCTAGAAATGGTTTGGATTAAGAAGATGTTGTACATATATACACAATGGAATACTACTCATCTATAAAAAAGAACAAAATATTGCCATTTGCAGCAACATGGATGAAACTAGAGACTCTCATACTAAGTGAAGTCAGGAAGAGAAAGACTATATGATTTCACTTACATCTGGAATATAATCTATGGCACAAATGAACCTTTCCACAGAATAGAAACTCATGGACATGGAGAAGAGACTTGTGGTTGCCAAGAGGGAGGATGAGGGAGTGGGAGGGACTGAGAATTTTGGGTTAATAGATGCAAACTATAGCCTTTGGAATGGATAAGCAATGGGATCCTGCTGTATAGCACTGGGAACTATGTCTGGTCACTTTAGATGGAGCATGATAATGTGAGAAAAAAGACTGTATACATGTATGTGTGACTGGGTCTCCTTACTGTGCAGCGGAAAATTGAGAGAACACTGTAAATCAGCTATAATGGAAAAAATAACAATCACTATTTAAAAAAGAACCAAAATCTTAATTTGGTATATTTCATTAAACCAATAAAATGGCCCCTAAGACAAATACTATATCATATCCCTTAAGTGTGGAATCTAAAAAATACAACAGCACAGGGAGCCGAGAAGATAAAAGGAGCCAAGGAAGGGAGTTTGCCTGAATGGTGCAATTCTGAAGGCAGGCTCCTAATCAGAAAAAGAGGCCCGCCTGAATGGTGCAGTTCTGAGAACAAGCTCCTAATCAGAAAAAGGGGCCTGTCTGAACGGTGCAATTCTGAGGGCAGGTTCCTAAACAAGGGGATCCCTGCCTGCACAGCGCAATTCTGAGGACAGGCCGCAGAAGACAATAAGGTTCATCTGCTGACATTGGTGGGGAATTAAATTTTCCAGGAAGCAATTTCCATTTTGCGTTGCTGAGTGGGTGTTATTCCATGGATGACTTAGTGTTTTCTGCTATTCACTTGTTATTCAGTTTTCCTCACTCTTTCCTGATTATTTACTTATTATTCTTATTTTCCATTCTTATTTTCCTGTGGTGATTTGTGATTTAACAAAGTTACAACAATAATATAGTAAGAATTTCATCCTGAAGGACTTTTCCCTATTTAATTAAACATAGTGTTAAATTAATTAAAACATAGTGTTTATCTACTAACTAGTAATGTAGTAAACTTTAGAGTTAGGGTTTTAATAAGGTTCAAATAAGTTAGACATATATTATTCATGACCAAAAGACACCTATGAGTTATAGAAGCTTTTAAGTGATAGCTAGTTAAGTTGGTTTATATTTTCTTACAGTCTCCCTGCCATAACACTTTAAAGACAAGCACTAGTCTAAAAACAAGATTTGTTATGTCTGTGACCGCTTCAACTTGTGGAGACTGGCTATGGGATGATTTGTACTGAGTCTCCTCCTTTCCACATGATGTATTGTACCTAATTGCCCTTAAACTGCACTCACTAAATTTAGTTAAGATAATGATCTTAAAACGTGATATATAGCTGCTGTATCATGTAAAAGTTAACTGATGTACTTTTAACACTATGGTGTAATCTGTAGTTAGAAACAGTCTATACAATCAATCACTTATGCCAATAAAATTTGAGCAGTCCAGCGCCCTGAAAGAAGGGACAAAGAAGCTGCCTCCATATGTACATTCTGCCAATGCTGTCCCTCTCCCATTGGGAAAAAGTGTACACTCCCTGGCCGCTGGAGCTGGACTCTGGCATAACAGGAGTTCCTGTTGTGGCTGAGTGGTTAACAAATCCAAATAGGAGCCATGAGATTGTGGGTTCTATCCCTGGCCTTGCTCAGTGGGTTGAGGATCTGGCATTGCAGTGAGCTGTGGTGTAGGTCACAGACACAGCTCGGATCCTGTGTGGCTGTGGTTGTGGCTGTGGCCAGCATGTAGCTCTGATTGGACCCCTAGCCTGAGAAGCTCCATATGCCATGGGTGTGGCCCTAAAAAGAAAAAAAAAAAAGAGGAAGCTGGATCTTTTACAGCAAGAGAATTATTGGCTCCAGGGTTTCCCTACGCAGTTTTTTAAAGTTTTCAAAAAATTCCTTTCCAGCTTTAATAGAGATATCGTTTACATAAAGCAGTATTTTGTAAATTTAAGGGGAAAAAATGGTGATCTGACATGATTATACATTGCAAAATGATCACCACCATCACTTTAACTAAAACCTAGTTCAAGTTACATAATTAAAGTGTCTTTGTTGCTGTGAGGACATTTAAGATCTACTCTCTTATCAACTTTCAAGTATCTAATACAGAGTTATAAATTATAATCACTATGTTGTATGTACCCAGAACTTATCGACTTCAAATATTAATTTATCAGGTATATAACAGTGATTTGATTTTTTACAATAAAAAATTAGAAGTTCCCTTTGTGCCTCTGTGGGTTATGAACTCAACTAGTGTCCATGAGGATGAAAGTTTGATTCCTGGCCTCTCTCAGTGGGTTAAGGATCCAGAATTGCCATGATCTGTGCTATAAGTTGCAGATGTGCCTTGCATCTGGTGTTGCTGTGGTTGTGGTGTAGGCCTGCAGCTGAAGCTCCCATTCCACCCCTATCCAGGAACTTCCATATGCTACAGTTGTAACCCTAAAAAGAAAAAAAAAAAGTGATCAGAAGTCTGGTTACCAACTGTCACTACACAACATCAATACATTCTAGATATTGTTCACTGCCTTACTTAACATTTCATACAGATGACTCATTTTTTTTAAGGTTTTGTTAGTTTGGCTGCCCTGCATGCAGATGTTAATTCTTCTTTAACTGTTTGGTAAAAATCACATCTAAAACTCTCTGGTCCTAGGCTTTTGGCTGTTGGGAGGTATTTAATTACTGATAATCTTCATTACTGGTAGTCAATCTGTTCATATTTTCTATTTTTTCCTGATTCAGTCTTAGGAGATACTTCTAGGTACCTATGCATGTCTTCTAGGTTCTCCATTTTATTGAAGCATAATTGTTCATGCTAATGTCTTATGATTCCTTGTATTTCTGTGATATTGGTTGTAACTCTGTGTCATTTCTAATTTTATTTATTTGGGCCCTGTCCCTTTTGTTTTGATGAGTCTGGCAAAATGCTCATCAATTTTATTGATCTTTTCAAAGGACCATATCTTGGTTTCATTGATATTTTCTATTTTGTGTTTTCTATTTTGGGGGCTTGGGTTGGAAATACTATAAAATTTGGTTGTGATGATTTTTGTGCAACTATAAATGTAATTGAGTAATAAAAATGCCATAAAAATAAATAATCAGAGCCCCAGAAGACATGAAGCAAAAATAACAAAATTGAGATGAGAAATAGATGATTTAACATCAGAATGATATTGGAAATCAATAACAAGTAATTTTGAGAAATTCACAGATTTCCTAGAAAAACAGAAACTGCCAAGACTGGCTCAAGAAGAAACAGAAAACTCTGCATATGCCTTTGACAAATAAAAAGATTGAATTATCAATTTAAAATCTTCTGACAAAGAAAAGACCTAGGCAGATAGCTTCACTGGTGAATGCTACCAAACATTTAAATAAAGAGTATCAATCCTTCACAAACACTTCCAAAATAGAGATGAGGAGGAAGCACTTCCCAAGTCATTCTATAAGATCAGTGTTACCCTGATACCCAAACCAGAAAAGGACACTAAAGAAAACTACTCCATACCAATATCGATGTGGATGCATACATCCTCAACAAAATACTAGCACACTGAATCCAGCAATATATAAAAGTCATACCTAGTGGGATTTATCCCAGAATGCAGGATTGGTATAACATCCCCAAATCTCTCCCCAAATCTAGATGATTTCAAAGGAATAAAGGACAAAAATGCATGATAACCTCAATAGATACAGAAAAAAAGTTGGTAAAACTCAACCCTTGGTTTATGATAAAAGTCATCAACAGACTGAAGCCTGATATGGGACATCTACAGAGATCCACAGCAAATATCACACTTATGGTGAAAGATTGAATGCTTTCCATCTA
This sequence comes from Phacochoerus africanus, assembly GCF_016906955.1. Lineage (NCBI taxonomy): Eukaryota > Metazoa > Chordata > Mammalia > Artiodactyla > Suidae > Phacochoerus > Phacochoerus africanus. The sequence continues at coordinate 53,677,527 of NC_062553.1, read as the reverse complement.
AGATCAGGAATAAAAAAAAGATGTCTGTTCTCACTTCCTCTTTTCAACATTGTATTGAATACATTCTTTTTTCTCACCTTACGTGAGAAATATTCCTTTGTATCACATTTTCTTTATCCATTCTTCTATTGATGAACATTTAATTTGCTTCCATGTCTTACCTACTGTAAAGAGTGCTGCCAAGAAATTTAGGGTGCATGTATGTTTTCAAATTACAGTTTTCTCCAGATAGATGCCCAGAACTGGAATTGCTAGATCATATGGTAATTCTATATTCAGTTTTTGAAGGAACCTCCACAATAGTCTCCATAGTGGTTGCACTAGCTTACATTCCCTGTAAGAGTGTAGGATCTTTCCCTCTTTTCCAAACCTATTCCAGCATTTACTCTTTGTAGACTCTTTGATGATGGCCATTCTGACTGCTATGAGGCAATAAGTCATGGGATTTTTATTTTTTTAAAAATATTGACTGCTATGTTTGCAACATATGGAAGTGTCTGGACTAGATGCTGAAGTGGAGCTGCATCTGTGGCCTATACCACAGCTGCAGCACAACTGCAGCACTGGATCTGAGCCACATTTGTGACCTATGGTGCAGCTTACATATAACTGGATCCTTAAATAACTTTCTTAAGCTGGGACTCAAACCAGCATCTTCAGGGAGACAACTTTGTGAGTCCTTAAGGGTTAGGGTTAGGGTTAGGGTTAGGGTATCTTGTAGTTTTCAGAGTATAGCTTTTTTGCCTTTTTAGGTAGATATATATTTCTAGATTTTTTTTTCTCTTTGATGGGATGGCAAATGCAATTGTTTCCCTAATATCTCTCTGATCTTTCACTGTAAGTATATAGGAATGAAAGCTATTTCTGTGTATTATTTTTGTATCCTATATCATTACAAAATTCATGGATCAGCTATAACAGTTTTCTGGTATGTGTTGGATTTTCTATGTATCACATCATCTGCACAGTGATATTTTTCCTTCTTTTCTATTTCATACTCTCATTATTTCTTTTTTTTTTCTCTGAATGGTGTGACGTGGACATCCAAAACCATGTTGAGTCACAGTGGAGAGACTGGACATCCTTGTCACATTCCCAGTCTTAGTGGAATTGCTTTCATCTTTTCACCATGGAGAATGATGTTAGCTATGTGTTTGACATATATGTCTTTTATGATGTAGATGTAACTTCCCTCTATGCCCACATTCTAGAGAGTTTTTAATCAAAACTTCATATTGAAGTTTGTCAAAAAGCTTTTTCAGCATCTACTGACTTGATCAAAGAGTTTTTATTCTTCACTTGCTTTATGTGGTTTATATCACTGATTTATTTTCATAGACTGAAGAATCCTTGCATACTGTAGATGAATCCCACTTTATCATGTTGTATTATCTTTTAAATGTATCTGCCAATATTTTGATGAGGAGTTTTATATCTATGTTCCCCTGTGATACTGGCCTGTCATTTTCTTTATGGTGGTATCTTTGACTGGTTTTGGTATCAGGGTGACAGTGGCCTCAATAGAATGAGGTTGGGAGTGTTCCTTCTTCTGCAATTTTTTTTGGAAGAGTTTCAGAAGGATATGTGTTACCTCCTCTCTGAATATTTGGCCTCTAATAGAGTTGGCCTGTGAAGCCATCTGGTCCTAGCCTTTTGTCTGTTGGAATTTTTGTAATCACAGTACTGTGACTTCAATGTCAGAACTCATGATTGTTCAGTCCATCTTTTCTGTTTTCTTCCTGGTTCAGTCTTGGAAGGGTGTGGCTTTCTAAGTATTTGTCCATTTTTTTCTAGGTTGTCCATTTTATTGGCATATAGTGACCTTTAGTAGTCTTTTAGGATCATTTGTATTTTTGTCATGTCCTTCATAAATTCCCCTCTTTGTTTCTGATTTTATTGATTGGAACCATCTCCTTTTTTCTTGATAAGTCTGGCTAAAGGTTTATCAATTTTTTTTTATCTTTTCAAAGAATCAGCCTATAGTTTCATTTATTGCTTCTGTTTTCTTTTTCTCCTTGATTTCTGCTCTGATCTTTCTGATTGCTTTCCTTCACTAACTGTGGTTTTTTTTTTTTTTGGTTCTTCTTTCTCTAGTAGCTTTAAGTGTAAGATGAGGTTGTAAAATTGGAATTTTTCTTGTGTGTTGAGGTAGGATTGTATTGCTTTAACCTTCCCTCCCAGAACTGCTTTTGCTATGTTTCCTTAGCTTTTAGATGGTTGTGTCTTCATTGTCATTGTGTCCAGGTATATTTTGTTTCTTCAGTGATCCTTTTTTTAGCCTTCACATTTTTCAGTTTTTTTTTTGTTTGTTTGTTTGTTTTGCAGTGTTTGCCTTTTGGTCAATTTCTAGCCTCATCACATAGTAGTCAAATAAAATACTTGATATGATATCAGTTTTCTTGAATTTACTGAGACTTTATTTGTAGCCCAAGGAATGATCTCTCCTGCACAATGTTTCCTGGGTACTTGAGAAGAAAGTGTATTCATGTGCTTTCAGATGAAATGTTCTATAGGTATAAATTAAGATAAACTTGTCTATGGTATCATTTAATATATGTATTTCTTTATTTTTTTGTCTGGATGATCTGTCCAATTCTGAAAGTAGGGCATTGAAATTATCTGCTATTATTTTATTTTTTATTTCTCACTTTATGGCTGTTAACATTTGCCTTATATATTGCAGTGCCCCTGTGTTGGGTGCATATATATTTAGAATAGCTACATCTTCTTCATGGATTTGTCCCTTGATCATTAGGTAGTGTCCTTCTTGTCTCTCATATCATTCTTAATTAAGTCTTTTTTGTCTTATTTAAATATTGCTCCTCCTGATTTCTTTTGATTTTGCTTTGCATATAATGTCTTCTTTCATTCCTTAATTTTCAGTCTGTATGTGTCCCTAAATCTGAAGTTGGTCTTTTGTAGATAGCACATAGGTAGGTCTTGTTTTTCTATCCATTCTGCCAGTCTATATCTTTTGGTTGGAGCATTTCATCCAATTTTTTTTTCAGGAGAATATTGATGTGTATGTACTTTTTGCCATTTTATCAACTATTTTGGATTTGGGGATGGTTTTTTTTTTGGTCTTTTTTTCTTCTCTTATCTTGTTCCTTTCTCTCATAATTTGCTGATTTTTAGCATTGTATTTGAATTGCTTTTTCTTATGAGTGTGTCTATTGTAGGTTTTTGTTTGTTGTTCTCATGGGTTTTTTTTTTTTTTTTTTGCATTTTAGGGCTGCACTGGTGGCATAGGGATCTCCCCAGGCCAGTGGTCCAACCAAGCAAAGGCACCAGGCCTCTCAGGTGGGCCAAGGCTTTTTCCTGATCACCCTTGATTATGATGCATTCTACCATAGCTATCTCAGTTTGATGTCTCACAACCAACCCCAGTCATCTCTCTGGATCTGGCTTCAGGAGGCTCAGTCTCAGGACCCTGCTCTGGTTCACTCACAAGCTCAGCAAATCTGGCTGTGGTGTGCTGGGCAGCAGTACCAAGGAACCAGACAGGTCTTTCTCCAGTTTGCCTTCTATCAACTGGTTGCTCCACTCTCCTGAGATTCCAAAGCTCCTTCTCTGTCCCAGCTGGTCTCTTGCAGTGAGGGGCCTTGCCTATGTGCAGAAAACTTTCCTCTTTCACAGCTCCCCCCAACACCTATGGGTTCTATTCCCATCATGAGGCTTTTCTCTCTCTCTTTTTCTTTTTGCATACCCAGGTCTGTGGAGATTTTTGTGCCCTTTGGAGAATCTGGGATCTTTTGACATCATTCACTAGATTTTTTTATGATCACTGTGGAGATAATCATGACGTATTTTTGATACATTTGTCAGAGAACGTGTGTTCCATGGCCTACATCTCCACCATCTTGCCCCCAACCTCCAGCTTTCCAGTTTTTTTGTTTGTTTGTTTTGTTTTGTTTGTTTTGTCTTTTTAGGGCCACACCTGAGTCATATGGAGGTTCTCAGGCTAGGGGTCTAATTGGAGATGTAGCTGCTGGCCTACACTACAGCCACAGAAATGCCAGATCTTTAACCCAGTGAGTGAGGCCAGGGCTCGAACCTGCAACCTCATGGTTACTAGTCAGTTTCCTTAACCACTGAGCCATGATGAGAACTCCCAGCTTTCCAGTTTTGAATCAGGCAGCTTATTTTAATTTTTCCTGATATGTATGCAATCACATCCTATGTATCAAAACCTCATTTATCAAGATGGAATTTCTTAGTAACCCTGCAGTCTATCATCCACTTTCTCCTCTTCAGAAATAGAAGAGATAGAAGTCCTCACTCCACAGAAATGGTGATTATAAGTTGTGACTATGCAACCAAGTCTTTTATACTCTATTGGAATGACTGTTTAAAATTTCACTTCAAGCTTATACTTTCCCCTGCTTCCCTCCATGACGATGGGTAGATTTATATTATAAAGGAAAAATTTAATTTTATCAACATTTTCAATGGGATACACTTCCTCTCCTCTGCTTTCCCAAGAGAAGACTCGCAAATATTTATCATTTTTTAAAATGGTTTGCTTTGCTTTGCAAAGGCTTGTAAGTTTGATTAGGTCTTGTTTTTGCTGTTATTGTTTTTATTTCTATTTCCTTGGAAGACTGACATAAGAAAACATTGTATGCTGCAACTTTGCCAAATTCATTGGTGAGTTCTGACAGATTTCTAGTAGTGCCTTTAGGATTTTGTAGGTATATTTCGTCATCTGCACACCATGCTAGTTTTACTTCTTTTTCAGTTTGGATTCTGTTTATTTCTTTTTCTTCTCTGATTGCCATTGCTAGGACTTCCAAAACTATATTGAACAGTAATAGTGAAAGTGAACAACCTTGTCTTCTTCTTGATCTTAGTGGAAAGGCTTTCAGTATTTCACCATTGTGAGTGATGTCAGCCTCGGCTTTGTCACATGTGTCTTTTATTATGTTGAGTTAGGATCACTATATGCCCAATTTCTGGAGTGCTTTTATCAGAAATGAGTGTTGGATTTTGTCAAAGCTTTTTCTGCATCTATTGAGAGGATCATAGAGTGTTTATTCTTCAGTTTGTTGATGTGGTGTATCACACTGATTTCTGGGTATTGAAGACTCCTTGATATATCACACTTGATCATGGTGTACAATCTTTGAAATATACATGGATGTGGTTTGTCAATATTTTGTTGAGAATTTTTGCATCTATGTTCATCAGGAATAGTGAACCATAATTTTCTTTTTTTGTGGTATATTGTTCTGGTTTTGGTATCAGGGTGATGGTGGCCTCATAGAATGATCTTGGGAATATTCCTTCCTCTACTATTTTTTGGAAGAGTTTCAGAAGAATACGTATTAACTATTCTCTGAATGTTTGATAGAATTCACCTGTGTAGCCATCAGGTTCTGACTTTTGCTTTTTAGAATTTTTTTTTATCACATTTTCAATTTTAGGGCTTGTGATTGGTTTATTCTTCTTTTCTATATCTTCCTGGCTTGGTCTTGCTCAGTTGTATCTTTGTGAGAATTTCTAACAAATTTTCCCTTTTTTCTAGATTGTCCATTTTGTGTGCTTGTAGTTGCTCATAGTAGTCACTTATTATTGTTTTTATTTCTGTTGTGTGGATAAAAACTTCTCCTTTTACATTACTAATTCTATGGCTTTGAGCCCTCTCCCTTTTCATGATGAACCTGGCTAAAATTTTATCAATTTTGTTGATCCTTTCAAATAACCACTTTTTGGTTTCATCAATTTCTGTTGTTTTCTTTGTCTTGGTTTTGTTTATTCCTGCTCTGATTTTTATGATTTTATTCCTTCTACTAATTTTGGGCTTTGTCTGTTTTTTCTTCTCTAGTTGCTTTAGGTGTAAAATTAGGTTGTATATGAGCTTTTTTTTTGTTTCCTGAGATAATATTGTATTGCTGTAAACTTCCCTTTAAGCACTGCTTTTTCTGTGTCCAAATAGGAATCAGCTTGTTGCATTTTCATTGTCATTTGTCTCTAAGTATCTTTGGATTTTCCTCAGAGGTTCATTGGTTGTTCATAGCACATAGAAGTTGATTGAATGTCTGTGTTCTAACAGTAAAAGAGCAGATGGAGAAATTAGAGAAACCATCCCATTTCCCATTGCACCAAAAAGCATAAAATACCTAGGAATAAACTTAACTAAAGAGACAAGAGACCTATACTGCAAAAACTATAAGACACTGATGAAAGGAATAAGAGATGACAGATATGAAGATACAACATGTTCTTGAATTGGAAGAATCAATACTATCAAATGACCATCCTAATCAAAGCAGTCTACAGATTCAGTGCAATCCTTATCAAATTACCAAGAAAATTCTTCAAGAGCTAGAACAAGATATTTTAATATGTACATGGAAACACAAAAGACTTCAAATTGCCAAAAAAAATATTGAAAAAAAAAAAGAAAACAGAAATGGAGGAATCAAGTTCCCAGACTTCTGACTATACTAGGAAGGTACAGTTATCAAAAGAGTATGGTACTGGCACCAAAATAGAAATATAGATCAATGGAATAGGATAGAAAGTGTGGAAATAAACAGAAGCACCTATGGTTCACTAATCTATGACAAAGGAGGCTAGAACATAAAGTGGAATAAATATAGTCTCTTCAATAAGTGGTGCTGGGATAACTGGACAGCTCCATGGAAAAGAATAAAATTAGAACACTCTCTAAAACCATATAAAAACATAAACACTATGTATTAAAGTCCTAAATATAAGCCCAGGTACTGTAAAAGTCCTAGGGGAAAACATGCAGTGTACTCTTTGCACTTTGACTTGTATCGCAGCAAGACTGTGTTTGATTCATCTCCTAGAATAAGGTCAATAGAAACAAAAATAAAGTAGTAGGACCTAATTAAACTGGAAATCTTTTGCACAGGGAAGGAAACCATTTTAAAAAATGAAAAGACAAACCACAGTATGGGAGAAAGTCTTTGCAAATGATGCAAGAGACAAGGGTGTAACCTTTAAAATAGACAAACAACACCATAAAATAAACAACTAAATTGAAAAATGGGCCTAATAGACATTTCTGCAGTGAAAACACATGGTCGGCCAGTAGGCCTATGAAAAGATGCTCAACATCACTGATTAGTAGAGAAATCAAAACCATGATGAGGTACCACCTCACACCAGTCAGAATGGCCATCATTAACAAACCTACAAGTAGTGAATGCTGGAGATGGTGTGGAGAAAATGGAACCTTCCTTCACTGTTGGTGGCTATACACATTGATACAATCACTATGGTAAACAGTACAGAGGTTCCTCAGAAAACTATATATAGAATGACCATATGATCCAGCAATCCCACTCCTGGGCATATATCCAGACAAAACTTTCATTGAAAAATATACATCCACCCCTATGTTAATTGCAGCACTATTTATAATATCTAAGACATGGAAACAATCTAAATGTTCATTGACTGATGAATATGTGAGGAAGAAGAGTTACATATATATGGTGGAATACTACTCAGCCATAAAAAGCACCAAAAAATGCCATTTGGTGCCACATACTTGCAACTAGAGATTCTGAGACTAAGCGAAGTAAGTCAGAGAAAGACAAATACCATGTAACATCATTTATATGTGGGATCTAAAATATGGCACAGAGGATCCTGTCTGTAGGTCAGAAACAGATAATGGACCTGGAGAACAGGCTTGTGCTTTCCAGGGGGTGAAGGGAAAGAGTGGGATGGATGAGGAGTTTGGGGCTGGTAGATGCAGACTGTTACATTTGGAATGGATGGGTGATGGGGTCTTACTGTACAATGTGGGGAATTGTGTCCAGTCACTTGTGTTAGAACATGATGAAAGAGAGTATGAAAAAAAAAAAAAGAATGTACATATGAGTGACTGGGTCACTTTGCTCTACAACAGAAATTAAAGGAATATTGTGAATTGATGAGACCTGCTCATCAACCCAGGTGGCAAAGTCAGTGGTTCTGCAGAATTAAGAAAGAAGAGACAAAGAAATAGGGTGGGGATCAGGGAGCTACTGCCTTTGAGAGGCAATAGCAACCCTCTGAGCCAAGTCATGATTTTTATTTGCTATTTCCTTGTACATACAGGATCACATATGGCATTTAAAATGTTACTGATCAAGGCTACAGATATGCAAGACACAGACCCCTTGTATTCATAGAAGCTATAAATGATTAACCCTCCAGAGAAAGATTATATTTTTTATGATTAAGGCTATTACACCCTTTCCTCCAACTCTCTTAAGGTTCTGGTCATGAGAACAAGAAAGTCAATGGCTTTCCATTGACAACATCTGGAGTATTTGGCAACTTGCTTTCAAGCAGCCACTCATATGATGTACATTTCCCATCTCACTCCCTTTCCCCCAGACGTCAGGATATATTTTGCAGGCCTAGATTAGTGTCATTCTTCAAACAACATCTAGTTTCTTTGATTCACTGTGGCCTGTATACATGCATAACTGGCAAGCCTCCAACAGTAAATCAACTATACTAATAGTAAAAAATTATATGATTTATGTCAAAGCAATGTTTTATCTATAATTTCTTCTAGGAGTTTGGTGATGTCTTGCATTTAAGGTTTTAAGCCATTTTGAGGGCTTTTTTGTGCATGGTTTGTGGATGTTTTTAACCTCATTGATTTATATGCAGCTGTCCAAATTTCACAGCACTACTTGTTGGAGATACATGCTTCTCCCCATTGGATATTTTTCCCTTGTCAAAGATTCATTTGCCATAAGTGTGCAGGTTTATTTCTGGGCTCCATTCTGTTCCATTGGTCTGTATGACTGTTTGTGTGCTAATACCACACTATTTTGATGACCATAAGTTTTGTTTTTTTCTAAAGTCTGTGAGGGTAATGCCTCAAAATTTATTGTTTTCCTTCAGGATTGTTTTGGCAATCCAGGGTCTTTTATGATTGCCTTTAAATTTTAGGACTATTTGTTCTATTTCCATGAAAATGTCATGGGCAATTCAATAGCAATCACATTAAATCTATAGATTGCTTTGAGTTGTTTTCCCATTTTAATTTTGTGAATTCTTCCCATCCAAAATATGGGATAACTTTCCCTTTCTTTGAATCATCTTTCATTTCCCTTATTATTTTTTTATAGTTTTCACCCTATAGACTTTTCACTTCCTTGCTCAAGTTTACTAGTAAGTATTTTATTTGAGGAGCTGTACAATTTTTTTGAGGTATTGTTTGTTTACATTCCCTTTTGGATAATTAATTCTTAGTGTAAAGAAATGAACCTGAATTTGTTATAATAATTTTGTATCCTGCTACCTTGCTGAATTCATTTATCACTTCTAGTAGCTTTTGTGATGTCTTTAGAATTTCTTCTGTATAATATCATTGTCATCTCCATATAGTGACAGTTTTCCATCTTCCTATCCAATTTTTATACCTTTATTTCTTTGTGTTGTCTGATTGCTGTGCCTAGGAATTCAAATACTATATTGAGGAGAATTGGTGAGATTGGAAATTCTTGTCTTGAACCCTATTATGGGAATGCTTTCAGTTTTTCATGGTTGAATATTGTATTGGCTATGACTTTGTCCTCAAAAAGTTTTATTAGGTTCTGTTCCTCTATACCTACCACGGTAAAAGAGGTTCTCATGAATGTTTGTTGAATATTGTCAAGTGCTTTTTCTGCATGTATTTTGATGGCCATGTGTTTTTTGTCTTTTACCTTTGCAGTGTATCCCGTACATTGATTTGTGTACATTAAACCATCCTTGTGGACTTGAGATGAGTCCCTCTTGGTTGTGGTATGTGGTCTTTTTACGTGCCATTGGATTTTCTTTCCTAGTATGTTGTGGAGGATTTTTGCATCTATTCATCAAATATATTGACCTGTAATTTTCATTTACTGTGGTATCATAGTCTGGTTTTGGTATCAAGGTTATGGTGAGTTTATAGACTGTCTTTGGATGTGATCCCTCCTCATCAATTTTTTGGAAGTGTTTGAGAAAAATTAGTATAAGTTCTTCTCTATATGTTTGGTAGAATTTTCTTGTGAAGTCATCTGTTTCTGGACTTTTCTTTGTAGGAAGTTTTTATTTTTGTTTTGTTTTTTACAGATATTTTTTCACATCTAGTGATTGGTGTGTTCAGATTATCTGTTTCTTTTTGATTCAATTTTGGTGGTCTCTAGACTTCTATAAAGTTGTCCATTTCTTCTAGGTTGTTGAATTTATTGGCATATAATTGTTCATAGTGTTTTCTTATGATTTTTTAAATGTACATGATTATTAGTTAATATTTCCTCTTTTCACTCTTATGTGAATTCTGTCTTTGTGAGCATGGCCAGAGGTTTGTCAATTTTGTTTACCCTTTCAAAGAACTGTAACTTGGTTTTATTAATTTTTAAAATTTTTTATTTAATTTAATAAAAAATTTACATTTCCACTGGTAGCACATGGAAGTTTCTGGAATAGGGGTCAAATTGGAGCTGCAGCTGCCAGCCTATACCATAGCCATAGCCACGCCTGATCCAAGCTGTATGTGCCCCCTAAACTGTGGCTTTGGCATTGTCAGATCCTTAACCCACTTACTGAGGCCAGGGATTGAATCCACATCCTCATGGAGACTCTATCAGGTTCTTTACCCAATGACCCACCATGGGAGCTCCTATTTTTTAACTCTTTTAGTTATTTCCTCTCTGATCTTTGTTATGTCCTTTGATGACTTTAGGTTTTCTTTGTTTTTCTAATTCATGGAGGTAGTAGTTTAGCTTGTTTATTTGATAGTTTCCCTGTTTTTTGAGAAAGGCCTGTATTGCTCTGGACTTCCATTTAAGATGAATCTACTGCTTTGATTGACTGAGACTTCACTTTCATATCTAAGAAATTATTGCCCAATCAAATTCCATAAAACTTTTATATTTTCTTCTGGGATATTTATAATTATCTCTCTATATATGGCTTCAATACTATTTGAGTTACAATTGCGGGTAGTATTAGGCAGTGGTCTACTGTCCTTGTTTCACTTGTGAACATCTATCTTTTCCAACACCATTTGTTTTTAGACAATCCAATTTCCATTGTATGGTATATGTCCCTTTATTAAAGATCATTTGACCATAAATATTAGAGCTTTTATGTCTGCTCTCCATGTCGATGCACAATTCTTTTTCTGTCTGCATGTTGTACTCTATTGATACCTCTGATTACTATGTGTTTGTAGTGGGTTTTAAAATCAGAAAGTTTCATGCCTCAAATGACCCACTTTCTTTCCCAGGATATTTAGGATATTTAGTGGTTTTTGATACTCAAGATACATTTTAGAAGGAGCTTTTCTATTTTCATCAAAGTTGTTTGGATTTTGAAAAGTTTTCTTTGAATCTTGAAAAGTTTTCTTTGAATCTATTGATCAACCTGGGTAGTGATGACAATTAATGATGTTAAGTATTCCCATTCAGGAACATGGAATATGTGGTGTTCATTTTTAAAATGTAGTGTTTTTCAGCAATATTTTATGATTTTAATCATAAAAATATTTCACTACCTTTATTATGTAAACACTATTTTATAGTCTTGGATACTAATATGAAAGAAAACATATTTTCAGAATTTTTTAATTATTATTTCCTGTTAGTAGTGTATAGAAATTTTTCTTTTATTTTTCATTTTGAATTAGTTTTTTTATAATCTCTGTTTAATATTTTTCTTTTTTAATGTGAGTGTCCTTGTCATATGTGAACAGAGGTCATTACTCCACATTTCCTGATTTAGATGGCTTTTTATTTCTTTGCCTGCTCATCTTGGTTAAAAAAAAATCAAGCATTAATTTTAATCAAAACTATGAGAGTGTTCATTCTTAAAATTTTCATATATAGAGAGAATTTAGGTCTTCTAGTATTGATCATAATGAGAACTATGTGTTTTTCTCACATGATCTTCATTACATTGCAGTAGTTACTGTCAATCCCTGATTTGAGTATAGCAATCTTGAAAGGGTCCATATTATTTCTACTTATCTATTTCATTTGATACAATTCTGTAGTATGATCTTAACATATTATTTCTACTTATCTAGCTCATTTGATATAATACTGTAGTATGATTTTAACTCTGTGTATATGCACTTAATTTTTTAAATTACTAATCAACACCCTTGCTTTTATAAATAATTCTCAGTTATTTTTGCTGTATAATTCTTTTAATGAATTTTGAATTCACATTTCTACTTTATTTTCAGGACTATTGTATCAGTATTTATTAAAATATTGGCTTGTAATTTCATGGTTTTTTCTTTTGTTAAATTTTAATTTCAAAGTTCCTGTCATGGTTCAGTGGTTAACAAATTTGACTGGGAACCATGAGGTTGCAGGTTTGATCCCTAGCCTCACTTAATGGTTTAAGGATCCAGCTTTCCCAGGAGCTGTGGAGTAGGTCACAGATGAGCCTTGGATCCAGTGTTGCTGTGATTCTGGCATATGCCAGTGGTTACAGCTCTGATTGGACCCCTACCCTTCAAACCTCCATATGATGTGAGTGTGGCCATAGAAAAGACAAAAAGACAAAAGGACAAAAAGAAAATTATTAATTTCTAGTGTCTTTGCTTACTTTTCATATTGCTTAAAATTGTCCTCTTAAAAAGTCTTTAGATAATTTTACTCCTATTCAAACTTTGGATGTATTTGTGGAGAATTCATAGTGTTTTTTTTTTTTCTTTTCTAAGTTGGAATTATCCTGTTGAGTTATCTAATCCAGATATTTTCTCTTTTGGAAATTCTTTGCAATTAATATTTTAGTCTACTTAATAGTTTAAGGTTTGTTGTGTTTCTTTATCCCTTCATGCTGAAATCTAAATAGGTTTTATCTCACTGAAAATTCACACATTTTTTTGAAGTGTCCAGTTTTTTTGGTATACACTTATTCATAGCAGCTTCCTACATAGACCTTTATTTCTGTGTTGTCATTTATAGGATCTCTGCTTCGACTTCTGATTTTAGTTGATAATCTCTGTTTTGTTTTTAATCTAGTTAAGAGATTATACATTGTATAAGAAATTATTAAGTGTGTTCAATGAAAACATTAATTTGGATAATTTGTTATCTTTCAGCCCTGTCTTCCCATGACACCCAGGGTTTGATACCACAAAACCCAGGCATGGAACTTTTCTTGCAAACAATGCTGCTGGGAAAATATGAAAGCTATCCTGTTGGCACTTTTGATGTAATTATAGGCGGGGCAGGTAAGGGGGCATGTGAAAGACAGGAAGGTTGTTATGATGAATATACTCATACTGGGACCCTTATCCATGAGGAAAATGTTGCTGGTAAAAGAGATCAAGGATATAAATCAAATTGTGAAAAACTCCACTTTAAGTCAGTATCATTGGCAGAAAAATATATTTTTGTAAGCAAAGACCCATGTTATTTATTGAAACATGCATCTTCACTGAAAGGAAATTTGGAAAATCAGGATCATCATATAGATTGCACTGAAAATGATGATGCAAAACATGAATATATGCTTGGATTAAACATTCATTCAAACATTTGTGAACACCAGAGGTTTACAAATGGAGGGAAAACCCCCCAATATGATCATTTGGGAGACCTAATAGCAAGGGTTCATTAATCTTCAACCAACAAATATTCCCTCATTGTTCCAACATCCCTAATGTTGATACTAATGGGGGTGTCTTGATCCAACCATCATTAATCAATAGGTGTGATAACATAGTTAATATAGACCAAAATACCATGTGTACTAAAAGGAGTAAAGCCTTAAGTGAGAGCTGTATCTTCAGTAATTATAAGAGTATACATATTGGAACAAGAAGTGATTCCTGCATTGAATCTCAGACAAACATTGACCCAGACTCAAATCTCATGAAACATTAGGAAACTCAATTTTCAGAGAACCAATCAATAAGATATAAGCATAAGAACATCATATCTCAAAGCTCAGATCTCACTACATATTTGTATTGGAGAGAAAGCTTTCCATTTTAGTGAGTGTGGCAAAGTTTTTAACCAGACTTCAGGACGTATTCAACATCAGCATCATCATATTAGGAAGAAATGACGGAAGTGTGAAAAATGTGAGAAAGTCTCTAATCAGTCATTAAATCTACAAAGAGATAGGCAAAAACATACTGGAGGGAAAGCTGACAAATGTGAAGATTCTACACGGTATTCAGCCTTTACTAGACATCATCTAATTCATACTGCAGAGAAGCTGTACAAATGTACAGAATGTGGCAAAGCCTTTAGACATCATTCACATCTTTCTGAGCATCAGAGAATTCATACTGGAGAGAAGTCTTACAAATGTACAGGATGTGGAAAAGCCTTTCAGTGGCCTATAGACCTTAGTCTGCATCAGATAATTCATACTGGAGAGAAGCCTCACAAATATACAAAATGTTGCAAAGCCTTTATTTGTCAGTCTCAGCTTATTAAGCATCTGAGATCTCATAACAGAGAAAGGCCTTACAAATATACACAGTGTTGAGAAGATTTTAGATGGCATTGTTCTCTTACTCAGCATCTGAGATCTCATACTGGAGAAAAGGCTTACAAATGTACAGAATGTGGCAAAGCCTTCAATTGGCATTCTCATCTTACTGAGCATGTGAAATCTCATACTGGTGAGAAGCATTACAGATGTACAGAATGAAGCAAAGCCTTTAATCAGCATTCTCATGAAACTCAGCATCTGAGATCTTATAATGGAGAGAAGCCTTACAAATGTGCACAATGTGGCAAAGATTTTAGTTGGCGTTCATCTCTTACTTGGTATCAGAGATCTCATTCTGGAGAGAAGTCTTAAAAATGTATACAATTTGGGAGTACCTGTTGTGGTGCAGCAGTTAACAAACCTGACTAGGAACCATGAGGTTGTGGGTTTAATCCCTGCCCTTTTTCAGTGGGTTAAAGATCCAGCATTGCCGTAAGCAGTGGTGTCAGATGCAGACAGGACTCAGATCCTGCATTGCTGCAGCTCTGGCATAGGCCGGTGGCTACAGCTCTAATTAGACCCTTAGCCTGGGAACCTCCATATGCCATGGGAGTGCCCCAAGTAATGTCAAAAAGACCAAAAAAAATGTGCACAATTTGGCAAAGTCTTTAGTCAGCAGTCAGGTTTTAATCAGCATTGGTGACTTCACACTGGAGAGAAGCCTTACAAAATGTACTGAATGTGACAAAGCTTTTAAGTGGCATGCAATCTTGACACAACATCAGGGAATCCATCCTGTGCAAAAACCATAAAAATGTAATCAGTGTGGCAAAGCCTTTACCTATCACTCAAATCTCATGCAGCATCAGAGAGTTAATACTACAAGGAAATTTTACAAGTATAAAAAATGTGACAAATCCTATAAACAGCATTCAGTACTTTCTAGACATCAGAAAATGCATACTGGGGAAAAACTTCATGGATTTAGAGAATGTGACGAAGCCCTTCATCAGAGTTATCACCTGCCTTAACATCAGAAAATGTGTAATGGAGGGAAATCTTGCCAGTGTAATATGTGATCAAGGATGTTTATATTAAATACACACTTCAGAGAACACCAGAGAATTCATATATGGAAGAAACATTAATGTAAAAATTGTAGGGGAGAGGTTAGTCAAAATCAAATCTCACTACATACAGGGAATGCATAGGAGAATGAATTCAGTCAATCACTCTTTTCTGAGATTGCTCTAACTCAGAACTTCAGAAAATAAGCCACAGTTGAAACACTAAAAACCTCAGTATGCACAAGAGGATTAAGGGGAGGAACATTTGGCATGGTATAATTTTCATCAGTGTATCTCTATAGACATTATCTGGCTTGTTTGATAAAAAAATGTAATTCAACTCTCAAATTATGAAATGCTATGAGTTTTATTCCTACTATGTATATGAATTTTGTTTTTCATTGTTGCATCTTCAAAGACAAAAGGAGCCCTTCCACATTAGGTGTGGAATATTTCTACTTAATACTCCATGGAAGTTTAAGGACTCTGTAATATAAATGTGCAAGAAAATCTAAATGCAGATGATATGTGCAATTGATTTAAAATCACCATTTTTTAGTGTTTTGGAAATCATTCTTTGTAATTATGTAAGAAGATCACTCTACCATTTAAATATCTGTTCTGATGGCTTTTTCATGATAAAAATGTCAATTTATTCAAAACCTAATGTATCTTCATAAAAGCAATAGAACTGATGCATCACAGTTGACATGTTTGAAATAAAGATATTGTCACAGTTATTCAAGAAAAATGTAGTTAACTCTTTGCTTAATAGTTATAAAACTCATGTACGTCCATGTTCACTAAAGAATTAGCCTCTATTTTGTAGACCATAGAAATCAAAATCCTCAGAGCAATGTATTTGAAGAACAAGAATGCTTCTGACTTCTGATAATCTGTATTTTGATCTAGGATCATACAGTGCATTGTGAAAAGTTTCATTTACATTATTTGTGAAATCAGTATATTTTATTTAATAAAACTGAATGCTTTTTAACACAGTAAGTTGATGTGTAATTAATGAAGTGTTATCACACCACTAGGATGAAACCATCCCTCATTATTAAAGGTTTTAGGCAACAGATGGTAACAATAACCTATTTGACCAAAAAACATGGTGGCATCTGTAATTATTCCTTTTCCTACTGGCCTCAAATCTCAAGTAATTTTTTTTTATTTTTCATGAGTTCCTTATGGCATCAGTTTCTTTTTTTTAAGGACTGGCATGTTATGGTGGTTATAGCAAGTATTATCAGGAGGATTGTTGAAAACATACCTAAGCTATGTCCTGCTATTGCTTCATCAGCAGTCATTTGGGGTACCTAGGCAGCCTGCAGGTAACATGAACTGACACCAGCCATTCCCTGTGAGCATATGCACTAGACAAAAGGCTGCAAACTCAGAAGCTAATGCAAGTTCTTGCTCTGTCTCCCTAGCAGCCCTTGTGATCCACAGTCTTCCAGACAAATTCTGGTTCCTCTTTTCATGGACGCCCTCAGTAAGACTCTTCAGAGTATGAAAATCCTACTCATTTGGGTTTTCATTCAACAATACGCACTTATACCAGGAAGCCCCTCACATTTCAGTCATTGTCACTGATAAACACACGCACCGAATTACTGCCACTGTCTCTCCCTGCATCTTGCTTTGGGCTTCAGGCATGGGCCAGCTATTTAATATTTAAGGAAATGTGAGTCCTAAACTTATCTACTTTCATTTCCTTTTCTTTTATTGAATGTGTACTCACCACACATTTCTGGGTATTCATTTTAAATGTGTTAATTTGGCAAAGTCACAGGAATAATGAACATCCATACTTTGGAATTCTGAGACACTCTATTTGAACCATCTTATTTTCATGGTTTTGTGTACAGGGAATGCTATATTGAGATATATGGAGATATAATTAGAAGTAAGAATACTAAAAAGGAAGAGGGTTTGTGTACACTCTTTTAGAAAGAATTTAGACATATTGGATCACAACTGGTAATTTCAAAATTCTGCATGAATTACTTCCAAACTAACTAAACCTACATATTGGTAATATAAATCTATTTTCTCTACATTACATTGAATAGATTATTTTCATAGCTCTTGCGACATGGCGAGAGATGCTCCCCATGCAGATCCTGTCTTTTTTGCTTGCCTGTTCATCATGACAATGATTTGAGTTTTTTATTTGTTAAAAATCATGTACCATTTCTTTTAAGATATGCTCAGGCATTTTAAGAATGGTTTTCATTAAATGTAATGGTATACAGTAGTTACTTTGAAGATGAGAGTAATCCCTTTGTGAGTGTATTATGTTGATTTTGAACAATTTATACCTTGTATTACTGCCATCTTTGAGGCAGGAACAGTAAGAAAACTGTTCTTCACTTATTGTTTCTTTTCTATTTCTTTAAATTTAATATTTTATTGAAGTAGAGTTGATGTGCAATGTTGTGATAATTATTGCACAACAGAGACTCATTTATACATATGCACACATGCACTCTTTTTCTGACTCTTTCCCTGATAGGTTATCACAGAATTTTGAGAAGAGTTCCCTGTGCTATATAACAGGTCCCTACAAATCATCCATTTCCTGGACAACAGTGTGCATATGTCAGTCTCAAATCCCACCTCCATCCCTCTCTTCCACCTTTCTCGTTGGTAACCATAAGTTTCTTTTCAAACTGTGTGTCTGTTTCTGTTCTGCAAATGAGTTCATTGGTATTATTTTTTTAGATTCCACATATAAATCATATATGGTGTTTGTCTTGACTTCAGTTCTTAGGATAATCTCTCTGTTTCTGTTCAGCAAGGAAGCTAATTTGTTTTATTTTTTACATTCCAACATATAAGTGATATGTGTTGTCTTTCCCTGACTTCAATTTCTTTGATAATCTCTGAATCCAATCATGTTGCTTCAAAAGGCATTCTTTTGTTCTCTTTTATGGCTGGGTAATATTTCCTTGTATATATGTACCATGTTGTCTTGATCCATTCATCCTTAATGTACATGTTGTTTACATGTCTTGGCTTTTGTAAACAGTGCGTTGTACTACTTTCCATTCCCAGCAGCAGGGTAGGAGTGTTTCTTTTTCTCCACATACTCTCCAGCCTTTATTGTTTGTAGATTTTTTTTTTGGCTTTTTAGGGCTGCATCTGCAAGTTCCCAAGCTAAGGGTCAAATTGGAGCTACATCTGCTGGTCTACGCCACAGCCACAGCAACACTGGATCCTTAACCCACTGAACAAGGCTAGGGATCAAACCCACATCCTCATGGATCCCAGTTTTGTTAACTGCTGAACCAAGAATGGAACTTCCTGTTTATAGACATTTTGATGATGGCCATTCTGACTGGAGTGAGGTGATACCTCTGGTAGCTTTGATTTGCATTTCTCTAATACTTAGCTTTGTTGGGCATCTTTTCACATGCTTTTTGGCCATCTGCATGTTTTTTTAGAAGAAATGCCTATTTAGATATTTTGCCTCTTTTTTTGAATGGGTTGTTTGTGTTTTCCATATTGAGCTGCATGTTTATTTTGTATATTTTGGAGACTATTCCATTATGGGTCACTTTTTTTGCATATACTTTCCCCTGTTCCATTGGTTGTCTTTCATTTTGTTGATGGTTTCCCTTGCTGTGTAGAAGCTTTTAAGTTTAATTGGGGCTGTTTGGTTTTTTTTTTTACTTTTTCTTTTATTGGATCAAAAAATAGGAGTTCCCATCGTGGAACAGTGGTTAATAAATCTGACTAGGAACCATGAGGTTGCGGGTTCGATCCCTGCCCTTGCTCAGTGGGTTGACGATCCAGCATTGCTGTGAGCTGTGGTGTAGGTCGCAGATGCAGCTCGGATCCTGCATTGCTGTGGCCCTGGCATAGGCCGGCGGCTACAGCTCCGATTCAACCCCTAGCCTGGGAACCTCCATATGCCGCAGGAGCGGCCCAAGAAATAGCAAAAAGACAAAAAACAAACAAACAAACAAACAAAAAAACATTGCTGCAATTTTTTGTCAGAGGTTGTAATAGTTACGGTTTTCTCTGGTAGTTTTATAGTATTCAGTCTTACATTTAGGTCTTTAATCCAATTTAAGTTTTTTATGTTTATGTGTGTGTGTGCATGGTCTTAGAGAATGTTCTAATTTCATTCTTTTACAAGTAGCTGTCCACTTTTCCTCACATCACTTACTGAAAAGACTGCCTCTTCTCTTATTTTTGTGCCTCCTTTGTTGTATGTCAATTGATGATAGGTATGTGCGTTTGTTTCTAGGCTTCCTATCCTGTTCCATTGGTTTGTTCCAGTTCCATATTGGTTTATTGGCCATAAATTTATATTATAGCCTGAAGTCAGGATCCTGATTCTGCTGGCTCCATTTTTTTCTTTCTCAGGATTTTTATGGCATTTCTGGATCTTTTATGTTTCCATAAGAATTTAAAAATGTTTGTTCTAGTTGTCTGAACAATGTCATTAGTAACTTGAATGACATTGGCTTTAGATTGCCTTTAGTATTATAGTCATTTTGGCAATATTGCTTCTTCCCAATCCAAGAGCATGGTATATCTTTCCATCTGTTTGGTTCATTAGAGATTTCTTTCATTGGCATCTTCTAGTTTTTGCAGTATGGTCTTTGCCTGCTGATTTAGACTTATTCCTAGGCATTTGATTCTTTTGAATGCAATGATAAATGAGATCATTTCCTTAACTTCATTTTTGGAACTTATGTTGTTAGTATATAGAAATACAACCGATTTCTGTGTATTAATTTTCCATCCTGCAACCTTACCAAATTCACTGATGAACTCTCATAGTTTTCTGCTACCAACCTTAGGATTTTCTATGTATACTATCATGTGGTTTGCAAACAGGGACACTTTTTTTTTTATGTACCTCTTTTTCCACTCTGGAGTCTTTTGATTACTTTTTCTTTTCTAACTGCCATGGTGAGGACTTTGAAAACTATGTCAAATAAAAGTGGTTAAAGTAGATGTCCTTGCCTTGTTCCTGATCTTAGAGAAAATGCTTTCTGCTTTTCCTCATTGAGTATGATGTTACCTGTGGGGTTGTCATATTTGGCCTTTCTTATGTTGAGTTCCTTCAGTGTCCACTTTCTGAATATCACTATATCAAAAATGAATATTGAAATTTGTCAGAATCTCTTTCTGCATTGATTGAGATGATCATATAGTATGTATTATTCACTTTGTTAATGTGATGTATTACACTGATTGATTTGCACGTAGTGAAGAATACCTGCATGCCAGGGATAAAGCCTACTTGATCATGGTGTATGTTCCTTTTAATATATTTTTTGATTTGGTTTGCTAGGATTTTGTTTGATGATTTTGGGGTCTATGTTTATCAGTAAATTTATTTTTTGTGTGAATTTATTTTTTGTGGTATGTTTGGGGTTGGTGTCAAGGGAGTGGTGGCCCCATAGACTGAGTTTAGGAGTGTTCATTCCTCTGAAATGTTGTGGAATAGCTTCAGAGGGATAGGTGTTAACTGTTCTCTAAGTGTTCAAGAGAGTTGGCCTGTGAAGCCTTTCAGTGGTGGACTTTTGTTTCTTGGACATTTTTAATCTGTTTCAATATTTGTGATCAGTCCATTCACATTTTCTCTTTCTTCCTTGGTCAGTCTTGGAAGGTTGTACCTTTCTAAGAATTTGTCCATTTCTTCTAGGTTGTTAGTTAATATTGGAGTCGTTTTTCTTGTAGTAGCCTCTTACGATCATTATGACCTGGATATTTCCATGGTGTCCATTGTAGCATCGCCTTTTTCATTTCTCATTTTATGGACTTGAGCCCTCTCCCTTTTTTCATAGTCTGGCTAAAGTTTTATCGGTTGTTTTGAAATTTTCAAAGAACCAACTTATATTTTCATTGATCTTTTCTACCATCTTTTATCTATATTTTATTTCTGCTCTGACATTTACATTTTCTTTCCTTGTAATAACTTTGGGGTTTTTGTTTGTTTGTTTGTTTTTCTTTCTTTAGCTGCTCTAGGTCTAAGGTTAGGTTGTTTCTTTGAGATTTTCTTATTTACTGAGGTCCTAAATTGTGTATTGCTACAAACTGCAGGTTGCATTGCTATATGCCTGCAGGTTGATCTGGCCCAGATTCTAATGGAGTCCCTACTTTGCCCTGGGACCCAGCACACATGAAACCTTGTATGCACTCTCCAAGATTGGTTTCTCTGTTTTCCCCAATCCTGTGGAGCTCCTGCCATCAAGTCATGCTGGCCTTCAATGCCACATGCTCTGGGCTTTACTCTTCCCATTGCCACACTACCAGACTAGAAAACATAATTGGGTTCAGAACTCACACTCCATTGTGAGAGCCTCTTCAATATAGACATTTTCTAGCATGTGGTTTGCCCACCTGTAGGTTATGGGATTTCCTTTATCACAAAGGTGCCCCTGCTACCATCTCATTGTGGGGACTTCTTTTTCTTGGGTGTAAAACATCCTTTTTGGATAGGTTCAATTTATTTGGTTGATGATTCTTCAGAAGTTGGTTGTGATTTTTGTGGTTTTGTGAGAAGTGGTGTGTTTCAGTCCTTCTACTCCACCATAATGCCTATCCCCTGATAATGTTTCTTCCCAGTCTTCTAAGTGACATTATCAAAATTATTCACTTTATTGTGACAATTTCATCAGGTAAAAGCCTGAATATTCCCAGGTCCTGAGGTTGTTTAGGCATGTATATGAAGTGAACACAGTTGATTGTGAGGGGTGTTTAGTTGATACTGTATAATGGGGAGACAAATGTTCCAAATGAGAGATGCCATAGCATGAGGTAAGAGGCAGAAAATGTACAAAATGAAGAATTGCATCAATCTGCCTGTGGAGAGCATATTCCCTTTTCACTGGTTAAACCACTGACACACTAAATTTAGGAAGAAATTCTATTTTTTATTTCCTAACAACTTCCAATTTTCAAATGTATCCTCATGGTCTTCCTTGCTACATATGAATCCCAGACATTGCCCTTCTTTCCTTTGTTATGGACACAGGGCTCTTGCTCTCCTCACCCCAATCAACCATACAGACCCTTGTAGTTTCTCATGTGCACTTTCCATTTTTTTCTAAAGGAATGAGAAATTTAAGTGACAAATTTTCAGTCCCTTATAAGATTCAACTACAATATTGTGATTAGTTATTATGGTAAGAGTGAAGAAGCTTCAATGGACCAAAGTTTTAACTCAGTCAGCACAAGGAGTCATGTGAAGACTGATAAAATAGGACAATATTATTTAAGAGAGTCCCAAGATTGTTTGAATGTAAATACAGAGAGTTCTTTATGAATGTAGGAAGGAAAGATCAAGGAGGTTCACTTTAACCACTCCAGGTTCTTAGGCACCTAGTGTTGGTGCATTGTAATGTAGACATGACAGAAATTGAGACTTGGCATGTGTAGTGGTTTTCTTAGAATCCAGGAAATCAGACACTGACATCATGATTTAAAGAAATTTCTAATCAGGGAATTCCCATTGTGGCACAACAGAAATGAATCCGACCAGGAACCATAAGGTTGTGGTTTCAATCCCTGGCCTCACTCAGTGGGTTAAGGATCTGGCATTCCCATGAGATGTGGTGCAGGTCACAGATGTGGCTCAGATCTGGCATTGCTGTGGCTCTGGCACAGGCCGGTGGTCTACAGCTCCAACTAAACCCATAGCCTGGGAACCTCCTTATGCTGCAGGTGCATCCCTAAAGAGGACAAAAGAAAAAAAAAAGAAATTTCTAGTCAGGACTGAGGACTAGACATGATTAGTAGAGAGAGGTTATTCCATTTTCCCAGGCTTAGATCAGTGACAGTTTAATGGAGAGGGAGTGTGAGTGAAACAAACTTTGTGAATACATCTTTAAAGTGTCACATGGAGGAGTAGATTTGGGAGAAGAATAAGCCTTCTGGGAACTGTATGGACAGGTCAGCAAGGCATGTGCTCTAATTTCACAGAAAACTACTACCAGTTATGTAACTGTAATACAAAATACATCTCCTTTAAATGAATAACCTTCCAGGGAAGCTGACCCACCAGTGGCAGGGTCCTTTCTCACTTTCTCTTAACAGTGTGATGGTTTTGTCATGAGTTCTAGATTCTGGACCAGGGGATCCCATAGATGGATGAGAGCTTCACCAGTCAGAGGCAGTGAACTTTTCTTTTGCAGTTTCTTTTTCTAGAGGTTCCCAAATTTTTCACAGCCCGTTTTGTCTTTTGACACATCTTGACTGGATTAGGAGGAAATGTCCTTCAGTTGTGGTCATTGCTCTGATGAAATTAGGCTGAAGTTTGTGCTCCCACTTAGCATTGATATAAAAGATATATGATACTGTGTCTCTTTTGATAGTTAATATTTTATGTTCATTTATACCACAAAGTAACTTATGCAAATTTACAGAAAAGCATGTCTATTTGGTGTTATGTATACAGAGCAGAGATTGATGTTCATAGTTGATAAAAGGGCTGAGAATGCATAAGGCACCTTCTCTCTTTTCACTTCTCTGGAATTGCTTAGATGTGCAGAGTTCTGTTCTCTCATAATGTTCATATGGTTGCCACACCACAAAGCATCAAACCTTGTTCCATGCAGCAAAAAGGAGGATGTGAGAATCTGGTAGGACATGGGCATTATGGTTTTTTTAATTTTTCAATTAAAATATAGCTGATATACAATGTCCCTTCATTTTTTACTCCACAGGCAAGTGACCCAGCCATATATTCACACACACACACACACACACACACACACACACACACATTTTTTTCATACTGCCTTCCATCATGTTCTAACCCAAGTGACTGTACACAGTTTCCTGTGCTGTAGAGTAGGATCCCCTTACCCAACTGTTTGAAATGTAATAGTTAGCATCTACCAACCCCAAACTCTCCATCCATCCCCTTCACTCCCTCCTCTCCCCTGGCAATCACAAGTCTGCTCTCCATGTCCATGATCTGTTTCTGTTTTGTAAATAGGATCATGTGTAATGTATTTTAGATTGCACATACAAGTGATATCATGTGGTGTTTGTCTTTCTCTTTCTGATCTACTTCACTTAGTATGTCTCTAGTTCCATCCACATTGCTTCAAATGGTATTATATTTTCCTATTTGTTGCTCAGTAGTATTCCATTGTGTGTGTGTGTGTGTGTGTGTGTGTGTGTGTGTGTGTGTGTACCACATCTTCTTAATCCTTTCATCTGTCAATGGACATTTGGGTTGTTTCCATGTCTTGGCCTTTGTGAATAGTGCTGTGATGAACACAGCTGGTGCATGTATCTTTTTAAGTGAATGATTTCTCAGGATATATGTCCAGAAGTGGGATTGCTAGATCATATGATAGTTCTATACTTTGTTTTCTGAGGAACATCCATACTGTTTTCCATAGTGGTTGTACGAATTTACATTCCCACCAACCGTTTAGGAGGAGTCCCTTTTCTTCACCATTTGTTTTTTGTTGAATTGTTAATGATAGCCATTCTAACTACTGTGAGATATCAAAACACTATAGTTTTGATTTGCATTTCTCTAATAATTAGCGATGCTGAGCATTTTTTCCTGTGCCTGCTGGCCATCTGTATAACCTATTTGGAGAAATGTTCATATAAATCTTTGCCCATTTTTTGATCAGGTTGTTTTCGTTGTTGAGTTTTATGAGTTGTTTGTATATTTTGGACATAAAACCCCTCGTTGTTTGGATCTTTTGCAAAGATTGTCTCCTGTGAGTTGCCTTTTCATATTTTTAGTGGTTTACTTTGGTGTGCAAAGGCCTTTGAGTTCAATTAGTTTCTCATTGGTTTATTTTTGTTTTTATTGTCATGATTCTAGGAGGTGAGTCAAACAAAATATTGTTGTGATTTATGTCAAAGAGAATTCTGCCTATGTTTTCCTCTAGGAGTTTTATAGTATCTAGCCTTAAATTTATGTCTTTAATATATTGAGTTTATTTTTGTATATGGTGTTAGAAAATATTCAAATTGCTCCCTAATGTTGAGCTGCAGAACATGCACTTCTGGCGGTCTCTCCCTTGACCTGGCTGCAGGCAGAGTTGCTCTCTATAGATCAGAATGTATACCAGTGCACTTCCCATAGCTCCCTTGGCATGGAAGAATGGCCACTGGAAGGAGCCTTGGAGCTTGTGTTTTTCTCTAGCCAGGTACCCCACAGCTCCCGCAGGGAATGTGCCCCAGTAGCCCTTTCATGACTCTCCTGGCATGGAATGGAATGGGTGTCACTAGTGCAGGCCCCCACAGGACTGCTTAGCAGGACCACAAAGGATGTGCTTTTCCCAGTCAGGCAGTTTGAAGCTGCTGCAGGGATCATGCACTGATGGCCCTTCTGTGGCTCTTTTGGCATGGAATTTGCTCCACTAGAGTGGGAGCCACTGGCAGGAACAGCAGACCTTGTTTTGTTCCTCTTCCCCCCTGCTGTTACTCCTTCTGCTCTGAGTTCTCTGTAGCTCTAAGTGTAAGGCTGTTCCCCATCTCTTGCTAAGCAGACACTCCTTCTCTCCAGCACCCTTAAACAATGGTGCCTAGCCTCTAATCCTGATGGGTTGCCTTAGCTTATACCCTCAAATGTGGTCACCCTATACTCTAATTCCTTCAGGCTGTTTCTGCAGAGCCAACCAAGTGCTCTTTGTGTCTAACCTGAAAGACCAGAGTTTGAGTTCCTGACACTTGCATTGGCATACCATTGCCACTATGGCACTGATGGTTTGTGGACTCTTCTATTTTAACTGCTTCACACCAATTGCTCTGTTCTCCTCCAGTACTCTAACATTCCTCCTCTGTCCAGGCCAACGTCCTGACAGGGTGCAGGAGTTTTTCCTCTTTCCAACTTCCTCCTAGGAGTGACTGTACTGTCTCCCTTCTTTCCCATCTCTCTTTTTCTTCTTTACTTTGTCCTTTAAGGTTTCATGAAGTTTTTCTGGCCCTATCATAATCCTGAGATCTTTTGTCAAGCGTTTGGCAAATTTTCTGTGTGAAGAGTTCCACATGTAGATATATTCTCAATGTATTTCTGGGAATAGGTGAGCCACATGTCTTACTAATCCAACAGCCTCCTCTGGACTATTCTTTCCTTTTTCTTTTTTTTCTTATAGAATTTTGACTGGAGACAGGATTAAGATGGCAGAATAGAAGGACTGGAGCTCAACTTCTCTCCTAAAAACAACAAAATTCACAACTAAGACTGAGCACTCTTCACCCAAATGGACTGGGAACCTATAAAAAGATATCCTACTCCAGAAGAAAAAGAGGAGGACACATCAAGAGGTAGGAGGGGTGATTTCATGATATAAACAACCCCATAACTCCTGGGTAGGAAGCCCCACAGACTGGAAACTAACTGGTCACAGAGACTCACCTACAGGAGTGAGAGTTCTGAGCCCCACATCAAACTCTCTCATGTGGGGATCTGGGACTGGAAGATAGAGCCCCTGAAGGATCTGGCATTGAAGGCCAGTGGGCCTTGTGCACAGGAGCTCCATGGGACTGGGAGAAACAGAGACCCCATTCCTAAAAGGTACATGCAGACTTTCACGTGCACTGGGTCCCAGGGCAAAGCAAAGTCTCTGTAGGAATCTGGGTCAAACCTGACTGCAGTTGTTGGAGGACATCCTGGGAAAACAGGGGTGAATGTGGCTTGTTATGAGGGAAGGACATTGAAAGTAAAGCTCTCAGGAATATTCAGCAGCCATGCCTTTCTCCGGAGATAGCCATTTTGGGAAAATCTAACCTCACCCATCAGTCAGCTGCTGAGAAGCCCCAGGGCAAACAACAATCCAGGTGGGATCACAGCCCCACCCCTCAGTAAACAGGCTACCTAAAGACCCCTCAGGGCACACAGCTGCCTCTAATCCCATCCAGAGACAAAGCCCCACCCACCAGAGGTATTAAAATCAGCTCCACCTACCAGTGGGCAGGCATCAGCCCCTCCCATCAGGAAGCCAACAGCAAGCCCCCATACCCACTTCAGCCACAGGGGGGCAGACATCAGAAGTAAGAGAGGCTACAACTCTATTATCTGTGAAAATGTCACCACACCAAAAACCTATAAAAATGAAAAGACAGAGAACTATAACACAGATGAGGGAGAGAGAAAGGAAAAACCCCAGAAAAACAGCTAAGCCATGAGGAGATTCTCAGCGTCCAGGAAAAAGACTTTAGACTGTTGACACTGAAGATGATGCAAGACACTGGAAATAAACTGGAGGTAAAAATGGATAACTTAAGGAAACACTGACCAAAGAGATACGAGATATAAAACTTAAACAAGAAGAGATGAAAAATACAATACCTGAAATAAAAAAATTCACTAGAAGCAGCCAACAGCAGAATACAGGAGGCAGAAGAATTAATAAGCAAGGTGGAGGACAGATTAGTGGAAATTACAGATGTGGAACAGAAAAGAGAAAAAAGACTGAAAAGAAATGAAGAGAGCCTCAGAGAACTCTGGGACAACATTAAATACACCATCACCCATATTCTAGGGGTGCCAGAAGAAGAGAGAGAGAAGGAGACAGAAAAAATATTCCAAGAGATAATAGCCGAAAACTTCCCTAACATGGGGAAGGAATCACTCACTCAAATCCAGGAAGCACAATGAGTACCATATAAAACAAACCCAAGGAGGAATACCACAAGACACATATTAATCAAACTGACCAAAATTAAAGACAAAGGGAAAATCCTGAAAGCAGCTAGGGAAAAGAAAGAAGTAACATACAAGAGAACCCCAATAAGGTTATCAGCAGATTTTTCAGCAGAAACTCTGCAGGCCAGAAGGGAGTGGCATGATATACTTAACGTGATGAAAGGAAAAAATCTCCAACCAAGATTACTCTACCCAGCAAGGCTCTCATTCAGATTTGAAGGAGAAATCAAAATCTTCACAGATAAGCAAAAGCTGAGAGAATTCAGTAACACTAAACCAGCCTTACAACAAATACTAAAGGAACTTCTATAGGAAGAAAAGAAGAGAGGAAGGAAAAAAAAAGAGCAGCAAAAACAAATCCAAAGCAATTAATAAAATGGCAACAGGAACATACATATCTATAATTACCTTAAATGTGAATGGACTAAACGCCCCAACCAAAAGACATGGACTGGCTGAATGGATACAAAAACAAGACACATATATGTTGTCTTCAAGAGATCCACTTCAATTCTAGGGACACATACAAATTGAAAGTGAGAGGATGGAAGAAAATATTTCATGCAAACGGGGATCAAAAGAAAGCTGGAGTAGCAATAGCCCTAAGAGACAAAAAAGACTTTAAAATGAAGAATATTTTCAGGGACAAAGAAGGTCATTACATAATGATCAAAGGATCACTCCAAGAAGATGATATAACAATTTTAAATATCTATGCACCCAACACAGGTTCACCACAATATATAAGGCAACTGCTAACAACCTTAAAAGGAGAAGTTGACAATAACATAATAATAGTGGGGTACTTGAACACCCCACTTACAGCAATGGACAGATCAACCAGACAGAAAATCAATAAGGGAACAGAGGCCCTGAATGAAGCATTAAACCAGATGGACTTAATAGATATTTATAGGACATTTCATCCAACAATAGAATACACATTCTTCTCAAGTGCACATGGAACATTCTCTAAGATTGATCACATCCTGGGCTACAAATCCAACCTTGGTAACTTTAAGAAAATTTAAATCATATCAAGCATCTTTTCCAACCACAACGCTATACGACTGGAAATCAACAAGAAAAAAACTGCAAAAAACACAAACACGTGGAGACTAAACAACATGCTACTAAACAACCAATGGATCACTGAAGAAATCAAAGAGGAAATTAAAAAATACCTAGAAGCAAATGACAACAAAGATATAACACTCCAAAACCTATGGGATGAAGCAAAAGCAGTTCTAAGAGGAAAGTTTATAGCAATACAAGCCCACCTCAGGAAACAAGAAAAAGCTCAAATAAAGAAGCTAACTTTGCATCTAAAGCAGCTTGAGAGAGAAGAACAGAGAAGACCTAAAGTTAGTAGAAGGAAAGAAATCATAAAGATCATAGCAGAAATCAATGAAATAGAAATGAAGAAAACCATAGAAAAGATCAATGAAACGAAAAGCTGGTTCTTTGAAAAGGTCAACAAAATTGATAAAACCCTAGCCAGGCTTATCAAGCAAAAAAGAGGGACGACTCAAATCAATAAAATTAGAAAGGGAAAAAGGAGAAGTAACAACAGACACCACAGAAATACAAAGGATCATAAGAGTCTACTATATGCAACTATATGCCAATAAAATGGAAAACCTAGAAGAAATGGACAAATTCTTAGAAAAGTACAGTCTTCCAAGACTAAACCAACATGAAACAGAAAAGATGAATGGACCAATCACAAGAACTGAAATTGAAACCGTGATTAAAAAAACTTCCAACAAACAAAAGTCCAGGACCAAATGGCTTCACGGGCAAATTCTATCAAACATTTAGAGAAGAGCTAACAACTCTCCTTCTGAAACTATTTCAAAAAATTGCAGAGGAAGGGATACTCCCAAACTCATTCTATGAGGCCACCATTCACCCTGATACCAAAACCAAAGACACCACAAAAAAAGAAAACTACAGGCCAATTTCACTGATGAATATCAATGCAAAAATCCTCAACAAAATACTAGCAAACCACATCCAACAACACATCAAAAGGATTGTATATCATGATCAAGTGGGATTTATCCCAGGGATGCAAGGGTTCTTCAATATCCACAAATCCATCAGTGTGATACACCACATTAACAAAACTGAAGAATAAAAACCATATGGTCCTTTCAATAGATGTGGAAAAAGCCTTTGACAAAATCCAACACCCATTTCTGATAAAAACCCTTCAGAAAGTGGGCACAGCGGGAACCTACCTCAACATAATAAAGGCCATATATGACAAACCCACAGCAAACATCATTCTCAATGGTGAAAAGCTGAAATAATTTCCGCTGAGATCAGGAAGAAGACAAGGATGTCTGCTCTCACCACTACTCTTCAACATAGTTTTGGAAGTACTAGCCACAGCAATCAGAGAAGTAAAAGAAATAAAAGGAATCCAAATTGGAAAGAAAGAAGTAAAACTATCACTATTTGCAGATGACATGATACTATACCTAGAGAACCCTAAAGACTCTACCAGAAAACTGTTAGAGCTCATCCATGAATTTGGTAAAGTCACACTATAAAAAATTAATACACAGAAATTGATGACATTTCTATACACTAACAATGAAAGAGCAGAAAAAGAAATTAGGGAAGCAATCTCGTTTACCATCACAACCAAAAGAATAAAATACCTAGGAGTAAACCTACCTAAAGAGACAAAAGACCTGTACTCTGAAAACTATAAGACACTGATGAAAGAAATCCAAGATGACACAAATAGAAGGAAAGACATACCATGCTCATGGATTGGAAGAGTCAATATTATCAAAATGACTATACTACCCAAGGCAATCTACAGATTCAATGCAATCCCTATCAAATTCCCAAGGACATTTTTTCACAGAACTCGAACAAAATATTTTAAAGTTTATTTGGAAGCACAAAAGACCCAGAATAGCCAAAGACATCCTGAAAAAGAAAAATGGAGCTGGAGGAATCAGGCTCCCAAACTTCAGACTATACTACAAAGCAACAATCATCAAAACCACATAGTACTGGCACAAAAACAGAAATATAGATCAGTGGAACAGGATAGAAAGCCCAGAATTAAACCTAAGCACCTATAGCCAATTAATCTATGACAAAAGAGGCAAGAATATACAATGGACAAAGGGCAGCTTGTTCAATAAGTGGTGCTGGGAAAACTGGACAGCCACATGGAAAAGAATGAAATTAGAACACTCCCTAACACCATAGACAAAAATAAACTCCAAATGGATTAAAGACCTAGATATAAGACCAGACACTATCAAACTCTTAGAGGAAAACATAGGCCAAACACTCTCTGACATAAATGACAGCAACATCTTCTCAGATCCACCTCTTAGAGTAATGACAATAAAAACAAAAATAAACAAATGAGACTTCATTAAACTTAAAAATTTCTGCACAGCAAAGGAAACACTAAACAAAATGAAACACAATCCACAGAATGGGAGAAAATCTTTGCAAGTGAATTAACTGACAAGGGATTCATCTCCAAAATTTATAAACAACTTCTGCAGCTCCATACCAAAAAAACAAACAACCCCACCAAAAAATGGGCAGAAGATCTAAACAGATGATTCTTCAAAGAAGACATACAGATGGCCGAGAAACACATGAAAAGATGTTCAACATCACTCATTATTAGACAAATGCAAATCAAAACCACTGTGAGGTACCACCTTACACCAGCCAGAATGGCCATCATCAAAAAGTCTACAAACAATAAGTGCTAGAGAGGGTATGGAAAAAAGGAACCCTAGTACACTGTTAGTGGGATTGTAAATTGGTGCAATCACTGTGGAAAGCAGTATGGAGATTCCTCAGAAAACTAAAAATAGACTAACATTCGATCCAGCAATCCCACTCCTGGGCATCTATCCAGAGAAAACCATGACTCACAAAGACACATGTACTCTGATGTTCATTGCAGCACTATTTACAATAGCCAAGACATGGAAACAACCTAAATGTCCATCAACAGAGGAGTGGATCAAGAAGATGTGGTACATATACACAATGGAATATTACTCAGCCATTAAAAGGAACGAAATACCGGCATTCGTAGCAACATGGGTGGACCTAGAAACTATCATGCTAAGTGAAGTCAGCCATTCAATGAGACACCAACATCAAATGCTTTCACTGACATGTGGAATCTGAAAAAAGGACAGACTGAACTTCTTTGCAGAACAGATGCTGACTCAAAGACATTGAAAAACTTATAGTCTCAGGAGGAGACAGTTTGGGGGGTGGGGGGATGTGCTTGGGCTGTGGGATGGAAATCCTGTGAAATCAGATTGTTATGATCATTATACAACTACAGATGTGATAAATTCATTTGAGTAATTTTTAAAAATAAATAAATAATAAATAAATAAAAAGAATTTTAACTATATTTTGGCACTCCCTTTTGACCTGCAGCTTTTCTGTAGAGAAATAAGCTGAAAGTCTTCTTTGATTTTCTCTTGCTGCCTTTAGAATCCTTTGTTTATCTTTCACTTTTGCTATTTTTAAAAACAATATGGCTTGGTGTATGTCTGTTTGAGTTCATCTATTGGGGACCCTCTGTGCCCCATGTACCTGAATATCTGTTTCCTTCTTTAGACTTTGGAGGTTTTTAGTCTTCAAGTACATGTTCAGCATCTTTTTTGTCTTTCCTTAACTTCTGGGAACCTTGCTATGCATAGGTCAACATGTTTTATATTATCCCAAATATTGCTGATATTGTTTTCCTCTTCTTTCTCTCTTTTTTTTTTTCCCATTTGGCTATCTGTCTGCTGTCATGGTTGGGTGATTTCCAATATTCTGTCTTCCAAGTCACTTATTTGTTCCCTCACATTATTCATTGCCTTTAACTCTGCTTTTATCATGGCAACTGAGTTTTCTAATTTTTCTTGGCTCCTCCTTATAATTTCTAGTTCCTTTTTACAGTAATCCACATTTCTGTTGATAGCCTGTCTTCAACAGTATTTTCATTACCTCCTTTTGAAGTCAGTGTGTATTAGACAGTTTCATTGTTTGCTCCTTCAGGGGGGTTCCCCTCTTCTTTTAATTGGGATTGCTACTTCTGCTTCTTCATTCACTTTTATTTCTCTTACTCCAGATATGTGGAGATTTTCTTGTCCTTTCGAAAGGCTGATTTATTCTTTCAGTGTTCAGTAGATGTACTGTGAGAATTGTTCTACACATGGATTTTTTATTATATATTTTTGGAAAAAGATAATATCCACCTCCCACTCCTCTGCCATTTTGTACTGATCTCCCTTCCTTTCCTCTTTTGGTCTCATCTCCTTTTATTTGATGTCTAGCTTTTGCTTTATATTTGGATTAATTTTTCTTTTTTCTTTTTATTTGGTATATAGCTATTATAGAATTTTGCTTTGTGGTTATTGTGATGTTGCTATATAGTAATCTATATACATATATATTTTTTTAATTATAAATACCAGTTTTGATATCATATTTGTGGATGGTTCCCTACATGTATTGTTTGTTTGCCTTTTTACCATTGAGAGCATTTCATAATTTCCTCCTTCATAAATTTCCTGTTTCTACCTGTGGCCTTTTCCACTTAGAGGAGGAGTTCTTTTAGCATTTGTTGTAAAGCTAGTTTGGTGTGTTGTTGTTTACTTTTAATTTAAATTTAATTTAAAATTTTAAATTTTAATTTAAAGCATTTGATCTCCCCATCAAATCTGGATGAGGCCTGGTGGGGTAGCATATTCTTGGTGGCAAGTTTTTTTTCCTTTCATTATTTTAGATATATTGTGCCACTCCCTTCCGATGTGCAAAATGTCTGCTGAAAAATCATGATAGCCTTATAGTGATTCCCTTGTATATTATCTTGCTTCTGCTGTCTGTGTCTTGGTTGGTGAGGCTGGTCTGGAGGCTTGTGCAGGCTTTCTGGTTTAAGGGGCTGCTGCCTGCCCACTGGTGGATGAAGCAGATCGTGGCTCTATGCTATTCAGGGATGTTTCAAGGAACATGTCTAGAGGTGAACGTGGACTCATAAAGCCTTTAGACAGCCTGACTGCTGATAGATATTGCAAATGATCCCACCCACCCACTCACATTTCATCTTTTGGTTTCATCTGTGTGTCATTGAATGTAGAAAACTTTCTCTCTCTCTCTCTTTTTTTTTTTTTTGGTAGACTCCAGTCTTTTGTATAGAGGATTGTTCAGCATTGGCTCTTTTGATTTTTTTTTTTGTATTTTTAGGGCTGCACATACAGCATAGGGAGGTTCTCAGTCTGGAGGTCCAACTGGAGCCATAGCTGACCTTATGTCACAGCCTCAGCAACATCAGATCTGAGCCACATCTGCAGCCTACACCACAGCTCACCACAGCTAACTGCAACTCTGGATTCTTAACACACTCAGTGAGGCCAGGGATGAAATCCATGCCCTCATGAACGCTAGTCAAGTTTGTTAACCACCGAACCATGATGGGAACTCCCTTTTTTTCAAATTTTTAAAAATTTATTTATTTATTTCACAGTTGTGGTTTTTGTGTGCTTGTGAGAGGAGGCGAGCTCCAGGTCGGTTTACTATGCTGTCTATTCTTCAATCTAAAAAATTTAATAATTAAGCTTTGAACATATGTTAGCTTTCCACAATGAGAATTTGTTTTAACCTTGCAAAGAAATTACATTTATCCAAGAAATATTGTATCTAGCTTTCCTTTAATTTGTTCTTAACTCTCATTGATTCACACAGGTAAACATCACTGTATCCATGAATCTGATTTTGAAATCTCATCATCTTTCTCACAAACTCTTCTTGCCTCTGCAAAACTTTAGCACTCCCATGGTACCACAGAAGCAAAAACCTTCCTTGGGAAACTTTTTCCTCAGAGGGTAGAGTGTTGCCACATTAGACGGGTGTTTGCAACATGTCAGGATAAAATTCCACAAGGTTCTTTCATTTTTGTCATATCTTATATCAGCCTCTGCTTGCCCCTTTGTTCAATGATTTTTGTATAACACACTGATGAAATGCCAGCTGTCTATGATCAGGGCAAAGGGCAGATTAATTACCTGACAAATAAAATAAAGGCAGTGTCTTGCTCTGCTCAAATACTGTACAGGATTGTTTTCATCCTAATTTAAGAGTTTGGGGGGAGTGAAGCTTAAGATTCCTAATCTTTACTCCATATACTGATTACACAGCAGCCAACTGGACTACTTTACATCACTCCATGGGACATGTGTACAAAATTTACAGATAAAAGCATAAATACTATTGCTGTCTGTTTGTGTCATGGAAATAATTTTTTGGTCTCATACTAAGGCATCTAATGTGTATATTTTCCATAAAATTGTTAAATCTGTAAGGCTAAAATATTAGAATTTCAAATATGGTAAAATCTAAGACCCTTCAAATTTATTTCCATTTTGGTGATGACAGGATGCCATGAAAGATTTGACTTTCTTCAACAGAATATGTAAGGCTCCTTTAAAGGCCTGATTAGAGAATATGAAAATAGCCCCTGGAAAAAGTTAAAATTCTCCAGTTCAACTAATTAGTAAGATGGTAGTAAGGGCTCTCCATTATCCTACATCTTAATATAGATGATGTGAGTGGTGGGGATAAAACAAGCAGCCTAAATGTCCTTCATTTTTGTATCTTGTGCTACTAGTAGAAAGAGGAAAAATTAAAGAGTCACCATTTGATGTAGCCAATTGGTTGTCTGAAACTACAGACAAATGTGCCTGCTTGTATTTTCTGTGCAGTTACTCTACTTTTGGTATCAGTTACTCATGATACCTCCCTCATCTCCAGCAGCATTAAGCAGAAACCGATAAAAACCATATGATCCTCTCAATAGATGCTGAAAAAGCCTTTTACAAAATACAACACCCATTTCTGATGAAAAAAAAAAAACCCCTTCAGAAAGTGGGCATAAAGGGAACCTACCTCAATATAATCAAGGCAACATATAACAAACCCAGAGCTAACATCATTCTCAATGGTGAAAAGCTGAAAGAATTTCCGCTGAGATCAGGAACAAGACAAGGATGTCCACTCTCGCCACTACTATTCAACATAGTTTTGGAAGTCCTAGCCACAGCAATCAGAGAAGAAAAAGAAATAAAAGGAATCCAAATTGGAAAGGAAGAAGTGAAACTATCGCTATTTGCAGATGACATGATACTATACATAGACAATCAAGAAGATTCTACCAAAAAACTGTTAGAACTCATCCATGAATTTGGCAAAGTCACAGGATACAAAATTAATACACAGAAATTGACTGCATTTCTATATACTAACAATGAAATGTCAGAAAGAGAAATTAGGGAACCAAATCCCATTTATCATCACATCAAAAAGAATAAGATACTTAGGAATAAACCTACATAAAGAGACAAAAGACTGGTACTCTGAAAACTATAAGACACTGATGAAAGAAATCAAAGATGACGCAAACAGATGGAAAGACATACCATGCTCTTGGATTGGAAGAGTTAATATTATCCAAATTACTATACTCCCCAAGGCAATCTACAGATTCAAAGCAATACCTATCAAATTACCAAGGATATTTTTCACAGAACTCAAGCAAAATATTTTAAAGTTTATTTGGAAGTACAAAAGACCCAGAATGGCCAAAGACATCCTGAAAAAGAAAAATGGAGCTGGAAGAATCAGGCTCCCAGACTTCAGACTATCAAAACTTTATGGTACTGGCATAAAGACAGAAATATAGATCAGTGGAACAGGATAGAAAGCCCAGAATTAAACCCATGCACCTAGAGTCAACTAATCTATGACAAAGGAGACACGAATATAAAACAGAGAAAAGAGAGCCCCTTCAGTAAGTGGTGCTGGGAAAACTGGACTGTCACCTGTAAAAGAATGAAATTAGATCACTTCCTAACACCATACACACACAAAAGAAACTCAAAATGTATTAAAGACCTAGATATAAGACCAGATACTATCAAATTCTTAGGGAAAAACACAGGCCAAACCCTCTCCTACATAAACCACAGCAACATCTTCTCAGATCCACCTCTTAGAGTAATGACAATAAAAACAAAAATAGGAGTTCCCATCGTGGCGCAGTGGTTAACAATCCGACTAGGAAACATGAGGTTGCAGGTTTGATCCCTGCCCCTTGCTAAATGGGTTAACGATCTGGCGTTGCTGTGAGCTGTGGTGTAGGTCGCAGACGTGGCTCAGATCCCGCGTTGCTGTGGCTCTGGCGTAGGCTGGCAGCTACAGCTCCGATTAGACCCCTAGCCTGGGAACCTCCATATGCTGCAGGAGCGGCCCAAGAAATGGCAAAAAGACCAAAAAAAAAACCAAAAAAAAAACCAAATGGAACTTCATTAAACTTAAAAGTTTCTGCACAGCAAAGGAAACCCTAAACAAAATGAAAAGACAACCCACAGAATGGGAGAAAAATCTTTTCAAATGAATCAACTGACAAGGGATTAATTTCCAAAATTTATAAACAACTTCTGCAGCTCCATACCAAAAAAACAAACAACCCCATCAAAAAATGGGCAGAAGATCTAAACAGACAATTCTCCAAAGAAGACATATGGATGGCCAAAAAACACATGAAAAGATGTTCAACATCACTCATTATTAGAGAAATGCAAATCAAAACCACTATAAGGTACCACCTTACACTGACCAGAATAGCCATCATCAAAAAGTCCACAAACAATAAGTGCTGGAGAGGGTGTGGAGAAAAAGGAACTCTATTACACTGTCAGTGGGAATGTAAATTGGTGCAACCACTGTGGAAAATAGTATGGATATGCCTCAGAAATCTCAAAATAGAACTACCATTTGATCCAGCAATCCCACTCCTAAGCATCTATCCAGAGAAAACAATGACTCAAAAAGACACATGGATTCCATTGTTCATTGAAGCATTCTATGCAATAGCCAAGACATGAAAACAACCTAAATGTCCATCGGCTGAGGAGTGGATAAAGAAGAAGTGGTACATATACACAATGGAAAATTACTCAGCCATTAAAAGGAAAAAAAATAATGGCATTTGTAACAGCATGAATAGACCTAGAAATTATCAAGCTAAGTGAATCAGTCAGACAATGAGACACCAACATCAAGCACTATCACTTACATGTGGAATCTTTTTGTTATTGTTGTTGTTGTCTTTTTGTCTTTATAGGGCTGCACCCGTGGCATATAGAGGTTCCCAGACTAGGGGTCTAATCAGAGCTGTTGCTGCCAGCCTATGCCAGAGCCACAGCAATGCCAGATCCGAGACATGTCTGTGACCTACACAACTCCTGGCAACGCCAGTTCCTTAACCCACTGAGCGAGGCCAGGGATCAAACCTGCAACCTCATGGTTCCTAGTCGGATTCATTTCTGCTGCACCAGGATGGGAATTCCTACATGTGGAATCTTCAAAAAGGATACAATGAACTTCTTTGCAGAACAGATACTGACTCACATACTTTGAAAAACTTATGGTTTCCAAATGAGACAGGTTGGGGGGAGAGGGGAGGAACTGAGTTTTTGGGATGAAAATGCTATAAAATTTGGTTGTGATAATTGTTGCACACCTATAAATGTAATAAAATTGAGTAATTAAAAAAAAGCAGAAACCAAAATATATTCTTTGGTATTATGAGGAAGTGAAGAAATGAAATATTTTTAGCATGTTTTATACTGGTACACATGTCACCCTTGTTTTCTATGTGATGCCATGCATGGAGGGTCACTGGTTTCAGGGGAGTGTGTATTCATGGGAAGAAAAAGAGAAGTCCCCCATTCTGGTCAGATCTAGATGCTACTAACTACAAAGTAAAGGCAGCAGAGATCTTGCAGAAAAGAGCCAACATTAAATGAAATGCCCTTATTACTCTAGGCAACCTCTCACCATAGCATACCATAACTCCTTGAATTCCACACACACTTGCACAGGGAATAGTGTAATATTACTAGAGCATGTGACTCTTTCACATGAACATTCTTGATATTTGAAAAAACAAAAACATTCTTGATATTCAAAAAAACAAACAGGTGACAGGGTTTGAAAAGGCTTCACAGTGGGAAGAAAACTACTATAACAATACAGACAGGTCCTTTTGGATGGATTCATCATGCTGTTGATTTTTCTGCTTCAGAATTGATAGAAGAGATTGGTGTTTAACATGATTACTCCCCCATCCTGTCAGTGTTAGATGGAGTACCCCATTAGGAAGAAGTGCCTATAAAGAAGCTTAGCAAGGCAAACTCCACTGCCATCTGTCAAGAGGTGGTGCAAAAGATTTTAGCCCAAATGCCTTCATCCTTTGAGGTCCATCATTTTCATATATGGATGATCTTCTGTTTGTTGGCAGTTATGGAGAATTGCTCTCAATATCCCTGTTTAAAGAATGTTATCATATGTCTTCCAGAAATAATAGCTGATAAAACATGAAAAGTTTGAGTTATTCTTAACAATTAAGGTTTGTCAAGACTATCATAATTATAAATATTCAAAACTTTTAACATGAAAGGAAAAATAGAATCTGTGGTCCTTACTGTGGTATAAATATTTGGTCCCTTAAATTTTCAGGTTTTGAAATTTGGCTCCCATGGTGATGACATCATGTGAATTTTTGGGAGGTGATTAGGCCACAATGCCAGAGACCTCGAACATGGGATTAGTGACATAAATGTAGCCAAGAGAAGCTCTTCCATCCATCCCATCATTTCAATACACAGCTAAAAGACCCATTCATGAAGCAGAAATTTGTCCCTCACCCAACAGAAAGTAAGCTGGTAACTTGTTCTTAAACTTCTCAGCCTCAGCCATTATAAGAATAATATATTCTATTGTTTCTAAACTGCCAAGTCTCTGGTATTTTGTTTTGGCAGCCAGAGAGCTGGCTGCAGAGAAATATCTCTGAGTTCGAAGACCTGTCAATAGAAACCTTGAAATCGCAAAAGAAAAGAGAAAATTGGCTGGAAAAAAATCAACAGAACAGAAGAATCCATCATTAGGGAAAGACTAAAAATGCTATGATATGTACATAATGGGTTAGCAGTATTAAAAGAAGGATAGAAAGGAACCAAAATTAATTTTTAAAAAGTAATGACTGAGAATTTCCCCAAATTGATGTCTGACACCAAAATCACAATATCCAAACTCAGACAAAAATATGAACAGGAAACTACTGTCCAATATTGCTCAGGAACACAGATGCAGACATTCTCAACAAAATCTTAAGAAATTGAACCCAACAATGTTTTGAGAGAATTACGTATCATGACAGAGAAGGATGTATCCCAAGTGTGCAAGGCTCATTAATCATTCTACAGTCAAATAATTGTATTCATCATATTATTGCCCTAAAGAAAAAAAAAATATTATGTCAGTAAATGCAGAAGATGTTTGAAAAAAATCCAACACTCATTTTTTCTAAAGACTCTCAGTTCAATATAAATGGAGTGGAGATTTCTCAAGTTGATAATAACAAACTGCAAAAAAAAAACTTCATCTAACATTGTACTTGATAGTAAGAAACATGAAGCTTTCCCACTAAGTGCAGGTAAAAATTAAGGATATTCCCTTCCATCACTCATTTTCAATATTTTACTCAGTCCTTGCTAATGAAATAAAGCAAGAAAATAAGTAAAAGAAATACAGATTGGGTAGACAAAATAAGTAAAACAGCCCAGATAAAAAGTGGACTTGGAACTACCTCATGGATCAGCAGTTTAAGGATCCAGTGTTATCACTGCTATGGCTCTGATTACAGCTATGGCATGGGTTGGATCCCTGGCCCAGAACTTGTGCTTGCCATGGGCATGGCCAAAAAAATAGGTGGATCAAGAAATTTTACAGAGTTACCAAAGAAACTTTACAGACATCCTACCAAAGAAAATAGATGCTTTGCACATAAGTATATGGAAGAATTATCCAGATTACATGTTATCATTAAAATGGAAATTAAAAATACAATGTTATCCGACTACATAGCTCTTAGCTTGGTAAAATGTGTAACAGCTACAACAACAAATACTCTAGAGGATGTGGAGCCATAGGAAATTTCATTCATTGCTGGAGAAAATGAAAAATAATACCGCTACTTTGGAAGACAGGTTGACAGTTTACAATATTGAATATTGCTGTACCCCCACAACTAATACAACACTGTAAGTGAACTCTTCTCTGACAGAATTTTTTAAAAGAAAAAAACAAAACAAAACAAAAAAACAGTCACATTTTAGACAAGAAGTCCTACACATGATCTTCCTCTTCAGCTCATTCAGTACTATGTCATCCATTCTTGTTCTTCTGGGAGTCTAGTTTTTCCATGGGTTCTGTTGACCTGGTCTGAGGGTGGAGGGTGAAAGGGACAGGGATGTTTCCAAGTGTACAAAGCCTCTGTGAATGAAGGCTTGTCAGATTTGTCAAGTGAAGTGTGTGCCTTGATCACTGAAGGCTATGAAAGGTAATAAACCTCAAGTGGCAGGCACATTTTTGGGGAACAGTCTCTGGGACAGGTGAGGACCTCAGGTTTGCATAGAGGGAGGGAAGGCTTCACCCCACCCAGAATACCTACCTTACCTAACTTCATGAGAGAACGCGTGGATGACCCATCCTAGGTGGCAATTGAATGAAGTCTATTTACTGGGGTTCAGAGAGGGCAGGTCAGGCACTGACTTCTCCAGAAATCTTCCTGCCCATGTCCAAGGGGTTGTGGGATGTTGGGGGTGTGGGGCAGGGAGTGGGCCAGGGAGCCTGGAGAAACCCAGACCAAGTGGCCTATCTCCCATAGCCCTGTCCACTTGTTGAATGAACAGAGTGGATATGATCCAAATCAGCTGCCACCACCTTCTCCATCATCCACCACTCCCACTCTCTCGCCTGCAGCCATCTTTCAAAAGGCATGAAAGTGAGTGAGGACCCTTCCCCTAATACTGGGTGGTTCAGGCCCTGGTGTCTTTGACAAATATTTCATCTATTGTTGTGAACAATTCTGCCTCAATGATTTGTGAACATTTCAGGAGCCATGGGAGCAGTTAGTCATTATCACCAACTCCACACATCACCCTCAACCCCACCCCCACTGCCCCCACAAATTTCGTGGCAGGGAGCACACTTTTCTTTCACCCAAGAGATTTATTTCCTGCTTTCCGAAGAGAGAAGGAAAGGAGGGTCAGAATGGCCCTTGGATGTTGTCGCTTAAAATTCCCAACAATCCCTATACCACTGAGGGAGGCACGTTCTGGGGAGTGGGGGGAACTAATGCGTATACCCCCTGCCTCACTTTCAAAGTCAAACTCAAGGAGGATGTGAATGTCATTCATGCCACCGATC
The DNA here is from genome assembly GCF_016906955.1 of Phacochoerus africanus. Lineage (NCBI taxonomy): Eukaryota > Metazoa > Chordata > Mammalia > Artiodactyla > Suidae > Phacochoerus > Phacochoerus africanus. The sequence goes on along the minus strand of NC_062553.1, from coordinate 53,635,080 downwards.
AGGTGAACGGGATGGCTTTCTAGGGAAATCCTGGTGTTTCCTTTCACCGCCATGATGAAAATCCAGAACCAACCCTATAAATTACCATAACTTTGTCAATTGTGTTATTAAAAAATTAAACAACACACACACACACAAACCCAGAATGAAACACCCTCTCCTTGACTGGGGGCAGTTGGGGGGAGCAAGCAAGAGAATTCCAGAGTTGGTAGGAAAGTGTCATCTGCAGCGGTGTGAAAAACCCCAAGCTCTTTTCTTCCTGTCAAGGTGAATAAACTTTGCAGATGGGAGTGGGTGCCCTCCACCCAGAGGAAAGGCAGGGAGAGTTTTCTCCCTGAAAAGCTTATCCTGCCATAGCATTGACATTATCAACGGTAAGAAGATTTCATTTTGGGCAGCAGTGGCAGCATGGCAGCTGCACTGCCTGGGCCACTTGGAAACATAGACAAGCCATCGAGGCTGTGTGTGACCCCCAAGGTTGCACAGTGACAAAACTCCTTTGGGGGAAAAAGGCAGGTGAGTGGGTACGATTCCAGTGTGTCTGTCTGCATTCATCAGGTGTGGGAGAGGAGAAGACAGACATTTGTGTCTTTGACTATCCTTCTGAGGACTTGCCTAAGAGCACTGTGTCCTCCAAAGACAGCTCTGAAAGAGACCATTGCCCTCCCCCGCCAGAAGTAGAAGTCCCTTGAAAGAGCTGGCTCTGAACTTGAGCTTCTAGAGGAAGGTTTCTCTCTTG